>NW_027556098.1:169133919-169863919 GCF_003287225.1 Phascolarctos cinereus | reverse complement strand
AATTTGGGTCCAAATTCACAGAATATGAGAATAACAGAAAATGATTCTAGACATGGGTGTTTATAATCTGCAATGGTACTACTGAATTTCTTTGCAAGAAATTACCATAGAATAGCATTATTGTCACAGCTGAGTTTGCCTAATGGCTATAATTACTAAGTAGATGTTGTATATTTGTTAAATCATAGTGTCTTGTTTTGAGAAGGGCCCTCTGAATCCAACTATTTAAACTCCTACCTGCCTCAAACTTTTGCTCTGTAACCTACCATCTAACCTAATGTCTTGTGAGGTGTACATCATTAAATGTGTCCTATTCCAATGTCATGCCATGGTGAAGAGGTGACTCTAGGTCAGGAATTCTTAAACATTTTTGTAATATATACCCTTTTGGCAGTCTGGTAAAGCTTATAAACCTCTTTTTGGAATAATGTTTGTTGTCTATATTCATAATTGAAGGAAATGCTAAATTTCAGTTAGAAATTAATGAACATAAAAATATATATATTTTCCCATCCAAATTAATGAATCCTCGAAATTTATCCATGGATCCATTGGGGGGGCAGTTCAGAACCCCTGCCCTTGGACATAAAAGGCCTGTCAGCAGAGCATGACCTCTGTTAGGGGCTAACAAAATTAGAGAGGTTCAAGGTATGAGCCAAGGGTTTATAGCTGGCAGGGATCATAGAATCCAGCCTTCTCATTTTTAAGATATGGACACAAAAGCCAGAAAAACGAAATCAATGACTCAGTCACTTAGCTGGTAAATAGCAACCAAGATTTGAACTCAGGTCCTTTGAAGTCAAATCCAGCACTCTTTCTACTATACCTTGCTCTGTTGGGATTTAAACTTCAGGCTCTATGTTTAGAAATGCAACTCTAAAAATTCATGTCAAAATAAGAGAATCTGAGGCTAAGAAGGAGCTAGAAATCTGTCCCAGCCCACAGGCTAGCTCTTCCCTGTATCCTGATGTCAGTTTGGAGAAGCAAGATGCAGAAGCAGGTGGAGTTGAGGACCAGAGTAGCACCAAAAGCTACTCTCACTAGGACTGCAACATGGAGAGTATTTAGGTAGAGAAGCCACTACAAACAGGCTTACAGAGAGGCTTGTTTGGATGACATTTCAGGAAGAAATGAGAGATGAGGTTCATGGGAACTTTGTAGTGGTACAGTAATGTTGGTCTGAGGTCTGCACAGGATTTTTCACCAGAGGATAAATTTTTTTTTGCCACAGCAACTTAGGAAGATGTAGAGCGTAGAGAGAGAGTGCTCGGCATCAGTGAAGGGTATGCTCAAAGCACGGAAATCGCAGGTCCTTCAAGTACTAAATGTTATTTATTAAACAAGAATAAAGCAACTTTTGTGTCCACAAATAGATATATGCCTATGGTTCAGATATGGCTTCTTAGCTATTAGAAATTAACTGTTAATTGCCACTTGGGAACATCATGACTATTGCCAGCAGTGTGGAACAGAGAATTCATAAGGGCATAAACCTGGAAGAAACCTAAGAGTCTATCTCTATCTCTATCCCCTTCTCCCCCACATACCCACACACCATTTTATTTTATTTTATGTACATATATATGTATGTATGTATGTATGTATATGAGGCAATTGGGGGTAAATGACTTGCCCAGGGTCACACAGCTAGTAAGTATCAAGTGTCTGGTCTGAGACCAGATTTGAACTCAGGTCCTCCTGACTCCAGGGCTGGTGCTCTATCCATTGTGCCACCTAGCTGCCCCCACACATCATTTTATAGATGAAGAAACTGAAGCCAAGGAAGAATAAGCAACTCCAAAGTCACATAGGCAGTGTCAGAGGTGAGATTTGGCCCAAAGTCTTCTAATTCTACCACATAAATAAATTAGCAGCTTGGTTTTTCTTTCTGGCTCTACTACTGCTTCACTGTGTGACCTCTGTCAAATCACTTATCTTATCCATGTCTGTTTCCTTATCCGAACAACAGCAACAACAACAACAACAGCAACAACAACAATAATAATAATGATAAACAACCTGGGGACTATGATACCTGCCTTAGCTAGCTAAGCATGATGAGGCTCAAATACATTATAATATGTAAAGGCGTTTTGAAAAGAGAATAAAGGAGATCTAAAAGTGCCAGGTTGTATTATGTTATGCAAACACATCAGTAGCTATAAGCAGAGACCTTAAAACTGATAGAAATGAAGTTATGAGGTACTCTAATGAGCTAATCTCTGAAATAAGCTGCTTGAATAAGCTGCTTAGTAAATGTACACACATCAGTGTCTCCTCAACATTCATGAGCAAGTGGACACCACCAACTGCCAGTGAACCAATCATTTAGAGAAACACTGACATATTTCTACTAACAACAAAGAGCTGCAATAATTGTTTGCACAAACACTCATTGTCTCAAATATGATTTTGCTGCTGCTGAAACTCCCTTGTCATAACTATCCAAATGACAGACACAAGCCCTAGGCTGCCCCCCCCCTTTTCGGTTGTAATCTCCATATTTGACACATGAAAGAAGACTTAATTCCTGTTTGAATAAACAATATAATAAGGTTATTGAGATTAGAGACCATTACTATATAAAATTATGTCTAAGTGGCAGATATAATTAACATTGGATTGTAATTACACTAATTACAAGTCATATTAAGACACTCCAGTAATGACAAAGTGAGAACCCTATAATTGAATGGAATAAGTAGGGAAACATGCTGCTCACACTAATTACCTAAATGAGCTAATATGTCTTCAGAGTGACAGTCATGTTCCATGTTATTACGCAGACAGGACAGTTCACTGAGGTTTTAAAAAAAAGTATATATATGTATATATATATGTGTGTGTGTGTGTATATAATATTATTATTAATATATAATATATATATATATATATATATATATATATATATATATATTCCCCCCCCCCCCCAATTTCCTTTCTTCATTCTCTCCAGGACCTATTTCAGGTCATCATTATTTAAAATTCCTCTCTGAAGCCGAAATAGAAACTGCAGTTAGGCCTTTGTCTAATATTGTTAAAGGTTGCCAGGGTGGGGAAAGAGGTAGAAATACCCAACTTTCCTAAGTTAGATTCTGATTTTGACATGTTCAGCATTTGTTAAAAGGAATATTGTGCTTTCAGTGACTTCCCCAGCCTGGCTAATCCACTCTGATTTTTCTCTTTCTCTGGTCTTGCTTTTCCAACTTCTCAAATGGTATAACTCAAAGCTCACTGTGCAGTTTATAGAATCCAGGGTAGTGGATTTCGTTGGCTCTGGAGTAACAAATATGGCTTACGGCAGCCGGCTCCAGTGGGGCCCTAGAGAGTGCTAAAACCTAAATTATTCAAGGCAATTAGTATAAGCATTGCGCTGGAACTCAGATTTCAGTCTTGGCTGTTAAATGAGAATATAAGCTAATAGCACAATATGAATTCATGGTATTGTGAAAACTGTTTTGCTATCTGTCCCTCCCACTCCCACCCCCTCCTCTATTCACATTACCTTTCCTTTATGTGCCTCAAGCTGTCTGGGGATACTGCTTAGGAGGGCATGGGAACTAAAGGAAAATGATGTACCCATTCAAAACCTTTCTTCCATAGGAAGGTACAGAAAACAACAACAAAAGGAATATCAATATCTGGGAAAAGCTTCTGATGTTATGTCAGGGATTAACAGTGCTAAGTACTACACCCCCACCCACCCCTTCCACAGGAAGAATTTAAATACACTCGTAGGAATAAATGGAGGGAGGGAGGAAGAAAGAGAGAGGGAGAGAAAGAGAGAGAGAGAGAGAGAGAGAGAGAGAGAGAGAGAGAGAGAGAGAGAGAGAGAGAGAGAGAGAGAGGGAGAGAGACGGAGAGAAACAGAGACAGAGACAGACAGAGACACACAGAGACAGATACACACAGACAGAGATACAGACAGAGATGTAGAGAAAAACAGAGACACAGAGACATAGAGAGAAACAGAGACAGAGATATTCTTGAAGCCTGGTTCTTTGCTGTTACATAAAAGGAGAAAGCACCTTTATTCTCCCTTCCCCAAATAAGGAATTGTGTCTCTAGGAAACCAGGTCCATGTATTTTAAACACAAGACAGTAACCCATATACAGGAAGTTCGTTGGTAAATGGAACCAAATGCTGAAATGAGGGTGATGATTTGGGAGTTTCCCACTCTATCTAAACCATTTAACCTTGAAATAATTACCCTACTCCTTGGAAAAGCTTTATATTACTAGAGTCTTATGATTGTTCTAATCAATCATATTTTAGCTTAAAATGGACATGTTATGTTTTCATTAGGGGTTATCCTCTATTAATTCTGTAGTTGTACAAAATTGTATAATTAAGCATTACAAGTGTACATAAGAGGGTTGTCAATTGAAACAAATGGGGATGGAAGCCAACCTTCGCTTGAAAGCAGCATAAATCTGAAACAGAAGCTGGCACTGGTGACCTACGATAAGGACATTGAATGGGGAGAGAAAAGTCCCAGCCTTTATTATCAATATTAGCATACACATTGATGACCTTGAGGGAGACAAGGATATAGAATTTAAGGGATGTAAAGGAGATAAAAGTTCAATTGGTTTATCCCATACTTAAAACACAAATGCTTTCTACAACATCCTTGGTTTTCGTCTTCCACTTGAAGATTTCTACTGGCAGGAGGCTCGCTGTCTCTGAAGGCAACCCATTTTTGGATAACTGTAGCCGTTAAGAAGTATTTCCTTCTATAGAGCTGAAATCTACCTTTTTGAAATGCCCCTTACCCCTTCACTGTTGCTCTTGGGGCCCCGGGCAAGTCAAATGTCATCATTCCTCTACATAAGTCCTTCAAATACTTAATAAAAGTAATACTACCTGCCTTTCAAACTTTTTCTTCTCTGAGCTAAACATTCTCATTTCCTTCAGATGATCCTCATCTGGCATGATTTCTAGTCCTCTAACCATCCTGATTACCTTTTATGGATGCATTCTAGCTTATTGGTGTCCTTTTTAGATATGGCAACCTGAACTGGATATGCTACTATTGATATATTCTACCTAGGGCTCCATATGGCTCTCCTTCATTTTCAACACTATTTCATGTTTCTTTTTAATGCAACCTAAAATTGATCACATTATTAGCTTTTTGAAGCTAGATAGGTAGTGCCATGGACAGAATCCTGGGCCTTCCATCAGGAAGACCTGAGTTCAAATTGGGTTTTAGATATTTACTAGATGTATGACCTTGGGCAAGTCAGCTAATTTCCATTTGCCTCAGTTTCCTCAACTATAAAATGGAGATAACTGGGTTGTTCTGAGGATCAAATGAGATAATGTAGTAGGTGCTATATAAATGCTTTCCGCCATCTTTTCACCTTACCTTCCTCTCCCTACTATGACATAGTGTTGATTTATATGAAACCTGGGATCCATTTAACCTGCCTCAGACTCTTATTTATTGTGTGACCATGGGCAGATCACTTAAGTCCTCTGAGCCTATTTCCATATTTGTAGAATGGGGTAAATAACACTTTTCTTCTCCCTATTTTGTAGGGTTTTTGTGATAAAGAACTTTGTAACTTTCCAGGAGCATAGAAAGGTCATCTATTAACTCCTTCCTCAAACCCATGTCTGGTTGTTTTATTTTAAGGAGAAGCTTGTAGATGGGAATTGATATGATTCACTTGACATGATTCACTAAAATCTTTCCTTGAAGATTTAGCTGACCCCTAGATTGTTAGTCTATGAGAAGAGATAGTTCTAGTTATTGATAACAAGGACTAGTAGCTTGCCTATTTTAAAGTGTATCAGTGGACCCAAAATAATGACAATTTTTAATGGCCTTTTTATTTTCCCCAGACCTGTGATTTCAGCACTGTAGGGAGCTTGCTGTGAGGAATGCCTTGTATTCTAAAAAAAGTAGTCAGCCTCATTTATTTGCACTCTCTGGTTCTTGAATCCCTAAGCCTGGAACCCAAGAGAGAATCACTAAAGGCTGAGATTTGTCTTATGTCTATAATCTCTGAAAAAGGGAGGGAGTAGAAAATTATTTGAGGCATCTTTTATTTTGTCCACACAAAGGAAATACTTAACAGAAAAGAAGAATAAGTGTACATTGACAAAGACTTAAAGAACAATCAACATTGAATAACCATTGCCACAGTCTCACAGTGGGTTGATATTTGAAACATTTAAACATGAAGCATTTGAATTGGCATTTCACCTTTTCCTCAGCTCTTCGCTTCCTCCCTCGGGTTCATGTCTTTTGGAAAGTTAGGTAAGAGTTGTACAATAGGAAGAAAGAGAACAACAATTTATTAAGCATGTATTATGTGCCTACCTCTCTGCTAAGCGCTTTACAAAGATCATCTCATTTGATTCTCATAATTACTCTGAAAGGTAGGTGCTCTTACCCCCATTTTAGAGTTGAAAAAAAAAACTGAACTAGATAGCAGTCAATGACTTGTCCAGGGTCCCAAAGCTAGTAGGTGCCTGATTTGGGCTCAGACTTCCTGACTTCAGGTCTAGTGCTCTTTCTATAGTGTCACCTAGGTGCCTCCAGCTCAAAGGAAATTAAACATATAAGAATTATAGTACGATAATGACTAATTTTTAGATAATTTCTTTCTAAACTCCATTGAAAACATGAGAAAAATAAAATATAATACTAACTGACATTAGACTAATTGACAGTTAAGTCCCATCTACCTCTAAAATTTTATGATTTATATTGCCCTTAAAAGGTCAATGTAAGCACAAAAGTTTATAAAATGTTTTACATTTATCACCTCCTTTTATCATTTTGTAACCCTATGAAGGCGGTGTTACAGATATTATTGTCCTCAGTTTATAGATAATGAAATGTAAGATTGTGGAAAGAAATTGAGTTCTCGTGATTAACAAACAGTAACAACAAACAGTGTGGGACTTTTATCCCACACTTCCGAGCTGGAAATTGAGCACTCTGTTGTACCAGGTGCACAATGGAGTCTTGTATTTATCATACTTTTTGCATGTCTGAAAAGATGTGGACTATTTAAGTGCATTGTTTGTGACAGTCTGCCTGTTTCCATCTGATACTTCTGTCAAATATACCCTTAGGGCATGTGCAGATTATTCTCATAATAAGTTTTTTTTAGATATAGGAAATTACTCATGGATCAATCATTATTAATCTTGGTAACGTTTCAGAAGGAATAATAATAAAGTCTGTGATTTCCCCCCTCAGTATTCAGTATCCTCTCTTTCAAGAAGAGATTCTTGAGGGAATTTAGAGTTTCCTTAGAACTATGATTCCTCCAGAATGAATCTCTTCTTTATAAATTATTGTTCTTTTGTTCCTATTTTTTTCCCTTTCAATTTCTTTTTCCTCCAACAACCCCACAGGAACAATGATATCAGGATCCAAATTTTGTGTCTCTATTATAATTTATGGAGAGAATAATTTATTACAGAAATATTAACAGATCTTTTCCATTTTTCTTTGTTATCCTCTATTATTCTTGAATGCTTTTCGAGATGCTCTCACTTAGGCGAATCTCTCATCAGGCATTGTGTAAATTTATTTTTCCTTTCAATATTCCTTACACTTCTTGGAGGTCATAATATTTGGAGTCTTTTACCATTCTCACATGTAAAATTTAATGATTACATTTGTAGTGTAAACTGGAGTTGCCCTTGACTACTACATGTTTTTGTTTATCACAGTGATCAAGTACTCTGTGTTCTAGAGCATCCTACACTCAACTGCCAAGGTGATCTTTCTGAAGTGCAGGTCTGATCATGTCACCCATCCTACTCCATACATTTGTTTTTTTGAAATCATTTACAACTTGGTCCTTTCCTACCTTTCCAATATTTTTATACTTTTCTCTCTTCTATGGACACTAAAATCTAAAGACTCTGGACTTCTTGCTGTTCTTCACACATAACATCACATTTCCTAAGTCCATATCTTTTCACCAGCTGTCCCCAGTACCAGGGATGTTCTCCCTCCTCACTTCCACTTCTTAGTTTTGTTGGCTTCCTTCAAGACTCAGGTCAAATTCCACCTTCTACAAGCATCCCTCTGCTATTGCCCCCCTTTCCTATTTACACTGTACATATCTTGTATATGCATATTTGTTATTGACACCATTAGAATGTAAGTTTCTTGAAGTTAAGGATTGTGTTTTTGCTTTTCTTTGAATCCTCAGCACTTAGGCTAGTGCCTAGCACATAATAAGCATTTAATAAATATTGTTCTCTGAGATAAATTATAGGATCTTTTTTTTTGTATTTTAACTGTACTTATGTGTGTGTGTGTGTGTGTGTGTGTGTATATATATATATATATATATATATATATATATTATATATATTTCTGTGTGCACACGCAGTGTGTATATTCCCCACCCCCACCCCCCCAAGAAATTGTGATAGTTTCTGTCAATGTCTGTTCTATTATTCACTTAACTTTTGGAGAGTCAATAGTTTATTTAAAAGGTTAGATTAGAGTTGCCTCAAGTACATGCCAAATATTTTTATTTTTATTTTGCCTTCTAATTTGATGTAAAGAGTTGATCTTTGCCCTAGTGAAGCTAATGGTTTGACTATATGCAGGCATAGGATTCCTACGTTATCAACCAGTCATTTACTTTTTGTTAAAATACAATTAATTTCATTTTTTGGTTACTCTGTTCTTAAAGAAAGTATTCATCACATTTAGACATAGGGTTTCCATGAGGCTAGAAGTAATTTTCATTCATGTTTTCCAACTTGTTTCAATTCATTTCCTTTTCTTGTTTCTCTTTATTTGCCAACTTTTTTTATTATTCTCCCCTAATTTTTTGCATCAAAGTCATTGATGATGCATTGATGATTGATAAAAAAGTATGTATCGATTTCATTTGAAGGTTCTTATTGAATTCTTCAAAGAATTTATCTGTCTTCTCTTTCTTTGCAACGTATGCTGGTGTTATGGGAATGTAATACTTTACCTGGAAGGTCTTGATCAATGGAGTCTAAAATCATGCCTTTCAAATTTCCATGCCGTATCACTCAAATCAACAAGGGTTTGTTAAACTATCTCTATTTCTATCTATCTATGTCTATTTCTATCACCTATCTATGAAATTGTGCTGCATGAAACACATTTTTGCTTTCAGAGGTGATATGATAGAAGAGAAAATTATGGAGTTAAAAAGTTTTATTTTGTGGATAGTAAGGAGTCTTTGGTGCAGGTAGGTGGCACAGTGGATAGAGCCGGGCCTAGAATCAGAAGACCCTAAGTTCAAATATAATCATAGACACTTACCAGCTATGTGACCCTAGGAAAGTCATGTAATCCTGTTTGCCTCAGTTTCCTTATCCATAAAATGAACTAGAGAAGGAAATGGAAAACCACTTCACTGTCTTTGCCAAAAAAAACCCAAATATGTGGGGGTTTTTTGTTTTTGTTTTTTGCCAAAAAGCCCCAAATATGAAAAGTTGAACAACAATTGAAACAATTGAACAACAGCCACAACAAAGGAGTCCTTAGCCATACTGGGAGGTTTGCCCTGGAGGAGGAGCTGAATCATTGTTGTCAAAGTGCCTACCATCACCAAAGTGGCATTGTATTCCTAAGACAGTGGTAGTAATTTGGTGAAATCTAGTGTTACCATCATTAAGGAATATATAGGCATCTATAGATGTGCCTACAAACCTTCTGGCTATCCCCCTGTGCCCTTAGCGTAAGCAGAAACTTTACATGACACACCAGTAGACATAAAATTACAGATTTGGGTACCAAACATCTTAGAAAACCACACACACATTTGTACAAGTACACATATAGACATTCATATAAATATATACGCTTATGCTCACATATATACTCATTCTTCATGGGTCATTTTATGGGAGTTTACTCACGATCAAGGAATGGAGGAGAGTGATGTGACCTATAAGAGTTTAGTCTCTGGTGATGGTGATTACATTAGTTTCCATAATGTCCTGGCCGTGTGGTACCAGGAATACCAAGATAGGCACTAAGGGGAATGATTTTGGGGAACCAATTATTCATGTGATTTATTATATCTAACTTCTAATTCTGGTATCCCCTGTAAAGAATTGGATATTTCAGCAGAGTGGTGAGAGGTGTTGTGGAGGTGGAGAACCTTGATAGTAGTATGCAAAAAAAACCAAGAAATATGTATACGTCTGTGTGAAGGTTGGGATCCTCCAGCCTCCACCTTCCATGGAGCCATATAGATGCCTCACCAGCTCATTATAGCCCTTGGGAGTCTATTTCCTCACTTTCATAAATGAGAACATTTTCTATTAGGCAAATAACTGGTGATAGTGTAGGCATAGCTTGGAGCACTATCATCCTGGGAACGAAGGTGAAAGTGGAGCAAAATAAACTGGGCCTTGAAATATTTGAAGGCATAAAGCTTAGCAAGACTCATTAGATTTTGCACAAGGCAAATAGCGTTTTCATTCACATTAGTTGTGCCAATCCAGTTTTAGATTCCTTGCCCCTCTGTATTTGGACAAAGTGGCATACCTTGAAGACTCATCACCACCTACCTACTCCTCTCTCTCTCTCTCTCTCTCTCTCTCTCTCTCTCTCTCTCTCTCTCTCTCTCTCTCTCTCTCTCTTTCTCTCTCTCCCTGTCTCCCTCTCTCTCTCTCTCCTGCATTTCATTACAGATATGCCCCATCCCAAGGAGAGGACTCCCTCTTGGTAATATCAGATACTGTTCCTAAGCTTTTCTCCTATATTAGGCCTCTCACCACAGCCAAGGCTGCCCACTGGTTCTTGAAGCACATTTTTCAATGGTTCAGTTTATATTCACTGATCCTGCCCATTGGTCCATCAAGTCTGACATCAAGGTAGGAATTAACAGTCCTGCACAGTGAAAACATTCAGATATACGTGATTATACTTTTCCTTTTTAATAAGTAGCACCAGGGCTCAAGTGGGAAAAGTGAAGGCCTGGTGAATAACATCTTTTGGGTCATTTCCAAGAATTTTTATAGAACCAACATCTCTGATTTATTCTTCCAGGCAAGAATGGGACTACATCAGTGCCATTACTAAATGGTCTATATTGTGAATCTACCTTGAAAGAGCTGTGCCTTAAGGTCTGGCCTGGGATTATGCAAATATCTTCTCTATATAATGTATCCAAATGGAAGATGACCTTCATTAAATTCCATGTAAGAGCTAAATTATGAACTACTGAGAGCAAGGAGAGTGAGTTATATTTATGTTAAAGATGAGATGACGAAGGTAAGTACCAGGTTGGCTGTTGTGTGATTGAGGTGGAGATCTATACCAGATATGTTACAAAGGTAGGAATAATACATACTGGATGAAGACCCAGCAAAGGATACTGAAATGGAGTGATCAGATAGGTTAGAGAATCATTAGAGAGTAGTTGCCTGAAAACCAATAGAAAAGATATAGTTTATTGGAACCCTTACTCTCTCAGTGATCCATTGTAGTATACTGTATCAAACTTGTGACTATGAGCCCAACATTCCTTTTGGGCAATTTCTATTTTCTCTAAAAGCAAATACAGAACTATGATGTTAGAATCTAAAGCTCTGTTTTCATTGGTGGTTTGCAGATCTGTTCCATCTATGACTTGTTATCTGTCTTCCAGCCTCATCCATCCTGAGATGCCCTAAGAATGACTTTGCTTGGTTAGGCATCTTACCAAGCTAAGACTGTGTCGTTTCTTCTACTCATGTCTCATTTTCATTAATATTATCTTGTTCATTTTTTTGCCTTCTTTAAAGTGTATTTTATTTCCTTTTTTTAACCCCCCCATCACCAGAATTTCTCCCAGTATTCCTCCTTCACATCCTCAGAGAGCCATTCCATGTAATAAATGATATTTATTATGGAGAGGCAAAAATTGGAAAAGGAAGAAAAGTTAGTAAAACTGATCAATACATCAAAAAAAAGTCTGTAAATACGTGCAATGTCCTACTTCCACTGGCCTCCCACCGCTGCAACAAAGTTAGGTGAAGTTGTCTTCTCAAATCTCTTCTTCAGATCCATTCAGACTGGATCCAGAAAGCCTTGTTTATATGAAATTGCAGTGGTGCCCTGAAGAATTCCTCCTCTACAGAGAGAACTGAGTGGTGAGAGGGGCAAGGCAAGAGATGCTGCTTCAGGTTACTCCAGACTTGATGGAAAGGCAGATCTGGTTACAATCCTCTGTTGAATATATGAATATGTCAGAGGTCTGGTTGGCTGCTGAGATGGTCATGGAGGAAGTTGTTCAGTCTCAGGAAGGCAGCACCCTATGCACCTTTAAAGCAGACAGGAAACATGGCAGTGGGTTGGGCAGTTGATGCTGCTCTAACTGCTGGTACAAGTCTATCATTTCTACAGGTATCAAGGATATACTTTTTTGATTGAGTTTCATGGTGTTGGTGGTGAAGCAGTAGATGGTGTTGTTGAGTTACTCTAATTGTCTTCTATTTTTTCATTCTCTTGGTTTTGTTTTACAATTTCTTAATTTCTCATAAAGTCACCAGCTTCCACTGGCTCCATTCTAATTTGTAAGGAGGTATTTTCTTCAGTGAGCTTTTGGACTTCCTTTTCCATTTGGCCAATTCTGCTTTTTAAAGCATTCTTCCCCTCATTGGCTTTTTGGACCTCTTTTGCCATCTGGGTTAGTCTATTTTTTAAGGTGTTATTTAAATTATGTCTCCTGGATCTATTTTCCAGGTCAGTTGTTTTTCCAATGAGATATTTTGCATTGTCTTCTATTTTTTCATTCTTTTGGTTTTGTTTTACAATTTCTTGATGAGTTGCCCTAAGATCCCAGCAGTGACCAGCAACAGGAGAGTCAAGTGAAGAAGTTGGCAGAGGTGATGGCAACTTCTGAGGAGAGGTTCAGTTAGTGGTGACTTGATGACAACAAGGCAGATAAGCTCTTGGCTACTTCCAAAGGTGAAAGTCAGAGACCACTCATCTTCTATTTTGGGCCTTGAGTAAGTCCTCTGAAATGAGCTGGGTTTGGGCTTATCTTGTACAGGTCCCCAAAGTAAAGTGCCTGGTCCTGGAGCAATGATCTCTTTCTGCACTGTTTGCAGCTACAGAGAGAAGGGCAGTTTCAAAGTGGCTTTCACTGGCTGAAATGGCAATGTGGGCCCAGGCAGCTGCTGTTGGCTTTTCTTTCCCTGCACTTCAGGGACTTCCCCTGTATCTGGTGGCTAGATTGCTCTCTCACTCCTTCAGCCCTTCATGCCAATCACTGATGGGGTGAGGGGGAATCCATTTGTTCTACAGATTTTCTGTTGGTCAGTTCAAACCTAGCTTCCAGGTTGAAGCTGTGGTGTCTTGAGAAGTTCCTTCTCTAGGGAGAGGACTGAAGGGATGAGAACACTGAGACTTCAGTCAAGAGTGGCTATCACTGGCTTCTCCACCGGGATGTTTACAAGTTACTGGCTAAGTTTTTCAGGGGTCTGGTCAGCCTCTGTGCTGGTCATGCTGTGGTTGGTACTGGAAGATGGACACCCCATGTACTGTGAAGAAGGCAGGAAACATGGTATTAGGTTTGATACTTTGGAGTTGCTCTAACTGCTAGTGTTACTGGTAGCAAGAGTAGGTTCAGGGGCCAGAGGTCAGTCCTTATTAAGCCACAGTTTGGAAAGGCCCCACGGATATATTGCATGATCAAATTTCCTGATGTCAGTGGTTGAGCATTAGAGAAAGTCAAATTGCCACAGGATGCAGATGATGACCAGTAATAGGAAAAACAGGAGAAGTTGGCAGAAGAAATCCCGATGTTGAGAAGGGGTTTCTGAAGGTTGTATGACCACAGGCCCGTAAAGTGCTTGGTCAGTTGCACGGTGCAGAGTTGGTGCTTATAAACTATCCATTTCAGGCCTTGAGTATCCACTGAGGTGAACTAGGTTTGTGTTCTTGAACCAGTCTCCAAAGTGGTTTGATAGTCCTGGCCCAATGATTTCTATTCCATGAATGCATCCTGGATATACTGTTAGGAGGCTTCTCAGTCAGGACCACAGCTACAACTGGAATCTAGACTCTGAGCAGAGACCAACGTTGTTGAAATGGGTCAGATTGGAGTTGTTTTAACTGTGGCACAACTTTTTAAAAAGATAATTTTTCTAGCTCTGTACTAATTTCATCATTGCTCTAGCAAGTATCATGACTACCAAGATAGCTGATTCAGGACTAATTCCCGCATCAATGAAAATGGAATTGATCTCATTTTTTAAAATCATTTGTTACTTGCCATGTCTAGAACCATCCAATTATTTTCTTAAAGAAAATACTCATGATTTGTAGGCAAGGCTTTTATATAATCTATATAACCTTGGCCTCTTTCATTCCATATATGAGATCCATATTTCCTGATATTTTTCTCTAGCCTCATATATTCTCACCTTTCCATTGAATTGTGGGACTTCTTAAGTTCTTAGTAGAATTCTCTAGCTCTCCAGCTTCTGCAGTGGATTGGTGCATAAGCTACACTGATGTTCATAGTAGTCTTTTTCCAAACACTTATCTTAAGCAGTACAAAATACGATGGTAACATAATCTATGAAATGAATAATTTTTCTTGATGCTTTTGTACAGCTGGAGAAAAAGTGTCCTATCAACTTCTTTATTTGTTTTTCCAAAAACAGCTGTAGATAATTTTTTTAAAAAAAATTCAGCTGTATCCTTATTTTTGCTGGTTTTGTTTATAGTGAGAATGTTGAGGTTATTAAGATTGAATTCCAGTAGGAATATGTCCACTCATTGAACAGGATCTCAAATTTTAAAATTTAATAGGTAAGCTAAAGTTTATAGGTGATCTAAAAATGGAGTGATTCCAAACACCCTCAGAACAATTGTGATACTATTACTGGGAAGGTGTAAGGGATTGCACAAGGCTGAGGAACATCTTGTATTTTTTGATTGTTTCATGATTTGCTATTGCTAAATAATTCGGTGCTGCGTGGCCAGCCTATAGATGATTAGACTCACTGTACTTAGTTAGGCTAAATGTCAAGAAATTCCAGGAGGAAGAGGAAACTAATAACTATGCAGATCAGGAAAGGAACCATGCAGAAGGTACTAACTGAATTAATCCTTGATGGAAGGGAGGCATTCTAAGAGGCCTCCAGAGAGAGATGTTTCAGGTACAGAAAAAGTCGGTATGGTCATGGAAGTGAGAAATGGAATTTTATGCAAAGGAGAGAGGAAATAAATTCATTTATCTAGAATTCTAGATTATGAAATGTGTAAGTGGATAGAATGTGAAATAAGTCTAAAAATGTAGTGTAGAGGCAGACCGTGAAGGACATTTAGATGTTAGGAGAATTTGTAGTTTATTGTAAAGGAATAGAGAAGCAAGGAAAAAAAAACCAAAGGATAAATCAAAGGTACAAGAGAAGAGATTCAGGCCAATGCAGAAAGTGTCAGATCTAGTGACAGGATATAGAGTGTCTGCAAATTGACTCAATCTTTTTCTTTGGTGCTTTAGTTCATTATGGTAATATGTGGCTTTGGCAAGCTTTACCTTCATCTTACAAACTAGCCCACTGCACTACCACTTTATTTCTTAGGCAATACCAGATTGTTTTCATGTTTACCACTTTGTAATATAGTTTGAAATTTGATACTACTAGTTCCCTTTATTCATATTTTTCATTAATTCCCTTGATAATCTTGATCTTTTATTTTTAAGATTAATTTTGTCATTATTTTTTCTATGTCTAAAAAACATCTTTGGTAAGTTTGATTGATGTGGCACTAAATAGGTAAATTAACTTAGGTAGAATTGTTATTTTTATAATAGTGGCTCTACTGACCTGTGAGCAATTCATATTTCTTCAATTATTTAGGTATTTTTTTATTTGTGTGAAGAGTGTTTTGTCTTTGTGTCAGTGTTCTTGGGTTTGAATTGTCAGGTAGCCTTTAGTATTTTATATTGTCTGCAGTTATTTAGAATGGAATTTTTCTTTCTATCTCTTCCTGATGGGTTTTGTTGGTAATGTACAGAAATGCTCATGTTTTATATGGGTTTATTTTATATCTTGCAACTTTGTTAAAAATTGTTAATTGTTTCAACTAGCTTTTTAGTTGATTCTTAAGAGTTCTCTAAGTATACTGCCATTATATCTGCAAAGAATGATAATTTTGTTTCCACATTTACTATTGTTATTCTTTCAATTTCTTTTCTTTATTTTATTACAGTTATATTTCTAATATAATATTTAATAATAGTGGAGATAATGGACATACTTGCTTCACTCTTGTTCTTAATGGGAGACTTCATGTTTATCCTTATTACAGATGTTTATTTTTTATTTTAGATGCTAATTATCATTTAAAGAAAGACTGCATTTATTCTTACATTTTCTAGTGTTTTTTAATAGGAACGGATATCATGTTTTATCAAAAACTGTTTCTGCATCTGTTGATATAATAAATATTTTTTTTATTGTTTTTAGTATCGACATGGTCAATTATTCTTATAGTTTTCCTGATATTAAACCAGCCCTACATTCCTGATATAAATACTACTTAGAGTGTATGATCTTTGTGAAATATTGCTATAATTTCCTTGCTAATATTTTATTTATTTTTTGAATCAATATTCATTAAGAGTATTAGATTATATTTTTCTTTCTCTGTTTTTTCTTTCCCTGGGTTAGGTATCAAAACATGTGTGTGTGTGTGTGTGTGTGTGTGTGTGTGTGTGTGTGTAATAAAAAGACTTTGGTAGGACTTTTTCCAAACAATTTATATAGTATTGAGATTAATTGTTCTTTAAAGATTTGGTAGAATTCACTGTGAATCCATTTGGTCCTGGGGATTTTTTTCTCAGGGAGCTCATTGATAGATTGTTCAATTTCTTTTAAGACAGGATTGTTTAAAAATTCTGTTTTGCCTTCTGTTAATCTGGGCAATTTATATCTTTATAAACACTCAACCATTTCACTTAGATTGTTATATTTATTGGCATATAATTTGGCAAAATAACTATTAATAAATAATTACATTAATTTCACCTTCATTTTTCATCCTAATAATTTGATATTCTTCTTTATCTTAAATAAAATTAATAATGATTTATTTTACCATTTTTTCGTGAAATCAGCTTCTAGTTTTATTTACTAATTCAATGATTTTTCAGTTTTTAGTTTTATTTTAATTGCTCCTTTGATTTTCAAGATTTCCATTTTGATGTTAAATTAGGGATTTTTCCTTTTCTCTTTTTATATTTTATTTTTTCAGCTGCATGTCTAATTCATTTATCAATTCTTTCTCTCTTTTATTCATATACACATTTAGAGATACTAAGTACTGCTTTAGCTGTATCCCACAAATTTTGTTATGTTGTTTCAGTATTGGCATTCTCTTTACTGACATTATTGATTATTTCTACAATTTGTTCTTTGACCCACTTATTCTTTAGGATTAGATTATTTAGTTTGCAATTAATTTTTTAATCTATGCTTCCTGGCTTTTTCTTGAATTTAATAGTTATAGTGTTATTGTCTAAAAATGATGCATTTAATATTTCTACTTTTCTGCAGAAGATTTTCATGTAAGGTTTTTATAACCTAATACGTGATTAATGTGTGTGTGTGTGTGTGTGTGTGTGTGTGTGTGTGTGAAGATGCCATGTATACCTGAGAAAAAAATGTTCCTTTTTATTCCCATCCAGTTTCCTTCAAAGGTTTATTATACCTAACTTTTCTAATATTCTATTTATCTCCATAACTTCATTCTTATTTACTTTATGATTAGATTTATCTAACTCTGAGAGGAGAAAGTTGAGGTCCCCTCACTAATATAGTTTTACTGTCTATTTCCTCCTGTAATTCATTTAACTTTTAATTTAAGAAGTTGAATGTTATGTCATTTACATGCTTAGTATTTGTATTACTTCATTGTTTGTGGTGCCTTTTAGCAAGATGTAGTTTCCCTGCTTATCTTTTTTAATTAGGTCTACTTTTGCTTTTGTCTTGTCGGAGATCATGAGTGCTACCCCTGCATTTTTTTTTTACCTTAGCTGAAGTATAATAGATTCTGCTCCAACCCCTTATTTTAACTCTTTGTATGACTTTCTGTTTCCTGAGTATTTCTTGTAACAATATACTGTATTCTGGTCTCTAATCCATTTTGTTATCTATTTCTGTTTTGTGGGTGAGTTTATCCCGTTCATTCACAATTATGATTACTGACTGTGTAGTCCTCTCCATTCCATTTTTCCTGTTTATCCTTCTTTCTTTTACATTTTTTTACTCTGTTCTTCCTCAAAAGTCTGTTTTGCTTTTGACCACTGACTCCCTTAGTTTTCCCTGCCTCTTGTTACTCCCCTTTTTTCTCTTAGCTTCTTTCCATTCTGATCTTCTGTTGGGCAAGATAGATTTCTGTACTCAACTTAGTATGTGTATACATTTTTCCCTCTCTAAGCCAGTTCAGAAGAGTGAGGTTCAAGAGTTGCCTTCTCCTCTCCCCTCCCATAATTTCTTCCTGTACTGCAAATACTCTTCCTTGAACACTTCTTTTATGTGGTCCATTATCTGGGTGAAAAAAAAAAGAAAAAGAAAAACTCCTCAAAATTTTGAATGATATACATGTTCTCAAATTTCTTAAGCTTTTTTGTCTCATCAAGTGTTGGATTATTTTCCTTCATTTCACAGTATTTGTTCAGAAATGCTTGAATCTTTTGTTTCTTTTTCTCCTGTTGCTTTCTCTCTTTATGTTCAAAGTCTTTGGGATTTCTTTATCTTGAAATCTTTTGTTCTTTCAGTATATCTGTAGTTCCCTCCATTATTTTCCTTGTTACCTACTTTCAAGCCCTGAATGAGTGTGATGAATACCTAGATGGACTACCAAAGTACTGTCCCATCAATGTGTAACAGTTTAATATCTGCATGAACAGGGGAAATGCTTTAGTGTTTGTTAGACCCAATTGGAGGAGACGCATTCCAGGGAAAACACGAATTCCATTGCCCATGATGTTTATGTATGCACATGAGCTCATGCATGCATATGTGTGTGTTGTCTTTTCTTAGTGCTTAGCAAATTGCCAGGTACAAAGTAGGTGCTTAATAGATGCTTTTTAACTTTCTCACTTTTACATTCTACTTTGGTAGAAGTAACTGCCTGCTTCTTTCTCCATAACTGGATATCATGTATCAGTCTCTTCTGTTACTTACTGGGTGACATCATCACTAGTTGAACTCTCATAAAGAATTTTGAGTAATGTCATCTGCAAAAGAAGGTGATATCATTCCAAGCCAAGAACTTTCTATCTCATTGTACAGATGACACCACTCTTAAGCTATAAATAGCAACTTCATAAAATTCTGGGGAGAATATTCATGCTGACAATGCCAAGACTATGGAAAGTTTATTTCTAGTATATGATGAAATGACTCAGCAATAGTTGTCTTTTATGGAATAAAAATGTGATAGAAATAGAATAATCCTATGAAGGCTTGAAACTTATTTTTCTTATTTTGTAGGAACATCATGGACAGCTTACAAATTGCCCTGAATGTTACAAATAGTACTGGCTTTGATGCAGTAGCATGGATTATATTGATTTTAGCATTGATTTTACTTTTCTCTTTTATTCAGATACTGGACATCCTGAAGTGACAGGGCTTCTTGGATTCTTTTCATGAGCTTATTATTTGGTATGTATTCATGATCAAAGGACTGATTGTAGCCTATGTAAAATCTGAGAAGACTGAGTTTGTAGGAAGTCCTGGAGATTTTGGTAGGAAACATAATTAAATGCACCTAATTTGTAATGCCCTTAAATGATCATCATTTGGGACTCTAAAGTGGCATCATTGACAATCACCTCTACTCTCTAATCCATGCTACTATAATTGCCTAAATGATATTCCTAAAGTATAAATTTAACCTCTTCACTCCTCTGCTAAAGATGGTACAGTAGCTCTATATTTGATATAGGATAGAAACATAAACTTCTCTCTCTTGTATTTAAAGCCCTTCACATTATAACTCTAACCTAATTTTCTAGTCAAGTCAACAAGCATTTATTAAATTACTTCCCTATGCCAATAATAAGCAGTAGGGATATAAAGAAAACAGCTTAGACTTTGTCTAATGGAGTAGACAAAATGCAAACAACTATGTATTTTATGTATATATGCACAATATATATCCACACATACATTGATGTAACATATGTATAACTCACCTATTATGTGCATATATATATACACATACATACATACACAGATATGCCTTGTACGTCTCTATATATATTCATACATATACACATATGTGTGTGTGTGTGTATATGTATATTTAATATATGTGTGAGTGTGTGTGTGTGTGTGTGCAACTATATACAGTGTGACAAACTGGAACTAACCATAGAGGCAAGGTAGTGAGGTTATGGAAGACCGGTAAAGGCTTCTTGCAGCAGGTGGTATTTTCACCAGTACTTGAAGGTGGCCAGGGAGGCCAGCAAAAGGAAATGAGGAGGCATACAGGACAGCCAACAAAGATACATGAAGGAGATGGAGTAGCTTGTGCTGGAAAGGTAGGAAGATGATAAGTTTTGTTGGGCTTTAAAAGTCAAATAGAACACTTTCAACTTGTTCCTGAGGGGTAATAGGGAGTCATTGAAGTTAACTGAAGAAAAGGTGGTACATGATCAGATCTGTGCTTTAGGAAAATCAATTTGACAGCTTGGTGGAGAAGCAGGAAGACCAACCAACAGACTACGTAATAGTACAGGCATGAGGTAATGAGGGCCCGCATCTGAGTGGAAGCAATGTTAAAGGAGAGAATGGGATATGTATATACACAAATATGTGTGTGTATACATATATATGTAATAAATATACATTTATATGCTGTGAGATGTCAGGTAGGTAGAAATGACAAGACATGTCAAGTGATTAGGTGGGGAGAGAGGCAGAGAAAGAGGGAGAGAGGGAGGGAGGAAGAGAGAGGGAGGGAGGGAAGAAGAGAGAGGGAGGGAGGGAGGGAGAGAGAGAGAGAGAGAGAGAGAGAGAGAGAGACAGAGAGACAGAGAGAGAGAGAGACAGAGAGAGAGGGAGGGAGAGAGGGAGGGAGAGAGGGAGAGAGAGAGAGACAGAGAGAGAGAGAGAGAGAGAGAGAGAGAGAGAGAGAGAGAGAGACAGAGAGAGAGAGAGACAGAGAGAGGGAGGGAGAGAGGGAGAGAGAGAGAGACAGAGAGAGAGAAGGGTAACACATCATGAACATCATGAACAGGAGTGCCTAGAAAGATGGAAATATCCTGAAAAGAGAAGGCTTTCTTGTTTGTTTGCATGTGGGGGGATAATGAGTTTAGTTTTAGTTGAGATATTAATTAAATCATGGTAGCTGATGAGCTCACAAATTGACATAGAATAGAGGAAAGGGAAGAGGGCCAAGGACAGAGCCTTGGGGGTGTACCAACAGGGTAATAATGAGATAATAAAGGATAATAATGAGTGATCAGACAGGTAGAAGAAGAACCAGAAGAGATTTATGTCATGAAAATCTAGAGCAAAGAGAGTATCCAGAAGAAGGTGATTGACCATGTGAAACACTAAAGAAAGATTTTAAAAAGGATTAAGATTTAGAATAGACCATTAGATTTTGACACGTAACACCTATTAGCTGTGTGACCCTGGGCAAGTCACTTAGCTCTGATTGCCTCACCAAAAAAACCCAAAACAAAACAAAACAAAAAGTCTCTACTTAAGATTAGGCTTTTCATTTACTTCTAGTCTTGGTGTACCACAAGGACCCTCCAGAATGACGGGAAGATTTTGCAAAACAGAACAATTTACGTGGCCTACTATATAATTAGTTCAAGAACACCTTATCTAATTAGATGCTTAGTATTTTCTTCAGTTGTTGCCCCTAAGGTAAAAATCACATTTCTAGCTTTTAAGTGAATTAGCTCAATGCCTGGATCCAGATGGAATGATACAGCTTCCCTTCAAAAGTTCCTAGTTTCTCAGAAAAACCTATGAAATGTGTTAACAGCTTCCTGTAGTCAGGCAGCTTTAATGATATGATTGCCCCTGCTTTGCCCAGTGCTTTCAGCTAAATCCTTCTTAAGGGGACTTTAAGTCACTTTTTTGCATTGTCGAGTGAAACTTCTTTAGAAAAGGTCCGTCCTAAATGTTCAAAACCAAGGTTCTAGCTATGTCAACTGTGATCATTGTAAATCTTGAAGAAGACTGGATGGTCAATACTTCTGGCAATATTCCTAGTGAAAAAATGTGAAACATATTTTTACTGATTATTGACATACCACAAATTAGAAATGGTTTCCATCTTACGTGCATGAATGGCTTTGAGGACACAACCAAACTCCTGAAAACTGTAGGCTGTTAGGTTTGATTCTTATGGGGTCCTCAGAGAGGAGCCCCAAATTTACCTAGATGTCCCTAGGATTACCGTAGGGTAAGGTGGAACCTAAAACTGCTTTGCCTGACTAGAGGTCATCTGATGAAAAACCAGGCCCATAAAGGAGCTATCTCTTGGGTTACCAGAATTCTTTGGGTATTTTACTAGATGTCCCTCAGCTAAAATCCTACCTTCCGCAAGAAACATTGCCAAATTTCCCTGAATTCTGGTGTTTTTCCTCTAAGATTACCTTCCATTTACTCTGTATGTATCTTGTTTATTTTACATGCGTGCGCGCACACACACACACACACACACACACACACACACACACACACACACACACATACTTGTTTCTATGTCTTCTCTTCCATGAGAATTTAAGATCCTTGAGGCAACATGTGCTTGGCACAGAGTAGGCACTAAATAAATTCTTGTTGACTTGACTGATCTGTCTAGGCCATAACTGATCTTATACAAAACTGTGCAGTAAGTGAAGCTTGCTTTCAGCAGCTCCATATCCTTCTTTTGTTACTTCCTTCTTGTGACCTGGCTCCCAGAATCTCCCTGTTACTTTTTTTCCCAGATCCTTAATGCAGTCTTCAGGTCCTTTGGCTGCTTAAGTTCTTCCAGTGTGGTATCCTATCTTGACCTGTTAGGCCTCCATGCTTGTGACTTTGGCTACACTTTTTTCTCCTCATGTTCTAAACCCTTGGGACCCTGGTACGTGAGTAGTTCAAAGAACCTGATGAGTCAGGTCATATTACTGTATATCAGTTGATATTGACTGATAATGAGTAAGCCTGTCCAGATTTAATTCATCAGATTTCAGTTAACCCAAAGAAGTGTGTAACAATGCAATAGTGGAGCCAGTGAGGGGATTTTTGCTCTGAAGATTCAGTTCCTCGAATACCATCAGGTATATACCTAGTTGCCTTACACAAACCTGACCTAACCCTGATCCCAGAGCATTTGGGTGTGGGGATCCCATGACCTTGGGAACCTATAATATTTCTATAAGCAACCTGAAGACTACCAATGCCTAGATGCTAAATTAAAAACAAACAAACAAACAAACAAACAAACACATTCCCATTACATCTTCCTTCTTCCTGGAAAGTTTTGATGTTGATTTTCAAATTGAGACACATTGATCTTGACATAACATTCCATCAAAATAACTGTTACTGCTTCTCCATCAAACAACCAGCATAGATGGAATTGGCTTTTTACTGTGTTGGTTATGTCATGTTTTGCTTAGTAATATGTCTCATTTGCCATATTGTCATTGATCTGTTTTATTGGAATGCCTAGAGTAGATGGAGAAAAACAAGAGTGAGCTATCATGACAAGGAGCTGTGATCCCGTTTTGGCGATTGAAATAAGCTTATTAAAGCTTTGGATTTAAGTAGTTCTTACCCTGTTTGGTTTTCTACCTTATCTTGCATCAGTATCATTGATAATATGCTTCAGATCACCTATCCTCTGTGTATATATTTGTGTATATGTGTACACATGTCCATATATGTATGTTAACAGAAGAAGATAGTTAATTTTTCATTCTTTTTCTGTTAATGTTCCCTCTTAAGTACCCCATGTACTTTACAATGTTATTCAGTATTTTTGATTTGGATTAATTTATAACATTCTGGTTATGATTCACTTAATTTCTCAGTGTCTCAGTTTCATTATATCTAAAAGGAGTATCATAGGATATCCCCAATTTACCTCATAGGGTTTTGTGAAAATCACTCAACATCATAGAATATAAAGATATAAAATTTTGCTTGAATGTATTGGGAGTATTGATAGCTTTCCACTACTTGGCCCTAGGCTACTTGTTGACTTTCATGTTTTGAAAAATACATGTTTTGAAGTTGGCCTTCAATGTTGCTCTTTCCTTTCCTGCCCTACAAACATATCATCATAGCTAAAGCATTGGAAGGGCCTATGGATACCTTCTAGTCCAATCTGCTTTTTTACAGATGAAGAGGTGAACCCAGAGATATTAAATGGCTTGTCCAGAATAGTAAGTAGCAGACCCAGTATTCAAATCCTGGAATCTTTTGACTCCATGCCCAGTATTTCTTCCAATGTACATACTGACTCTCTAGTTAAGAATGAAATTTATTTTCATGGTTTTTTTTTGTAAGACTTGATCTTGTTTTTGAAAATTTCTTCAGTCTGTATCAAATGACCTCTCTAACATAGGTCTCCTGAACTTCTTATCATATCTAGGAAGAAACCTAAGCTGTAGCTGATCAAAATGGAGTATCAAACCTTTGGGTCACAGATTTAGAGACAAAAGGGATCTAATGTCTTCACTTTACACATGAGGAAACTTAGGGCCAGAGAAGGGTGATTTGCCCAAGGCCAGACTGGTAGTAAATACTTAAGACATGATTCAAATTGTCTGATTTTATATATAATTCTATTCTGCAGTACCATGATGCTGCTATATTTAGTATTACTTCTATATTTAAGTACAGGGGAGACCACATACCTGTATAGTCTGGGTAGTTGAAATGAGTACAATAAATTGTTTTGCTATTAGAGAGAATATTAAGCTAAAACATATTCCTTCCTAAAGCTAGGGAAAATATTCAATGCAAGTTTGTCATCAGTGATATCTGAGTCTTTATTTTGTAGCAAAGCTCCACGTTAGTCTGTCTCACAGATCAAAATGTCATCTAGCCTTTGTAGGTGAGGCATTGCCTTTAAAAGATATTTACTGTGAAGCAATTATTTTAGTTAAAATTAGCATATGTACAAAAAATATAGTGACCAGTAGGTTTACTGAAGAAGTTAGAAATATTTATTGCCATAGGACTAAACAGAACTAACATTGACTGGCATCATAATTTAAGGAAATGTGCCCTGCATTTTTCTAAGTACTGAAAATAACAAATAAATCCTTTTCTTCATCCTTGTGGCCTGTTCTCAATCTGCTATTTCCATGAAGTTATGAAGGGTCCTGCAATCTCTGCAAAGATGACCTAATTTATACGAATAATGTTTTAAATGTTCGCCAAAAAAAGCAAACAGGAAGACATTCTGAAAATAATTTTGACAAGCCAGAAATTTCATCACAGTTCAAAGAATCAAATTCATTTATCACTATTCCAGTCCTGTGCAGAAGCAAAAATTTTTTTCCTTTTTTTTTTCTTTTTGTCTCAGCATCCAGGACATGTTTATACATTCAATGGACAGCAACACCTACTGTACATTAATCTTACCCAGATTCTCTGATCTAACAAAACAGAGTGCTGTCAATGCTGCAAAAAACGAAAGAAAAAACCCAAAAAACAAAAAAAAACCTCTTTGATAATTGAAGAGAGACAAAATGTTCTGCTTTTCAGCACATTTTAATCCACAGCTGGTGCACAGATTGGCATAGAGTATATGTTAGGTTTAGCTGTGATTTTTTTTCAAGTTGATGTTGCCTATATTTAGATCTCTGGAGTTTGAGGATGGCTGAAAGAAAGTGTTTGAATGTGAATGCTATTGACTAGGGAAAATGGTGTTTAATAGAGTTATGGATTTTGGCCACCCTAAATCATGCTTGTTTTAGATGTACATTTCATAAACACCAATGGAGGGAAACCATGAAAATCTAACTGGGTGTATTAAGGATATTTCATCCTTTAAAAGGGGGGAGGACTCACTTTGATAAATTCCATTTCAGTGTGTTTCAAAGAAAAGTCTGAGGTGCTTTGGGAATACAAGAAGAAATTCTGGGCCAGAATGATATGGCTAAAATTTCTATTTTGATGAATTCCAAATTATGTACTGTAGTCCGCTGATGTTCACCCTTTTTCATTCATTCAAAAAGCATTTATTAAGCACACCTATGTGCAAGGTCCTGTGATAGAAACTAGGCATATAGAGCCCAAAACAAAACAATCTCTGTGCTCAAGGAGCTTCCATTCTACTGGGGAGAAACAGTATGGTACTCTAGGTGTATCTAGGATATTTGACCCCTCAGAAAGAAAAAAATACTATATCTATATGTGTATATTTCCATGTCTATTTATATATTTTATTTATGTGTATAGATACATATATAGCATATGCTGATATACGCAGTATAAAATATATGTACTTATATAAATACATACATGCACATATGTGTGTGTGTCTGTATACACATCCATATGCTCACATATGTATTTTAGATGGAGAAAATACCAACAACTGAGGGGATCAGAAAAAAGTTTCATGTAAGAGTGTAATGCTTCATTTGAACCTGAAAGGAAACTAGTTTTTATTCATGGAGAAGATGAATTTCAAGCATTTTTGTTACTTATTCTAGCATTTTTAAGTTATTTATTTAGTATTTTATTTTCCCTAATTACATTTAAATATAATTTTAAACATTTTTTTAAAATTTTGAATTCTAAATTCTATCCTTCCCCTCCCCCTCATTGAGAAGGCAAGTAGTTTGATATAGGTTATATATGTACAGTCATGCAAAATGTATTTCCATATTAGTCATGCTGTGAAAAACAACATAGACCAGAAAAAAAACCCAAGAAAATAAAGAAAATTTAAAAAGTGTGCTACGATCCATAGTCAAACTCTACCAAGTTCTTTGTTTTGGGAGAGATAGAATTTTTTCATCATAAATCCTTCAGAGTTCTCTTGGATTATTGTATTGCTGAGAATAGCTAAGTCATGCATAGTTGATCATCGTACAGTGTTACTATTACTGTGTACAATGTTCTCCTGGTTCTGCTCACTTTACTTTGTATCAGTTCGTGTAAGTCTTTCTAGTTCTTTCCTGAGATCACCCTGCTCTCATTTCTTATAGCACAATAGTATTCCATCACAATCATATACCACAACTTGTTCAAGCATTCCCCAGTTGATGGGCATCTCCTCAATTTCCAATTCTTTGCCACCAGAAAAGAGCTGCAATAAACATTCTTGTACACAGAGGTCCTTTTCTTTTTTTTTTTAATTCCCTTTTTGATATAGACCTAATAGTGGTATTGCTGTGTCAAAGAGTATGCATGGTTTTATAGCCCTTTGGGTATAGCTCCAAATTACTCCACAGAATGATTGAATCAGTTCAACTCCACTAACAGTGCATTCCCTTCAACATTTATTATTTTTGTTTTTGGTCATAGTAGCCAGTCTGGTAGGTGTGAGGTAGTATCTCATAACTGTTTTAATTTGTATTTTCCAATCAATAGTGATTTAGAGCATTTTTATGTGGCTATAAGTACCATTAATTATTTCCTCTGAAAACTGCCTATTCATACCTTTTGACCATTTATCAATTGAGGAATGACTCTTATTTTTATAAATTTGACTCAATTCTCTATATATATTTGAGAAATGAGGCCTTTATCAAAGAAACTTGTTACAATTTTTTTCACAGTTTTCATTGCTTACTGTATTTCTCTCTCCATCTTATTTTCTCCTTGTTTATTCTACTCTTTTTCTCTCTCTTTTTACTTTTTCCCTCATCAAAAGTGTTTTGCTTCTGACTACTGCCTTTCCCTATCTGCCTTCCCTTCTATCAGATTGAGCCCTCCTTCTTTTATCTCCTTCCTTTCCCACTTTCTTATAGGGTAAAATAGATTTCTGTACCTATCTAAACGTGTATGTTATTCCCTCTTTGAGCCAATTCTGATGAAAGTAAGGTTCAAACATTCCCTGCCACTTCCCTCATCTTCCCTCCACTATAAAAGCTCTTTCCTATCTCTATTGTATGAGATCATTTACCCTCTTCTATCTTTCCTTTCCCTTTTTCTCCCAGTGCTTTCTTCTTTCTTACCCCTTAATTTTATTTTTTAGATATCAAGCCATCATATTTAACTCATGCCTGACCCTTTGTCTATGTATACTGCTAACTGCCTTCATAATGAGAAAGTTCTTATGAGTTACAAGTATTATCCTCCCATGGAGGAATATAAACAGTTTAACATTAATGAATCCTTTATGATTTCCCTTTCCTGTTTACCTTTTTATGCTTTTCTTGAGTCTTGTATTTTAAATTCAGATTTTCTATTCAGCTCTGGTATTTTCATCAAGAATGCTCAAAAGTCTTCTATTTCATTGAATTTCCATTTCTCCTCTGAAGTATTATACTGAGTTTTGCTGGCTAGGTAATTCTTGGTTGTAATCCCAGCTCCTTTGTGCTCAGGAATATCCTATTCTAAGCCCTCTGATTCTTTAATGTAGAAGCTACTAAATTTTGTGTTATCTTGACTGTGGCTCCATAATACTTGTTTTTTTTTCTGGTTGCTTGTTATATTTTCTCTTTGACCTGGGAGCTCTGGGATTTGGCTATAATATTTCTGAGAGTTTTCATTTTGGGATCTCTTTCAGGAGGTGATTGGTAGATTCTTTCCATTTCTACTTTAACCTCTGGTTCTAGAATATCAGGGCAAGTTTCTTTGATGATTTCTTGAAAAATGATGTCTATGCTATTTTTTTATCTTGATTTTCAGGTATGCTAAGATTTTTAAATTACCTCTCCTGGATCTGTTTTTCTGGGTCAGTTATTTTTCTAGTAAGATATTTCACATCTTCTATTTTTTCATTCTTTTTATTTCATTTTATTGTTTCTCGATGTTTCATAAAGTCATTAGCTTCCACTTGCCCAATTCAGATTTTTAAGGAATTATTTTCTTCTGTGAACTTTTGTGCCTCCTTTCCCATTTGTCCAATTCTACTTCTTCTTTTTAGTTTATTTCATTAATTTATTTTGATTTATCAACAATCATTTCCATATGCTTTTGAGTTTAAAATTTTTCTCCCCCTTCCTCCCCACCACCCTCCCCAAGATGGCACACAGTCTGATATAGGCTGTACATTTACATTGCTATTAAACATATTTTCACATTAGTGAAGTTATAAGTAAAAATTAAAACCAATAGAAGGAACCATCAGAAAGAAGAAACAAAACTCAACAGAAGAGAAAAAAAAAGACAGGAATTCAACTTCCATAGTCCTTTCTTTGCATGTGGATAGCATTTTCCATCATGAGGCCTCTGGAGATGTCTTAGATCCTTGTATTGCCAGGGAGGGTTAAGTTCATCAATATTAGTCATTGCACAACATGGCTGTTATTGTGTACTACGTTCTCTTGGTTCTGCTCACTTCACTCAGCATCAGACCATACAAGTCTTTTCAGGTTTTTATGAAGTCAGCCTGTTCATCATTTCTTATAACACAATAGTATTCCATTACATTTGTATACCACAACTTGCTCAGCCATTCCCCAATTGATGGGCATCCTCTCAGTTTCCAATTCTTTGCCACCACAAAAAGAGATGCTATGAATATTTTTGTACATGTGGGTCCTTTTCCCATTTGTATTATCTCTTTGAGATATAGCCCTAGAAGTGCTATTGCTGGGTCAAAGGGTATGCACATTTTTATAGCCCTTTGGGCATAGTTCCAAATTGTTCTCCAAAATGGTTGGATCATTTCACAACTCCACCAACAATGCATTAATGCTCCAATCTTCCCACATCTTCTCCAACATTTATCATTTTCCTGTTTTGTCATGTTGGCCAATATGACAGGTATGATGTGGTACCTCAGAGTTGTTTTGATTTGCATTTCTATAGTCAATGATGATTTAGAGCATTTTTTCATATGACTATAGATGGTTTTAATTTCTTCATCTGAGAACTGTCTGTTCATATCCTTTGACCATTTATCAATTAGGGAATGGCTTGTATTCTTATAAATTTCTCTTAATTCTCTGTATATTTTAGAAATGAGGAGTGAGTATTGGTAATTCTTCTGAAGATTTCATGGAGCTGATAAAGTAAGCATACAAGTTGGTAATTATTGATGTACTTCTTTGTGTATTTTTTCTCGTAATATTGCCATCCCATGTCACTTCACTGCTATTGTTGACATATTCCACTTTCTGAGATAACTTGGAAATCAGTCCCTCATTATTTTCTGTATTTTTTGTATATACTTGATCTTTTTTAGCTGCTTTTCTTGATTTCATCTTCTTAAATGGCATTAAATTTTCTCTATTTTATCAACTTGAGTATTGGGGTTCTAGGAATTCATAATTGATGCTTCCTCTTCTTTGACAGTGAAATTACTGCCAAAATGGTTCCATTTTGTACCTATTTGTTATTTTCTTTCCATTTGGAGCTGTGGGTCCTCATCAGATGATCTGATTTAACTTGGGTTTTGCTCTTAGATTCTAAGGAGTTGCATTCTACTGTAGTTCTTTTTGTTGATTTGTGAAGTGATATTGCTCCTAATCTTTTGTCATATTCTTTCACACGATTTTATAAATAATTTTTCCCTAGTCCTAGGCTGCCCTTATCTTCTATGCCATTACTTGGCAAGAAATCAAGTATTTGCTAGCTTAAGTGGTCTCTGGATCTTTAGCCCTTCTCACTCTGGCAACATCTTATATCACTTCAATTTCTGTACAAGAAAATGGTAACAGTCAAAGTCAACCTCTTTATATTTGTTCATTTCCCATTCTTTAACACTGATAACTTATTTGAAAATGTCAGTTTGGAGCTGCCATGTTATCCACAGTGTCTTCTAATTTTTATCAAGAAAAGATTTCTTATTTGATATTGATTTTGACCTTTGAGCCAACCAGTTGATGGTCTGATAATATTCAGATAGCTGGTCATAAAATGACTCCCATATCATTTTCTGTCTGTTAAGTTCTATTAAGATAAAACAATTTTACTTTTGTGACATTATTCAATGCTGGTTATTTCCAGTGCCTTCTAATTCTTTTTAAAGAAAGCATTAATCAGTTTGAGATATAGGTATGGCTCTTCTAAATGGTTTCCAAGCCTTTAACTTCTTTCATTATTTAATTCTGAACATAGGTGTCACTATCTTCTCTTGTACTTTGCCTTGGTTTGACTTGGATAGGGGGATTTTGTTAAATTCTTTGAATAATTTTTCTACTTCATCCTATGCAATAGATATGGACACATCTGTGATTATTTTCATGGTAGACTTTTGTCTTATTTTCATCAGAGCACAGCAAAGTGAGCTGTATCCTTTAAAAGTTGTTTCTTGCTGTGATTGGGCACATAATGAAAACAACTTTTTTTCCTTTCCAAAGAACCTGTGAGCCATCCATTTTACCAAAAATTCCTTATGTCTTCTGGTTTAACTTATAGTATGCATATCAATATAGATGGCTTCTGGTTTAACTTATAGTATGCATGTCAATGTAGATGTACTTTAGTTTCTCTATTATTATATTAGCCTGCTGATTATTTGATAAGGATCTCACATTGTCTATAATAAATGTTATAGATCTCCTGAATATGTGATTTTTAATACCTCTGGTCCTGTTTTTGCCACTTTACCCCTGCCTCTGTAGAAGCAAAAGGGGGTAAATGGGCATGAAGGCATTTTGTATTTTCCTTTGTTCCATGGGGAAAAAGCCATCATCTATTGGGTACCTTGCTCTCATGTTATCTCCTTTGGCCAGACTGTAAGCTCCTTGGAGGCAGGGACTATTTTAGTTTTACTTTTGTATCCCTAATGCCTAGCATAGTGTCTGGAATGTCATAGGCACTTAATAAATGCTTAGTGTTTGATTGATTAATTGATTGATTGATTGATTGATTTGACTTGTAATGAGGCTTTTCATATTTGGATTGCCTGACCTTTGGATAGCAAAGTCTATCACCCAGGCTATACTACAATTCTTTCCAGCTTAACGTAGAGAGAGCTTTTAGTTTGTTGGCATAATCTTTGAGAATACAATGATATGCTGAGGCATCAAATTAGACTATTAGTAATAACTCATTTTGTTTTAGTGGCACTTTACAACTTCCAATGTTTTCTTATGTATGAAAGGATCCCTGCAACATCCCTCCTTGTAAGGCAATTGGGCCAGATGGCATTATCTCCAATTGACAGAGAGGAAAACTGAGTCACAGAGATTTAGTGTCTTGCCCAAAGTTACAACTCTTTCTTACATTAACTTAGTAACCTTTAGGAAAGTCATTTCTTAAAAATAGATATTACTTATTAGTTTCAGAAAAACACCATTTATTCATATGCTTTTTAGTTTTTTTTTTAATAGGAATGGGTGTTATTTCTGTTAAAAGCTTGTTTCTGTATCTACTGATATAATCAGATGATTTTTTTTTTGTTGTTTTTAATGATATGGTCCATGTTGCTTACAATTTTCCTTACGATGAACCAGCCCTGCAAATTCTGGTATAAATTGAACCTGCTTATAATGTATGATCTTTGTGATATATTGCTGTAGTCTCCTTGTAAAATTTTATTTAACATTTTTGTGTCAATATTCATTAAAGAAATTGATATATAGCTTTCTTTATTTTTGTTCTTCCTGGTTTAAGTATCAAAATCATATTTGTGCTATAGAAAGAATTTGGTAGGAGCCTTTATATTTTGGAATAGTTTACATAGTTTTGGAATTGTTTGTAAGTATTTTGGTAAAATTTACTTGTAAATCTACTTGCTTCTCATTTTTTTCCCTTAGGATACTTATTTATGTCTTGTTCAATTTCTTTTTCTAAGATGGAGTTATTTTAAGTATTCTATTTTCTCTTCTGTTAACCTGGGTGATTTATATTTTTATAAATATTCATCCATTTCATTTATATTGTCAGTATTGTTGGCATATAACTGGGCAAAATAGCTCCTAATACTTTTTAATTTCACATTCAATCATGGTACGTTTACTCCTTAAATTTCTGATAGTAGAAATTTGGTTTTCTTCTTTTTTTAAAATGAATTTAATCATTTGTTTGTGTATTTTATTCTTTCATACAAACAGCTCCTAGTTTTATTTATTAGGTCAGTTTTTTACTTTCAATTTTATTAATCTCTCTTTTAATTTTTAGGATTGGTATTTTGGTGTTTAATTGGAGATTTTGACTTTGTTCTTTTCTATTTTTTTCAGTTACTTGCCCTTTTCATAAGTCTGTTCTTTCTTTATTTTAGAAGATTATTTATTTTGTGATTATTTTTTAATCTATACTTCTGAGGCCCTTTATTGAATGTGATTTTTAGTGTCTTATGGTCCAAAAAGAGTGCATTTGATATTTATTTGTTTTCCTGCCTTTCTTTGTGAGGTTTTTATGCTCTAATATATTGTTAATTTTTGTGAAAGTGACATGTAAAGCTAAGGAAAAGATATTCCAGTAGTAAAGCCAAGATAGTGGAGTAAAAGCAGTGACTTGCTTGAGGTCTCCCCCAAATCCCTCCAAATACCTGTAAAAAATGGCTCTAACCAAATTCTAGAGCACAAAAAGACAGAATGAAACAAATTTCTAGCCCAAGACAACCTGGAAGGTTGGCAGGAAAGGTCTCCTGTGCCATACTGGGAGAGAAGCAGAGTCCAATATGGGCCAAGCCAGCAATGACCAGGCCTCAGTGATCCTGGAGCAGGCCTCAGGGGATTGAATCACATGCAGCTCTAACAGTTTCCAGACTTCTCAACCCACAAACACCAAAGAAGACTTAGTCAGTAGGAAAGGTCTATTTACCTTGGTGAGAAAAGAGCTTAGTCCAGCCCCAGTCCTGTCACAGACTCAGAATGGTGGCTGCTTCAGGAGCTCTCGGCCCATAGATGGTAGTGGGGGGAAGGGAATTAAGCAGCTGATCAGAGAGGTATTGCAGGGATCTCTTTGCTGTAACTGAGGCAGGATTCTCTTGCTTTGCTCGTGCTTGAATGTGGGTTTCAGTTCTGGGTGGCCGTCCTGGGGTGAGGAGGAATGCTGGTATGGTAGAGCTTGTTGTGATGGTGGAGAGGGAATATCCTTCACAGTCCCAAGGCAGAAAAGAGTGCTTATGGTCAATCATAGACCAGAGCCCAGGCCAGGAAAGGAGTAAAACCTCACCCTTGACCATACCACCTTGGAAGAATGAAAATTTATAGGTCCCTAGAAGTGTCTCTGAAAACAGCTACACAAAACCCATGAAGCTTGGGACAGTACATTGTCCACACTGGAAGCAGACCCCTACCTTAACAAATAGTTTAAAAGTCAAATAATTGGCTGGGATCCTGAGCAAACTGTGCAAAAAAAAGACCATAAAATCTTTCTTTGCTGACAAAGAACATCAAAACATACAATCAAAAGAAGGCAACAAAGTCAAAGCTCCTACATGTAAAAGCACCAAGAAAAATAAAAATTAGTCCCAGGCCAGCTCAAAAAGGACTTTGAGAAGCAAGTAAGAGAAGTAGAGGAAGAACTGGGAAGAGAAATGAGAGTGATGCAAGAAAATCATGAAAAACAAGTCAACAGCTTGCTAAAGGAGACCCAAAATACTGAAGAAAATAATACCTTAAAAATAGAGTAACCCAAATGACAAAAAAGATCCAAAAAGCCAATGAGGAGAAGAATGCCTCAGAAAGCATAATTGGCCAAATGGAAAAGAAGTCCAAAAGCTCACTGAAGAAAATCCTTCCATAAAAATTAGAATGGAGCAAATGGAAGCTAGTGACTTTATTAGAAATCAAGAAATTGTAAAACAAAACCAAAAGAATGAAAAAAATAGAAGACAATGTGAAATATCTCTTTGGAAAAAAAACAACTGACCTAGAAAATAGATCCAGGAGAGATAATTTAAAAATTATTGGACTATCTAAAAGCCATGAACAAGAAAAGAGCCGAGACATCATTTTTCAGGAAATTATCCAGGAAAACTGCCCTGATATTCTCAACCAGAGGGTAAAATAGAAATTGAAAGAATCTACCAATCACCTCCTGAAAGAGATCCCCAAAGGAAAACTAGCAATATTATAACCAAATTCCAGAGTTCCCAGGTGAAGGAGAAAATATTGCAAGCAGCCAGAAAGAAACAATTCAAGTATGGTGGAAACACAATCAGGATAACACAAGATTTAGCAGCTTCTACATTAAGGAACTGGAGGGCTTAGAATATGATATTCCAGAGGCCTAAGGAGATAGGATTATGACAAAGAATTACCTACCCAGCAAAACTGAGTATAATCATTCAGGGGAAAAAATAGGTATTCAGGGAAATGGAGGACTTTCAAGCATTCTTGATGAAAAGACCAGAGCTGAATAGAAAATTTGACTTTCAAATACAAGACTCAAATGCAGCATGAAAAGGTAAACAGGAAAAAGTTGAACTGTTTATATTCCTTTTTTTTTGTGAGGCAATTGGGGTTAAGTGACTTGCCCAAGGTCACAGAGCTAGTAAGTCTCAAGTGTCTGAGGCAGATTTGAACTTAGGTCCTCCTGACTCCAAGGCCAGAGCTTTATCCACTGCGCCACCTAGCTGCACCAAACTGTTTATATTCCTACACGGAAAGATGATATTTGTAACTTATGAGACCTTTGTTAGGGCAGTTGGAGGGGAAAAAATTATATGTATGCATATAGATGGATAGATAGATAGATAGATAGATAGAGGGCACAGAGTGAGTTGAAGTTGAAGGGATGATATCTAAAAAAATAAAATTAAGGGGTCAGAGAGGAATATACTAGAAGGAGAAAGAGAGAGTTAAAATGGGATAAATCATCTCACATGAAACAGACAAGAAAAAGCTTTTACAGTGGAGAGGAAGTGGGGGAAGGTAAAAGGGAATGAGTGAATCTTATTCTCATTGGGTTTGGCTTAAGAAGGGAATAACATACACACTCAATTGGGTACGGAAATCTATCTTACCCTACAGGAAAATAGGCAGGAAGGGGACAAGGGAGGGGGATGATAGAAGGGAAAGCAGATTGGAGGAGGGGGTGATCAGAAGCAAACACTTCTGAGGAGAGACAGGGTCAAGAGATAGAATAGAATAAACAAGGGATGGGATAGGATAAAGGGAAGTATAGTTAATTTTTCACAACATGACTACCATGGAAGTGTTTTGCACGACTACACATGTATTACTTGTATAGAGTTACTTGCCTTCTCAATGAGAATGGGGAGGGAGGGAGAAAAGGAGAGAATTTGGATCCTAAAGTTTTAAAAACAAATGTTAAAAATTGTTTTCACATGCAACTGGGAAATAAAATATACAGGCAATGAGGTATAGAAATCTGTCCTGCCCTACAGGAAAATAGAAGATGAAGGGGATAAGGGAGGGGGGTGATGTAAGGGAGAGCAGATTAGGGGAAGGGGTATTCAGAATGCATGCTGTCTTGGGGAGAGGGGAGGGATGAGATGGAGAGAAAATTTGGAACTCAAAATCCTGTGGAAGTGAATGTTGAAAACTAAAATAAATATTTAAATATAAAAGACATTCATTTCTATTCTCATTCAGTATTATCTAGAGATCTATCATATCTAACTTTTCTAAAATTTTATTCACTTCCTTAACTTTTTTCTTGCTTATTTTGTCTTTCAATTTATTAAGATATGAGAGGGATAAAATTAGGTCCCCAACTAGCATAATTGTACTGAATATTTCCTTCTGTAATTCATTTAGCTTTTCCTTCAAGAATTTGGATCCTATGTCATTTGTAGTATAAAATACATAACAAATATATGTGTATATAGAATATGTGTAGCATACATGTACACATATAATATTGATATTTATTAATTCATTGCCTATAGTACCTTTTGGCAAAATGTAATTTTTCTAATTCTGTCTTTTAATTACGTCTATTTTTTTCTTCTTGCTTTGTCTGAGGGAATGATTGCTAGCCCTGTCTTTTTTTTTTTACTTCAGCTAAAGCATAATACATTCTCCTCCAGTACTTTGTGTATCTTTCTGTTTCAAGTATGTCTTTTGTAAACAGCATATTGTTAGATTCTATTTTCTAATCCTTTTTGCCATCTGCTTCCACTTTATGGGTGAGTTTATCCCATTCATATTTAGTTATGATTGCTAACTATGCATTTCCTCATAGTTTATTTTATTTTATTTTTTGTGAGTCAATCAAATGTCTGAGGCTGGATTTGAACTCAAGTCCTCCTGACTTCAAGGCCAGAGTTCTATCCGCTGCTTGTAGATATTTTCAAGTTTTCTTCTGAGTTTGTGTCTTGAACTTCCCTGTCACCATAGTAGTCCTTTATGGTCATGATCTTCTTTTTTGTTATTTGCTAATTTTTCCAGACTATTTCTTTATCTTGTACTTTATGTTGAGTTGTTTTGTATTTACCTCTGGGAATGGTGTATGAGTGTGTGTGTGTGTATGTCTGTTCTGAGCTTCAGACTTTTATACCCTGCTGTTTTTGGGGGCCTATAAGCTTTTGGTGCTTCCACAATGGTATGATCTGGGGAGAGGTGTGGTCACTGCTGTTCTGGTCTTTGCTATGATCCTTATTCATGTATACCCCATGCTGCCTTGTGACTACAACTCATCTCTGCCCTGGAATCATATGATTGTACTCAGGTAGGGCCCCTAGTACCTTGAAACCACAAGCACTTCTCAATATCTTGCAATTGTGCCTCAAAATTGAGTAATGGGCAATAGAATTGCCAAATGACTACTAGTTCTGTGCCCTGTGCCAGCACAAAGATCCTCTATAATCTCTTTCTGACCAGTTATTCAGTTCCCTTTCTACATTTGGGTGATGAGTGCTCCCTGTATTGCTGCTACTTTTTTTTGCAGCCACCACTGCCTCCAAGGCCCACAGCTAGTGTCACATTCACCTCACACTCTCTTGGTCATCCCCAAAACTCCTGTCTTCAGACTTCTCTTTCTTAGTTATCCTGAGATAGAAAATGGCTCACTTTGAAATTTTGTTGGTTGAACTGCTAATAATTTGATTTGATGCACTTTAAAAAAATATTTAGAAGAGAATATTGAGAGAGATAAGGAAAACATGTTCCCTTTGCTCTGACATCTTGGTTCTGTCCCTTCTTTCATTCATTCTTGGATATTAACATGAAAGAATATGAAGGTAAGACTTCTTCACAGAATCACAGATTCTCTGAGTTGATAGAGAAATCATTAGCCATTTGATCTTTCCCATGCCTAAAAAAGAAGTAATTTTCCAAGATATTTAACGCATGATAATCTAAATTGTGTTTGAAGAACTTGGATGAGGGGGAACCTACCATGTCCTGATTCAGTTCTTTCTGTTTTTAAATATCTTTAATAGTTAGTAAACAGAGTAACTGAAAACAAGTAAACAGTTACATTGGACATTAACCTGCTGGGACATTAGCCTCTAATTAATCATATGTTAGCTCTAATATAGCTATCTATCAAAGTGGAAAAATGAACATTGCCCTGTCTCATGGGAGGTTGTGTGAAATCACTAATGATGACAAAGAACTCATTTGTTAAGTGAATGATAAACAATTTTAATGTGCCTTGTAAATGATGACATTTTATGACAATAGTTTAGCCTTATGCTGTGAAACATTTCAAGGCCTGAGTTGTTTTCAAACCTGTACTTGCTTTCCTTTGGAAAGCCCACGAGTTTGGTATACCAGCTAATTATGTGATATTATAGAAGTGTTATATCTTGGAAGGAAATAGTTGATTGCTTTGTTCCCAAAAGACTAGTACAGCTGCCATGGTTCCACTTGTCTGTCCTTCAGAAATGGAGACTTTCTCTCCGTGATTCCAATTGCCAAAACATATTCCCCACCAGGTGTCTTGATTCTTCACATCCAGAGACATTATCATGATGTTGGCTAGTGAGAGGTCAGAGCAAGGTGTTTGTTAACTTTTTTTCTTCCAACAAGCAAAATAAGAAGCAGATAAGAGTTGTAGTTCTGTCTTTTCAAGTATGATTCTTCTCAGTAATATCCTTCTATGGCCTCACATAAACATGAACAACTGCCAACAGAGAATGACAAGACTGATGCCAGCAGGAGGAAATTGTTTCCCTAAATGATTTTGTGTTTAAGAGCCTCTACTATTCAAATGAAATCAGAATTCTGAAAGAAATTTCATGGGTGCAAAATTGGACAAGCTCTTTGAGAAAAGAAAAAGGAATTATCAGTTCAGGACTAGATATGAAATTATAAGCAGAGTATACACAAAAACACCCACATACACACACACATACAACCACAACTAGGGCAAGATGACTAGAGCTTTGCCTAAGGGCACTGGAATGTAGAGGTTATACATAATACTTGCCTAGACTGTTGCCATCCCTACACTCCCCCCTTAGTCACATACTCAATATTGCACATTTAGCAGAGAAATCTCCACATTACATGTCTTTGTATGTACATGTGTACATGTACATGTATGTACAGATGCACAAATGCATGTATGCATATGCATAAACACATGCACATCCATGATACACAAAATGCACACGAACACATGCATGTACACGCATGTGTATGTACATGCACATGCATGAATATGTGTATATATGTAAACGTATGCTTATGTATGCATACATGTACGCCGCATGCACACGTGCGCACACACACATATATACACATGTGTGTATGCATATGTACATATATGTGTATATATATACCTATATATATATATACACACACATGTGTGTATGCATATGTATGTGTTTGTGTAATTTTCAACCCAGTTCTAGCCTTTTAGTTTCTCTTTTCTGCCTCTGAATAGTTTCAGAAAGGATCATGTTCTGAAACTGGGAAAAAATGAACTACGTGGAAGAGCTGTAGTAAATGCTTAATTGTGCTGTGGATGTTTAACCAGTTTGTAGTCCTTTCCTTTCTCCCTCCTTTATGCTACTGCCTTTTGATTACCATTATGGAAAGAGCAAGGTGATAGATTTGATTGAGGCATAATTATAACTAAAGATTCCATGGCATCTTGGTATAATCCATCTATTTTGATTACTGATATAACTACTGCCTCTCAAATATACCTGAGCTTTAAGGAGGCACAGAAAGGAGTGCAAATAGTGCTGGATTTAGAGTCAAAGACCTACCTCTGACACACTCTACAGTTCAGATAGACTGGTCTTCTCTTGGTTCCTCACATAAGGTACTCCATCTTCTCTTATCAATATGCCTTTGTATCAGTGTGCCTGGTATTCCTTTCTTAATTACTTCTATCTTATAGAATCCTTGTCTTAGACACAACTCAAGTATTGCCTTCCAAACAAAGCCTTTCTTGATTCCCTTCAAATGCTAAAGCCCTCCTCTGTCCATAATACTTTGTATTTTGCTAGTCTGTATTTATTCAAAATATATTCATTCTGTATATACTTATTTTTGTGCAATTCTCCCTTGATAGAATGTAGGCTACTTGAAAAAAGGATTCATTTCCTTTCTTTCTTTCTTTCTTTCTTTCTTTCTTTCTTTCTTTCTTTCTTTCTTTCTTTCTTTCTTTCTTTCTTTCTTTCTTTCTTCCTTCCCTCCCTCCTTCCTTCCTTCTCCTTCCTTCCTTCTTCCTCCTTCTTCTTCCTTCCTTCCTTCCTTCCTTCCTTCCTTCCTTCCTTCCTTCCTTCCTTCCTTCCTTCCTTCCTTCCTTCCTTCCTTCCTTCCTTCCTTCCTTCCTTCCTTCCTTCCTTCCTCCTTCCTTCCTTCTTCCTCTGCCCAATGCCTGACCTAAACAAGCACTTAACACATTAATTGATTGATTTATTGAGAGGGTTGAAATACATATCCTCCAAGTCCCTTCAGCTCCAAATCTATGACCCTAAGATCTTATGATCCTATTACTTGGAACATGGCGCAGTGCCAAAAATTCAAATTCTGCTCAATGAAATGGAGACACTATACAATGTATACTCAGTCTCAGTGCGTACCACACAATCAATCTAAATCATAGTTATAGAGACAGATGGTTTTCTGATATAGAGAAGGACAGGGCTAATATAAAGAACGGATATATGGCAATAAGTTTTTAAGTAGCACAATAGAAATATCTTCTTTGGGAATATTTGTTCCGTTTGGAAGCACTTAACATTAGCCTTTGAAAGCATCACCAGGGAGGTCTCTGATACAGGAAGACTTATTTTGTTTCTTGGTATGAAATATTGTATATTTTTTTTCAGGTTAGAATCTCAAGCCAGGGCTATATAACTTTGGGAATTTTGTACCTGTAGTGTTTTGGGATCCCACCCCCTAATTATCATGTTATATGAATTTGTATGATGCCCTCAGTATACACCTCTTCTAAGCAGACCCAGAGAGGTTAGTTTTGTTTGTATATTTCCATCAAAACGTAGGAGTACCATTTGTTTTTATTTCTTCATGGGTAGTAGGATGGAACAAAGAAATTGACAAATTAATCAAACTACTACTGTAGTTGCTAATTAGAACTGACCCTGAATTAGACTAATGTAATCTAAATTTGCTTCTAAAACCTTCTTATTATTGCTCTTAAGGAATACCTTCTAGAGAAGATGGACCTTAACCAGTAGCTTTGGGATGAGCAGGCTAGGGGTTCCCTGGAGCTACTCAATGTATTAGTGCTTTTGGTTTCTTCACGAGGAAAGAGATGCCTCAGGATGGAGGACTCAGGAAATTAGATTGTTTTAAGTATTACTAATACATACGTCAAATGATCTGGACTGCCAGAAAGCTTTTTAAAATACATAGCTAGTCATGCATATTAATGCACATGTCCCAGTTAAAAATTCCGTTATGTAAGAATAGTGAGAACTTTTGATTATACACTGTATGCAGTGCCCTGATTAATGATTTAGTTACCAAATGGCTGCTATAATGGAAGACTGAGAACTGGTGTAAGCTCATCCTTACCTAGGAAGGGGAGAGGTTTTTCGGAGTTTTCTAACTGCTTAAAAAAAAAAAAACTTGTGAAGTTGAATACTTAGAGCATAACAGTCTTTAAGATATAGCCCTATGATTTTTTACCACAGCTGTTCTTTACAAGGCCTTTTGTCTTAAAATTTATACCTCACATTTTCACTATTCATGAAATTGTTCTCATTTTCTCTCCATTTACCTCATCTCTTGTTGGCCTTTCAGAGTCTGAATCTTTATTTTTTCTCCCTCAGCACTTTCCTCACTGAAAAGTAGCAAAATTAAAGTTATTTAAAGAAAATAAAGAATGAAACCTGAGAGGATGAGACAAAAACATGAGATAGAAGGTGATTTTAAAAATGTGATTTCTTGTTTTTGTTTTGAGATGTTGCTTATACTTTCAGTTGCTATCTTTTCTTGAGCTACTTTGCTTACACTGAATAGTCATGAGGGAATGGAACCCTGACACAAAGGACAAAATGAAAAGTATATGTCAGGAAGCCATCAAATACCATGTGATCAGGATTGGAAGGAGACTAGACATGTATCTTCGAGGAGGAAACCTCTTAGGGTTACTGAAAAGGGTGACTTGGGGACTTTGTGGTGGGTAGCTGAGGCATGCTTTTACTAGTACTCCTATATCTCTATGATCAGAAGTGTTATGGATTCCTTGATAACACCACAGATTTTCCTCCCTAAACATCTTGATAGAAGCCATAGAATCAGAGAATTTTAGTTACAAGGGATCTCATTGATCATCTAGTCCAACCCATATCTGAAACCTCCACTGAGTGGGAACTTGCTACCTCACAAAGCAGCACATACCACTTTGGAGAAGTTCTATTTTTTCCTTGTTTCATGCTTAGATTTTAGTATTGGCAATTTCTACTAGTGTTTTCTAGTGCTCTCTAGGACAAGCAGAATAAGTCTCTCTTTCACAATATAGCCCTTAAAATACTTGAAGACAGCTAACATCCTTCCAATTTCCCACAGCCATCTCTTATCCAAATCATATATCATCAGCTCAACTGATCCCCACAAAGCATCAACCCTAGGCTCCTTGCCATTCTCACTGCCCTCCTCTAGATAGCCTATACAAACCCCTCCTATAATGGAATAAGTAGAAGTAAATATAGCACTCCAAATATGGTCCATTCAGGACAGAAATTCTTTTAATATAATCTAAGATTACACTACCTTTCCTGTTTCCCCTATGGACCCCAATTTATTTATTCTAAGAAAGAGACAAACAAAATTGGGATGCTTGTATCCATGGTTTGATTTCTCTCAAGCTGGCTTGACATGGGAGTCCAGTCCAAAACTGGGCCCCCCTAAGGGGGCCAGCTCAGAACTGCCTTGATTCTTTTTTAGGGGTTGCAGTGTTATATACCTTGAAAGAGTAGGTATTCCCAAGGGGTGCCAATCAACCATGATTGGTCATTGTATTAGGAGATGAGTTATATTAAAGTGAGGTCTTGAGTATACTTTAAATCACTTAGTCCAGGGGGTGATATTACCTGCCATCAAAGGAAATAGCACCCCCAGTCTTGGAAGTCTGTCTCCACCCAAAACTGATTAGCAAAATCAATTCAGGCCTGGCTTGGAATTTGACCAACATAAGAAGATTCAATGCAATCTCATTATCAGAGTTGTCCTGAAGAACTTTGGACAGAAGGCTGACAGGATGGAGCTCTGAGTCTCCAACACACAGATTACAAAGAAAAATCATTTTTCACACCCCTTATCATATTCCTTCCTTTTGGCTCCCTGTAAAGTAATACCATTTCTTTTAGTACTTTCCATTTTAATGGCAGAAAATAATTGGTCAGAACTTTCCACAGCTTTGTAGTGCATTTAATTAAGTATTTAACAAATATAGATAACAAATAATATATTGTTGGTAGTCTTTTTTTCAACTAGTATATAAATAACTTGAAAGTATGCTACTATAGCACCTAGTATAGTGTTGAAGATTTAGTAGTTTTAATAACTATTTGTATTACATTTAATAAGTGTTTGATTGACTGCTCAATTAAAATAAAAGTACCCCCACTTGATTGTATTGAGCAGATGCCCTGAAATACCCAACTTCCCCAAACTTAGAACAAAGAAGAAGCAATTAAGTGGGGAAGCAGATAAAAAGCAAGCCTAGAAGTTCAGAAGCCCTGAGTTCTAATCCTACCTGTCCAAAAATAGGCATAAATCTGAAACTCTAAGACTTTTATCTATCTATCAAATATTCAGTATGGTTCATTAAGAATCTTCTGGAATTGTGGATGGGCATGCTGTCAATCAGAGTTGTTAAGTATTTCAATTTTTTTTGTATTTATGATTTTTTTTTATTGTATCACTTGTTCTCCTGGATGTGGTTGCTTCACTCTGCATTAGTTTATAAAAGACTTCCCAGTTTTCTCTGATATTATTCCCTTTATCATTTCTTATAGCATAAAATATCCTATCACAGTCATTAACGGTAACTTGTTCAGACATGTCCAAATAAATAGATATTCCTTCAGCTTTCAATTATTTGCCACCACAAAAAGATCTGCTACAAATATTTTTGTTCATAAGGGTTATTTTGTTTTTTCTTTATTCTCCTAGCCCTAGTAGTGGTATGGCTAAGGCAATGAGCATATAAAGTTTAATGGATCTTGATTTCCAAAATGATGGAACCAGTTTATAACTCTGCCAACAGTGCATGAGGATACCTGTTTTCCCACAACCTTTCCAACATTTCTCATTTTCCTTTTTGTTAATGTTGCCAATCTGTGGGTTAAAATCAGAGTTAATTACTTTCAATTTCTCTAAATATTAGTGATTATTAGTATTTTTATATAGTTATATAGATATGATATCATATTTTTTACTTTGTTACTCTGTTCATAATCTTTGATCATTTATCAATGGGACAATGGCAGGTAGACTCCTGGAGACTTTATATATGTTATAATTCAGTTAGTTCTCTCATTGACACTCTAGGGTCCTAAGTAAATCATCATATCACATGCAAAAATCCCATGCAAAAATTTCTGATTTGCCTTTTATTATTCCTTCACTTTCTTATAGCAATAGTCTATTGCTATAGCTAGAAATTCTGAAACTATATTAAATAATGGCAATATTGGAAAGCACAGCTTTACTCCTGATCTTATTGGAAAGGCTTCTAGTGTATTGTACTTGTAGATAATTCTGGCTCTTGGATTGAGATAGAAAAAACTTATATTGGGAGAAAGTCTATTTATTCCAATGTTTTTTGTTTTTTTTTTTAAATTGTGCATGTTACATCTTGTGAAAACGTATTTTCCGCATCTGTTCATGTAATTGTATGGTTTTTATTGTTGATATTAATATATTCAATTATGTTTATTGTTTTCCTAATATGAAGCAACTGTACAATTCTAATAAAATCCAGTATGGTCATAATGTATGATCTTTCTTGTGTGCTGTTATAGTCACCCTGCTTATATTTTATTTAAAATTTTTGTGTCAATATTCACTGGGAATATTGGTCTATACATTTCTTTGTTTTAATTTGCCTGGTATAGGTTTCAAGACTATATTTGCATCATATAAAGAATTTTGTAGGAACCATTAATTTCTCATTTTAGAAAATTTATGTAATATTAGAATTAATTGGTCTTTAAATGTTTGTTGGAATTTGTTTGTAAATCTATCTTTTTGTTTTTTCAACTTGGAAGTTCATTTGTGGATTGTAGTATTTTGTTTTATAAGATTGCACTGCAGCCTCTATTTCTTGTTCTATTAATTTGGACATTTTATACATTTTGTAAATATTCAATCTATTTCATGTAGATTGTCAGGTTTATTAGTATATAATTAGAAGAAATTGTTCCTAATAATTTCTTTTATTTTTTGTCCTTGGTTATGAATTCTTTTTTTTTCATTTTTGATATAGGTATTGATAGATATTTTCATACAGGTATTTGATTTTCTCCTATTTTGTTATTAGCTCATAGTTTATCTACTATATTGAAATGACTACTTTTATTAATTAATTCAGTATTCTTGCTCTAAATTTTGTTAATCTCTTCTTTGATTTTCAAGATTTTTATTTTCAATTTTAAGTACTTAATTTTTCTTTTTTAGTTTTTTAATTTGTTTAGTTGCATACCCAGTTCACTGATTTGCTCTTTCTCTCCTTTACTGGTGAAATTGCTCATAGATGTAAAATTTCCCTTAAGAACTGATTTGGCATATTGTCTCATTGTTGTTATTATCTTTAATAAAATTGTTGAATATTTCTGTGATTTGTTCTTTGACCCATCCATTCTTTAGGGTTGGTAATTAATCTCGAATTAATTATGTTTCTTTTTTATTGAATATAATTTTATTACATTATGTTCCACAAATGTTTTGTTTATTATTTATTTCTGCATTTATTTGTAAGGCTTTTTATGCCTTAATACATTGTAAATTTTTGTGAACATGCCACAGACAGATGAGAAATATGTATGTTCTATTTTTATTCAACAATCTCCAGAGGTCTGTCATATCTAAATTTTCTAAAATTCTATTCAGATCGTTCATTTCCTTCCTTCCTTCCTTCCTTCCTTCCTTCCTTCCTTCCTTCCTTTCTTCCTTCCTTCCTTCCTTCCTTCCTTCCTTCTTTCCTTCCTTCCTTCCTTCCTTCCTTCCTTCCTTCCTTCCTTCCTTCCTTCCTTTCTTCCTTCCTTCCTTCATTCATTCTTTTCTTCCTTGCTTCCTTCCTTGTTAGATTTATCTAGGTCTGACTTTTTGTTGTCTATTTACCCATTTAACTCATTTAATTTTTCATTTCAGTAGTTAGATGCTCTGCTTTTTAGAGCGAATGTGCATAGTATTGGTGTAAATTCATTTTCTATGGCACATTTCAAGAATGTAATTTGTCTCTTTTAATTAAGTCTAGTTTTCCTGTTACTTTCCCAAAGTTATGATTTTAATGCTTGCCTTTTATACTTCAGTGGAAACATAATATATTTTATTTCAACCCATTATTTTAACTTTGTGGTCATCTTTCTGTTTCAATTGTGTTTCTTGTAATCAACACATTGTGGATTTCTCCTTTCTATTCTCTATTACTATTCTTTTCCAATTTATGTGTGATCCCATTCACATTTATAGTTATAGCTATTAATTTTGTTTTTGTATTTCCTCTTACGCTCTCATACATTTCTTTCTCTATCTCCTACCCCCTCTTTAAGAGTTTGATTTGCTTAAGACCACTTTTTCATTCAATCTACCTTTTCTTTTATTCTTCCATTTTCATTGCCCCCTTTCTGTACTGAAGAAATGTATTTCTGTACTCAACTATGTTTCTGTATATCTTCTTCCTCCTTTTACCAGTAAAGACAAGATGATATTCAAGTTTTAGCCTCTGCCCTTCCCAACCCTTCCTTCTTGCTTGTACAGACTTTTGATTGGGTATCCTAATTGAAATACACCCCTCCATACTTCATCTCCCCATTCCTATTGAATTCCCATTCTTGTCCCTTCCCATTCTTTTGTTGTTGTTGTTGTTGTTAAGATCATAAAACATAACAGAACCACTCTCAGCTTCTCTAATTAGAATCTTTCTATTACCCCTGGTGACAATATAGTCATGGGGGGATACATGTATCCACTCCCAATTTTATAATCTAAACAGTTTTTCCTTATTTAGTAATTCATGATTGTTTGCTCATGTTATTCGTTTTGTTTATTTCTGTTAACTGCAGTGTTTGCACTTCGGAGTTTCTCTGCATTTCTCATCTTTTCATCAGGAATTCTTGGGACTATTATTTTATAAAAGTATAGTTTCCTCACTATAGCATTATACTCTGTTTTGATGGATAAGTTATTTTTAGCTGTAAGCCTAAATCTTGTGTCTTTTGGACACAAGCTTTTCACTTTTCTAAAGTGTTAGCTGCTGTATCTTGTATGACCCTGACTGTGGCTCCTCAGTATTTGAATTCTTTTTTTTGTGGCTGCTTTCAGTATTTTTTTTTTTGGCCTAGAAGCTCTGTATTTTGGCTATAATATTTCTAGGAGTTTTCGTTTAGATTTCTTCCAGGGGAAAGTACCCTCTTACAGAGGATGAAATTCACAATATGCATAGGAAAAGATTATTTAATGAAAACAACTATGTAAAGGAAGTATTTCAGAAAATAACCTGAGGAATGTCAGCTTAAAGTTAGACCAAGACTCTTGGTGGGCCTTTGGTGAAGTTTGAAAAGTGTTCCCCTTTGAATTTTCTTTATAAAACATATCATTCGACTTAAATAAAATGTTATAGAAAGTCAGATTTTCTGGCACTAAGAATATGTTCATTTTTAAAGTGATATTTAGAAATATTCTTCATTGTGCCTTGATTAGTGTTGGGTTCAAGTCAGCTGACTGATATCTAACTCTAGTCACTACTCTATGTCAGCACCATAATTTATTGAAACCTTGATGATAGTCTTAAACTTTAATTAATTCAAGATCCCAACCAGATTAAAACTACATTTTGTCACTATATTTTCTTTTTGTTTTTTATAGATTTGTACATTGTAAGTAGCTGACTTTCAAGTAAGTTGGCAAGTTGCTATTTTAGTGTGCCCAGTTCAACCAAGTCTGTTGTTTTCTTCCAACTGGGTAACTGATCAACAAATATTTACAGAGAAGCTGCTCAGTACTTAGCACTGTGCTAGGTGTGTGGAGCTACAGAAGAAGCATGACCTGGTCCTTTCTTTCCCATTACTTTAACGTATTTGTAGAATCAGATCTAACACACATACAGTAATCACGAAAAATATCATAGTATGGAATTAAGAGCTAAATTTTGCCTATACTATAGTATATTGAACCAGGAAAATTTAGGTTTGAATTTTATCTTAGCCACCTCCTGGTTATGTGACGGTAGGCAAGTCACATAACTTTTCTGACCTTCAGTTTCTTCATTGGGTAGTAATATTTGAAGTACTTATTTCACAGGATTGTTGTGAAATCCATGAGTTAATGAATGAAAAGTAGAAGGGGCCTTAGAGATCATTTAGTCTAACTTTTTCATTTTACAGATGGGAAAAGTGAGGGCTGAGGAGATTTATGACTTCCTAGATAAAATAAAACAGTACCCCCAAATTAACAGATACCTTCCACTAACCCACTCTAGACCTATAATGCAGAAATGTGGACATCAAAATTGCAAAAAAAAATTCTATCATTTTGCAAGGGGTTCTTAACCTTCATATGATGGACGCTTTGGGCTGGATGATGAGATCTATGGATTAGAATCTACAAAGTACATAGGATTACAAAAGAAATAAAATATATTGAAATAATTACCAAAATATTTTTTAAAACCTTCATGGACCTCAAGTTACAAACTGCTTATATGGGCTAATACCCTATTTTGCAAATGGGAGAATACATCATGGATTTGAAATGATATATCCAAGGTCACTGAGCTAGTTAGCTGAGATTGTAAACCCAGTCACCTACTCCATTATCTTTTTCACTTCATCATAAGGTTTTGTAAAGAAATCCACCTTCAAAGGATCTTCACTGGCCTTATCAAAGTCACTCAGTTCTGGTCTAATAAAATGTAACAGTAAATTATGTCATTGATGGAGTGAAACGCTTAAAAACTACCATATGAACTTACTCTAGCATCATCTTTCAGCTCCAGATATTATAGTTTCTTAATTACCACCACAGCTGAAATGACTAGTGTTTGGAAATTGGAATGAGTTCATATAAGCACTTACATTATCAGGAAATATAAATAGTTCATTTATTCATGGTCCCGTTACAGTGTTCCTAATACAATTTTTATTGATGGACACTTAAACTGTACCAATCCACTTAAAATTCAAAATGGTTCTTTTGTTCAGGGTTTTATGGCAAGAGCTGTATAATTTAATTTAATAGAATGTTTTAAAAAACAATGATGTTTGTTTCATAAATGAATATTTTATATGTTGTGTTTAATTAAAATAAAACTATGCTACTGATCTAGAAAACACAAAACAGACTTGAGTTTCTATTTATGAAGTGTAGCAATATTGGCAAGAAACAACTTATCTTGTTTATGAGACATGCCTGCTATTACTTGTACAGATCACAGCCGTTTTATTGGTGAGCTTTACATGGTTTACAACCCAACAAATGCAATGAAACTGTCATGAGGAAAATAAGCCTAGAAAAGGATTTAAAAAAAAATCAAGAGGTGGCCCTTATTGAACAAAACAGCTGTGGTAGGTTTCTAACCAGTTGTTCAATCTTTTCAGGCAGAGGGCAGAGTTTCTAGATATTTCTCTCAATGAAAGTAAGAAGACTGGAATTAAATGACCAAATTATTTTTAGCTCTGCTTGCTTTGATTAAAATATCAATGGAACCTTCTTGCTTTGGGCTCTTTTCTGACTCCATGATTAAGAAGCTCAAGTATGCTCACAAATGTATTTTAAAATTTGAACCATTTTGAGAGTTTAGAGAGAAGAGTTGAAATGGAAAACCAAGTATCAAGGACGAGGATAAAAAATTTCTGTTTTGGGTAGTTAAATAAAGGGATTGAAGTTATTGCTTAATTTGGTTCACTATGTTGCAGATTTAGATGTTTCTGACTGATGAACTATAACAAGGAATTCCAATAAACTTGCCTGCAAACTTTGACGCTTGAGTGAAATGAGTTGCCTGGGTGGTTTTATGTAAAATATACTGAACTGGGAATTTAAATGTCAGAAACTTAAATTTTCTTTCTAGGACAATAGTTATATGTGAAGATTGTAGAGTTCCTTAGCTGGATGTTCATAAAACAGCAGATGTGACATAGTTTGCCTTGTTAAATGCTAAAAACTGATTCTTAACTAGGATTTTGTGAACTTATTATGAATCCAATGGGTCTTATGGGGCTTGGGTTTGTACAAAAGGCAGTGAAGATAAGAGCTCAAATTATGTTCTAGGTGGTGGTGAACACTTACCAGTCAATTAGATGGTAGTTACTAAGAGGCCCAATCAAAGCAGGGTAGGAAAGTTAGGATAGGGCTACAGAAAACAAAACAAAACAAAACACTTTATTTTATTAGATCAGAAAATGTATGCATACGCATGTATGTGTATATGTGTGAGTGTGTGTGTGGGTGTATGTGTTTTGATTTTGGGTGGGGGGGGTGCTCATTTTTCCTAACCTCTCTAAAAATATACTTTTGCAAAAGTTACATTTTACCTTTGCATAGAAACAAGTACAGGTTATCCCAAAAGTCTTAGTGCAATTTTAAGCTTCAATAATTTATTATTTGGCAGCTAGCTTGTTCATTAGCCAGTGTCAGTGCACAGTGTTAGGCCAGGAAGAATCATCTTTGTCAGTTCAAATCTGACCTCAGACATTTACTAACTGCGTCACCCTATGCAAGCCACTTACCCCTATTTGCCTCAGTTTCCCTACATGTAAAATCAGCTGGAGAAAGAAATGGCAAATCCCTCCAGGATCCTTGTCAGGAAAGTATCCAACTGCGGTCATGAAGAGTCGGACATGACTGAATAACAACAACAACAACAACAAAAAAAAACCTCATCATCTCCATTTTACTGATGAGAAAACTGAGGAATAGAGAGACAAAGCAATTTATCCATGATTAAATAGCTTTGATAGCTTAAAGCTGCACTAAGGCTTTTGCAGGATGCTGTATGATGTTACATGGCACCATTTGTATTACTCAAAGCTAAGCAAGAGTGAATTCCTTTCACTATCCAGTCTTGCATAACAAGCACTGATTTCATATCTACTCTGCAAAAGATATTGTTCTAGGCACTGAGGACCCAAAGAAAAAATGATAGGCCCAACCAGGAGTTTGCTGGTAAATGTTTAACGATTGGCTCTCTAAAAATAAAAGGACGTATTTTAAAATTTAATCTCCATTATTAACATTTTCTCCAACACTTATTTGAGACTATACACTGAACAAAACAATTACTCAAACTCTGATTTGTAATGTTTGACAAATTTCTGAGGTATAAATGCTCATAATCAAAATTTCACAATCCTCTTTCAAGAGCTGTCAGAGATGACTTTAGCACATCCCTGGATTCCCAAAACTCAAACAGAATCTAGGTCCTCTTGTAAGGAAAGGGGAAAAATTTCATGTACTCAGGGAATTATGTACATGACAAGTTGGAGTCTAAATTCCCTCTGGTATTCAGGGTGTCCATGAAAGGAATGTTTGTTTAAATTCTCATTGTGAGTTTCAGTGATCCACTATGGGATTATATAGCAAAATAGGCAGCAGAATGGTTTAGCAACAGGACTTGCTAGCCTTTATCTCTAAAAGCAAGAGGTAGAGAGAGAGAACACTCATTTTGAGCTGGTTTCAAATCTCAGCCAATGTTGATATTTGGGGAATGGAGGGAGAAGTTTAACTGTGAGTGTTATTTGGCCCAAACTTGTTGGCTCCTTACAGCTCTTACTGTGGCTTATTGGAAAGGCAAATGTAGTGATGGGCATGCTCATTATTTTAGGTCGTTGGCACAAAGAGGAGAGAGAACGTGTCTCAGATGCCATTTTTTACATCGTCCATCAGGTGTCTCTTGTCCTGGGCAATGTACAGACACCTTCTGTTCACCAGCTGCTGATTTGTGTTTGTTCTGATCATGTTGTTTTCTGAGTGGTGCCGCTATTGGCCTCCTCTCGGCTTCTCATAAGCCCCATTGCACGACACAGTTAAGGGAATGTGTTATCTGAGTTTCCCTTCTGTCCTTCTCTGTTTTTCAGCCTCCCAGAAGTAAAAGGGAAAGAGGAGTTTGGTTTCAAATTCACATTTTGCAAACTAGTTTAAGTCTTCATGTTTCAACCCACAGGGCCTACTCTTGAGGGTTCAGACTATTCTCAAAGACAGCTCCCAAATTGGAGATGATGGCCAGGGCTTCCCAGCTCTCCGGAAGGTCAAAGAAGTGCTGGAAGGGGTTGTACTTTGCATAAATTTACACATGGAGTTCAAGAGGTTCCAATGCCATGTCTGTAAGTGTCAAATGCAACAAGATTAATTAATCATGGCAAGCTACAACAATGGCATTCTAGTTGAATGTGCAGTGTACTCCATGAATGAAATATAGGGCTAATTTTGTTCTGTTGATCAGTTTAGCTTCACCTAATTTACAATTTGAAAGACAGAAACACCAAAAGAGGCAGTAGAAAAAGGTCTGGTGGGCAAAAGTATAACTAGTGAGAAGAGATTGTGGCTTTGCTCCAGGATGCTGACATATGACTGAGGATACATTTTCTCACTACGGTGGTCTTCTGACCCACCAACACTATTCTTTACCTAGAACTAAGAGCTGTGGTAGCTCTTTCATATAATAATAGCTAGGGTTTATATGCAAAACACCTATCATATATTATCCCATTTGTTCCTCACAAACCCCTTGTAAGGTAGGTACTCTTATCCGCATTTTACAGGTGAGAAAACTGAGACTGAGAGAGGTTAAGTGACTTGTCCAGGATCACATAGCTAATGTTAGGCAGTATTTGAACTTAGGTCTTCTTGACTCCAAGTGCAGCAATCTATTCACTATGCCAACTAGCTGCTTTTGGGGACTATTTTCTTAGAACAGTATCCCAAGCTGCCATCTCTGCTCCCTTTACCCCAACACATACACTTTCTTTAGAGCATGGCAACTCTGGGACATAGTTCAGGTACAAAGGTTATTTTCTTGGGTAAAGAGGTGAATTATATAGGTTATTCCCTTTCCCAGAACATATAAATGGGTAGATTATCCCTGGCGTTGGGCTACTGTCTTCCATCTCCCTTCAAACTCAATTGAATCTGTCTTGTGCAAAAGAATTCCTGGTTATGGTTCTGTGGCTGGGAACCCTTTTCCTATTGCATGTGGTAATTAAATTATTAAAGCCAGGCCTTTGCAAATGTCATACATAATCCCCAGATGTCTCTTACTGAGTGGTTTTCCCATGCCTATTAGAAAAGTGTAATTCTTGAGGAGAAACTATGCCATATACTCCTCTATATACTGTAAATTCCCTTCCCCCATTTCCTAGGGAATGTCTTTGAGTGAAAATTCAGGCAATTGAAACAGTTAAGTTTTTTTTAAAATTCCTTTTTAAACCATCATTACATTTTTAACAATGCCCACTATCTGTGTTTCAAATGTCTTATCGATATAAATCCTACTGAGTCTCTAAACTAACCCCTTTCAGCCACAGTAATAACATTTCTATAGTACTTTAAGGTTTACAAAATACTTAACATGTGATCCTAATAACAAACCTCTGAGGTAGGTGCTATCCTTATTTTCATTTTCCATTTGAGGAAACTGAGGCTGAGAAAGGTTAAATGACTTCCCCAGGGTCACATAGCGAGTGCCTATAAACCTCTCCATTTGTTAAGCATGCAATATGTGCCAGGCATGGGGATGTATTAAGCTTTGGGAATTCCAAGATAGACAAAAAGAGTAAAGACAAAAACAAAATAGTCATTCATCTTATGGAGTTCACCATATAAATAGAGAAGACAATGTACAGATCACTATGTAATGACAAGATATATGTAGGATAAATTGAAGATTATCACAGAAGGATGGCATTATAATTAAAGAGATTTGGGGATGCATTGAAGTTCATGTAGGAATAGTTAAGAAAGACAGTGTCACTGGATCAAAGAATGTAGAGAGGAGAATGAGATATGAGAAGACTGGAAAGTTAGGAGGGGTCAGGTTAGAAAGGGCTTTGAAAGACAAACAGGATTTTATATTTGAGCCTGTAGGTATTAGGGAGCCATTGCAGCTTTTTGAATGGGGATCAGACCTGAACTTTAGGAAGATCACTTTACAAAAGGATGAAAAATTGACTAGAGGTGCTTGAGGTAGGGAAACCAAACAGAAGACTATTGAATTAATCCAGGCATGAAGTGATAACCTGAAGGAGAGTGGTGGCAGTCAGAAGAGAGAAGGGGAAGTATATGAGAGATGCCAGGAAGGTAGAATTGATCTGAATCAGCAACAGATTAGATATGGGGTGGAGAGAGGGAAGAGTCCAGAATGATACCCATGATACCCAGGTTTTGTGACCCTAGGTGGTGCTTCTTATGTATTGCCTGGATCAGAGATAATAGAATTAACTTAGAGCTGGAAGGAATAAGAACATAGTAGACTCCCCGACCTTTTAAGTGAAGAAGACTTAGAATGTTAAAACTCTTGTGAGTCCCTCCGTCATACTAAGACCAGCAGTAATGTCCCAAACTGCAGAGGTGTTCTAAAGCTGGCTCACACCGGATTGGGAGAACAGATTCTTAAATAATCAGTGAGCATTTTATACCTCAAAAATCAGCAAATACTAAAAATAAGGAATTGATTTGTTATTGTATTGATTTTATTGTTCTGTTGTGATAGATAAAATGTTAATAATTATAGCTTAAACTTAAAAGTACATCTTGCATGCTTTTTCCCTCCAGAGAGCCAGATGTTAAATATTTCTCAGCAGACTACCCACCCAAAGCTACTTTTCCCACAGTGGAGAGTTTGGTTGTCAATTAGCCTCTCAATTCCCCAGAAATTTCCACCATTGTCACTAGCATGACTAAGAAGAGGAGTACAGTTACGGGATGATAGCATGATCCCAGTGAGGATATTTTAAGGATGAAGGAGCCTAATGTATAATTATATACATCAGCGAAGGAACCAATAGCTAGGTAAAGATTGAATATGACAAAGGGAGGTTGATACTGAGGAAAATATATTGAAGAAGGTGAGGTCAGAGGTAGAAGTAAAGGGGTTGACCTTGGTGAGGATGAGGACACTTCTTTATCAGAGACTGAAGGAAAGGAAGAAATGGTGGGGGATGAAGTTAAGGGATGTTGTGAGATGTTGTGAGATACAGAGTTACCACGTGAAGAAAAGGGTAGAAGTGGGAGTGAGTTCTCAGGAAATAACCTTAATTTTTCTTTATTCTTTCTTTTTTTTTTGCAAAGTATGGGGCAAGAACCTCAGCTAAAAAGATGTTGGAGAGGGACTACTGTTATAAGGTGAAAGGAAAGGAGAGAAGGTTTGGAAGAGCTGCTGTGGAGTGTGGATAACTAATTTGGGAGGAGTAGAATCATTGCCTTGTTGCAATAAGCTACCAGTTCATACTAGATAACAAATTTGTAGTGGAACAATTCAGCTCAGTTGGGAGACTTCAGCAAATTCCATTCAGGGGCCTGAGTAGGAGTGAAAAAGATTCATTGTTGTGCAATCTAGGACCAATTTCGGCATGGCCTCTGTGCTGATAGGGCAAGGGAGCAATGGAATGGTATAGAGCTATGCTTCTCAAATTTTTTTTTGTCTCGGGACCACCTTATTCTCTTAAAAATTATTGAAGACCCTCCCAAGAGTTTTTATTTATATGTGTTATATCAATTGGTTTTTACCATATTAGAATTTAAAATACCTTAGTATTATTATAAAAGTAATAATGACTTTGTAAACACCTGAAATGCTCTCAGGGACCCCAGGGATCCTGCATCTATACTTTGAGAATGACCACAGTAGAAAGAAGAGTATCATGGAGCTTGTTCACTAATGGATTGAGATTGGGCAGATGGAAAGCCAGGCCAATACAAGGTAAAATATATGATGAGGTGAAGTAACTGTAGGTCATGCTGAGGAAGAAAAGTAGGTTTGGGAATAGAAAGGCAAATCAATTGTCACAATAAAAAGTACAAAAGAGCCTAGAATCTGACTTGACCTAAATGAATGAATAAATAAATAAATAAATAAATAGCCACTTGCTGTCCTCACCAAGGAAGCCATGGATTTAGAATATAAACATATTTTTGAAATGTCCACATAAGGCTGATCAGAAGATTGTAAGCAATATTACTTCAAAACATAGCAGGAAATTGTAGAGGACAATGGTTTTACAGATAGCTTGGTAAGACAGTCAAATAAGCCAGATCTCACTACCCTTTAAGACAAAATTAGGAGGACAATAAAATAATAACACAGGAAAACATCAGTGCTTAAAATATTTAGTAACAATAATGCAAAGACCATAAAGGGTTGTTTGCATGTATCATCCCCAGCCCTGACTTACAAAAAGTTAACACAGTATCAGAATACTCTCAGGAGGAGGTAGGGAAGAAAGAATAACACTGGGTTAGGTTCTGTCCTGATCCTTGTATGTCTACAAAGAACTTCTCAAAAGGTGTCTTTTAAATTTCCTGTCCTTGTGTAATGGTGTTCCACAAGTGAACCATGTATATCACACTGGATGACAGGTTTCCCAGAAGTATTTGATGTTGCCATGTAGAAAAAAGAATCTTTCTTGGTAATATGTTTTTCACTATTAGATGATTTCTGCAGGTGGTTTTGAATCTGATAATGGGGCTAAACAAAAAACAAATATATATGTGATTGAATAACTGAACAAATTAATAAATCTCAAACTGCTTTGGGCCTGAGAAAGGTTTCAAGGGAAATTAAAAGCATTTTATCTTCAAAATTTGAACCCTAACTTGGAAATATTGTAAGAAATTGTGGGATTTATTATGATGGCTCATCAATAAGGGCTGTGTGTATTTGATAATATTTACATTTTGGATTGAGAAATTATTAAAAGTCAACCCCTTCCCCCCACTTTACTGTCAGCAGCTTAGTCATATCTGCATGGTCTGAAGTTACTATACAGAGGATCATCCTGCTTAATGACTGTAATTCATCATGGAAGGCATTTAGTTTTGAAAATGAAATATGACTACGTAGTTTGGAGATTGATAGTCAGTGTTTGTTTATTGATTTCACTCCTATGAAAAAAAGAAACAGAAAACAAAGGAGGTATACATTTTCCAAAGCCAATTATGACAGCTTAAATAACTTGGAATGCAAAACTTTACTTTTTTTTAAAGAATCACTACCTGTAACATCATATACAGCTTAGAAAGATGAAGAAAAACTGTGTTATATATATGACTTTTTATTTTTGTTTTCTTATCTTATTGAGGCAGCCTGGTATAATGGATAAAGGTTCTGCCTTGTAGTCACGTGGCTCAAGAAGAAGAGGCGGCTCAAGCCTTGCCTAATGCCTTGTACTGTGTGACCATGGGCAAATCACTTCACCTCCAATTGCTACACTAAACAAATTCTCAAAGACTAGAAGTTACAGTTGCATTAGTGGAAAGCATTTCCACCCTAAACAAATAAGGCTGTGGACTCCACCTCCTCCAACCTTAAAAAAAAAAAGACCACCTTAATCTTCCAAGTTAATGTATTTAATAGTGTATTTGCCAAAAGGAGGAAATGCTCTGTCTAGCAATTCATTTGAATATGTGATATCAAAGGAATTATCAGCACGTGAATTTAGGGAGATACAGTTTTAACCTAATCAAGTCAATCCATTTCTTAAGTTTATCTTAAGAATTCCAAATTCTCTAAATTCCTCCCCCCCCCATTCATTGGGAACTGTCTAACTGAATGAATTGAAGATACTGTTGGCTAGCCTGTCAGTGACCTGAAATTACTAATTATAATTCCTACTACCTGGATAGTTTTATCTCACTGATGGGATTATTGTTTGTATTTTCAAGAGCCAAAGGCCCAAAACATACAATAGAAAAAATGAACTTTTTTTACAATTTTTATGAACAGTGTAGTGTGTTTTAGGTTTTTTTGCTTTTTTTTTTTTGCACTGTGGCTTTCCATGGAATGAATTTTAGAGCAGGAACAAATGTTTATAAGTTTTTTTCCAATAATAGTTCTTTTAATTCAACAAACAGAAGCCCGTGTTCTTTGGATGGGAGTTTCATTTCACATGGAGCCTGCATATTGTTGGCTCACAACCATTGTGATTATGTATTTAATTGTTTGTAAATGGCTCCCCTATAAATTCTCTCAATTTGTTTAGTTATTCTTTTCAAACACAAATTCTTAAATTTAATCAAAATATTTTAATGCTAAGCATTGCAAAATTATTTTTATTATATTTTTTATGATCAACATGGTAAAACCATAAGCTGAAGGCAGTGCCTTCACAAAGTCGAAGTCAGTCAAATTGCCTGTATGTACCTATACTTTTCTCTCTAGCCAAGCATTGACCTCTATTGTAGGTTATCCATGGTACAGCTGTATTTTCTTTCTCACCTCACTGCTCAGGCTACCCCTTCCCTCTCAAATAAAGCAAAATATTGATTAATATTAATGGCAAGAACTGATATTAGTTCTGAAAATATTTGGATATTTGGAATCTATAGTATTTATCTTTTTGGTAAATTTGGAAAAAAACTTGAAAAATTCAAAAAAGATTTTAGGTAATATTAATTGAAAAATGAGCATCTAATACTTATGATTAAGTTTCATTTGGATATAGAAAAGAGGAATTCAGAATAGATCAAGAGCCAGTTTAGAGCCAGTCTCATGAATGTCACAGTAGAGTTTAAAACCTTTGAGCAATTTGAAAATCCAAGTCATCCAAAGAGGACAGTATATGTGATGAGCTGATGGGTCACCTTATTTCAAGGATATGACTGAGCAAAAGTAGATTTAAAGAAATATCTTTAGCTTCTGTAAATCATTAATATAAAAAGAATCTTCATTTCTAACAGGAAGAAAAATGCCAAAAGGGCGATTTATGACTTTTGGCTTGTATTTCTGGGTCTAAGACATTTTCCTCTGCTACTCTAGTGCTTGCTCTTGGAATCTGAAATATTTACCTCCAGTAGTGCTCACAAAGCAAATACTTCCCCTCTATTCCAGAAAATGCTTGTCTTAATCAATCACAACCAACTTGTTGACACCTGCTATATGATTAGTGCTCTGTCATATGGTGACAAAAGAAGTATGGCAGTGTCCCTGGCATAAAAGGGCTTATAGTTTGGTTGGGAAGACAAAGTAGCATTAATGAAAGAAGCAATGACATAAGCCTGTATGTGAACAAATGTGAAAAGATTCATATAGTAGTCAGGGAAAACTTCATTTAGGAGGTACCACTAGAGTTTGACCTTGAAGGATTCATGGGATTTAGATGAGTAGAAAAGACAGATGGGGTTTGAACTGAGAAAGAGAATTGCAAGAGGGAGGGAGAAAACTATTACTTCAGAAAGTATTCAGAGAAAAGAATGATTGGGCTCTTGTCGTAATTCATCCTGGCCACCCCCATCTGAATATCAATGTTTATCTCAAGATGCTATGTCCCTGACTAAACAGAGCAGTTCATGTATGGTCTACAAAGGACAGAGTAGAGTGGGACCATCACCTTCTTCTTCATCCTGGGGACTATATTTGTGTTTTTCAACTGCCATGTGAATACTGATATTAACTAATATTAATAATAGAATCTGTTTTATTTTGGTTTTGTACCTTCAGTGTTTTACACACAGTGGTTATTTAATAAATGCTTGTTACTTGATATTAATGAACATTTCATAGCACTTTAAGATAGGCAAAGCACTTTTATGATAGTACCTCATTTGATTATCTGAATGATATAGGTGCTATGAGTATCCTTACCTTAGAGACAAGGAATTTGAGTAGTTTCACAGTGGTTAAGTGAATTGACCAGGATCACCCAGCTTGTAAGTTTCTGAAGGCAAGCTCCAATCTTATTTCTTCTTTTTCTTTTTTTTGTTTTTGTTTTTGTTTGTAGGCAATCTGGGTTAAGTGACTTGACAGGGTCACACAGCTAGTTATATCTGAGGCTGAATTTGAACTCAGGTCTTCATGTCCAGGGCAGGTTCTTTATACACTATGCCACCTAGATGCCCCCAAACCTATTTCTTCTTGACTCCAACTCCTGAAACCTATATATTTTAGTTATACTTCATTTGCTCTTATGTAATATTATTGATTCATATTCATCTTATAAACCACTGAAACCCTCATTTTGTTATATGTTGAATTGTTGCCTGTGCAATATCTTCCCATTAGTACTTCAACAGTTGAATTTTTGAAGCTTGCATAAAACTTTATTTTTAACACTATTAAGTTTCATCTTATTAGATTGTTCCCAATGTTCTAGTTTGATGTCTGTTTGAATACTGATTATGCTATCCAACCAATTTTGTGTCACCTGAAAATTTCATACATATTCAATCTATGTAATCAACCAAGTCATTGCTTAAAAAAAATTAAGCAGAACACGGCCAAGGGCAGAGTCTTGGGATTCTTTCAACTTTGAAAAACAGTCAGCTGCCCAAATGAAAGGAAAAAAAAATTAAGTCAAATTTCTTTCAGTCTTCAAGCTCTTAAGTCATAGATCTGAGAATGTTAGATCTTAAACGGACATTAGTGATCATCTAGCTCAATCTTATCATTTTCATTTTTAAAAGGAAACTCAACCTTGTTGACTGTGGTGGCTTTGGAAAGCACTTTGCACAGCATCCTGAGACTTTGGAGTGCTTTTGCAAATATAAGATATAGAAGGTGATGGTAGATGCTTTTCAGAGTTGAAAGTGTGACATTTTACAAATTAAAAAATGCTTGAGTTGCCCCTTCTGTAAATTTCTTAAAAGTAGAGATAAGCAGCCTCTGAAAGCACATTGTTTAAATGCAGCCCAGAACCCAGGAATAACTAATCAGTGACTTTTTTCTGTAGATGGAACCAGCCATTTAATTAGCCATTAGCTTATAGTAATTACAGTTTTTTCATATGCATACACAGACATATATACAAGATGTCCCCAAATCCCTAATACTCTGTGTATACACACACACACACACATACACACACATACACACACACACACACACAGAGGGATCTGGACACATATAAACGCATACATATATATAGTATTATAATATATATTCTATTTATACATACATACATACTATTTAAGCTATTAAAACTTTTGTAACTTAAAATTGCACTAGGAATTTGGGGACACTCTTCCTGCATAACCCTAATCACAGGTTAAGCTGTTTCATTAGTTACCTGTAAGATATTATCTATAGGAACCACTTTGACCAAAAAATAACTGGAAATTCAACATTAGTTGCTTCAGAATTTGGTTCCTGATATTGAAGAAAACTGATAGAATGCATATATTCTATGGGAGGGCTGAAATTCTGAACCCTTAAGACAAATAATTTGTTCAGTTCCTCAGTTAAAAAGAGCAGGCCCTAGAGGGGCATAGAACAGCTGCCAAAATAATCTTCCTGTGGAATAGGTCTGACTCTTGGGCACCCTCTTGGCTCTAGGCTAAAATATATTTTCCTTGGCCATATATTTGAGGCCCTCCATCATCTGATTCCCACCTACTTTTCCTTCCTCATTGAACTGGGTCTCCCTTTTACAAATTCAGCATTCCATTCATGTTGGCTTTATCATTCTATCTCTGACTTCAGTACCACACCATCCCAGGCATCTACCCTAGCAACCCCCTTGTATGGAAATGCATTCACCTCTTTTCTTCTTTTGACTACTCAATTCTCTCTCTCTTTTCTCTCCCCCCCAGACTTTCTCTTTCTCCTTATTCTTTTCCTTTCTTCCTCTTTTTCCCTTTTTTCCTCTCACCTTCCTCTTTCCCTATCCTTCTCTCCTCCTTTCCCTGCACTTAATTTTATATGTGTAATAATCTCCCAGCAGAATGGAAGGACAGATAGGTGGTACAGTGGAAACAGCATGAGGCCTGGAGTCAGGAAGATTCATGTTCCTGAGTTCAAATCTGGCCTAAGATATTTACAGTCTGTGAGACCCTGGGCAAGTCACTTAACCCTGTTTACCTCAGTTCCTCATCTTTAAAATGAGCTGGAGCAGGAAATGGCAAAGTACTCTAGTATATTTGCCAAGAAAACCACAAGTGTGGTCATGAAAAGTCAGACACAACTGAAAAGATGAAACAACAACAACAAAAGGATAGAAGGACCCTGAGGGCAGGTTCTTTTTTTTTCTTTATATGTACAGTGCCTAGAACAGTGCTTTACACATAGTATATGCTTAATCATTTACTGGAATGAAGTAGAATAAGAAAAGAAGGGAAGGTATAAGAATTAGAAGGAACAAAAAGAAAAGGGAAACAACAAGAAGGGAAAGGAAAGAAAAAAGGGAAGAAATGGTAAGAGAAAGGACATGAAAAGAAACAAAAATTTTGAGAGAGCACAAGGTGTTGGTCTGCCCCAAAGTGGTAGCTTCATACTACTACTTAGTGCCAATGAAAAAGATGGCATGGATTGGGGAAGGCAGCACGAAGATAAAAAGATGAAATACACCTGGACACACGTTTGATATGCCCAAGTAAGCTCTAATATTTGAGAGGACACATAGATGATTATGACTGAGACAAATCAGTTGGTGGCATATTTCTCTTATGTTCTCAAATGCCCAACCAAAAGGGGAAAGTAGAAAGACAGAGAATCATTGCTAAGAAGTCACAGTCTGAAAATGTGAAAAAAATAGATGTTTACCTTCTTGAATGATTTGAATGTAATTATACTTCTGAGTTTTAGTAGAATAGAGTAGACTAAATGACCTCTCTCAAGTTTGCTTTCATCTCCTCATTTTATAATTTGAAAACCATTCAATTTCCTATGTACAATTTAATGTAAATGGCCAAATTCTTTTATTTTATTTTTTGTTAGAAAGACTCCTTTTAGGAGGTGTAATTTACTGATGGGATACCCCAACACTAGATAAGAGAAGTCTTATCTCCCTAATGCTTTCTTGGTGGAGTTGTGAACTGATCCAACTATTCTGGAGCAATTTCTAACTATGCCCAAAGGGCTATAAAACTGTGCATACCCTTTGATGCAACAATACCATTACTAGGTCCATATCCGAAAGAGATCATAAAAAAGGGAAAAGGACCAACATGTACAAAAATATTTATAACAGCTCTTTTTGCGGTGGCAAAGAATTTGAAATTGAGGGGATGCCCATCAATTGGAGAATGGTTGAACAAGTTGTGCTATATGAGTGTAATGGAATACTATTGTGCTATAAGAAATGAGCTGGCAGATTTCAGAAAAACCTGTAAAGACTTACATGAACTAATGCTGAGTAAAGTGAGCAGAACCAGAATAACATTGTACATAGTAACAGCAACATTGTGCAATGACCAACTTTGATAAACATAGCTCTTCTTATAAATACAATGATCTAAGACAGTTCCAAAAGACTCATGATGGAAAATGCTATCCACATCCAGAGAAAGAACTATGGAGTCTAAATGCAGATCAAAGCATATTATTTTCTCTTTTTTTGTTGTTTTTTTCTTCCTTGTGGTTTTCACCTTTTGTTCTAATTCTTCTTTCACAACATGACTAATGTGGAATTAGGTTTAAAAATAAAACAAAAAAGAGAAGTCTTACCTGTTGCGGAAATAAATGCATATGACAAATGGCTTACTACTTAGAGGTAGTTTGGTGGCATAATGGATAGAGTGGTGGACCTGAAATCAAGAGGACCTGAATTCAGATCTAGCCTCAATACTTACTAGCTGTGTGACTGAGCAAGTTACTTAACCTCTGCCTGCCTCAATTTCCTCAGTTACAAAATGAGCGTAATAGTGGCACCTACCTTGCAGAGTTGTTGTGAGGATCAAATGAGATAATGTTTATAAAACACTTAGCATAGTGCCTGGCACGTAATAGGTACAATACAAATGTTTAGTCCCATCCTCTCTTACCCCTACTCATGAATGCCTGCTGGCTAATTCCAATGACTCTTCTGCTTCCATGTGATGATAGCAACCTCACTGAAACATCTACATATACAAACGTTGTCAACAGATATTTGAAAATTTTAAAAACAAAAACAATATATATCACAAATATATCAGTAGTTGTGTCTATTTGTGCTTTGTTGTCTTTACTGTTTTGGGGTTTTGTTTGTTTTCTCCCTATTCCTTTTTCAACCCAATCAAAGAACTTGGTGAAATATATGTAACCCAGGAATTTACCTTTTGCATAAAGTGGAGCATAGCCTGTTTAGAAAATGCCCTGAGATTTCCTGTGTGTTACTGAAACTATTTTCCTAGTTACCTCAAAAAGAATGACTATAGCTAACATTGTCTCTAAGGTGTCTCTCGGGCATATTTAAAATTCTTTAGGCAATTGATAAAGTCATTATGAAAACTCTTTTCAATAGGAAGGAAGTCAAAAGGAGTTTCTTTCTTTCTTTCTTTCTTTCTTTCTTTCTTTCTTTCTTTCTTTCTTTCTTTCTTTCTTTCTTTCTTTCTACAAGTGAAGGGAATATATTCATTATGGAAAGAATTCCTTTGCACTGGAGCCTCTTCTACTTAGAAATTTAATAGTGTGCATAAAAAAACAAATTCAAAGGAAGGATCAGATGAGGACATTTAGACAAGAGCATAAAAGTTTGCTTGATTACTTAAAGATAAGTATATGTTGCTTGCAACCTATTGTTTATCTCAGAATGGTACTTTATGTAAAATGATATTGTACTTCACCATGGTATAAGTTGCTCCCATGATGTTCTGTGCTGCATTCTGAAAATATATCTTGTCCCATTTAATCCAAGAGTTGCACTGAAAGTTGAAGTTGTTCAATTAAAGAAGTAAGGAGATTTGAGTGGTTTCTTGAAAAGTACAGGCTACACATATTACATGAAACTAGATACAAGTTTATGGTAGGTTGGAATATCTGTATGATGTACATTACGCATAAAGACCGTGTGTCTGGTGCACCAACAGTTGTGTTCCTTAGGATCATAGATTTAGATCTGGAAAAGAATTTAGAGGTTATTTAATTTAACCACTTCATTTTATGGAAGAAGAAACTGAGTCCCAAAGTCATCTGAAGTAAGTAGCAGAGAGCTTGGATATGAATCTAAGCCTTCTCACTCCTAATTCAGTGCTCTTTTCATCATACCAAGCTGTCTATTTTGCATATTGGGTATTAGGAAGATGCCTATTGAAGAAACTTGCCAACTGCTTTGGGCCCCAGGGTAATGTCACCAATGGAACTCTCCAGAATGCACTCTAAATTCAATATTGTACTTTACTTTTCACTGCCTTTCTGGTTTCCTGAACAGAATGACAAGCAATCCCTGTGTTCATGTCATGCGAGGTGTTACACAGTCATCAGAAATGTGTCATAGTGAGCAAGTTTCCTTTACTGGCATTTAGGAGGTATTGAAGGGGTTCTTAATGTCCTTCTGGGTTTCTTTTGTTCTTTCGAGTTAAGGGTTATTTGTTCATATCTCTGAGAGGCTTTTGTGAATGGCATTTAACAAATAAAAGATTATTACTACTTCCAGTTCTGTTACTGTTCCTCTTTCTTAGCAATAATGTACTTCTGATCTGGGTGTAAATGTCATCTTGTGTGAATATGCAAACAACACATCCGCCTACATATGTTCTGTTGCTTAGTAATTCTTGGCACTACAGTACAGTGAATTCTGTGCTTAATAAATATGATATCCATCAGAGAGAAAAAATCAACTATGTTGCTTTCTTAAATAAGATATCTTCATTTCATTTTGAAAGTAGGTTGCATTCTCGGGCACAGTGTTGAGAGTTTGGAAGCACTGGCAGATTGGCTTTGTGGCTAACATTGTTTTATGGTTTCATTTGATCAGATGATACCTCTGAACAATTGCCATGGGGCCCAGGCATGAGGTTCAAAGCACCCAATGAAACCCATAAAGCTCTTTAAGGAGAGACAATAGCATTGCACAGTAATGTTTTAAAATATTAAATTTCAAAACTCTCCTACAAATCGCCCATACCTCTCTTCCCAATACCTTCCACCTAAACCCATTTTAAAGAGATAAGTCTGTTGCCTTTCCATGATGGCGGATGGAATGAGTTGGGATATTGGTATCATTTTTGTGATTATGGTTTTCAATGTTAAAATCTTAAAATTTATGTGTAGTGCTCCTTCATACATTTATTAACTGTAAACTTCTTCAGGGCATTTGTCAACATCATTTTAGAAGGAACTTCAAGTACCTTTGTGGCATAATTTCTCAATATTTCATGAGCTTGCACAGTTATGAGTCAATTGATGGATCAATCAACAATCATTAATTAAGTTCATATTACATGCTAGGATAAATACCAAGTATTGAACCAGAGAGACCCCTAAGCTCTTTGCATGACATTTTGGCCACATGTGCCTTTCTCCAGTGCATTCTGCAAAACAAGGTACTAGAGATAATCTAAGGCACCTTTCCTAAGGTGAACTTTCCTTCTAAAAATGATTTCTTAATTTAATTCATGATTATTTTTATTATTAGAAAGTAAAGTCCGTGAAGACAGAGACAATTTGGGACTTGAACATATTCCGAAAGTCAGAATATTTTACAATGATTTGCTGTACCTGACACTGATTTTTCTTGATCTGTCAGTTTTCTGAAAAATGAACAAAAATAATTGTACTGTTCCATAATTTTTTTTCATGAGTATGCTTATCTTATCTGTCAAATACTCATCCAGAGTAGGGATATGTGTTTTTTTTTTAATTTGTTATAATTATGACTTGGTAGGAAGCTTAAAGGCAGAATAAGTCAGATAAAAAATGTAAGTAATCAAGTCAATGTAGTTCAGTGAGCAAGAAATGAAAAAAAATGTAAATGGTGTTTGAGAATGTAGTGCATGTAGTATTAATGGAAGAAGAGATCACAGGTAACAAGGTAGGGATTCCACTTAGTGACCTGTTGGAATAGTCTAGAGGAGAAGTGATGAAGCCCTATATTAAAAAGGTGGCAGTAAAAGTCATAGATGTTAAGGGGTAGATCTTAAAAGGTACTACTGAGAGGAATCAGTAGGATATAGCGAATGATTGATTATGGATGTTGAAGGGAAAAGGCCGTAAAGAGGTGGGCCTATCTAAATCTCAAAATCAGACAGTGATAATGGACAACAAAGAAATACTCTTTTCTAGAAATCACCAAGAACTAGAAAGACCACAATCTATTTAAGATGTCCTCATTGTAAGCATTGAAATGAATTCATGAGCGGCTCATTCTGCTTGTTATTTTGATGGCACTTAAAAGGCTTGGATTTACAAGACTACTGTTTCCTAAGCACAATATATGAAATTTAGAAAATAACTATAAGGTGAATAATGATGCTTCTGAATGTGATAGCATAAGCCAATAGTCTCATCATTCCCCAGTTATGGAAAACTAACAAAAGGCAAGAACTGAATTGTCCTCATCTATTAAACTTTTTTCTATAGTAGTATAGGCCTTAAAAGAATAAAAGCAAATATAAATTCATTGATATTTTCGACTTACAAATAATATGACTTTTTTTCCTTTTATGTATGGTACATTTTTGAATGGTTTTTTTGTTAATTTATCATTTATTTATAACTTTTTTTTTAATTTTTGAGTTCCAAATTTTCTCCCTTCCTTTCACCTCTCCCGTACTGATTAAAAAGAAAAACAATGTATCAACTCTACATGTGAAAGCATGCAAAACATATTTCCATGTTAGGCATATTTCAAAAAAAGAACAAAAATAAAGAGAAAATTATACTTCAATTTGCACTCAGAATTTGTCAGTTCTTTCTCTGGAGGTAGAGAACATTTTTTCCATCATGATTTCTTTGGAATTGTCTTGGATCATTGTGTTAATCAGAGTAGCCAAATCTTTCACAGTTGATCATCTTTACCACATTGCTGTTAGTATACACAATGATCTCCCAATTTTTCTCACTTCACTTTGCATCAATTCATATTGATATTGCCATGTTTTTTTCTAAAACCACCCCCTTGTCACTTCTTATAGCTCAATATAGTACTCCATCACAACCATATGCCACAATTTGTTTAATCATTCCCCAATTGATGCATTCCCTAAATTTTCCAATTCTTTGCCTCAACAAAAATTGCGGCTATAATTTTTTTATATGCACATATAGGGCCTTTTCCTTTTCCTTTGATCTCTTTGGGATACAGACCTGGTAGTGATATTACTGGGTCAAAGGGTATGCACAGTTTTAACGGCCCTTTGTGCATAGTTTCAAATTGTTTTGCCAGAATAGTTAAGCCATTTCACAACTCCACCAACAATTTATTACTGTATGTATTTTTTCATCTTCTCTAGCATTTTCCATTTCTAATAGTATGAGGTGGTTATTTCAAAGTTCTTTAATTTGAATTTCTTTAATTAATGGTGATTTAGAACATTTTATATTATTATAGATAGCTTTAAGTTCTCCTGAAAACTGCCTGTTTATATCTTTTGACTATTTGTCCATTGGGTAATGGCTCTTATTTTTGTAAATGTGACTCAGTTCTATAATCAGTATGTATTTGAGAAATGTCTTTATCAGAGAAACCAGCTGTCAAATTTTTGATATCACATCATTGGCTATGGTAGCTTTTTAGCAAAATGTAGTTTCTTTGATTATGTCTTTTAAGTAGGTCTATTTTTGCTTTTGCTTCATCTAAGATCATGATTTCTCCCCCTACCTTATTATTTCAGGTGAAGAATATTAGATTCTGCTCTAGCCATTTATCCGAACTTTGTGTCTTTCTTTTTCAAGTGGATTTCTTATAAACAACATATTGTTGATTCTGGATTCTAATCCATTCTGTATTGTTTCCATTTTATGAGTGAGCTCACCCCATTCACATTCACAGTTATAAGTACAAACTGTTTATTTCCCTCTATCCCATTATTTTTTTTCTCTCTCTCTCTCCTTCTCTCTCTTTCTTTCTCTCTCTCTCCCCGCCTCAAAAATCTATTTTGCTTCTAATCACTGCCTCCCTTAATCTGCCCTCCCCTTTATCATCCTCCTTTCTTTCTCTTATCCCCTTCCCCTCCTATTAAATTACATATTGATATGCAACTGATTGTGTGTGTGTGTGTGTGTGTGTGTGTATTCCTTCTTTGAACCAATTCCAGTGATAGTAATATGAAAGCATTGTCTGCCACAACCCAATTTCATCTCCATTGTAAAAGCTCTTCCTTGTGTAACTCTTTAACGACAGAAAAATTTCCCCATTCTACCTCTCCCTCCCCTCTTCTCCCATTACATCGCTCTTTCTCACCCATACAGGTTTTTTTTTGGTGATCATTCCAACATAATCCATTCAGACCCATGCACACTCTCTATGTAAATGCCTTTTAATCCCCCTAATCATGATAAAGTTCTTAGTAGTTACATGTATCATCCTCCCATTTAATAATGTAAACAGTTCGACTCCCTTGAGTCCCTTATGATTCCTCTTTGATGTTTACCTTTTTATGCTTCTCTTGAGTCTTCTGTTTGAATGTCAAATTTTGTATTCAGCTCTGTTCATTACATCAGGAATGCCTGAAAGTCCTCTATTTCATTTAATTACAGTTTCCCCCCTGAAGGATTACACTCAGTTTTGCTGGGTAGGTGATTCTTGGTTTCTAGCTCCTTTGCCTTCCAGAATATTGAGTTCTAAGCCCTCCATTCCTTTAAGGCGGAAACTGCTAAATCTTGTGTGATCCTGACTGTGGCTCTGTATTTGAATCATTTCTTTTTGGCTGCTTGAAGTATTTACTCTTCAATCTGGGAGCTCTGGAATTTGCCTATAATATTCCTGGGAGTTTTCATTTTGGAATCTCTTACACAAGTAATCAATGGATTCTTTCAATTTCTATTTTACCCAATGGATCTAAGCCATTGGACCAGTTTTCCTTAATAATGTCTTGAAATTTGATGTTTTGGCTCTATCTGTGATCATGACTTCCAGAGAGTCCAATTTTTTTTTTAGTGAAAATAAAAGTATAATTTTGTTCTTGAGTTCACAGACTCTCTAAAATATATCCACAGATCCATTGGACCCCCCAGATGTTCACAAAACATCCTCCAAAGAGAATGCTTTTCATCAATTCACATGTAAATCATTCTTGTAACGATTTAATCAAAATGAAAAGGTAGGCATATGGTTTAGTGGTTGTTGATATTCACTTGCTAATAATGCTACCTATAATTTTTTCAGTTATTTGGTATCCTTGTCTCTTTGAAATGTTTTAAAAATTGGCCCCCTAAGTGCTTTGATGATTGTTTTCCTTGAGGACAAATTGCTTCTGGGTGTATTTCATCTGGTCTATCTCCTCTTTCTTGCCTTATCTTTTTTTTTTTTACTAATTTATTTTGATTTATCAACAATCATTCCCACAAGCTTTTGAGTTTTCAATTTTTCTCCCCCTCCCTCCCTCCCCAAGACAGCATGCAATCTGATATAGACTATGCATATACATTCCTATTAAATATATTTTCACATTAGTGATGTTGTAAGTAAGAATTAGAACTAATAGGAGAAACCACCAGAAAAAGGAAACAAAACACAACAGAAGAAAAAAAATAGCAAAGATTATGCTTCAATCTGCATTCAAACTCCATAGTTTTTTCTTTGGATGTGGATAGCATTTTCCATCATGAATCTTTTGGAGATGTCTTAGATCCTTGTATTACTGAGAAGGGTTAAGTCTTTTAATATTAGTCATAGCACGACGTGGCTGTTACTGTGTACGACATTCTCCCGGTTCTGCTCACTTTACTCAGCATCAAACTATGCAAGTCTTTCCAGGTTTTTCTGAAGTCATCCTGTTCATCATTTCTTATAGCACAATAGTATTCCATTACATTTATATATCACATTCACAGTTATGATTACTATCTATGTCTTTTTCTCTATTCTTCTCCCCCACCCCATTTATGCTTTTCTTTCTCCTTTCTCCTTTTCCCTCCTCACTAATGTTGTGCTTTTGAACACCGCCTCCCTTGGTCCCACCTCCCTTCTATTAGCCCCTTCCCTTTTCTTCCCCTTTACCTTTACTACTTCTTTCCTCCCTTCTGTCCCCCCCTCCCTTTTCTTTCCCCTTTTCCTCTCCTACTGCCTATAGGGCATGTTAGATTTCTATACCTAACTGATTATGTTATTTCCTTCTTGAGCCAATCTGATAGATGAGAGTAAGATTCAAACAATACTCATTTCCCTCCATTCTTTCCCTCTGCTATAATAGGTTTTTGTGCCTTTTCCTGTGATGTAATTTACCCTTGTCTGCCTCCTCTTTTCCTTTTCTCTCAGTACATTTTCTTAGATCAGATTAATCCACCTAACTGGATCCAATTAACCCGCTTGATTAGATTTTTTTCATTATTACATCAAAGTCAATTTATATCCACCCCCTTTCTGTATACCCCTTTAACATGGTATAATAACAATACAGTTCTCAAGAGCTACAAGTGTCATTTTCCCTTGTAGGGATGTAAACAGTTTGCCCCTGTTAATAACATGTTGTTTCTTTCTGTCCTGTTTACCTTTTTATGTCTCTCTTTAGTCTTGTATCTGAAGATCTGATTTTCTGTTGAGCTCTGGTATTTTTATCAGGAAGGTATGGAAGTCCCCTATTTTGTTGAATATCCATCTCCTCCCTTGAAAGATCATTCTCATTTTTGCTGGGTAGTTTATCCTTGGTTGTAATCCAAGCTCCCTTGCTTTACAGAATGCCACATTCCATGCCCTACAGTCTTTTAATGTAGAAGCTGCAAGGTCCTGTGTAATCCTGACTGTGGTTCCATGATATTTAAATTGCTTCTTTCTGGCTGCTTGCAGTATTTTCTCTTTGACCTAGTGATTTTGGAATTTAGATACTGTATTCCTCGGTGTTTACAAGTTGGTATCTCTTTCAGGATGTGATCAGTGGATTTTTTCTATGGCTATTTTACCCTATTATTCTAGGGCCTCAGGGCAGTTTTCCTTTGTGATTTGCTGAAAGATACTATCCAGGCTCTTTTTTTCATCATGATTTTCAGGGAGACAATAATTTTTAAATTTTCTCTCCTGGATCAATTTTTCAGGTCAGTTGTTTTACCAATGAGGTATTTTACATTTTCATCTATTTTTTTTCATTCTTTTGTTTTTGTTTGACTGATTCTTGCTCTCTTATAAAGTTATTAGCTTCCATTTGCTCAATTCTGATTTTTAACAGATTGTTTTCTTCTATTGGATTTTGTACCTCCTTCCTCATTTGGCCAATTGTATTTCTTAGAGACTTATTTTCTTCAGTGTACTTCTTTACAGTTGGCCAATTGTATTTCTTTTTTTTATATATTTTTTTTTTTGCTAGGCAATGGGGTTAAGTGACTTGCCCAGGGTCACACAGCTAGTAAGTGTTATGTGTCTGAGGCTGGATTTGAACTCAGGTTCTCCTGAATTCAGGGCCAGTGCTCTATCCACTGTGCCACCTAGCTGCCCCAGCCAATTGTATTTCTTACGAACTTGTTTTCTATAGTTAATTTTTGTCCTTTGTGTTCCAAGCTATTGACTCTTTCTTGCATACCTCTCATTTCTTTTCCCATTTTTAATTCTACCTCTCTCATTTGACTTTTAAAATCCTTCTTGAGCTCATTTAAGAAGGCCTTTTGGACTTCAGACCAATTCATATTCCATTTTGAGGTTCCATATGTGGATTTGTTGACAAAATTGTCCTCTTCACAATTTCTGTCTTGATCTTCACTGTTCTCATAATAAGAATCTGTTGTATGTTTCCTTTTGCTCATGGTTTTTGCTTATTTCCTGGCCCTTAAAGAGATTGAGCTCTCCTGCTGGGGAGCAGAGGGCACTGACCCAAGCTTCTTGTGTTGGGAGCCTAGGGCCTGGTTGCTGGTTTTGTGTGGTGGGGCCTCCAATGTTGGCAGTTGGAGGCTGTGGCAGCTTACCTGGTGTTGGGCTGGAATCAGCAACACTGGAATTGGGTAGTGTGGCTCCTGGAGATTTCCTGCTTGCCCAGGCCTTTCCTTCCTTTCACTTTCTTCAGCTCCTTTCTAATGGATATTGTAGGGTGTTTATCGACCTGGACCCTTGAAGTGCTGCTTCCCTTAGTTTTGCTGAGGTACTGGGAGAGCCAGTTGCTGTAGAATGCCCAGGCACCTGGTGGTTTTCCAAGCTGGTTTCTACCAGTTCCCCTGCCTTCAGTGAGGCACTCTGGGGCCCAGTTGTTGGTGTTTGCCTACTCCTCCACCTGGGCTTCAGGATCTCCTCCTGGTATGCTGAGGTGGGGTTTCCACTAGCTTGCTGGGACACCTCCTGTTCTGTACTGCTCCCCTTTCCCTAGGGTAAGAAGGGCCTTTCCTGTTAATCTCTCAAGCTACCTGGGCTACTGGACTGCTGTACCCCATCTTTCTTCTGGTTCAGCTTTTCCAGGGTTTTTCCTGGGGTGATTTTTTTGGGTCTTTCAGGGGTTAATAAGGGCGGGTAAGAGCAACTTACCTCTCACTCCACCATCTTGGCTCCTGGAAGCCACCATCTTGGCTCCTGGAAGCCAAGCACAGTATTTTTAAAGTTATTTCTCCTAAGTCTATTTTCTAGGTCAGTATTTTTTCCAGTGAAATATTTCACATTTTCTTCCATGTTTTTCATTCTTTTGACTTTGTTTTATTGTTTCTTGATGTCTCAAGGAGTCATTAGATTCCACTTGCTAATTTTAATTTTTAAAGAATTATTTTCAAAAAAAAAAGTATTTTTGGGGCAGCTGGGTGGCACAGTAAATAGAGGACTGGCCCTGGAGTCAGGAGAACCTGAGTTCAAATCTGGCCTCAGACTTATAACATTTACTAGCTGTGTGACTCTGGGCAAGTCACTTAACCCCAATTGCTTCTCCAAAAAAAAAGGTATTATTTTTCTTCATTGAGGTTTTGTACTTCCTTTTCCACTTAGCCTTTTCTTCTTTTTAAGGAGTTCTTTTCTTCAGTGAATTTTTGTGCTACTTTTACCATTAGGCCAATTCTGGTTTTTTTGGTAAGTTTTTATTTTCTTCAGTATTTTTTGTACCTCATTTACTAAAATGTTAGTTCTCTTTTCATAATTTTCTTGCATTGCTTTCATTTTTTTCCCAGTTTTTCCTCTACTACTCATCTCTTTAACTCTTCCAGGAATTCTTGTTTGGCTTATATCCAGTTAGCAATTTTCTTTGAGACTTTTTGGTAGCTATTTTCACATTATTGTCTTTTGAGATTTTGTCTTGGTCTTCCTTCCAACCATAGCTTCTTATGATCAAATTATCATTTTGTTTTTGTTGTTTACTCATTTTCCCAGCTATTTCTTGACTTTGAACTTTATGTTAAAGTTGGGCTTTGCTCACCTAGGGATGGAGGGACTATCTCAAGCTTAAGGCTTTTTTGTGCTGTTGTTGGAGGAGCTAGTTGGGAGATCTGCAATTTTTTTGTGATTCCAAGTTGGTGTGATGTGAGGAGAGGTGTGATCACTGCTGTCCTGGCCTATGCTCTGGTCCTTTCACAAGGAAGGTTCCTTGGTCCTCTGTAGCTGTATGCACTAGCACTCCTCTCTGCATTGGTACTATGACCAGGACACTTGCTCCCTTGTGACTAACTACCAATACTTCTTTCTCCCAACTCAGAACAGTAAAGTTTGGACAATAAAGTTTCCAATCAACACCAGTTGAACCCAGTGCTAATTAAGAAACTTCTGTAATTTTTTTTTTCTGCGCAGCTGTCTGACCCACTCACCATCTCTGGGCTGAGATTTTATATTTCTCATTGGGATGAAGATATATGCTATGGTACTAAGAAAAGATGAATATAAATCTTTCCTCTGACACTTAATAACTCTGTGATCATAGGTAAGTCATATAACATTTGTTAACCTCAGTTTCCTCATTTGTAAAGTGAGAATAGTAATACTTGAAGTACTTAACCTCACTAGGTTGTTGTGAGGCTCTCTCAAATACTTAAGTGGATCTCTGATTTCATCAATGATCATCTTCCTTACTGTGATACATCTGTTCCTGCCCAACCTCTGGGACACTTCTCCATCTCATTACACAAGTTCACCACAGGGAATCAATTCAAAACACTTGCAGATGTCCTGACTTTCTCCTGGATATACAATGATACCAATGGATCACACGGCTCTCACCAAGTCACGTTTTTGGATCTTTTTTTTTTCTTCCAACACTTTCTGTTTCCCCATGCCCCTTGTACATATGAAACTAAGAAGTACTTGAATAGAAAATGTAACTATTCTCTGCTCCTTGACTCTGCCTCTGGTGTCAGATGGCTCCATGAATTAGACACTTTAGGCTATGATATTATGGATAGTCTCTCCATAGGATGATAACATGATCACTTTACTTTTTGGGCATGGGGTAGACTCGCAGGCCAGAAATGAAAGCATGAGGAAGGGAAAAACGTACCAAGAGAATGCATGCCATGAATTATTGTATGTTCTTTATCAAACCTAAGAGTGCTTCGGGGAGTAATAGGGAAATTGAGTGGTGCTTTCTATTGTGTCATGTTACATCCAGGGTTCTCAAACACTTCCTTAGAGTGATGGGACAGGATCTCAAAACAAACACCTTAGGCTGTTTCTGAATAATCTTGTTAACACAGAATCTACCCCTATCAAAAACCTAATGTCCCAGACTTCCTATAAGCAGTGGAGTTACCAAGTTTGGCCATAGTACGCAACATGCTCAGGGGAGGAAAATGCAGACAGAACATGATGCTTCCCTTGTTTCCTTCTTGCACACCTGCATACCTGGAAAGACTTGCAAAGATATACCCACATCAGGGAAACTTCCCAGGATCTCTTATAATTCAGTAATGCCCTTCCTGAGCCCTGGAAGCTTACCTGGGTCTGACACATTATTCACAAACAACCCAGTCTGCCTAAGGGCAAGCAACAGGAATGTGGCCAGCCAAACTTTTTGCTGGCAACAGACAACCATTCTTTCTTCCTTTCAAATATTCCAGAAAAAGCTACCTCCTCAAGCTGTTCAGTTTCAGAATTGCTTAGATGACTTTCACCTAGTCCCTGAGTTTCCACAGAGTTCTCTCTTTGGCTCTATATGTTACTAAAAAAACTAGGTCAGTAGATAAATAAAGAAATAGAGCATTTCTTAAGCTCTTACTATGAATCAAGCACTGTGCTTAGTGCTGAGATTGCAAATGCTAGACAGTAAGATAGTTCCTACCCTCAGTGAGCTTATATTTTAGGAAGGGAAGATGAAACATAATGGGAAGATGGGAAACAGGGAAGTAGAAAGTTGGAGGTAGGGTATTTTCTCTGAGGGAGAGGTGAAGTCTAGAAAGTCTAGAATAAGTTGAACTGGGACAGAAGTGACCAGAGACTAAGACTACTTGAGTCTCCTCATTATCAAGCAAGAAGTGGGCTCCAAGGTAAAGATATCTGGTAGAGGGATGGGAGGAGGGGCAAGGCTACTCAACTTTTGTAAATTACTGTGGTCAAAAAATTTTAGTTGGCAAATGCTCTCTTGATAATACCATGTCTAAACATTCTAGTTTGAGGGGAAAAGCACACTGCCACAAAACCATTCAATGTATTAGCATTTCTATAGCTCTAGTATAAGTGTCTATAAAAAACTCATCATTTTCTCTAGTCTAGAACAATAGTGGGGAGAGAGGGAGTTAAGGGGCTGATAGGTAAGACCAGAGTTCATCAGCCCTTAGCTTTTATTTACATCTGGTCACTGGAGAATGCAAATGCTTTATTTGTTGCTGCTACACGCTCAGTAATATTTTCCATCTTAGAACTGGAAGGAACCTTCCATGTTATCTAGTCTAATTTTGTTCTTTTTCAGATACAGAAACTAAGACACCAAGAATTTAACTTATTGTCCAATATAAACTTTTTCTGGAACCCTGAGTTTTAAATTAATCAAATAGCTGTGAATGATGGTTGACATACTAATCTGTTAACATTTCCCAGAATCTCAGAGTTGAAAGAGAAATAAGAGGTCACCTAATCCAACCTAATCCAGAACTAGAATCTTGTCTTTATCTTATTCAGCAAGAGGCCATCAAACCTTTGGTAAAAGAATTCTAGAAAGAGGAAAAGGTTAATGCAATATTTCTCAAAATGTGGTCTGAGGGCTCCTGGGGGTGCATGACCCTTTTAGGAAGTATACGATTTCCATAATAATACTAAGATGTTATTTGACTAATAAAATATTCCTCCCCTTTCCAACTACATATCTGTGTGAAGCCAGATTTTCTTCATATAGTTCAACCAAAACAACACATTGCAACAGACTGAATGCAGAAGTAAATGCAAGAATCCAGCTGTCTTCCATTAATCTAGACATTAAAGAGATTTAAAAAAAATATGTAAAACAAAGCTACTCTTTCTAGTAATTTTTTAAAGAAATATGGCTATTGTTCATAAAACACTATTAACATGCAACGTATTTTTTGTTAATTTAAATTAATGTATATATATATACATTCATACATATACATCTATATATCTATATATCTATTTATATATCTATATAAGTTTTAAGTTCTAATATGGTAACTATCAATAGATATAACCCTATAATCAGAAGCTCTTTAGGGCCCTCAATCATTTTTAAGATTGTGAAAGTGTTCCTGAGGTCCTGAGACCAAAAATGTTTGAGAACCACTAGGCTAAGGTAATCCTTTCCACTTTTGAATAGCTCTAATTGTTAGAAAGTTTTCCCTTACATTATGCTTAAATCAAGTCTTCTGCAACTTCTACACATCACACCTAGTTCTGTTCTCTAGGCTTAAACACAAGAAGTATAATCTGACTTCCAGAAGATATCTCTTCCAATACTTGAAGATAGCTATCATGTCTAAACTGCAACCCAGACTCCCATGCCCTGTCAAAAACCCAACAGTTTTTCTCTTCCACAAGTTAAACACTGCCAGTTCCTTCAACCAATTGTCATATGATTGCATTCTGCAGTTCACCATCCTTCTCACCATTTTCTGAATGCTCTCCAGTTTGCTTAAATAAATCCTCAAATGTGACTTCCAGAACTAAATGTAACTCTCCACATGTGGTCTGTTCAGGTCAAAGTACAGAAGGGTTATCATTTCTGTCCTTGTGTATGGCATTCTTCTTTCATTACAGTCTAAGTCAACATCAACTTTGGTGGCTTCTGTGTTGCAGTACCGACTTTTTTTGAGTGAATAGTGAAATTCCCAGATCTGTTATTTACCTGTCTCTCTCTGCCATGTTATATTTGCAACATTGTTTGATTAAACCAATGTTATGCCACTTGTTAATTTTATGTCATCTACAAATCTGAACAACATCTTTAATCTAAGAAGCACAGGGCCTAGCACAATGAGAAGGACACTGGGTTTGAGATCATGAAGAAATACATTCAAATCCTGCTACAGACAATTACTCTGTGATTCAGATTATTACTTAAATTTTCTGATCTTGGCTTTCTTATCTGTAAAGTCAAGAGTTAGTGACCTCTGAAGTCTATTTCAACTACAAATCTCTGATGCTATGATTCCTGGTGCTATGATTTAGTCCGCTAAAGACATCCTTCCAAGCTACCATGAAAATTAATGACTATTTGGGGGAAAGGAGTTACTATATATTGGGACGCTTTTTACAGACTTCTGCTTTGTGTGCTTAATGACCTTCATAAGTACAGAATGCCTTAATGTGAAGCTTTATACTTCTCAGTACTGGTCAAAGCCAATTTCCCCATGCATCAAACCTCAGAATTTGGCTTAGGGGAGCAAATGGCTAAAGGTGTGTGTATGGATTACAAAAATGATTAATGGGTCCTTGTGAAATATTAGGCTGCTTTACAGCTGTCACAGCAGCCAATTCATGCCTTCCTTTTAGGTATAACAAATAACTAAGCCAGAGGATCATAGAAGTGGAAGGGACATCAGAGGCTATTTAGTAGAACCATCTCATTTTATAGATGAGTAATCTCAAATGCAGGTAAGCTAAGTGATTTGCCCAAAGTTACATAGTAATAAGCATCAGAAACAGGACTTGAACTCAGTTACTCCAGAATTATTTTTGTTGTGACTCACTACTATTAATTCTTAAATTTCTTGTACCCTGTCCTCCTTGGAAGAGACCTTTGTTTCTGTGGCTGTGATCTTCCTTCTATAAGAAAGGGCAAGATTTTTTGTCCCTTTCTCCCTGATATTACTTCTAACAGCTACTACTCAAATAGAGATACGAGACGTCATTGCTGGCTAATATAAAGTGTCCCAAAAGTCTTAGGGCACTTTGAAGCTTTAATAGCTGACACTTTGGGATCAGTCTGTATAGCTATTTTTTGTTTTAAGTGAAAAAAAGCAAAAATTTATGGGTTAATGAACAAAGAGTTCAAAATGACCTTTTTCTTACAAAATCACTCCTTATTGCTTTCCTCCTTACTTCTGAGGAACTATTTCACTTGAGGACTTCTGCATCATAGAACAAGTAACAGATCTGCCAACTTGATTTTCAAAAGTAAGAATAGGGACATTTGTACTATAAAGAAAATATACATGAACTCTTCAATACCTTTTCCAGGTGATGGAGTGAATAAGAGGAGAACAGCACAGCTTTCCCTTACAACTACTGTAACGATGATGATTTTTTTTTTTAAGGACAAGGCCAGATAGTGATCCAAAAATTCAAGGACAAAATATATTATGCACATTTTTCCAGGCTGGGGACACAACAAGATACACCCAGAATCCAGTGGGCAAAAGGGAAAATGTCTAGCTATTAAAGCAAAGCCTGATAAGGACAGAAAAGGAAAATTATGAATCCAGGAGAAGATCTGGGAAAACTGGGACACTAATGCACTGTTAGTGTTGTGAACTGATCCAACCATTCTGGAGAGCAATTTGTAGCTATGCCCAAAGGATTGTAAAACTGTGCATAACTTTTGATCCAGCAATGCCACTACTATTATTTATCATCAGTATTTTCCTTGGTTTATTCATTTTTCTAGCCTTATTTCCCAAACTTGGTTCTTATGTCAGAGAAAGAAAGAAGGAAAGAAAGAAAGAGAGAAAGAGAGAAAGAGAGAAAGAGAGAAAGAGAGAAAGAGAGAAAGAGAGAAAGAGAGAAAGAAAGAAAGAAAGAAAGAAAGAAAGAAAGAAAGAAAGAAAGAAAGAAAGAAAGAAAGAAAGGTCTGTATCCCAAAGTGCTTTTTTAAAAAGGGAAAAAAGAACCTATTTGTACAAAAAGTATTTATAGCAGCTCTTTTTTGTGATGGCTAAGAACTGGAAATTGGGGGCATGCCCAGCAATTGAGGAATGACCAAACAAGTTGAGGTATATGGTTGTCATGGGGTATTATTATGCTTTAAGAAATGTTGAGCAGGGGGCGGAGCCAAGATGGCAGAGTGAAAGCAGTGACTTGCTTGAGCTCTCCTCCAAACCCCTCCAAATACTCATAAAAAATGGCTCTAAACAAATTCTGAAGCAGCAGAACCCACAAAAAGACAGAGTGAAACAAATTTCCAGCCCAAGACAACCTGGATGATTGATCAGAAAGGCATATCGCACCGGGCTGGGAGCGCAGTGCAGCGCGGCGTGGGTGCACAGGCTGCAGCAAACGTGGAGCAGGCCTCAGAGGACTGAATCTCGGGCAGCTGTGGAGGATTCCAGATTCCTCAATCCACCAATGGCAAAGACAACTTAGAAGGTGAGTGGGAAAAGTCTGTTTCTGTCAGTGCCTGAGAAAGGAAGGATGGGTTTCGGCTCCATTCCCCAAGAGCATGGCCGTGTGGGGGGGCAACTGCTTCCTGAGCTTCCGGCCCACAGACTGCGGGGAAATCCAGTGGCTGATCAGAGAGGGAATGCAGGGATCTCTTTGCCAATGCTGAGGCAGGAATCTCTTGCTTTGCCCGTATTTGGATCTGGGCCACAGTTCTGGGTGGCGGTGCTGGGGTGAGGAGGAGCGCTGGCTTGGTGGAGCTTGTAGTGGTTGTGGAGAGGAGCCCCTCATCACAGTTACAGGACAGAAAGGAGTACTTGTAGTCGCAGGCCAGGAAAGGAGTAAACACCTCGCCCCTTATCATACCACCTTGGAAGAACTGAAAATTTACAGGTCCCTACAAGTATCTCTGAAAACAGCTTTACAAAACCCCGAAGCTTGGGACAGTACATTCTCCACTTTGGAAGCAGATTTGTACCTTAACAAAGAGTTTAAAACTCAAGTAATTGGCTGGGATCATGAGCAAGCAGTGCAAAAAGAGTCAGACTATATTATCTTACTTTAATGAAAAAGAAGACCAAAATATACAACCAGAAGAAGACAACAAAGTCAAAGCCCCTACATCCAAAGCCTCCAAGAAAAATATGAATTGTTCCCAGGCCATGGAAGAGCTCAAAAATGATTTTGAGAAGCAAGTTAGAGAAGTAGAGGAAAAACTGAGAGTGATGCTAAAGGAGACCCAAAAAAATACTGAAGAAAATAACACCTTAAAAAATAGCCTAACCCAAATGGCAAAAGAGGTCCAAAAAGCCAATGAGGAGAAAAATGCCCTAAAAAGCAAAATTGGCCAGATGGAAAAGGAAGTCCAAAAGCTTACTGAAGAAAATACTTCCTTAAAAATTAGAATAGAGCAATTGGAAGATAGTGACTTTATGAGAAATCACGACACAGTAGAACAAATCCAAAAGAATGAAAAATTAGAAAACAATGTGAAATATCTCATTGGAAAAACAACTGACCTGGAAAATAGATCCAGGAGAGAGAATTTAAAAATTATTGGACTATCTGAAAGCCATGATCAAAAAAGAGCCTAGACATCATCTTTCAAGAAATTATCAAGGAAAACTGCCCTGATATAGTAGAACCAGAGGGCAAAATAGAAATTGAAAGAATCCACAGATCTCCTCCTGAAAGAGATCCCCAAAGGAAAACTCCTAGGAATATTGTAGCCAAATTCCAGAGTTCCCAGGTCAAGGAGAAAATATTACAAGCTGCCAGAAGGAAACAGTTCAAGTACTGTGGGAACACAATCAGGATAACACAAGATTTAGCAGCTTCTACATTAAAGGACCGCAGGGCATGGAATATAATATTCTGGAGGGCAAAGGAGATAGGATTACAACCAAGAATCACCTACCCAGCAAAACTGAGTATAATCCTTCAGGGGAAAAATGGTCATTCAGTGAAATAGAGGACTTTCAAGCATTCTTGATGAAAAGACCAGAGCTGAATAGAAAATTTGACTTTCAAATACAGGACTCAAGTGGAACATGAAGAGGTAAACAGGAAAGAGAAATCATAAGAGACTTATTAAGATTGAACTGTTTACATTCCTGCATGGAAAGATGATATTTATAACTCATGAGACCTTTGTCAGTATCAGGGTAGTTGGAGGAAAAAAATTATATGTATGTATATGTAGATAGATAGATAGATAGAGGGCACAGGGTGAGCTGAAGATTAAGGGGTCATATCTGGAGAATAAAATTAAGGGATGAGAGAGGATTATACTGAGAGAAGAAGAAAGGGAGAGGTAGAATGGGGTAAATTATCTCACAAAAAAAACCAGAAAAGTCTCTTACAGTGGAAGGGGAAACAGGGGAAGGTGAGAGGGAATGAGTGAATCTTATTCTCATAGGATTTGGCTTAAGGAGGGAATAACATACACATTCAATTGGGTATGGAAATCTGTCTTACCCTACAGGAAAATAGGGGGAAAGGGGACAAGAGAGCAGGGGGATGATAGAGAGGAGGGCAGATTGGGAAAGGGGTTAATCAGAAGTAAATACTTCTGAGGAGAGACAGGGTCAAAAGAAAGAATAGAATAAATGGGAGGGCAGGATAGGATTAAGGGAAATAGAGTTAGTTTTTCACAACATGTCTACTATGGATGTGTTTTGCATAACTGCACATGTACAACTTATATTGAGTTGCTTGCCTTTTCAATGAGGGTGGGTGGGGAGGGAGGAAGAGAGAAAATTTGAAACCTAAAGTTTTAAAAACATATGTTTAAAAAAATGTTTTCACATGCAACTGGGAAATAAATATAGGAAATGGGGTACAGAAATCTGTCCTGCCCTACAGGAAAAATAGAAGGGGAAGGGGATAAGAGAAGGGGAGAGAGATAGAAGAGAGGACAGAGTAGGGGAAGGGATATTCAGAATGCATGACATCTTGGGGTGGGGGGAGGGGGGAGATGGGGTGAAAATTTGGAACTCAAAAACTTGTGGAAGGGAATGTTGAAAACTAAAAATAAATAAATTATATATATATATGTGTGTGTGTGTGTGTGTGTGTGTGTGTGTTTGTGTGTATATGAAAAGAAATGTTGAGCGGGCAGATTTCAGAAAACACCTGGAAAGATTTACATGAACTGATGCTGAATGAAGTGAGCAGAACCAGGAGACCATTGTACACAGTAATAGCAACATTTTGTGATGATCAAGTACTAATGTTCTTAGCTCTTCTCTGCAATACAATGATCCAAAGCAATTCCGAAGGGCTCAGGATGGAAAATGCTGTCCACATCCAGAGAAAGACCTAAAGGGGACTGAAAGCAGATTGAAACATACTATTTTCACTTTATTTTCTTTTTGGTCTGTTTATTCTTTCAGAACATGACTAATATGGAAATATGTTGATTGCACATATATAACATCAAATTGCTTACCGTCTTAGGGAGGAGGGAGGCAAGAGAGAGAAAATTTGGAACTCTAAATTTTTTTTAAAATGAGTGTTAAAATTGCCTTTACGAGAAATTGGAAAGAGATAAAATATTTAAAAAGAAAAAATGAAATACAGTGATCCAAGACAATCTCAAAAGACTCCTATTTTAAAAACAAATGTCATCCACCTCCAGAGAAAGAACTAATGGCATCTGAATACAGACCAAAGCATAGCATACTATTTTATTTTCCTCCCTCCTTTCTTTCTTTCTTTCTTTCTTCTTCTTTTCTTTCTTTCTTTCTTTCTTTCTTTCTTTCTTTCTTTCTTTCTTTCTTTCTTTCTTTCTACCTAAGAACCAAGTTTGGGAAATAAGGCTAGAAAAATGAATAAACCAAGGAAAATACTGATGATAAATAAATATTATGGAACTAGGGATACCAAGTCACAAATCCAGAAGAGAAAAGCTCCACAAAATCTGTAATCAAATCCCCAAACAAAAACATAAAGTTGCCCCCCAAGTTTTACTAGAAGTTCTGGAAGAAATCAAAAGTTTAAAATATTATAAATTAAATGAGAGCTCTAGAGGAAATAATAGAAAAGAGAATGAAAAACAGCATAGGAGGTACACAACCTTACTCAAGTATCAGAAACACTGAAAAGTGGATATACCAGGGGTTCTTTTTTGCATCATGGAATTCTTTGACTGTCTGGGGAAGCCTATGGACCTCTTCTCAGAATCATGTTTTTCAATGCATAAAATAAAATGCATAGGATTATGAAGAAAATCAATTATGACGAAATGTCATTATCAAAATATATTTGTAAATAATAATTTTAAAAAACCCAGGTTAAACACTCTTGTATTAGATCAAACAGAAAACATTGACTCCACAAAAAAATAAGAAATAATGCAAGAAAATGAAAAAAACACCCTGAAATAATAGAAAATGTGAGGTATGGTATCTACTGCAAAAACATACCCAGAAAACCATTTAAGGAGATACAATCTAAGAATCATTGAACTAATTGAAAACCATGATCAAAGTATAAACCTGGATATCACTTTTCATAAAATCATGAATGAAAATTTCAAAGACCCATTTGAACCAAGTGTAAAATAAAAATTAAAAAAAATACACTGTATACCTCCTTAATGAACCTCAAAATAAAATTTTCCATGAATATTATAGCTCAAATGCAGAACTTCCAGGACAAATTTAAAAATATATACATATTACAAGTCAGAAAGAAAGAATTCAAGTATTGATAAGCCACAGTTAAGTTCATACTAATCCTAACAGCTACCATTATAAAGGAGCAAAGAGTTTAGAATATGTTATTCCAGAAGGGGGAAAAAAAAAAAGAAAGACTTGCAACCAATACTAACTTACTTGACAAAACTGAATAAATATTACAAAGGAAGAAAAAGGAGTGGGCTTTAATAAAATAACAGACTTCCAAATATTCTTGGCTTTAAAAAAAAGATTGGAGTTGAATAGATAATTTGAAATGCAAACACAGCAGAATTCAAGAAAAAGAAAGGTACATTTGAGCAAGTGGAAAAAAATATACAACATGAAGAATGAAATCTTTGCATTTTAATAAAAGGAAGGAAAAAAAGAGAACAGTCCCCTCAGAAACTTAATATTTTGAAGGGTCATAAATAAGACAGAGCTTCTGTGAATTGTTTTATTATGTTTTGATGCATTTAAAAGAAGAAATATAGGGAAAGAAATAAGGAGTACCCCCAGAAGAAAGGAGAAAGAGAGTGGAAGTTACTATCTTTTATAATAAAGTTGTGTGAGAAGAAGACTCCTCGACATGGAAGAAGGTGGAGTAGGCTAAACAGAAACCTTAATTCCATCAAAATCAGGAAAAGGAGAGTTGAAAAAATGTACATGCATACACATACGCAAAGAATTTGGTAGAAAACCTGAGACAGAGTAGACCATATCAATTCCATAAACGATGTAAATCACATGAGGAGCTCAATGATGAAGAAAACACTTTTGACAAACTACAATCCCCATTTCTGCTACAATGTATAAGAATAAATGTGCCTTTCCTTAAAATATTAAATAATGCCCAAAATGAGGTCCAAAATTTATGTAATGGAGATAAAATGGAAAACTTTAAAATAAGATCAAAGTTAAAGCAAGAATGTCATTATCACCACTATTAATTATCATCATGCTAATAATGCTAGTATAGGAATAAGATAAAGAAATTGAGGCAGAAGAATAGGAAAAGAAAAAAAGATTAGCACTTTTTCAGGTGCTAATGGTCTATTCAGACAACTCAACAGAATCAATTAAAATTAATTTTAATAATTATTTCAGCAAAGTAGAATGATGATCCCACTCAAATCATCATTATTCTCCATTTTGCCAATTAAAGCCAGCAGAAAACAATAGAGAATTCCATTAATAATAGATATAGCATGCAAAAGTACAAAGTCTACTTTCTGAAATACATAGAGGGACTGTGCAAATGTGACTATAAAACAATCTTTACAGAAATAAAAATGTTGTTGTTCAATCATTTCAGCTCTGACTTTATTTGGAGTTTTCTTGGCAAAAATACTGGAGTAGTTTGCCATTTTTCTTCTCTAATTCATTTAACAGATGAGGAAACTGGGGCAGGCCAGTTGACTTTGCTCATGGTCACACAAGTAGTAAGTGTCTGAGACTGCATTTGAAGCCTGACTCAAGGCCTTGTGTTCTATCCAGTGCACCAATATGAAATGGCAAAAAGGAGAGTTTCAGAGAGATTTAGGAAGATTTTTGTATACTGATGTAGATGAAATGAGTAGAACAAAAACAATCCATACAATAAGAAGAACAGGTTAAAGAAAAAAAAAAAGAAATAACTTAGAGTAATAACTATATTAAATGTAATGACCAACAAATATTCTAGACTGCCAATGAAGTGTGTTACCTACTGAGAGAGAGAGAGAGAGAGAGAGAGAGAGAGAGAGAGAGAGATGTTGTACTTTTAAAAATGCAAAACAAGATATACATTTCATATTAAGTCAATGTGGGCATTTGTTTTACTTGGTAATATGTATTTGTAATAAGATTTTTAGTTTTTCAATAATGACGGGAAAGTTAGGAGTCAGGGGGGTCTGGCACTGTGTTTGCTAAAAATGAAAAAAAGAATAAAGAGGATCATTGAAGCATTTTAAAAAATGCATATGGAAGAAAAAGGCCAGACAGAAATGTTTTGAGAGTTACATGGTGAATTTATGGTGTACTTAAATGGAAAAGCAAGTTCTATGTAATAGAGATTCAAGGTTTCATTGATTTCTTTTTTGAATGAATGAATGGGAATTTATTAAGCATTTCTATGGGCAAAACACTGTGTTAAGGATACAAATAAAAGAGCAAGATTGTGTAGGATATCAAGAGGTCCACATTCTAATAGGAGATGATAATGTACATAGGAGATTTCAGCTATAAATCAGATGGAAAAGCCCAGTAGTCCTTAGGGTGCAACAGAAATCAGATGGTAATGCATTCTCTTTAATGTTATTTTACTGATTCTGGACCATTCTTTGTGAATATGGGGAACAGAAATAACAGCCTTCATTCTGACCAAAACCTTTCCATTGTGGAATTGCTCAAGTAAATAGAGGAAGTTGGCAATGATATTTAATGCATAAAATTTGATCTTTTACATAGAATTATTTTAAATAAAAATTATTTCTTATATGGCATAACTCAAACAACTTGTTTATAGTAAATGTTCCGATAACTTTTTATTATTATTGTTTTCACTGTACTTGGATTTCTAAGCCAAAGTTAATTCCTTATTTAAATTCTACTTTCCAAAAGAATAGTGGACCTATGGACAAGCCTTTTTCAAAACTAAAAATATTCCTTATGGCTTTCACTCATTGATAATACCTAAGACTGAGAGTTACTGTAAATGATAAAGACAAAACATTCAAAGAAGGGCAGATTGAGTGTGGCTTTTTTTATACCTGAGCTCCGTGAGGGAATTTTCAAAGCTGGGAAGACTAACAAGACATTGTAGCTTATGTCAGAGATGAAGCTTTTCTTCTGTATAAAGAGAAACTTGAATAACACTTTTGCGTTGTCTTCCTGTGAATTATGCGCAAATGTTATATTTAATGGAGATTCAGTCACTTTCAGATCTTAGTGATCTTACAGGCTCTCACACATGGAAGCTCTAAGAGATCCAGTAGGCAGCCATATTCTTATGCTCACCTGCTGCGGTCCAGTTGCATATGACTACATTATCCATAAATAAATTTGGCTTCAGTTAGGTGCTTTGTGTGTGGGTGTTCATTTCTTTGGCATAGCCACTGGCTTACCACAAAACCGCTCATTTAGAAGGAATTTGATTCCTAATGGTAAGGAAAGTAAATGAGAAGCTGTTCTCTATATTGACTCTGAAAACCACAAATTAACATTGTCTGTGTTTGTAGGCCTTGAATCCAGGACTTCCTGATTCTCAGGGCAGTTCTAAATGCACCACCTATGTCCCATCTTGGATATTCTGGGTATTATTCCTTTATGGAGTTTAAATCCCTTCCATGATTTCCTTGGAACCTTATTAAATATTCTAGTAAATTTTTTTTATTCTGGATTAGTTTCTTTTTTCCTTTCCTTTTCTCTTTTTTCTTTTTTTCTTTTTTTTTTTAACAAAATGGCATATTGCTAAGTTAACTTAGGTTTGTGTCACCTAATTCTCCTTCAGTAACTCAGAGATAACTGCCAGTAAATAAAGGATGATGCAAAAAGAGACTGTTAGATTCAGAGTTACGAGACTTGACTTTGAATTCCAGCTGAGATCAAGTCAGTAGCATTTATGAAGCACCTTTTGTTTAGCAGGCATTGTACTAAGGTCCAACACTTATGAAATGTGTGATCCTGGTCAAGTTTCTTAACTTCTCTAAACTTCCTTTTTCTCATCTTTAAAATGAGAGGAGCTGTGCTAATGTAGTTTGTATTGTGCATATGTATTGATTTAATTTGCATCAGCTTCATGAAAGGATCTGATGAAGTTGCCTTCCAAATGTTCAAGAGTTCTATAAAAGCAGTAATTTTTCTCATTGAATTGGCTCTCTGTTTTATAAACACGGAGATATATGCTCTATGGCCCTCCTGAGTTCCTTCTCAATATGAAGTATTTGTTACCTGGCAAAATATCAATATGGCACCATGAATGTGGTAAAGACATGGAGGAAAGGATGAAATTCAGATTCAGGAATCTCCTGGGACACTCACACCAGCAGAATATCAACCCTATTTAATTCCTTTATGAAATTTCACGATCAAGGAGATTAGTTTCAGAAGTGTATGATCAGAGGAACATTTCCATTGATGTATGTTACTTTACAGCACTCAAAAATGTGTCAGAAGAAAGAAGTAGGTCTGACATGTCCAGTCAAGGATTTGTTTTAAGCAAAACTATAGCTTGCAGAACTCTGTTACATTTTAATTTTGTTTTTCAACTGCAAAGAAGGAGCCTTTGTTCACCCATCAGGAAGAACACCTGTGGAATCCTTAAACATTTACAGACATGTCTTTAAAAGCTCATCGCTACAGTTAAGATTTAATCTATCGAAGTGGTATAAATAATGTAGACATAGCCTTAGGTGCCACTTCTTAACGCAGCAGGTAGAAAAATAACTACAGTAAGAACTACTCAGCTGAATTTCATATAGTTCAAATAGAGCACTGTCGAGAAGGGAAAGGGGGTCTGGATAACCTCGAGTTCTAGATTCCTGACTATTATTAATAATGTGCTAAAATGCAGAAATGGCAAATATCAGGTTTCTGACAGAGCTAAAAAATATACGTGGAGAAACAAAAAAGAAAATGAGTCCCCATTCACTACTTTGTATCTTATTTCAAGTTGCATACATCCACAAAGGAGAAGGATACAGAAAAGGCCCAGTAGTGTTATGGTTTATCATCTGACCCAGTACTTTTGAGAAGCTGGTTGATGGATATTTTCATCTTTTGTCTTGTAGTCATGAAAAAATAAACAGTATAATTTTGGCTTCTAGAAATAGATATAACAGATAAATAGTAATTCTGATATCATCCATCCCATCTATGTAAATATCTATCTGTCTATCTATCTATCTATCTATCTATCTATCTATCTATCTATCTATCCGTCATTAATTCATTGTATGGAAGTCTTACTATGGAAACTCCTCACACTGTTGCAGTTCATTATCTACTCCATAATATCACCTTTAAGAGTTGCTAGGACTTTGTGAAATCAAATAATTTTTTCATGGTAACACATCAGTATGTGCCAAAGGAAGGATTTGTACCAAGATTCCTGATTCTAAGACTGATCCTGTAGCTATTACCTCAAGCTTTCTCTCTAATCAATATTCACTAAACACTTATTATTGGCAATAAACTGTGCTAAGTAGTCTGGTGTAAAGACTTAAATGATACAGTTTCTACTCTTAATGTATGTAAACTTACTTGGGGAGATAAAACATGAATAAATGAAAAGGTAGTAAACAATGCCCATTTATAAATAAAAGGTGTAGCACAGTTGTATAGCATGACCCCCACCCACCACAACCACACTCTATGTTGGTTGGTTCACTCCAACCTACCACAAAATCAGAAGGCCAGGTCTTCACTGAGAGGGACCACTACTGTCCAGCTACAACTTACCTTTCTCAGGTTCCACTGTTGTGAGAGGTAGAGGGCAGTACATATCTACTCATCTACAATAAAACTTGTTCTTGAGTCCCCTGAACAATTTCCTGTTTGCACAAAATCAGTCATCATGACGTCATTGGCTCTTACACATAAAATATTTATTTAAAAAATATGGCAAAAACAAGAATAATCATAACATCTCAGTTGTATGTCATATATCTCATATAATAAGAGATAAATGTAATAAATGCAATAATCATCAAAATGGCACAGAAATAACCCTGGCTATTAGTCTTCCATTAATGCACATAGTACCTACAGGGAGAAGTGGACAAGTACTTACAGAAATTTTTTTTTTAAAAGGGAGACAATTGAGTAGGGAAATTCATGTGTTCATAGCAACTTACAAGTCTGGACTGCTGGCCATGATGTCTTCCGTCTCTTCAAGTGTAAGTGGCACCATACAGAGTCAGTTCTCTTCTAGCTGTTCCCCTTCAGGTCCTCACAACTTTCCTATTTGACAAATCCACTTAAAGGCAACTAGGTGGCACAGTGGATAGAGTATGGGCCCTAGATTCAGAAGGAACTGAGTTCAAAGTTGCCTCAGACACATAACACTTACTAGCTGTGTGACTCTGCTCAAGTCACTTAACGCCAATGGCCTCCCCCCCTAAAAAAATCCACTGCTCTCATATTCACAAATGGATTAATCAGTGACAAAATTTAAAAACTCATGACCATCCTTAACAGGGCTCTGGTCAAGAGTTACTCTATTGTATTAGTTAACCCAGAGAATTTTAATGGTCATCAAGCTGGTCTCTCTAGGCAATGCAGACAAGCCCAAATAGCTCCTCATTCAACAGAATTCTCTATAATAATCTCCAAGGCTCTTAGAGCAAAACATATGCAAAGTCTATTTCCCCCCTCAGTTTATCATTCTTAAACAAGAAGTAGAGATCAACCAAAACCTCTAGAACATCTCACCTCTCCCAAACAGTGGATGGAACTGGAGGAATAGCTTGAATGGCAGCAGAGTTCTGCTGCCAAGGAACTGATCAGCAAATGCTCCAACCTTTTCTTTAGTCAGTCATCAAAACAATGCCTTTCTTCAAATCTGTACACTTGGACTCTAACATTTTGCCAACTGACTCTCCTTTTTTTGTAGCTTCCTTCAAAGCTGAGTTTTTCATTTTCATTTTCATTCTGGCTTTTTAACTACCTTTCATACTGCAAATCAGAGCCTCCTGCTGGTCAGTGACTCATTTTCCCCATTTGGTAAAATTAGTGAAGTATGCCTTTCTATCAAATGTAAAGCCAAAAAGCCCTTATTTGATCTTCCCACAATCCTGTTTTTGTATCATAGTTTTGTTGGTTATAACCTTTAGAAATTATGAACAGTTACAAACAAGTCAAATGATTGATCAAAATGTTCTATATCCTTAGTCATTTTTTCTGGACTCAAATAGGTCCCCTTCATGTATTCATCTGAGGGGCAGTTCTCTATCTGGTCCTCCTAATAACCTATATCTGTCTTTAGAAACTATTCCTTCAGACAGAGTTTTCTTCTAACAAAGTTTTCATAAATAAAATATCTTTTTTCTGCCACTTTTAACAGCCAAACTCCTCATATAAGAAAGAGGAAGTACCTTACAGAAGCAATAAGTGCTTTATAATTCAGAGAAGAAAATTATTATTTATAGCTGAAAAAGTCAGGAGACAATTCACAAATGAGAAGGCATTTGCATTAGGCCTTCAAGAATGGGTAGGATTTGTATAGGGGAAATATAGGGAATAGGAAATTTCAATCAGAAGAACCCAGTTAAATAAAGATATTGAAGTAGAAAATTGGATAGTATATTCAGGATATGGTGAATGATGATGACAGTGAAGTCAATGATGACAATCATAATGATGATGATGATGATGATGATGACTAACATTTATTCAATACTTTGTGGTTTATGAGGGTAATTAGGTAGTAGAGTGGATAAAACACTGGACCCATAATCAGAAAGACAGCCTTAGACACTTACTTACTGTGAGAACCTGGGCAAGTTCCTTAGACCTATTTGCCTCAGTTCCTCATCTATAAAATGTGCTGGAGAAAGAAATAACAAGAATTCCAGTATCTTTGCCAAGAAAACCCCAAAATGGGGCCTGGAGAAGTCAGACATAACTAAATCAACTCAACAACAACAACAAAAATTATGGTTTACAAAACTTTTTACTTATATTTATCTCATTTGACCTTTACAAGAACCTTGTGCAATAGGTGCTGTTATTTTCCTGTTTTATATCAATTTTGAGAGGACAAAAATATATAGAAAAATGAGATATGACTGAAAAAAGATCATGGGACTACGCTGTGAAGGAAATTTCATTGCCAGCTAAGAAGTTTGGATTTTATGTGCCTAACAGCAGAGAGTCAATATAAAAGCAAAATTTTGATGAGATTAACCTGTCAATTGTGAAAGAAGTGCTTGGACTAGGAAGAACCTGGCGACACGGAGATCATCATGGCAGTATTTTCGTGGTTTTGAAAGAAAGATTTTTTTCCCTTTAAAATTACTGGGAGAGAAGACCATCATATCATTCTGAGTCATTTAAATGATGATGTAGTCCAAATTAAGTGTAATTCATTTTAATTTAAGAAACATTTATTAAGCACCTGGTATGCGCATTGTATTGGGCTGAGCATAGTGGATTCTGAGATGCCAAAAAAAAATAGAGTTGCCATTCTAAGGGAACTTACACTCTGTTACAGGGTTTCTTAACCTGATATGTGAAGTTTTAAAAATATTTTAACAACTATTTCAATATAATTAGTTTCCTTTGTAATCCTATATAATTTATACATCTAAAATATTATTCTTTGAAAGCATCCAGTCTTCATCAGATGGACAAAGGAGTCAATAACACAAAAAGTGTTGAGTCCCTGCTCTAATAGGAGATAAACAACATCTACACAAATAAGTGTGACACAAAATAGAATGTGACAGTGCACAGCACCAGTGTGGTCTAAGAAAATGTGAGGAAAGTAATTTTTTCTTTTGGTGGATGAATGAGATCTGCAAGGGGTGAGGGATAAGAAGGGAAAAGGATTTCAGCAGAATCAAGGAGGGAATGTCTATCAGGCATGTGAAAGGGTCAGCATGAAATGTGAAGAGTAGAAGATAGTGTATGAGAATGAAGAAGTTTTTATTCTGGTTTATTTAGAATATAAGGCTTATGCAGAGGAATGAGTGAAATTAGGTTGAATTGCAGGCTAAAACCAGATTTTGAAGGGCTTTAAATAGTGTGCTAAGGGATTTTCATTTCATCTTATAGGCAGTAGGGAGCCAATGTAGGTTTTTGAGCAGGTGAGTGACATGGTCAGATCTTCCATTCCCAAAATGTAATGGAATGTCTGAAGATATATGTGTTCCCCATCATTGATGATTCACATGGTATGATAGAGGATTCTTGTTCAAGGACAGGTTAAACTAGGTGAACTCTGAGCTCTGAGACAACTCCGAGATCCTTTATATTCCAAAAATTATTTTGGCATCTGTATGAGAAAGCTGATTTGAAGGGAGAGAAAGATTGGAGGCAGTGAGATCAGGTAAGCCAGGCAAGAATAATGAGAGGCTGTGGCAGCAGGATTTGAGATGAGGGGACAGATGCAAAAGATATCATGGAAGTAGAATCAGCAGGGTCTGGCAACTAATTAGATGTGGCAAGCCTGGGTGACTGGGAGAATGGTTGGGCTGTCAGCAGAGTAGGGAAGTCAGGGAGAGCAGAATGTAAAGGAAGGAGACTTGAGAAAAATACAAACTACTTCTACTGTGACACTTGCAAGACAGGTAACCAAACAGCCATATTTACTTCTTCCTTGGCAGGGTGCATAATCTCAAGTTTCTAATCAGTTTTAAGAGAGGACATTGGCTCCCAGAGGCCATTACACCTAACCACACCTAAGCAATATGTTGATATCATGTATTATTTATTTAACAGATGACTGCAAAGAAGATTTATCTTGGTAAATAGAAACAGATGATTGAGATGGGAATGTACTTTCTGATTTTTCTGCCTGAAGATTCAGACTAGGTGCCCAGAACTGTGAATCAAGACTACATTATGCATTTTTAGATTTAGTCAATCATTCATATAGGTCATTTTTGTTTGAAATTTTGGACATCTCACAATGAAATATGGACAAGTATATCTGCTGTATCTACATAAATTATACATACACCTAGCAAACAGGGCTATCTGTATAAAATGTCACTGCTTTTGCCAAAATGACTTTTGTAAACATGTTCCATAGAAACAGAGTAACTAAAAACAACTCATTCCTCCTAAAGGGAAGAACAGAAGTTGATTTCAGGTGTGCTCTTCATTAAATTGCCTGTTGAGATATTTTTGGAATGATGATTTCTGAGACTTGTCTTAATAATTAGAAATGAGCAGCAATTCAACTGTTTAGGTAGAAATCTATGGAGCAACCTTGTTTAAAGCAAACCAAAAAAAACACAATGCTTTAGGCATGGAATTTCTTTTTCTTTTTGTAATTGTTCCTTTGCAAAGGGTTAGGAAAAGAATTAAAGGAAAGAAATGTTAGTAACCAATGTTTTTCATATTTTTTTTAAAAAAGTAAATGTGTAATATTAAATGTTAAATGTAATAGCCTAAACCTGTTTAGTAACTTTTACAAACCAACTCATTTCAGTAAATAAAATATAAAAATATTTGATGTTTGTTATTATCTATCAACCCATCTTCCTACTCTCTCCCCACCCAGAACCCTAAGTAGAAACACTACCTTTTAACAAAAATGTATAATTAGATAAAATGAATCAATATACTGAGCATGCCTGAGAATGCATATTTGGCTCTATATCTCCAACCCATGACCTCTCTGATGAGGGGTGGAAGGGATATTTCATTTTAAGTCTTTTTAAACATTTATTTATTTGTAGTTTTTAACATTCATTTCCATGAGATTTTGAATTCCAAATTTTCTCTCCCTCCTCCCACTCCAAGATGGCGGGAAATCTGATATAGGCTCTACATATACATTCATATTAAACGTATTTTCACATTAGTCACATTGTAAAGAAGAATTAGAACTACTAGAAGGAACCACAAGAAGGAAAAAAAACAAAAGAGAGAGAGAAAGAGAGAGACACAGAGAGAGACAGAGAGAGAGAGAGACAGAGACAGAGAGAGACACAGAGAGACAGAGAGAGAGAGAGAGAGAGAGAGAGAGAGAGAGAGAGAGAGCGCAAGCAAATAGTATGCTTCAATCTGCATTCAGACTCTTTTTCTGCATATGGATAGCATTTTCCATCATGAGTCTTCTGGAGTTCTTAGATCTTTGCATTGCTAACAAGAGGTAAAACTATCAAAGTTAGTCATTGCACAATGTTGCTGTTACTGTGTTCTGGTTCTGCTCACTTCACTCAGCATCAGTTCATGGAAGTCTTTCCAGGTTTTTCTGAAGTCCACCTACTCATCATTTCTTATGGAATGATAGTATTCTATTACATTCATATACCACAACTTGTTCATCCATTGCTCTATTGATAGGCATCCCCTCAATTTCCAATTCTTTGCACCACAAAAAGAGCTGCTATAAATATTTTTGTACATATGGGTCTTTTTCACATTTTTATAATCTCTTTAGGATACAACCCTAGAAGTGGTACTGCTGGGTCAAAGGGTAGCTACAGTTTTATAGCCCTTTGGGCATAGTTCCAAATTGCTCTCCAGAACAGGTGGATCAGTTTACAACTCCACCAAAAGTGCATCAGTGTCTCAATTCTTCCACATGTCCTCCAACATTTGTCATTTTCCTGTTTTGTCATGTTAGCCAATCTGATAGGTGTGAGGTGGCACTTCAGAGTTGTTTTGATTTGCATGTATTTAATCAACAATGGTTTGGAGCATTTTCCCATATAACTATAGATACCTTTAATTTTTTTCATCTGAAAACTGCCTGTTAATATCCTTTGACCATTTATCAATTGGGGAATGACTTGTAGTCTTACTGATTTGACTCAATTCTCTCTATATTTTTAAATGAGCCCTTTATCAGAGAAACAGGCTGCAAAAATTGTTTCCCAGCTTTCTGCTTCCCTTCTAATCTTGGTTGCATTAGCCTTGTGCAAAAACTTTTTAATTTAATGTAATGAAAATTATCCATTTTGCATTTCGTAATTTTCTCTATCTCTTGTTTGGTCATAAAGTCTTCTATTCTCCATAAATCTGACAGATAAACTATTCCTTACTCTCCTAGTTTACTTATAGTAGCAGCCTTTATATCTAAATTGTGTACCCATTTTATAAGATGTGGGTTTATGCCTAGTCTCTGCCATACTATTTTCTAGTTTTCCCAGGAGTTTTTGTTAAACAGTTGGCTCTTACCCCAGAAGCTCAAGCCTTTGGGTTTATCCATTCTTAGTCTTTAGAAGTCATGATTGGTCTCTGCTTTTTAAGTCATGATTGGTTAGATTCTGATGGTTTTTTAAGGTGGTTCCCTTCACATAGTTGTTGCAGTCATTGTTTAGGTTCTTCTCCCAGTTCTGCTAACTTCCTTCCAAATCATAACGGTTCTCAAGTATTTGAAATATTGTCATATGTGAGGGATTATCCTTATTATTTTTGACCCCAAAGTGGGGGAAAAACAAGAGTAATAGGTGGAAATTGTAAAGAAACCAATTTATGCTTAATGGCAGGGGAAAAAGTTCTAACAATGAGAGTTGTCCAAATGTTTGCAATGGGATGCCTTGAGAAATGATGGACTTCTCCTTATGGAAATATTAAAGCATATGTTTGAAATTGGCTAGTCATATATGCTTAAGTAGTGATTTATTTTGAATGGGTTGGACTAGGTAGACACTGATGGCTCTTCAAACACTCAAATTCTGTGATTTTATAAAATTCTGCCTCTGATGTATGCTGGTTGAGCCTAAAGTCATTACCTCTTTGGGAGTGAGGAGTTTCAACTGAAGCAGGGAACCTCTGGTTCCAAAATTCTATAGGCTAGTGATTCTCCTGGGGGGAATTGATGAAAACCACTAGTTTCTTTTGTTTATGATCTCTGAACTGAAAACTATTTTTATTGTATTGTGATCTATAAAGGAAGTATTTATTATTTCTACCTTTTACCCTTTATTTGTAGTATATCTATGACCTAATAAATTTTTGTAAAGTTCCATTTAATATTAAGATCTGTCTCTGTATATGTGTGTACATGTGTGTGTTTGTATATGCACATATGCAAACACAAATGAATATATTCTCTCTTTTTAAAAATTCTATTAATTTATTTTGATTGATCAACAATCCCTTCCATATGCTTTTGAGTTTCAAAATTTCCTCCCCCTTCCTCCCCACCCCCCTCCCCAAGTCGGCACACAATCTCATATAGATTATACAATTACATTCCTATTAAATATATTTTCACATTAGTGAAGCTGTAAGTAAAAATTAAAACCAATAGGAGGAACCAGTAGAAAGAGGAACCAAAACTCAACAGAAGAGAAAAAAAATGATAGCGATTCAGCTTCCATAGTTCTTTCTTTGGATGTGAATAGCATTTTCCACCACGAGGCCTCTGGGGAAGTCTTAGATTCTTGTATTGCTGAGAAGGGTTCAGTTTATCAATATTAGTCATTGCACAACGTGGCTGTTATTGTGTACAAAGTTCTCTTGGTTCTGCTTATTTCACTTTGCATGAGACCATACAGGTCTTTCCAGGTTTTTCTGAAGTCATCCTGTTCATCATTTCTTATAGTAAAATAGTATTCCATTACATTCATAAACGACATACATGTGGGTCCTTTTTCCCATTTGTTTGATCTCTTTGGGATATAGCCCGAGAAGTGCTATTGCTGGATCAAAGGGTATGCACATTTTTGTAGCCCTTTGGGCATAGTTCCAAATTGTTCTCCAAAATGGTTGGATCATTTCAGAACTCCACCAGCCATGCATTAGTGTTCCAATTTTCCCACATCTTCTCCAACATTTATCATTTTCCTGTTTTGTCATGTTGGCCAATCTGACAGGTGTGATGTGGTACTTCAGAGTTGTTTTGATTTGCATTTCTCTAGTCAATAATGATTGAGAGCATTTTTTCATATGACTATAGATGGCTTTAATTTCTTCATCTGAGAACTGCCTGTTCATATCCTTTGACCATTTATCAATTGGGGAATGGCTTGTATTCTTATAGGTTTGCCTTAATTCTCTATATATTTTAGATAGGGCCCTTATCAGAGACACTGGTTGTAAAAATTCTACCCCAATTTTTTACCTTCTTTCTAATTTTAGTTGCGTTGGCTTTGTTTGTGCAAAAACTTTTCAATTTAATATAATCAAAGTTGTCCATTTTGGTGTTCATAATGTTCTCTATCTCCTATTTGGTCATGAATTTTTCTTTTCTCCATAGATCTGATAAGTAAACTATTCGTTGTTCTCCCAGTTTGCTTACAGTATCAGCCTTTATATTTAAGTCATGAACCCATTTTGACTTTATTTTGGTATATGGTGTGAGATTTGGGTCTATACCTAGTTTCTGCTATACTCTTTTACAGTTTTCCCACCAGTTTTTTTCAAAGAGTCGGTCCTTATTCCAGAAGCTGGAGTCTTTGGGTTTATCAAATAATAGATTACTATAGTCATTACCTACTATGTCTTGCATATTTAACCTATTCCACTGATCCACCACTCTATTTCTTAGCCAGTACCAAGCAGTTTTGATGATTGCTGCTTTATAATACAATTTAAGATCTGGAATTGCTAGGCCACCTTCCCCTGCATTTCTTTTCATTATTCCTTTGATATTCTGGACCTTTTTTTTCCAAATGAATCTTGTATTATTTTTTCTAACTCTGTAAAATAATTTTTTTGGTAGTTTGATTGGTATGGCACCGATTAAAAAAATTAGCTTAGGTAGGATTGTCATTTTTATTATATTAGCTCAGCCTACCCATGAGCCACTGATGTTTTTCCAATTATTTAGGTCTGATTTTATTTGTGTGAAAAGTGTTTTGTAATTGTGTTCATAGAGTTCCTGGGTTTGTTTCGGTAGGCAAATTCCTAAATATTTTATAATGTCTACAGTAAGTTTAAATGGAATTTCTCTTTCTATCTCTTGCTGTTGGGCTTTGTTGGTAATATATAGAAATGCTGATGATTTATGGGTTTATTTTATAGCCGCAACTTTGCTAAAGTTGTTTATTATTTCAAGTAGTTTTTTACTTGATTCTCTAGGATTCTCTAAGTATATCATCATGTCATCTGCCAAGAATGATAGCTTTGTTTCTTCTTTGCCCATTCTAATACCTTCAATTTCTTTTTGTTCTCTTATTGCTAAAGCTAATGTTTCCAGTATAATATTGAATAACAGTGGTGATAATGGACATCCTTGTTTCACCCCCGATCTTATTGGAAATGCTTCTTGCCCATCCTCATTACATATAATGCTTGCTGAAGGTTTTAGATAGATGCTATTTGTTATTTTAAGGAAGACTCCATTTATACCTATGCTTTCTAACGTTTTTAGTAGGAACGAGAGTTGTATTTTATCAAAAGCTTTTTCTGCATGTATTGAGATGAGCATATGGTTTTTGTTGGTTTTGGTGTTGATATGCTCAATTATGCTGATAGTTTACCTAATATTGAACCAACCCTGCATTCCTGGTATAAATCCTACCCAGTCACAGTGTGTTATTCTTGTGATAAGTTGCTGCAATGTATTTGCGAGTATTTTGTTTAAAATTTTTGCATTTATATTCATTAGAGAAATTGGTCTATTATTTTCTTTCTCTGTCTTGACTCTTCCTGGTTTATGTATCAACACCATATTTGTATCATAAAAAGAATTTGGTAAGACTCCTTCTTCACATATTTTCCCAAATAGACCATATAGTATTGGAATTAATTGTTCTTTAAAGGTTTGATAGAATTCATATGTAAATCCATCTGGCCCTGGAGACTTTTTCCTAGGGAGTTCAATGGCTTGTTCAATTTCTTTTTCTGAGATGGGGTTATTTAAGTATTTTACTTCCTTTTCTGTTAATCTGGGCAATTTATATTTTTGCAAATATGTATCCATTTCACTAAGATTGTCAAATTTGTTGGCATATAGTTGGGCAAAATAATTCCTAATTATTGTTTTAATTTCCTCTTCCTTGGTGGTAGCTTCACCCTTTTCATTCTTGATACTAGTAATTTGGTTTTCTTCTTTCTTTTTTTTAATTAAATTAACCAAAGGTTTATCTATTTTATTGGTTTTTTTCATAAAACCAGCTCTTAGTTTTATTTATTAGTTCAATAGTTTTCTTAATTTCAATTTTATTAATTTTTCCTTTGGTTTTCAATATTTCAAATTTGGTGTTTAATTGAGGATTTTCAATTTGTTTTTTTTCTAGTTTTTTAGTTGTGTGTCCAATTCATTGAGCTCCTCTTTTTCTATTTTATTTATGTAATCATTTAGAGATATAAAACTTCCCCTAAGAACTGCTTTCGCTGCATCCCATAAGTTTTGGTATGTTGTCTCATTATTGTCATTCTCTTGAATGAAATTATTGATTGTTTCTATGATTTGTTGTTTGACCCAATCATTTTTTAGGATTAGATTATTTAGTTTCCAATTATTTTTTAGTTTATCTTTCCATGGCCCCTTATTCCATATAACTTTTTATTGCATCATGATCTGAAAAGGATGCATTTAATATTTCTGCCTTTCTGCATTGGATTGCGAGGGTTTTATGCCCTAGTACCTGTTCACGTTTTGCTGAGAAAAAAGTATATTCCTTTCAATCCCCATTCAGTTTTCTCCAAAGGTCTATCATACCTCACTTTTCTAATGTTCTATTCACCTCTTTAACTTCTTTCTTGTTTATTTTATGGTTATATTTATCTAGTACAGAGACAGGGAGATTTGCTGTCTATTTCTTCCTGTAAGTTCCTGAACTTCTCCTCTAAGAATTTGGATGCTATACCATTTGGTGCATATATATTTAGTAATGATATTACTTCATTGTCTATGGTGCCTTTTAGCAGGATGTAGTTTCCTTCCTTATCTCTTTTGATTAGATCTATTTTTACTCTTGCTTTGTCTGAGATCAGGATTCCTACCCCTGCTTTTTTTTTTTACTTCAGGTAAAGTATATTTTCTGCTCCAGCCTTTTACTTTTACCCTGTATGTGTCACTCTTTTTCAAATGTGTTTCCTGTAAACAAGATATTGTAGGGTTATGGTTTTTAATCCATTATGCTATCCACTTCCGTTTTATGGGAGAGTTCATCACATTCACATTCACAGTTATAATTATTGTGTCTTTTTCTCCATCCCTTTCCCCCCCTGTTTATGCTTTTCTATCTCCTTTCTCCTTTCCCTCCCTCACTAGTGTTTTGTTTTTGACCACTGCCTCCTTCAGTCCCTCCTCCGTTCCATTATCCCTTTCCCTTTCCTTCCCCTTTACCCTTACTGCTTGTTCCCTCCCTTTTCTTTCCCCTTTTCCCTCCTACTGCCTATAGGGCAAGTTAGATTTCTATACCTAACTGATTGTGTTATTCCCTTCTTGAGCCAAATCTCATGACAGTAAGGTTCAAACAATGCTCACCCCCCTCCCTTCTTTCCCTCTGCTGTAATAGGATTTTTTGTCTTTTCCTGTAATGTAATTTACCCTTGACTACCTCCTCCTTTCTCAGTACATTTTCTAAGATCAGATTAATCCACTTATTTGGATCCATTTAACCCACTTGATTAGATTTTATCATAACATCAAAGTCAACTAATATCCACCCTCTTTATGTATACTTCTTTAACATGGTGTTATAACAATACAGTTCTCAAGAGTTGCAAGTGTCATATTCCCTTGTAGGGATGTAAACAGTCCACCCTTATTAACAACATATTGTATCTTTCTGTCCCATTTACCTTTTTATGTCTTTCTTGAGTCCTGTACTTGAAGGTCAAATTTTTTGTTGAGCTCTGGTCATTTTATCAGGAAGGTTTGGAAGTCCCCTATTTTGTTGAATATCCATCTTCCCCCTTGAAAAATGATGCTCATTTTTGCTGTGTGGTTGATCCTTGGCTGCAATTCAAGCTCCTTTGCCTTAAGGAATATCATGTTCCATCATTGAAGTCTTTTAAGGTGGAAGCTGCAAGGTCCTGTGTAATCCTGACTGTGGTTCCATAATATTTAAATTGTTTCTTTCTGGCTGCTTGCAGCACCTTCTCTTTCATCTGGTAATTTTGGAATTTTGTTGTTATATTCCTTGTCATTGTCAACTTGGGATCTCTTTCAGGTGGTGAGCAGTATATTCTTTCCATGGTTATTTTACCTTCTGGTTCTAGGACTTCAGGGCAGTTTTCCTTTATGATTTCCTGAAAGATACTGTCCAGACTCTTTTTTCATCATGATTTTGTTGTAGTCCAATAATTTTTAAGTTGTGTCTCCTGAATGGCTTTTTTCCAAGTCGGTTGTTTTACCGATGAAGTATTTTTTTCATCCATTTTTTCATTTTTTTTGTTTCTGTTTGACTGATTCTTGCTCTCTCATAGAGTCATTAGTTTCCATTTGTCCAATTCTAGTTTATAACAGATTGTTTTCTTCTGTTAGTTTTTGTACTTCCTTCTTCAATTTGCCAATTATGTTTTTGGGGGGGACTTGTTTTCTTCAGTGTAATCTTCTGTTACTTTTTGTCCTTCCTTCTTCATTTGGTTAATTGTGTTTTTTAGGGACTTGTTTTCTTCAGTATACTTGTTTTCCAATTGGCCAATCGTATTTTTTAAGGACTCTTCTACCTCTCTCATTTGACTATTAAAATCCTTCTTGAGCTCTTCTAGGAAGGCTTTTTGGGCTCCAGGCCAGTTCATATTCCCTTTTGATGTTGCAGATGTGGGTTTGTTGACAATGTTGTCCTCTTCAGAATTTCTGTCTTGATCTTCACTCTTCTCATAATATGGATCTATGGTACGTTTCTTTCTACTCATGGTGTCTCTTTATTCCCTGGCCTTTAAAGAAATTGAGCTCTCCTGCTGGGAAACAGAGGGCACTGACCCAAGCTTCTTGTGTTGGGAGCCTAGGTCTTGGTCACTGGCTTTGTGTGCTGGGGCCTCTTATGTTGGTAATTGGAGGCTGTAGGGTTCTGGCAGCTTACCTTGTGTTGGGCTGGAATCAGCAAGGCTGGAACTTTCAGGCAATTCTAGGTTGCCTGCTTTTCCTCTCCTTTGGCTTTCTTCAGCTCCTTTTAGATAGGTGCTGCAGGGTGTTTATCTGCCTGGGGCCCCCTGCAGTGCTGCCTCCCTCGTTTCTGCTAATGCACAGGGAGATTCCTTTGTGGTAGAGTGCCACGGCACCTGATGGTATTCCCTAGAGGACCTCCATGGGTTCCCCTGCTGTTATGGAGGCACTTGGAAGTCCAGGTGTTGGTGTTTCCCTGCTCTACCACCTGGGCTTCAGGATTTCCTCCTGGTTTACAATTGGAGGCTTCAGGTCTGTGACAGTTCACCTGGTGTTGGGCTAGAACCAGCAAGGCCAGGGCTTTAGGAAGCCTTTAGGTTGCTTTCTTCAGGTCCTTTAAGATGAATGCCACAGGGTACTTATCCGTCTGGGGCCCCTTGTAGTTCTGCCTCCCTTATTTTTGCTGAGGCACTGGGAGACCCATTTTCTGGGCTGCTGCACTTCTGCTCCCCATCTTTCTTCTAGTTCAGCTGTTCCAGGGTTTTTTTTTTTCTGGGGTGATATTTTCTGGGTTTTCAGAGGTTGATAGGGGAGAGTGAGAGAGACTACCTTTTTGCTCCACCATCTTGGCTTCCAGAACAAACAAATGTATTCTAATGCAGCAATGTTTGGAAGACACTATGTGTCTTTTGTCTTTAATTTCTCCCCCAAATTTGTTCTATTTTTTACTTTCACTTTTATCTTTCTTTTAGATTTATACTATATTGACCTAGAAACATTGAAGTTTCTTGCTACTTTTGTATTACTCCCTATGTCTTTTTGTAATTTAGGAAATTTTTCCTTATAAATATAAATTCTAAGACATTTGAAATACAAAACCTTAATTCTGGTGCCTGTGTTTCAACAGAATTAATGTAGTTTTGTTTTTAAATTTTTTTTATGTTTTGATATTTTTTCTTGATAGCATGATTATAATGCCTATTTTTTGGATTCACCTGATGCAAAGTAAATGCTATTCCAGCACCTCATTTTTTATTTCATGTTATTTTTTTTCTTAGATGTTTCTTGTAAGCAAGAAATTGTGGAGTTTTGTTTATTTTAATCCAATCTTTTTATTCTCTTTTATTTTATTGGGTTGTTTAATCCATTACTATTTAATATGGAGAGAGATTTTTGTTTTTCTCCATTTTTCTTGGGTTTCCTGGTTTTATTTTCTGAATTATGATTTTTATTTATGTCCCTTTTAAAAGACTATACTTTCTTGCTTTAGTTATTTTTGCTTAATTTGTTTTAAGGCAACTCTTTCTTCAGACTATTTTTCTTTTTGCTCAATCATACCATGTCTCCTGTTTTTTACTCCTTTCTCTAGATTTAGAGTTTTAACTTATTAACTTATTTTTCTACTTCTTATCTGCTTGTTTCTTCTCTCCTTTTTTCTTCTCATTAAAGAAAAAAAGTACAATCACTCTTCTTCCCTTCATTCATTTTTATTTTTTTCATTTTCTGTACCTTTTTCAAATTCTTTTCCTTTTGTGTCTATCCTAAAGTTCTATTAAAAAAATTAGTGGGGGAAGCTAGGTGGTGCAGTGAATAGAGTACCAGCCCTGGATTCAGGAGGCCCTGAGTTCAAATCTGGCCTCAGATACATAACACATACTAGCTGTGTAACTCTGGGCAAGTCACTTAACCCCAATTGCCTCACCAAAAAGCAACAAAACAAAAACAAACAAACAAAAACTTGGAAAAAAATTAGTGGCACTTTCACTTATTTAGTCTTTCTAAAGTTTCTGTCTTCTTCATGTAACTAAAGCTTCTAAAATAACCGTTTTAAGTTCCCTTTTCTAAACAATTTATATATTGTTACCCTGAAGATCTTTACCTTCCACATACTTTTTTAGTTTTGTCTAACTCTTTGAAAGTATCAGTTCTTTTAGAAGATAGAGTATAGAAGTGTTCCCTCATAGTAGAAATTTTTTGTGTGTGTGTCCCTGATTTCAAAGTTCATCACTCCCTCCCTTCTCTCATCAAAGTATTTTTTTTCCTCATTTACCGTGAAACATTCTTTCTGAGTCCACATCCTATTGCCAGTATGGTACCCCTAGGAACTCTGATTCCCCTTCTCCAGAGGCAGGATGTTGCATGTGGAGCTCCGTGTTAAAAGGAGTTAAGTTCTGGGTCTAGAGTCAGGAAGACTTGATTTCAAATTCAGCCTTAGATACTTCCTAGCTTTGTGATGTTTGGCAGGTCACTTAACCTCTGTCTCAGTTTCATCAACTGTAAAATGAGGATAATAACAGCACCTAGTTCACAGGATTGTTGTGAAGAGCAAATAAGTCCATATTTGTAAAGTACTTGATCTAGTGCCTAGTATATCCTTGACATTTAATAAATGCTTGTTCTCTTCCTACCCTTCCCTTCCATGGAGGCATAGAACTTTCTCAGAGTTATTGATTTCTCTAAACACCAAATCCTTGCAGATTATATTTATCGTAAGGTCCCCATCTCCAAGAGTATTTATTTTCCTCCATTGGAGTGATCTTTAGTAGGATTCCCTACTACTACTAAATCTAGTTTCTCTTCTTTCTTTTTTCTTGTTAGGAAGGAGTTCAGCACAAAAATCATTCACCTGCATTTGGGATGTTGTGAGGGTTTAATCCATGCTGTTTCTGGCCTACTCTTCTGTTATCACTTTTCTCCTCATTCATTCTTACCTTTTCGCTTACTTTAACAAAGAAATCTCTCAATGATCACTCTTGAATTATTTTTTTTGTTGCTCTGTTTTTTTTTTGTTTTTAACTCCATAGTTCTCTTTCTTTTTTTTCCCCTTTTCTTCTGGATAATTAATTTTGTTACTTGTGCTTTCCTTGTTGCTGTGTTTATTTATCTTTTTTTCTGTTTCTAATGACTGGGATGTTTTCAAAACAATTGACTTGCTTATGTCTTTTGTTTTTTAAATCGGTATTTCAAATGATTTTTTTTAATTGAATCTCAAAAATTTTTAGTGATGATTAGGTTCAGGTTTTCAAGGTATATCACCCTAGGTGGCACCTTGAGATCTTTTATACTTCAGAACATATTATTTCTTTCCCTCATGTGATTCCTTGTGGGTTCAGAAGTCTTATATTCTTTGTATTCCTTTCTTTTATATGTGAAAATCTTTCTCCTGGTCACATGCATAGCTATTATTTGTCATTGGAATTGTAAAATTTAACCATTTGGCATTTGAAGAATAGAGGGTTTTTTTTGGGGGGGGAACTATCGGTCAATTCTTTTGATTGGAATTCTGTTTTCTGTGTTTGAAAGTTCTGGGCAATAGGTTTTAAAATATTTTTTCTTGCATTACTGTATTCAGGTTTTTTGAATTGTCTTTTTTTTCTGGGAAAGCTATGAATCTTACTTACATTATCTGTATACAGCCTATCTTCAAGACCAATATACTTTGCATATATGGAGGCCATGTGTTGGAGTTATTATTTTTTGTTTCTCTTCTTCCAGACTGTTCTTTACTTCTCTGCATTTTCATTCCAAATCAATTGCTTTTTCTTTTGTTTCTTTAGTGAGACTCACCACTGTGGATTAGAGTTTTTCTATTCTTTCTGTTATTTTATTGTACAGGAATAAATTCTGCTTCCATGATTCTTCTTTCTTTCTTTCTTGAATTATGAACATTTTGTAGTGGTTTCATATTCTCTTGGGAATCCACAGTCTTCTGCCTTATCAGGTATTGATCCATTTTTCTTTCTCTTATAATATTTATTCAGAAATATTTAGAATCCTTTAGATGTCCTAGAAGCCATCTTTTCCTTCTCTTTTAATGCCTTCACTGTTGATTTATCTGCTTTTGTTCAAAGTTTTAACTAAGTTTTTTTTTTCTGAGATCTTTGCAATTTTAATCTTTGTTTCCTCACATTTCCCTCTCATTCACTTTCTGACTCTTTTGATAGTGGATACTCCAGGGCTGTCCTCAAGGCTACCTCAGTCTTTCCTTGTGTTGGGAAATTCCAATTTCACTGACCTAAGTTCCTACCCCAAGTGACTTCTGGGAGGGATGGAACTGGCTTTAGCTGGATTCCAGTCCCCTTTCTTCAGGCTTTGTTTATTCCTACACACATGCTGGTGCCTTGTCCTTGCTCTCTCTGTTCTTTATTTCTTTAACTAATTAATGCTATATAGGACAAAGCACTGCCACCCTAATCATAATACACTTCCTCTTTCCTATACTTTGATCTCCTCAGCAAGGGGACAGAGGTGGTGGATGGGCAGAGTTGTGTTCTGTTGCCTGTTGCCTCAAGATGGTGATGGTGTGTTGGACAATTGTACAGCAGGAGCAAGGAAAGCCTTGAGTGAATCTGAGACCACCAACCTAATAGGTGGATCAGTTGGTCAAATGGTAAATGTGAGTTTCCCTATTAGAATGCAGGGGCTGGTGGGTAGAGGGATGCTGAGAGAACAAGTTAGGGATTAGTGATTAGTTGTTATTCAGTCATTTTGAGTCAACTCTTTGTGATCCCATTTGGGGTTTTCTTGGCAAAGATGCTAAAGTGATTTGCCATTTCCCTGTCCAGCTCATTTTACACATGAGAAAACTAAGGCAAACAGGTTTAAGTGACTTGCTCAGGGTAACATGGCTAGTAAGTATCTGAAGCTAGGTTTGAACTCAGGAAGAGAAGTCTTCCTGACTCCAGAACTGGCACTCTATGCACTGTATCACCTAGCTGACCATTAGTGATTAGTGATCTGGTGTTATTCATCAGGTTGTTATGTTATTGTATCTTCTTTGTGTATTGGAGTATGAAGAAAGCAGCAATTATTTTACTTCATGTATAATTCTTATTTTGAGAATTCAGGAAGATCAGAAAGAATGCCTACTCTTCTATATTATTTGTTATATATCCCAGCAGTCCACAATACTTAAGTCTTATTTATACAGGCCACTATGATACTGAGTATTAAAAAAAGAAACACACACACAAATATACACCATGAGCCCATGTAGGTTGGGGATGGATAATAGTATTTGGAGTCAGAGGACCTGACTTTGAACTATGGCTCTATACTTATTAAAAGTTTGATCATAGTCAAGTCACTTTACCTCTTTGTGCCTCAGTTTCCTTATTGAAAAATGAGATTAGATTCAGTGGCCTCTAAAATCCCTTCCATCTCTACAACTCTGACTTCATCATCATATTGTCTTGCTCTGCCTCATCCTCTATATGTTCTAAAGCAACAGCTTTCTTAAGTCTTGAGTCAAATTTGACAGCTTTCCTAGTTACTTAAGTAAATAGGGATTAGCAGGACACCCAAATGAAGATTATGGAAAGGATAACACCAGAAAAATCACAATAGCCACAGTTAGAACAAGAAGATTAAAAATGAACAAAACAAACCAAACAAAAACTAATACAAGAAAACTCAATATATTTTCCCTATTCTCAGGGAGTTTACAATCTACTAATGGGGGATGGCATATACAGAAATTAAAATAAAATCTGCTAGATTCTGAAAATTCCTAGAAGATAACAACTTAATAAACAGACATCTTGAAAAGAAAAATCATGGGGGCAGCTCGATGGCATAGTGGATAGAGTTCTGGCCTTAGAGTCCAGAGGACCTGAATTAAAATCCTGCCTCAGACACTCGACACTTACTGGCTCTGTGACTCTGGGCAAGTCACTTAACTCTGATTGCCTCACTAAAAATCAAAAAGGAAAGAAAAGAGAAATCATGTCTAGCAAAGGGTATGAGGAAAGCTTTCGTTGAGAAGGTGACAGCTGAGGTGAGCCTTGAAGAAAGATAAGAATTTCAACAGGCAGCTGTGGAGAAAATGCCTTCTAGCCATGGAGGTTGGCCTGCACAATGTGGTATATAATATATTGAGCATTTTGCCTGGAGTCAGAAAGATCTGGGTTCAAATCCAGCCTTGAGCAATTATAAGCTGTGTGACCCTGGGCAAGTCACACTCTTTGCCTCATTTTCCTCAACTATAAAGTGATAACAATGCTAATGTTATTCTTCTCAGTGTTATTGTGAGGGTCAAATGAAATAATATTTGCAAAGTGCTTAGCAAAATGTCTGGTACATAGAAGGCCATTGATAAATAGCTATTTCCTTCATTCATGTGTTTGTTCATTTGTTCCTTCTTTCCTTCCCAAGATAATAAAGGTAGGAAAGAATAAGACAAGATCAGAGAATGGCAAATAATCCTGATGCTTAGAACCTGGGGTCCCTGATGAGAAAGAGGGTAAAATGCTGGAAAGGTAAATTGAAGTCAGGTTGTGGACATCTTGATTGCCAGAATAAAAGTTTGTATTTTAAATTCTAAGAAAGGTTGCTGAGCATGGGAATGATGGGATCCAACTACTACATTAAGAAGATGACCTTGACAGTGAGTGTAGTATAGATTGGAGACAGGAACAGCTAAGGATAAAACCAGCTTAGTTTATAAAGAACCTAATCTGACTTTTTCATATTATACATACCTCAACCTTTTTTTTTTTTCACCATGACCCAAACAACCCCTCTCCTTCTATGGTTTATTGTATATGCAAAGACAATACTCATACACAATGCTAAAGTCAAAACCAGTAAGAATGAAGTTCCAAAGATGACAGAAAATGGAGTTAACAAATGTTGACTAGGCTGTGGGAAGATAGGCATGCTGATATGTCACTAGAAAGTCAATGGAAAACAATTTGGAATGCTCAAGGGAAAAGACTAAACTGTTCATAGTCTTTAACCTGGACATTTCATTTGTAAGCATTTTTTTCCCTCTGATTTCTTCAAAGAGGTAAAAAAATTCCCACATACACCAAAATCTTTACAACAATACTTTCATGGCAATCAATTAGAAATAAAGTCTCTGCCCATTTGTTGGAGAATGGATGACCAATTGTACTGTACAAATGTAGTGAAATATTCTTGTGCTTTATGGATAGATCAATGTGAAAAATAGAAACATGACAACATTTGTATGAAATAATGCATAATGAACAAAAATGAGGAAAAAGCTACACATATGTCACCAATGTAAATAAAAACAAAATTAATCGAAGGCTGTATAATTATTTTTAAATTTTTATTCTTTGTGTGATAAAACAAGCATTTTCATAACATAATACAATAAAAAGATTATACATGATATTGCAAATCTACTATGCCTAACTTGCTAATATTTTCAAATATGCAAAATTATCACGGATTTTTTCCCCATTTTTTCTTCCCTTCCCCTTGCCCTAGAGATGGCCATCATCAGACACAAATAAATGTATATGTGTGTGTTCATGAATATGTATGTATGTTTCTATGTGTACGTATACACAAATACACAAACATATATATGTAAAATAATTCTATATATACTTCTACTTACCAATTCTTTCCTTTGGATGCAAATAGCACCTTTCTTCATATGTCCTTTATAGTTGATTTTGGTATTTATAATAGACAAAATAACTTATTTGCTCAAATGTTGTTGTTTGTGCTTTGTTCTCAAAGAAGACCATGAAACCAGTAAACTGATGCCATGACTTGCAAATGAATTGGATTTACATGAAGGAGAGCTTTGCAAAGTCATCAGCCTTACTTTCTCCTCCAGAGCCATCTGGGTCTGATGGTGAGATATAGATCAGGATGATTAGAGATGGCTCCTGGAAGCAGTGGCCTTTTTAAGCTAAGGTTTTTTCCAGGTATTAGTTTTGACTGAGGGAAAGCCCATTTGGTGATTAAGGCTAGGTAAGAAATGAGGCAAAGAATGACTTCTTTTACCTAGCCAAAAAAAATCAGGCTGGGAGAAGACCCTCAGGGTTTCTGGCTAAAACAAAAACAATTGCTATTTACATTCACTCTGAGCAATCAGGACCCAAACAATAACTAAGTTTGGCTTGGGCTGTCCAAAGTCCTTCTTAAAACTAAGGCTGTAAAATTATAATTTTACAAAATTTAATTTTATTTATTTAATTTTATAAAACCTAATATTGCCCCTGAAGAAGAAATTATAAAATTAATTTCTCTTCTTCCATCATGGATGTGAGATGATTGAGTGAATGTGGAATGTTAAGTATGGTGTTAGATGTAGTCACTATCAGTTGGTTTGGCTTAATGTTCTCTTTGTCCCAAGGAAAGGATGGCTTGGGGATGGGTTGAGTACATAGAAATGACAATGATACAAAACCAAAACTCATCAATCAAAATTTTAAAGTTAAAAAACTAAATAAGAACAAAAATGGATGATGTGCTAAAGGTAGGAAAATACATTTTTGTTCCCTAAACAAGGCTAGAAAGTTGAGAATAACACCCCTTATACCCCAACTTGTGAAAATTGCAGATGAACATGATTTCAGTTCTTAAAAGGGTGAGTGTATTACAGCACACAGGATACTTTGTTACTTATCACAAAGTGAATACGTACTAGGTGCTTTCTATACAGATTATTTTTTGCCACATGAATTTATTTTTAAATTTATTTTTAAAAATATTTAAATATTTTTGCACATCCACTGTATGCTGTACTATAGGCTGCTGGGTACCTGGTATAGACCTAGTTTGTGTTCTAAGGAGTGTTATTTCAAAGGTAGTTACTTCTGTTTATTTTGCAAATAAGAGTAAAAAAGATAAGGAACAAAAGAATGGAAAAACTCAAAGTAATAATGTTTCTTTATCTTTTCTTCCAGGACAATAGTACCATTCCTTAAAGTGGTACTAAGAAAGCAGTGTATTTTTGGTAAGTGCAATATGCAACATGCATTAAATAATTAATTTTAATGTCATTTGCAGCTGTCTTTACAAGATAAAAAAAAAAAAAAACAACAAACCATAACCTTTAACAAAAGGGAGCCAAATGGTATTTGAACATCGAAACTTTGATAATGAATGCAAAGCGTTGTGGAAACCATTTTGGGGTAATTATTTTTCTGGGTATCCCAAAGATAAGTTTGTGGTCCAGATGCTGAGACTCACTGTTGCCTGAGGATGTGCTTGTCAGTAACTCAGACAAGTTTCTCAAGGAAGTTCTTGGCTAAGGCCAATGCAGTGATTGAAAAGGCACTCAATGATTTTTTTTCCACTTCTCATTCTAAGACTTAAATTATATGGGTTTTTTCCTTTAAATAATGCAACAGATTATCAGTGCCATGTTTCTTCGAAAGAATTGCTAAGAATTAAAAGTACTTAAATTAAACCTTTAAAGGAAAGTAGACTAGACATTTTTATTTAGGAAATACCATTTCTACAAACCTGGAGACCTGATACTTTTTTCCCTAGAAGATATATCAATCTTTATTTATTTCTGGGGGTTCAATACTCAATATTGCTGAAAAGGCACCAACTTGCACTGGTAAAGGTAGTTAACTTGTGTGGAAGTTCTCTATACTAATTACAGGTCCAGTTTCTAGTCTTTTCAATATTCTATGCATTTTAATCTAAGTCAATGATCCTGAGTGCCCGTTGGTCACTACCAAGTAGAGCAATTTGAAAAAGGAATATTTTAGAAATGTTGATATAACCCAAGATTGTGTTAAAGAGAGTATGTAAACTTACTTTGGAGAAGTTGAGGGTATATAGGACTGTGCTGGGTCTCAGTTTACATGCATGCCCCATGACATAACACAAGTAAAGAAGAATGTGGGGCTATCACTAATGTCCCTGGATAAACTAGCATTTTTGTAAGACTGCAAAATATCTAAACACATACAATACATTCACATGCGCGTGCACACACACACACACACACACACACACACATACACACTGACAAGTTGTTTTGGGGATTTTTGCTTACATTGTGTGTCAAAGCCTTGTCTCCATTGATTGAATGATGAATTTTGATCCATAAATTGATAGACTAAAGAATAAGATGTTTCTGTAATTACATTGTTGCACAATATGCAGCATGCATTATCATGTAAGTTTAAGAAATGCATCCAAGAGATGGAGATACATGCTTCTCTGATCTGGGAACTTACCTGATTTAAACTACTTCAAAAACCCATGAACTATAAGCAAGGCTTGATTTGGAAAAATGTACTATTCATCAAAGGTATGCAATATTCAATTCAATGAAAGTGTGCATTTGTCATGAGGAATCAATGTGTTAAAATCTTGTGGGCTCATTGACAAATCATGTGAAATATGTGATTATATGGAAAAGGAGAAATCTATTAAAAGATATAGAGGATAGAAACATTTGTGGAGGTTTGGCATGTTTTGTTTTGTGGCCTCTGTCACAGTTAATTTGCACACCATGGTAGGAGAGGGATTCAAAGGGCACACTGATGAGAGTTGTCATTTTGCCCAGGACTCAGGATTATATCCATTCATTTATCTTTATTTCTGCCCACAGATTTACTCACAGTGTCCTATAAATTGATGATACTCAGTGAAGATGTGTTAACTGATTATTGATGCATTACTCACAGATATTTTTCCACTAAAATTCCATACTGACACCTCATCATTACATGGAGGTGCTAATGGATTCTTGAAGGTTTTGCTATGGAGTGGAAGGTGAGCCCTGCCAAGTTGGAAAGATACTGAGAATGGGCTCAATGATAGACTATCTGTTTGAGGGCTAACTTAATGAAATTGATCAGGTAGTCACATGGTTGACAGCAACTCTTGAAGGCCATCTAAGTTATAGGAGACTTATTGTCTATATCAGTGAAGAGGTCCCTGTACTTAGAGCTACAACCAGTGTGGGACCTGAAGGGTGTTGCCTACAAGTTCCAACATCCAAGAGGGTATGCTTTGCTCCCAGGATAATGTGCTTTTTCTGAGGAACCAAATTTGCTCCCAGTGGATAGCTTTGCCTCATGCTTTTGCCTGTGGTCCTTCTCTGGGCTATTCTGCTACAGCAATTATCCCTTATGTTACTGTTCTAAGACTCCAGGGACTGTGACACTACTCTATTGATGCCTCCCTTCCCCATCACTATCCCTCATGTTCTCTCAAGGGTCATGTGGGGGATGGGGAGTGTTTCTTAGCATTACTATGTTTTTTCCCCCTATATTGCCATTCTAACATTCCACTGCTCTGTTACCTCCTCCCCAACTTTGCCTCAATTGTTTTTTGGCCAAGTGAAAAATATTCCTAGTTATGATCCTACCCAAACTTACAGAAATACAGTAAGTAAGTAAGTAGGGATGCTACTATATTTATTTCATACCTGTGATTTCATCTTTGTAATAATAATATTAGCTAACACTTTTATAGAACCTACTACATGCCAGGCCCTATGTTAGTGCTTTACAAATATTATCTCATTTGATCCTCACAACAACCTGGGAGGCAGGTGCTATCATTATCTCTATTTTACAGATGAGGACCCTGAGGTAAACAAAGGTTAAAGTGACTTGCTCAGGGTCACAAAGCTAGTAAGTTTCCCAAGGCTATATATTTGCACTCAGGTCTTCCTGACTCCAGGCCCAGTGCCCTATCCACTCTGCCACCTTCCAAGGAAGAGCTTTCCCTACCAACATACTTCCGCTTCTCACCTGACTGCGTCAGAATTTCTCTGACCTGCTTCTCCAGTATGTCCCACTATCAGGTAGCTTCTCCGCCACATCTCTCTGCTCTTCAGCAGGAACCAACACTGAACTGTGTCTAGTTTCACATCTGCCACTGATTTACTGTATCATCTTGGAAAAGTCACCTCAATTAATAAATAAGTAAATAAATAAATAAGCACCTACTATGTGCAAGCCATTATGTTAGGCACTGGAGGTACAAAGACAAAAAAATGAAGTAGTCTATAGCCTGAAAGAGACAAAAGGTATATAAATAAGCTTTTAAAAATTTTAGCAAAAGGAATAAAGGTTATTTTTGGAGAGAATGCTCTAACAGTTGGGGGCTTTGTGTCAAAATCTCTTTCTTTACTTTAAAGAAAAAAAGAGATTTTAGGAGGTGGAATCAAAGTGAATGCCTTCCAAAAATGCATCACAACCTGTGCAAAAGTGTCGAGATTGGAAATGAAATATCCAGTATAAGGAGGAGCAAGAAAGTCAGTTTATCTAAATCAGAGAAATCATGAAGAACGGCATGTTAGACTGGAAAGGAATGTTGCAGTCTTGGATAGTTCTCAGTTTTCCCATCTGAAAAATGTGGGCATTTGGCCTGAAGATTTCTAACCATCCCTTCTATTTTTGTGATGCTATCCATTTATGCATTCAGCAAAACTTTCTTTTCTTTTATCAGAAATTTTAAATATATTTTTTCCAATTACATGTAAAAATAATTTTTAACATTCTTATTTTAAAATTTTGAATTTCAAATTCTCTCCTTCCCCCTTTCCCCTCCCCCTCACTGAGAAAGCAAATGATTTGATATAGATTATACATATGCAAAACATATTCACATTAGACATCTTGTGAAAGAAAACACAGACAAAAAAAAGTTAAAGAAAGTAAAAAAAAAGGTTAAAGAAATTTTAAAAAAAGGGGGGGCAGCTAGGTGGCACAGTGGATAGAGCACTGGCCCTGAAGTAGTCAGGAGGTCCTGAGTTTAAATCTGGCCTCAGAACAAAAAGTTAACACTTACTAGCTGTGTGACCCTGGGCAAGTCACTTAACCCCAATTGCCTAAAAATAAAAAAAAAATGACATTAAAAAAAAAGAAAAAAGAAATTAAAAAAAAAAGGATGCTTCAATCCACATTCAGACTCCATCAGTTCTCTTTCTGGAAGTTGATAGCATTTTTCTTCAGAAATCTTTGGGAATTGTCTTGGATCATTCTATTGATGAGAATAGCTAAATCATGCACAGTTGCTCATTGTATAATATTGCTGTTACTGTGTATGGTGTTCTCCTGGTTTTGCTCACTTGACTTTTAGCAAACATTTCTTAAGCACTAACTTGTATAGAAGTCACCTTAGAGTTATTGAAGAACACCCCACTGAAGTGGCTGATAAATCTATCATCCTTTGAGTTGGAGGAAAATTTTCAATAAGTAGCCTCTTGGAGGCCTTGATCTTTGGGTGACAAGCGACAGTGTGAAGACACGTGAATGAGCATAAAAAAAACCCTCCAGAAACCCACTTAGAAGAAATCGGCCTAAAGAAGAAACAGGTGTGTTGGTTGGCTCTCCTTTATTTTGTGATTCTAGGAGGCTATAATATGCCCTCTACAAAGACTCCTGTGGCAGGAAAGTTGATGATTCCTTACCTGTTATCTGGTAGGGCTGGAATGTCAGAAATGTTGAGAAGGGACTTACAGGAATAAAGACTCTGAAAGGCAGCCCCACCTTCAGATTCTTTTTGGAGGGGTGTGGTTTAGGAAAAAGAGGGTTACCAAGAAAATTATCAAGGTGTGTGTTTTAATGGTTAATTTGACTTTTAATCCTTTTTAAAGTAGATGTACCTAATTGGAGTTTTTTTTTGTTTTCTTGTTTTTAATTATTTTCTTAGGGAGATTTGTTTGACTTCCCTCATCTGGTTTGTTTGGTTTCCCTGATCTAAGCTAAGCATTTGGCTCTTGATTCACTGTAAATGAGAAGCTTCTTATAATCCCCTTTGGGTCGCTGGATTTTAGCCTTTTGCAGAGTAACCTTGAGCCTAGTTCTTAGATTTATGTCAATTTAGCTTGAATGAGAAATTCATAAAGACTTTGTAATATGTCATTATATATCACAAATATCACTCACATGTTCTTGATGAGGGCAGTCAGAAAAGAATGGAGTCTTCTATTGATGGAAATTGGTTTAATTTGGAGCTAAAGTTTGGGAAAAACATCTTGGAAATCATTGCTTTAGTCTCCAGAATTCAAATCTAGGATATTGGAAGTCAAAGGAAGATCAGCAGGAACCACATCAAGGAGGAATTCCCCATAGATAATGAGTTCCACTGGATGCTCCAGTTTGCATATTACACTATGCTGATTGCATTATACCCTGAAACATTCTGAAGAATCTTCTAAATGAGATCTAGCATCACTCAGTTAGTTTGGACTAACTATCCACACTGGAAAAACCAAGTGGGTGAAGAGTACCTATTATCTAGACCAGGGGTGGGGAACCTGCAGCCTCTGCTATGCAGTTAGCCGGATGAATTGTACAGCTCTTACAAATGGACAAAGAACTAGGCCTAGAATTGAAAAGAAGGGAAAAAAAGTGACTGGACAACATTAGGAAAGATGAAAAATTCTTTTAATGACCCCAGGCTTCTTCCTGAGACAAAAGCCCATCTTTCCAACATGAACATGCTTCCTTCCAGTGTTGTTGTATGATTACACTTTATGATCCAAGGATTAAAGTTAGGAGTTACCTCAAGGGCAAGAGAAGAGGCAACAGTGAATTTGAACAGTGCCTAGAACATTCAAAGAAGGAATTATGCCATAGAGGTGGTTTAAAAGATAGTATCAAAGATTTGTCTGGACAGTTTATATGAGAGTGAGAGATATTCAGTTGACTACCCAAGGGTCTCCTGGTATTCTCTTGATGTCAAAACATGAAAGTCTTTAGCCTGTTGAGTATCTCCCATCCTGCCAATCATAAATTTTTGGAGGATATAGACACAGTATGGAAAGCATCGGTGGGTTGTGACCATCATCAGAAGAAGTTATACCCACATTGGGGAGATCACAGATCCATTGTACTATTTGAGTATTATATTTTATGTTAAATAAATTGTATTTTTTTTCTAAATGAATCTGCCCATCTGCATAATAGCAAGATGGGGCCTGCCAAAATGCAAAGAATTGTTCCAGGTTAGAGAACATGAAGTTTATGTAAACATGCACATCACTATTATGACTAAAAATAATTAGTTTAATTTTAAAATTGCTTAATGTTTAATGATGTTTAAAACAATGACCTAAGATGTTAACTTAGCAGAGAAAGCCAAAGAAGACTAAGAAAGCAAAAGAGATCTTCGGAAGATAGCATTTAGATTTTTCTGCTCTCTGACAGTTTTTGAGGTTTGTTTAAATTCAAATAAACAATTAAGTGAAATCCAGTAATAGAAATATAATTAAAATGATAGTGAGCAGACAACTTGGAGGTATATAGCATCCTAAGAGGAGACAAAGATAATATAATCTTTTTTGTTCCTGATAAGATAGGCCTCTCACCTCCCCCCCCTTGTGTGTTCCCTTTTGCTCCCCTGCAAAATTAAATCAGCTGAACAGAATTCAGGTCTCAATTCACATCATCTCTGGTACTCCCATAGATTTCCTATAAGTGCTAGGTCCTATTAAACAAATAGGAGTGTCTGTCTTGAATCAGCCCCTCAGAGGTGTGGAATTGCTACCTAGCAGGAGAATGAAGAAAACACAGTATGTATCACAGAGACAAGTAATCCAGGCAGATGTGCTGAGAATTCTTCATCTCCCCTTGGTTATGCCATGAAGTTGAATGTAATGAAAGACAGCAGTGTTTTTATTTTTCTTTCATGGGTCTATACTCAGGAGCTCTAACAAAAAAAGCTAATTATTCCAAATAGCAAAAGTAGTAAAAGCATATTCATCTGCTTTTGTGCATTCCTGAAGGCTGGCTTTATTTTTGCTGGTCAGATGGACTGTCTTTGGAGAGCATTCTTCTGTTCTGAGTGTATTCTGGCTTTCTGCCTAACTAAGCTCTTCTAATACTACCAAGCATCCCAACTCCCTACCTCCATGCAGTGGTGGTCTCCCAACCAGATGTAGAAATAAACTGGAGAATTTCTTCTTAGGTTGTTGCCATTTCTCCTCCATAGAACAACAAAATTTCTATTGGGAAAGGTGTGCACATTGTTTTTTTTCCTTCTTAATGTTTATCTTGGAAAGAAGATGTAGAATTGGGAATATTTTGAATGTTGATAATATTCAAGAATGTGACAGGTTTTTTGTTGTTCTTATTCTCCTTTTCAGTTACTATGGTTTAGTTGTATTTTGCCTAGGACAGAGGCTTGGATTAAATGACCTTCAAATATTTCCTCCAGTTATACAATTACATGAATTTATAATCTCTAACAGGTGCCCCATGTATATGAAACATGGGAGTTATAAAGGAGAAATATAAAAAGATAAACATTATATATCACAAAAAGTTCATAAGCCATCTAATGTGCTCACACTAACAGGTTCATTTCAAGTTATTGCCTTGTCTATTAAGACTTGTTAGTACATCAAAAAAGTCTCTGTTAACCTTTGTACAGATAGGTTATACTATGGTTAATTATTTTTGAAGTTTTCTTAACGTTTTGATGCATTTTGATATAATGTTGCAATTATCCAATGCCTCCCTTCTTTGTTTTTCTGTCTTTGTAAAGGAAAATAAAATGATATATTTTGTTTTGTGGTAGCTTCATTTTCAATTATATCCCTTCTTTCACTTTACTGAGAGAATCTTTCCTTGTAATAAAGAATTTAAAAATAGAGAAGAAAGGAAGAAAGAAAGAAAACAAAGAAAAGAGAAAGAAGAAGAGAAAGAAATAATGAGGGAAGGAAACAAGGAAAGAAAAAAATAAAAGGAAGGAAGAAGGGGCAGTCAGGGAAATTTGTTCAGTAAATCAATGAAATATAATGATGTATGTGATCTTCCACACTCATAGTTCACCACTTATGCAAAGAAGGGAAAAAAGTATATTTTCTCATCTCTTCAGTCCCAGGTTTTATAGCTATATTTGTTCAGTTTAACTTTGTTATTGTTACTCTTTTTTAAAATTTTCATTACTTTAATTCATAGGATCAAATATCTTAGAGCTGGAAGGGACCTCAGAGGCCATCTAGACCAAACTCCTTATTTTAAAGATAAGGAAAATGAATCTCAAAAAAGTTAAGTGACCTCCCCAAAGTCACACAGGTATTAAATGGCACAAGCAGGATTTGAACTCAGGCTGTATAAGTCTAAATTCACTACTCTTTCTACTGTACTATCATTGTGTATATTGTTCTGATTTTATTGTCTTGACTTTTCATCAATTCATGAAACCTATTCATTCTTAAAAAAAAGTTTCTGTCTTCTCTCATTTTTCTCTTTCTTGCTCTTATTAAAAAAATATGACATTGGCTCCATTATCTTTAATTCAATGAGTCAGAGTTCTAAAAGATCACTTGATTTGAATCTTTCCCTCATCTTTATATCCTGAAATTGTAGGTATGTCTGACGTGGGTACTTCCTGCTTAAAATTCAGAAACATCCACATTGTCCAGCTGAGCTGTTATATGGGTCACCTATCCCAGACTTCATCCTTTTTATTTTTAAGATGATTTGAAATAGCATGGTAAAGGGTTCAGTCTTTGAAGTCAGCAATATATAGAAATTATATGACAGTAATCCCATATGGGAGATTTTTTATTTTTAGTCCATATTAAGCCTGCACAAGATGCCAGCTTGGTAGGCTTGAAGACCAAAGTCCTTTGCTCAGGTATATAAGACTTCTGAAGCTCAAAAATCTTCCAGTCCCCATCCTGCCATGGTGTCCTACACTAAAATGCACTTAGAGACAATCAAGGTTCTCTGCTTATCACATCTTATTTGAACATGGCAAAATGAGACAATAGAGTGATAAAAGATTATTATTGATCTGGTAACCAGAGAAAGAATTGATAGCCCTGAATAGTTGAAAGTGCTGATACCTACCTTCACTGGTCCTCCTTAGCCATGAATGCCATCTCCTCTAAGATTCCTTCTCATATTGTATTACTACACTGGTACGTAGTTCTTGAGGGCAGGGGCTGTTTTTTCTTTATACCCTTAGTGCTTAAAATAGTGCCTGTCATATACTAGACACTTAATACCATCTTTTTGATCGATAGGTTTAATGCTATTCATCTACCTTGAGTTCTCATCACCTGAACTAGGTATAGGTTCGAAACAGGAAATTCCAAAATTCCAAATAGACTTTGAGTCTGAGCTGAATTCAAAGAGTAATGATATCTCTTAGGAGTGTTGGCTACTTCCCCTTGCTTCTCCTCATTTTTGATGAGACAATATTTCTGAAGTACATTAACATTTTTCTTCATAATTCTTCAACAACTACAACAACAAACAGCTGCTGAAGTTTGCCATTGTCAGACTAAATACAAATGATTCAGGCTTGAAACTTGGAGTCAGTGTTTGACAGCCAACTGTGTTACCTTAGTTAAATCTCTGGACCTTCATTTCATCCTCTATACAGTGAGACAGCTGGGCTAAGTGATCATTGAGGTCATTGCTGGCTCTGAGACCCTAGTAGCTCAGTAAGAGGCAATTTGGACTGATATGACATAAAACCAAAGAGTTCAGGATGATTATGGATGAATACCTTACAAAACAAAACAAATGAAAAAAAAACACCTAGGAGCCCCAACCTTTCAAATCCAAACTTTTGTTAATAACAACTATGTCTGTCCCTTGAGGGAAGAGACTGTGTCATTTTTGTTCTTGTAGCATAGTGCCCTGGTACATAATATGTTCTTCTTTTACATCAGTTCCTTCTTTGTGAGATGGTTAGCTTTAGGAAACTCATTGACCACTTTCTGTAACTTATCACCTAGTACAGACTCTAAACACTGGTTGAAGGATGGAGGCCTAGAGAAGACTTGGTAGGGGGACAAAAATATGATAGCTGATCTCAGCAGTGGCTGAAAGTTACAATGAGGCAATTTTTGGCTGTCTTATCAATTAAAGCCAGCAAAATATAATGGGTTGTTTTAGAAGGTGTTGTAACTAAAGGTCTTTAAGCAAAGGCTAGACAACCACTTGTTAGTCATGCACTAAAAGAAATTATTATTTTTAAAAATTAAGCTATGGATTTGACTAGGTGACTACCAAGTTCCCTCCTAACTCTGAACATCTGAAGATTTTACTCCATGTTGGTTCTGTTGGTAATTCTCTGGGGTATGTCCTTGAAATGATCTGCCAAAAACAAGGAGCTTTAGTATTTGGAAATGATGAGAATCTGTCTTTTTGAGCCAGGCAGCCCATTGTGAAGAAGAGAGAAAACTTATTTCTTAGAGAAAGCATTATCCCCACTAAACATTTTCTATCCCAAGGCACCCTTCATCCCAAATCTGAATCTCCCTCCCCCATCCTTCCCCTTGTTCATGCCAAGTGAAAGGAACCATTACCTTCTTCTCATTTTCTCTCTTCTTTTAAGGTTCAATTTTACTGCCATTTACCTTTGGTACTAAATCCAGTTGCTTTCATCATTTACAAAAGAATATAGTATAATATATCCTTTCTTATTCATAGATTAGTCTGAATACCAAGTAGAGACTGGTCAAAGTTCAGATCCCTGGACACACAATACTTAATGGTTTTTAAAGCCTGTTGAAGCTATTGCTTTGAAATTTTCCTCATGCAAATCTCAGTGGTATGCCACATAGAACTTTAGGAAATCAAATGGCTTTTATCTTTGACTGAACACAGCAGCATTTTAGGATTATGTGTGCTGGCTCCTCAGTTTGGAGTTTCAGGAAGAGTTCTTTTCAAATGGGAGGAGAGTGTGTAAAGTGTCCTGGCCTAAAGTTGAGGAAACCCATAAACTGCAAATGGAATCCATGGCCAACATGGCACAAATACCAGAAGTTGAGAAGCTTTACAGAGTGGTTTATCCAGCCGTTTAGAATCAGAGCTTAGAAATCGTATTGCTATACAGGAATTCTCATGCGGAACTAGCAAATGCTATCCTCCTGTGCATTATGAATCTCCCCTTTGTGGTATATAACCTGTATACGTTTATTATTTTCAATAGTAAGTTGAAAATATAAATATTTTCTACCCATAGGATAGCACACTTTCCAAGTTTATCTAGGGTAATACCTTAATGAATAAGGCATATATCACTTTATAAAACAGAAAGTGGTCATTTGAGTGGTTATTTTTTATTGACTTTGAAAATTAGAAGTTTTTTGGGTTTTTCTGTTTGTGTCTTTGTTTTTTAATCTGGTCTGCAAGACCAGATAGAGCTAGAAGGATCTTAGAAGGCAATCTGGCTTAATCCTCCCTTCTTACGGTGGCAAGAAATCAGTGTTTTTCCTGATGTTTCCCTGCTAGGTAATTCCCATTGCCAGAACAGGGAATTTTTTGCATACTATGGTTTGGAAAAATCCCAGATTTCACGTATTTCCCTAACTGATGTCTCTATTATGGTATCTTAAGTTTTGTCATAGAGATTAATCCTTATGTGTTAATGATTTCTCATTCCCATGATATGACAGGAAGAATACCGAATTTGAAACCAAAAAATGTGGCCTCAAATGTTGGATTTACAACTTACTACCTATGTGACATATTACTGCTTATCTGGTCTACATGTTTCCTCATCTATAAATTAAGACACTTGGCCTATATGGTCTTTGAGGTCCATGACAGATTCAAATCTTATAACCCTGTAATCAAAATATTCTATCTTAAAATATAAATACTCCATGAAGTATCATACACTTAGCTATTATCAGTCATTAAATCAGTTGAGGGTATATGCTGTGGCAAGGCACTGGTCAGAAGATGGCTGGAGAATTAGAAGAAAAATGAAGTACAGTTGGGGTCTGCCTAAAACATTGGGTCAGGAAAACCAATGACGGTAGGGTTCTGCGGCAAAAGTACTAGGAGACAAAAGGGTTAAAACTCCAGGGCAGGCTTTTAGTCCTCCAGCTGGAAGAAGACAGTTATATTTACTAATCCCTAGTTATTGAAATAACTCAGATTTTTGTTCAAATTATACATGTAAGCAAATAAATAGTAAAGTTTTTGGTTTTGGACTTTCCAAATTGACTATGTCATCAAACCTATTTAATTCTGACTTTCTTTTTCACTTCATGCCACAGAGAACTAACATCTTAGTCTTTGGGTAACTAATAACTACTTTATCCGTCATGCAGTAGATATTCACGTGGAACAGCTCAGAAAGCATATGTAAGAACAAGTGTTTCAAATTTAAAGTAGAAGAAAAACACTTTCTTTCCCAGAGGTAAGGGTTTTGATACTTTAAGCAACCACAAATTCCAAATGCCAAATTTGAGAGTAAGAGATTCTAACATTTGCCACACACAGTGGATGAGTAATATAACCAAATGGACCCATCTCTGTGTGATAAAGTCATTAGGCTTTTAAAGTAATCAAAGATCTTCCTTTATGTGTTTGAAAGTTTTACAGGAAGGAGAATGTAATTCACGTAAGGTGAGCAACATTAAAAAAAAGATTTACATAGCATGACAAGACACAGAGAGGATTTCAGAAACCTCTGACAGCTGTAGAGAGTGAGCTCACTTTTTATTAAATGTAGTGGAGAAAACAGATGAGCACAGATTTTAAGGCTCCCACACATTGTGTACTGGGAGGTCTATATTTCACTATCAGAAGAGATCTTTCAAAATGAATAAGAGCTTTACACACACACACACACACACACACACACACACACACACACACACACACACACACACATATGAAAGTGGGTGAACCAATACAGGTGAAATAGGGAACCAAAGTATAATTCATCCAAAGGAATGTGGACATCACTTCTAAACATTGGGCTCCCTTCTATTTAATTGATTTTTACTTTTCTCTCAGGGATGCTTTTGCATTCTGATTGCCTGGAGCCCTAGCACCTTGGATTTCCATTTTATTAGATGTTACAATTTGAGTGAAGTTCATCCCAAGGTCAGTGTATGAAGAAGAGACCACCAAGAAGGATGCTGCAAAATTGAAAATGGTGTGATTGATCTTGTTGATGACCACCTACCTTCTGAATTATTGTTATTACAATAAGAAAGTTGAAAAAAAATCACTTTGGGCCCTCAGGCCTTTAAAATCCAGTTGGTGTTTGAGGACAGAAACTTTGCCAACAAGTTTAAAGCTAGTTTAATGGCTGCATTCTATTTCCATTCATTTTTGTGTTTGTTTCCCTGAGAATTCGTAACTGTGAAGATTGATCGCATTAGTTTATGAATGGAATGAGGATCTAGTTAGAAGATGAACGAATAAGCATTTATTAGGAGACTTCTATGTACGAGGCACTATACTAAGCACTAGGATATGATAGATAGATAGATAGATAGATAGATAGATAGATAGATAGATAGATAGATAGATAGACAGACAGACAGACAGACAGACAGATAGATAGATAGATAGATAGATAGATAGATAGATAGATAGACAGATAGATAGATAGATAGATAGACAGACAGACATAGATATGGTTGTTGGGTTTTGTTGTTGTTGTTGTTGCTTTTTGAGAGAGAAGGAGTCTTTATCCTAAGGGCTTTTACCAATTCTATTAGAAATACTAAAGAGTGGAGTTGGTAAATGAAGCCATATCATGTACCTGTTTTATGAGTTGAATAAAGTTTCTCAGTGCTTGATTTCTTTTAAACTATTAGGAAAGGGAGTAAAAAGCATTTATTAAGTGATTACAATGGGCCAGATGCTTTATAAATATTATCCTATTTGATGCTTAAGACGAACCTAGGAGGTAGGTGCTATTATTATCCCCATTTCACAATTGGAGAAGCTGAGGCAGACAAAAGTTAAGTGACTTGCCCAGGGTTACACAGCTAGTAAGTGTTGTAGGCTGAATTTGAACTTGGATCTTCCTACCTCTCTGCTTAGTACTCAATCTAGTGGGTCACTTAGCTTCCCCATTAGAAAGGCTGTACCTAAAGCCTACAATTGTACTAAGGCATTGTAACATAGAACTGACCACCACACAAACATGATATGTGAATACCCTAACCACTTGTAACTATCAGTTAGGTAATTATCAATCGAATCCTTTTAGATAAGAAGAGATTTGACTACAGAATTTCAACCATATTTAAACTTTACTCAACTTTCCCCCCACAATTTCAATGTGCTTCCAGCTTCAATTTTGAATGGGTATGATAAAACTATATAAAGTGGAGCTGTTTGCCATTAATCAAGAAAGACAAGTTCAGTCTTTCATAGCACAGTGCATTTCAGTGAGTAATCAATGTTCTCCCTGATCTTGGTGGTTATGGGACAAATCCTTATGACCCAACACGACAGAGACAAATTGGAAGTTGAAAGGGGAGGGGGAGATGTCATGGTCCACTTAGGGTGTGATTGGTAGCAAAGGTCTGAAATATACCATTAGTGAAAAATGACTGATTATTTAAAAAACCTTACCTGCTGTCTTCATGATTCTTTATGCACTCATAAATGCATTCAAGTAAAATTTTATAGTTTTCTTTTCTACTGTTACATGAGATCCAAAGAATTCTGACAATGGCTGACATTTTTTTTCAAATACTAAAAGTGCAATTTGTCATTTCCTGTCTTCTGAAAGAAGTAGGAAGGGAAAACAGAAAAACTCCACCATCTATCTTTTTTTTTTTGCCCCTGAGTTATTTTTAATCTCAATTAGAGATTAAAGGAGCTTATTTTTATGATATATTGAATATTTTTCTATCAGAAGAAATTTTTTAGGTCAGAGACTTTTAGTATATTTCCAAATTGAATAAGGATGGGATTTTATAATATTTATAGAAAAAAGTCAAATGTTATTATATCCAGAATGTTCTTTCTTTCATCTCTACAGGATGATGTCCAAACCATGCTTCAAAATCCATTTCAAATGTCATCTTCTCATGAAGCTTTCCCTAATTTCCAGAAATAATCTTTCCTTTAGTTGATATAATAGTTCTTCATCTTCTTTACACATTTATTATATTCTAATCTGAAATTTATTTCTCTTTGTATTTGTCTTATCTCTAACTATTAAATTATAAGCAACTTGAGGGAAGGGATTTATTTTTCTTTGTTTCTCTTCCAGTATCGAGTATAATTGCATATACTTTGAATATTTTGTTGATTTTTAGTATTCAGTATCATCCTGAAATTTTTTGTGATAGACACATATAATAACTACATGAAAGGTCTTTCCTTATCTCATAGATTGGTAATGATCTTATTTCTCCCACAGTTAACTTTGCATTTATTTATCTGTATACATGTTGCCAACCCCCACCCTCCCACATAAATAGAATGTTAGATCACTGAGGGCAGGAACAGATTTTGACTTTTTTTGTCTTTGGAATCCTAATATCTGGTACATATTGAGTGCCGAATAATTGCTTTATGAAATGAATTGAATTAGAGAGAAAGAATGCTGAAGTTCAGTGGTCCCTAGATCATGGGCCAAGGACTCCTGGAAGTCCTAAGAGTTATCTCAAGGGGTTCAGCAAAACATGCGGTGTGAGTAATTGTTTTGTGTCAGTGATTTTAGATTCCTGATGCTTCATTTCTGACCGACAGGAAAGAAACTTCAAAACGAGTCTTCACACAGATATACGTGGCTGACTCTTTGTTCGTTCCAAATACCTGGCACTATTTGCTCAATCTGTGAATTGTTGGATGCTTTTCTCCACAATGTATGTTTGTGGAAATAGATTTTCTGCATTCATTCCATTGAAGTATGAATAATGGGTAATAAGTTGGGTAATAAGCTGGTTGGGGAGTCTGATCCACTGTCAAGGATCATAGAGATAGAGCTATCAAGTGACCCCGAGGTCTTTTGGTCCAATGCCCTCATTTTACACGTGAAGACACTGAGGCCCAGAGAGATTGAGCAACTTGAACAAGGTCACACAAGGTAGTGTCAGAGGCAATATTTGAACCCAGGTCCCCTGAGTTATCTTTCCTCTCTATCACACTATGTGAACTAGACTCCCAAGGTCCAGAAATTCTAAGAGAACCAGTCATCTTAATAAGTGACCCAGTAAAAGACATAAACTTTTTTTTTTCTTTTTGATGAGGCAGTTGGGGTTAAGTGACTTGCCCAGGGCCAGGCTCATGCAGCCAGGAAGTATCCACTATCTCAGGCTAGATTTGAACTCAGGTCCTTCTGACTCCCAGCCTGGCACTCTATCCACTGCGCCACCTAGCGGCCCCAGCAAACATTTTTGAAAGTCTGAACAAATAGTATAACTAGTATTTGAATAGTTTGCTATATTTCAAACCTTTGAGATTAGCACAATACTAATACAATATAATATAATAATTCATTAGAAATGTTACTGAATTCATTGTAGATTTTTGTTATTCTAAACCTCAATCAGTACATACTATGATACTTTATATTTACACAATTTTAAAAAAAAGTAATTTGTATAGTGCTTTAAATTATGTGGATTACTTGAGGCAGCCTGGCAGTGGATAGAATATTAGGTCTGTAGTCCTGAAGACCTGAATTCAAATTTAGCCTCAGACACCAACTAGCTGTGTGATCCTGGACAAGTCACTTAATCTCAGCCTTAGTTACTTCAGTTTCTTAAAGTTGTTGTGACAACCAAATCAAACAATATTTGTAAAATTGTAGCCTGGCATATAGTAGGTGCTTAATAAATGCCTGTTTTGGGATCAAAGATCACTGCAGATGATGATTGCAGCCACGAAATTAAAAGATGCTTGCTCCTTAGAAGGAAAGCATGGCAAATCTGGACAATATACTGAAAAGCAGAAACAACACCTTACTGACAAAGGTTTGAATAGTCAAAGGTAGGGTCTTTCTAGTAGCATTGTATGGCTGTGAGAGTTGGAAAAGCTGAGTGAAGCAGAATCAGTGCTATTGAATTATGGTGCTGGAAAAGATGTTTGAGACATGGACAGCAAGGAGATAAATCAGTCATTATTTGAAGAAATTAATTCAGGCTATTCACTGGAAATTCAAGTATTACAGCCAAAGCTTAAATACTTTAGTCACATAATAAGAAGATGGGACTCCTTGGAAAAGAGGATGTTGGGAAAGATTGAAAGCTAAAAGAAAAGTGGACTGCAGACAATGAGATGGCTAGATAGTATCTTTTTTTTTTGAAGCAGTGTTAAGTGACTTGCCTAGGGTCATACAGATTGTGTCTAAAGCCAGACTAGAACTCAGATCCTCCTTACTCCAGAGGCAGTGCTCTATCCACTGTGCCACCTAGCTACCCCTGACAGTATCAAGGAAACAATGAGCATGAATTTGGACAGACTATAAGAGGTAGTAGAGGATAGAAGGGCCTGTCCATGAGGGCAAAAAGTGTCAAACGTGACTGAACAACTGAACAACACAAAATGCTTGTTAAAAAATCACTCTTAGACAGCTTTATGGTGCAGGGGATAGAGTGCCAAGCCTGTGTGTATATTTGTATGTGTGTATATAGTGTTTATTTTATGGTCATGTGAATCTCGTCATGACCTTCTTGGTTGCTCCGGATATTTAGGGAAAGATTCTCCCACTTTTTTGGACTGCATGATATCTGATGCAAAGAATGATCCTTACTTTGTCTTTATTTCTATTACAAATTGAGGAAAGCTATAGTTGGGGAGATTTAGGTTAGCTATAATGTAAAGCAGGAATTGGCAATATTTCAGAGGTAGCATTCACTCTAATTCTTTATTCTCCTTAATTTAAGGTTTTTTGTTTCAGCTATATCCGGCCCAATGTACCTATTCCAGGTGGACAGTGGAGCTGGCTGAGGGTTCCAGTCTTTCAAAGTCACATATCTAGTCATAAAGGGCTAGACATGAAGGTCAAGTCAATAGCATAGCTGGTTATGTTGTAGCATTCATGGTGAATTCAGAAAATAGAAGAGTAAAGACGTGTCATCTTTAGTCTGAGAACCTAAAGTTGTACCTCTACAGGACAACATCAGAGACAAGATCTAAAAGGAATATATACCAGCACTCTGTAGAGCAAGAGACCTTAACCTTTTTTTATGCTTTAGACTCCCCTTTGGCAGTGAAATGAAGATTTTTCAGTGCACAAAATAAAATACACAGAATTATGAAGGAAACCAATTATGGTGAAAATAAATACTCAGTTTTTATTCCCCAAGTTCATAGATGAACTGGAATCTATCCACAGACCTCCTGGGAAGGGGTGGAGTTTATGGACACAAGGTTAAAACCCCCTACTTTAGAGCCTAGAGTTTCTTAAAACTTATCACACATAGACAAACACATATTCCCATATTGCCACTGATCCCAAATCACTAGGATATGGGCTTTCAGTGCAGTGATGAGATGGCTTATACCAGTCATTCTATTGAGGGAGACAACATAAACCTAATTAAGCATATACAAATTTTTTGTAAAATAAATTCAAAGCAATTTCTTTTTAGGACAAAGGCAGAGGTATACTGGCAATGTTTGAGAACTGGCTTTCTGAAAAGGTACTGCACATTTTCAAGTTTAATCAGCATTATTAACAATTCATTCATCATTTTCTTAAGTCTAAACAATTAAAAACATGCACTGATTTGCAGTGTTTACTGATTTCTGCAGTGTAAATGCTCGCATTGAATATTTAATAATCAGCTTTCAGATGCTGGTACAAGCCGTTTCTAGTGCACCACTCAGGGAAGGGACCCACAGATATGGGATTTGGAAAACTTCTGGTAGTGTTTCTTGAGCATAGTTTTAAAGGAAACACGGAATTCTAAGAAATAGAGGTAGGGTGGGAGTGTATTTTAGATGTGGGGGTGATTCAATTCAATTTAATAAACATTGTTAAGCACCTATTATGTACTATGTTAAACTATAGGGATAAAAATAAGAAAAAGAAAGACAGTCCCTGCTTACAATTTAACAAGGGAAGACAATATAGAAAAGAATGTAGAAAATTGGTGGGGGGTTGGGGGAGCCACAGGCCTGGGGACATTGAGGTTTAATGGAGTCCAACCAAGCAAAGTCATTGATGGAAAAAGAAATTACCTGAAAGTTAAATTAAGTCATTTCTCCTCCCAGATTTTCCACTTAAGGAGGGCACCCAGGGCAGCCATCTCATTGTTTCTTACCCCAACACACTCCACTGGACTTCATCATGACCCCAGGGAAGTATTCTTCCTTCTACCACCCCACCATTTTCAGATTCTTTTTTCTGTGCGTTGTTGTTATTTAGTTATGACTAACTCTTCTTGACCCCATTTGGGGTTTTCTTGGCAAAGATACTTGGGTTGTTTGCCATTTCCTTCTCCAGCTCATTTTATAGATGAGGAACTGAGGGGAAAAGTGTTAATTGATTTGCCCAGGACCACACAGTTTGTAAGTGTCTGAGGCCAGAATTGAACTTGGGAAGATAAGTCTTCCTTGATGGGGCAATGGGAGCCCTAAAAGCCTCTTAATTTTCCAACACATTTCAGCTCCTTGAATCAGCATCCTGCTCGTCCCAGTCTACCCAGATACTAAATAATTCTTTTAACTGTCCTTTCATTGTGGTCCACTGACCCAGCCCAGACCACTTAACTACTTTCATTGTCTGTACCTGGCCCACCCCAGGCTACTTGCCCTCCTTAATCTTCTCACAGTCTTTTTCTATATATAAGCATCAGTCCTATCCTCATTAAATTCAAAGACATACTAGGAATCTCGCCCACCTAACCCTTGCTACTCTGACTGAAAGAAGGCTCAAGTGGTTGAATTCTTTTGAGGCAGACCCCCTGCACCCTTGCATTTTGGGGTTCTTGGCATCCCAAACTGCAGTATTCCTGATTCTGGGCCTTTTACTCTATCCACTGCATCACCCAGCTGCCCAAGTTGAGTCATGTATAAAAGAAGACTTTGAGAAGAGTTTATTTTTCCACCTTCCAGGCCTGAAATCCCAGAGGAGAAGCAACTAAGGGAGTCTATAAGGGGTTGAGTACCAAAAGTTGAGTCAATCTGCCTGGTGATAGGATTTCAGACGAACAACTTATCCTGGGAGAAGCATGATGTTCCCTGGAGTCAAAGCAAGAAGAGCCACTGATGGGAAGTGTTAGCAGACAGTTAAAAGGTATAGAGATGGCATTGAAGTGCTGTGTGCAAGAAATAACCAGGACACCAATTTGGCTGGATCATAAATTGAGGGGGAATGGGAATACTGTATAATAAGGTTGGAAAGGTATGTTAGATCCCAGGTGTGAAGGGAATACAAGTGTAGAGGGCCACCCTGAAAGTCAAAGGATGCAGGCCAGGCCAGGTATTACCTGGAGCCTGTCCTAAATCCAATGGCAACCTAATTCAGGGATAAATGGCTCACCACCCTCCTTGTACTGGCTCTTGAGAACAGGATGCTCTTGGATTTGCTAGGAGGTGAGGAAACCCCTGGTTCTGTCTCCTGCAGAACAGGATGCCCTTGGAGATTACAAGGAAGCAAGAAAATGGGACAGGATAACTCCCTGATTAATGTTCCCATGAGATAAGGAAACAGCCAGGACAATGATGCAAGGACAAATGTGCTTGTTGTTACTTTGATTGGTATTCATTGGGTGATATTCCCATGAGTCAAAGATATAAAAACCCTAAACCTCAGATGAATAGACGGAGCTTATTCTTTACTTGACTCCCACCTGGCCCGTATCGCTCTCTCTCTCTCTCTCTCTCTCTCTCTCTCTCTCTCTCTCTCTCTCTCTCTCTCTCTCTCTCCATACACGACCGGCAGATAATCATGGCTGTGGATGCAGGCGTCTGTGGCATACAAGGTAATGAAAGAGCTCATATTTGATCCAAGAGGCAATAGAGAGCTATTGGAATTTATTGAGAAGTGAACTGAGGAGGCTGACTATGTACTTTAGGAAAATCACTTTGGCAGTTTTGTGGAGAATGCATTGGAGAAGGAAGAGGCTGAAAGCAATTAGGAGGCTTTTATAGTAGTCTAGATGGAGGTGATAAGGGCCTGAAATAGAGTGGTGGCTATGCGAGTAGAGAAAATGGGACAGATATGAGAGATATTATTGTGAAGTTTGGGGCACCTAGGTAGCACAGTGGATAGAGGGCTAGGCCTGGAGTCCAGAGAATCCAAGTTCAAATCTGACCTCAGATACTTACTTACTAACTGTGTGACCCTGGGCAAGTCACTCAACTCTGTTTTTCTCAGTTCCTCATCTATAAAGTGAGCTGGAGAAAAAAATGGCAAACTCCTCCAGTAACTTTGCCATGAAAACCCCAAATGGGGTCACAAAGAGTCAGATATGGCTAATAATGATTGAAGTCCATCACCATCACATTGTGGAATAGGAAATGACAAAATCTGGTAACTGATTCTACATGTAGAGTGAGAGAGAGTGAGAAAGCAAAGACAATGCCAAAGTTTCAAATGTGGGTATCTGAAAGAATGGGGATTCCCTTTCAGTCATATGAAAGTTTGGAAGGACAATAGTTATTCAAAGCTAAGAATGAACTGGGGAGAGATAATGAGATCAGGATAGGACACGTTGAGTTTGAGATACATTTGGGAAATCCAGTTTGATAAAATCTAATCAGCAATTAGAGATATACAGTTGGAGTTCAAGAGAAAGACTATGGCTGGATATATAGTTTTGGGACACATCTGAATAGAGATAATAATCATATCTATTGGAGATGATGAGGTCACCAAGTTAGAGAAAGTAGAGAGAAAATAAAAATGAAATTGATAGATTATAGAGAATTTATGGGTTCAGAAGAGCAAGAAGGAATCAACAAAAATTTTCAAAAGCGGTGATATTTTAAAGGAAACTCCTTTTATTCTTCTCTACTTTTTTCCCCTATATACACATGACCACAGGCAACCTGGGGACTCAGCCTGCTGTTCAATCCTGTTTAGGCCTTCTAGGCTCCAGTAATAGCTTCCATGGGGAATTCATCAGCAGTTCTCAAATGACTCAGATATATGTTTCTATGTTTTTTCACATCATTAATTAGATTAGCAGTATGGCTCCTTTAGAACCATCTAGCATGACAGCTTTGGAATCTATCCCATATGTTGTCAGCCTTGAAAATAGAACTCTAAGTATAGCTGGCCATCACACTGAGGTACTAAAGGAGACTTATCTAAGGATCATTAACAATAGGAGAAATATTTCTTTATGTAGATTTTTTTGAAGTTTTAATTAAGTGATATTTATATGTTTGCATTCATTCTTTCAAGAAACAGAAATCACTTATTGTGTACAGCATACTTTGAGATGCTGGAGGAAATATAAGTTTGAAGAAAATAAAAAACCTTCCTTCATGGAGTAAATAATCTAGTGGGTAGGAAAGTACAAACACAAATAGAAATAGTACAATTGAAATAGACAGTTCTAAAGTGTCATATGTGGGGCAGAGCCAAGACAGTGGAGTGAAAGCAGCAACTTGCTTGAGCTTTCCCCCAAATTCCTCCAAATACCTATAAAAATGGCTCTAAACAAATTCTGAGGCAGAAGAACTCATAAAAAGACAGAGTGAAACAAATTTCCAGGCCAAGACAACCTGGATGATTGATCAGAAAGGCATATCGTGTCGGGCTGGTAGCAGAGCGCAGCGCGGCCCTCAGGCCACAGCAAACCTGGAGCAAGGCTCAGAGGACTGAATTGTGGCTAGCTGTGGCGGTTTCCAGACTCCTCAATCCAGGAATGCCAAAGACAACTTAGAATATCAGTGGGAAAAGTCTGTTTCTGCGGTGCTGGGAGAGGAAGGCAGAGTTTCAGTTCCAGTTCCCCAAGAACATGGCCCTGTGGTGGGCAGCTGCTTTCCAAGCTTCCAGCCCACAGACTGAGGGGGAATTCAGTGGCTGAGCAGAGGGGGATTGCAGGGATCTCTTTGCTGGTGCTGAGGCAGGAATCCCTTGCTTTGCCTGTGCATGGATCTGGGCGGTGGTCCAGGGGTAAGGAGGAGCACTGGTGTGGTGGAGCCTTCTGGTAGCAATGGAGAGGAAACCTTCCTCACAGTTCCAGGACAGAAAGGAATGCTTGTGGTCACTATTAGACCACAGCACAGTTCAGGAAAGGAGTAAATACCTCTCCCCTTATCATACCACCTTGCAATAACAGAAAATTTAGAGGTCCCTACAAGTATCTCTGAAAACAGCTATATAAACCCTCAAAGCTCAGGATAATACATTCTCCATATTGGAAGCAGACTCTTACCTTAACAAAGAGTTTAAAACTCAAGTAATTGGCCGGAATCATGAGCAAGCAGTGCAAAAAGAGTCAGACTATATTATCTTACTTTGGTGAAAAAGAAGATCAAAATATACAGCCAGAAGAAGACAACAAAGTCAGAGCTCCTACATCTAAAACCTCCAAGAAAAATATGAATCAGTCCCAGGCCTTGGAATAGCTCAAAAGGGATTTTGAGAAGCAAGTAAGAGAAGTAGAGGAAAAACTGGGAAGTGAAATGAGAGTGATGCAAGAAAATCACAAAAAACAAGTCAACAGGTTGCTCAAGGAGACCCCAAAAAATACTGAAGAAAATAACACCTTAAAAAATAGCCTAACCCAAATGGCAAAAGAGGTCCAAAAAGCTGATCAGGAGAAGAATGCCCTAAAAAGAAAAATTGGCCAAATGGAAAAGGAAGTCCAAAAGATTACTGAAGAAAATACTTTCTTAAAAATTAGAATAGAGCAATTGGAGGTTAGTGACTTTATGAGAAATCAGGACACTGTAAAACAAATCCAAAAAAATGAAAAAATAGAAGAGAATGTGAAATATCTCATTGGAAAAACAACTGACATGGAAAAGAGATCCGAGAGAGAATTTAAAAATTATTGGATGATCTGAAAGCCATGATCAAAAAAAGTGCCTAGACATCATCTTTCAAAAAATTATCAAGGAAAACTGCCCTGATATTTTAGAACCAGAGGGCGAAATAAAAATTGAAAGAATCCACAGATCTCCTCCTGAAAGAGATCCCCAAAGGAAAACTTCTAAGAATATTGTAGCCAAATTCCAGAGTTCCAAGGTCAAGGAGAAAATATTACAAGCTGCCAGAAGGAAACAATTCAAGTACTGTGGAAACACAATCAAGATAACACAAAATTTAGCAGCTTGTATGTTAAAGGATTGCAGGGCATGGAATATAATATTCTGGAGGGCACCTACCCAGCAAAAGTGAGTATAATCCTTCAGGGAAAAAAATTGTCAGTCAGTGAAATAGAGGACTTTCAAGCATTCTTGATGAAACGACCAGAGATGAATAGAAAATTTGACTTTCAAATACAAGACTCCAGTGGAACATGAAGAGGTAAACAGGAAAGAGAAATCATAAGAGACTTATCAAGGTTAAACTGTTTACATTCCTTCAGGGAAAGATGATAGTTATAACTCATGAGACCTTTGTCAGTATCAGGGTAGTTGGAGGAAAAAAATTATATTTATGTATAGGTAGGTAGGTAGATAGATAGACAGATACATACATACATACATTCATACATAGAGGGCACAGGGTGAATTGAAGATTAAGGAGTCATATCTGGAGAATAAAATTAAGGGATGAGAGAGGATTATACTGGGAGAAGAAGAAAGGGAGTGGTAGAATGGAGTAAATCATCTCACAAAACACAAAAACAGAAAAGAAAATGCTCTTACAGTGGAGGGGTAATGGGGGAAGGTGAGAGGGAATGAATGAATCTTATTCTTATAGGATTTGGCTTAAGGAAAGAATAACATACACATTCAATTGGGTAAGGAAATCTGTCACCTTATGGGAAAATAGGGGGAGAAGGGGACAAGAGAGCAGGGGGATGATAGAGAGGAGGACAGATTGGGAAAGGGGATAATCAGAAGCAAATACTTCTGATGAGGGACAGGGTCAAAAGAAAGAATAAATGGGAAGGCAGGATAGGATTAAGGGAAATAGAGTTAGTTTTTCACAATACGTGTACTATGGAAGTGTTTTGCATAGCTATACATGCATGACCTATATTGAGTTGCTTGCCTTTTCAATGAGGGTGGGTGGGGAGGGAGGGAGGGAGGAAGGGAGAAGATTTGAAACCTAAAGCTTTAAAAACATATGTTTTAAAAAAATGTTTTCACATGCAACTGGGAAATAAGAAATACAGGAAATGGGGTGCAGAAGTCTGTCCTGCCCTATAGGAAAATAGAAGGGGAAGGGGATAAGAGAAGGAGGGGAGAGATAGAAGAGAGGGCCGACTAGGGAAAGGGATATTCAGAATACATGCCATCTTGGAGTAGGGGTAGGGGCGAAATGGGGTGAAAATTTGGAACTCAAAATCTTGTGGAAGTAAATATTGAAAACTGAAAATAACTAAATTTATGTTAAAAAAATAAAAAATAAATAAAAAATAAAATGTCATATGTGGTCTATAGATACAGGTTGTTATTGAAAAAGGGAAGTAGCTCTTCTCTCTGAGTCATGGGCATGAAGGGAACCCCTTATGCCCCCTGACTATGCTCCTCCCACATTAGAAATAATTCAGGCTAATTACCCTGGAAAAAGAGAACCAGAAAGACAAATGAAAAGAAAGCATGAGTGCCTTCCTGAACATTAGCTCCTCACTCCGATTCCAGGGGCCAAAATGGCAGAGTAAAAAGGTAGTCGCTCTCACTCTCCCCTATAAACAACTGAAAACCCAGAAGATATCACTCCAGAAAAAAAACCCTGGAACAACTGAACTGGAAGACAGATGGGGGAACAGCAGTGCAGAAGCCCAGCAAACGGGTCTCCCAGTGCCTCAGCAAAAATAAGGGAAGCAGCACTACAAAGGGGCCAAGGCAGATAAGCATCTGGCAGCATTCATCTGAAAGGAGCCAAAGAAAGCAATCTGAGGTCTTCATAAAGCCCCAGCCTGGCTGATTCCAACCCAATACCAGGTAAGCTGTCAGAACCCCAGGAAGAGATCCTGAAACCCAGGTGGTAGAGCAGGCAAACACCAACACCTGGACCTCCAAGTGCCTCCATAAGGGCAGGGGAACTGGTGGAAACCAGCTCAGAAAACCACCAGGTGCCTTGGCCCTCTACCACAAAGGAATCTCCCAGTGCATTAGCAGAAATGAGGGAGACAGCATTGCAAGGAGCCCCAGGCAGATAAACACTCTGCAGCACCCATATAAAAGCATCTGAAGAAAGCTAAAGGAAAGGAAAAACAGGCAACTTAGAATTGCCTGAAAATTGCTGATTCCAGCCCAACATGAGGTAAGCTGCCAAAATCCTACAGCATCCAATTGCCAACATAAGAGGCCCTAGAACACAAAGCCAATGACCAAGACCTAGGCTTCCAACACAAGAAGCTTGGGTCAGTGCCCTCTGTTCCCCAGCAGGACGGCTCAATCTCTTTAAAGGCCAGGGAATAAAGAAACACCATAAATAAAAGAGAAACGTACCATAGATTCATATTATGAGAAGAGTAAAGATCAAGACAGAAATTCTGAAGAGGACAACATTGTCAACAAACCCACATCTGCAACATCTAAAGGGAATATGAACTGGTCTGAAGCCCAAAAAAACCTTCTTAGAAAAGCTCAAGAAGGATCTTAAAAGTCAAATGAGAGAGGTAGAAGAGTCTTTAAAAACTACAATTGGCCAATTGGAAAAAAAGTACACTGAAGAAAACAAGTCCCTAAAGAACACAATTGACCAATTGAAGAAGGAAGTGCAAAAACTAACAGAAGAAAACAATCCATTGAAAACCAGAATTGGAGAAGTAGAAACTAATGACTCTATGAGAGAGCAAGAATCAGTCAAACAGAAACAAAAAAAATGAAAAAATTGATGAAAATGTAAAATACCTCATCGATAAAACAACCGACCTGGAAAATCAACTCAGGAGAGACAATTTAAAAATTATTGGAGTACCTGAAAATCATGATGAAAAAAAGAGCCTGGACAGTATCTTTCAGGAAATCATAAAGGAAAACTGCCCTGAAGTCCTAGAACCAGAAGGTAAAATAACCATGGAAAGAATATACTGCTCACCACCTGAAAGAGATCCCAAGTTGACAATGACAAGGAATATAACAACAAAATTCCAAAATTACCAGATGAAAGAGAAGGTGCTGCAAGCAGCCAGAAAGAAACAATTTAAATATTATGGAACCACAGTCAGGATTACACAGGACCTTGCAGCTTCCACCTTAAAAGACTTCAGTGATGGAACATGATATTCCTTAAGGCAAAGGAGCTTGAATTGCAGCCAAGGATCAACCACACAGCAAAAATGAGCATCATTTTTCAAGGGAGAAGATGGATATTCAACAAAATAGGGGACTTCCAAACCTTCCTGATAAAATGACGAGAGCTCAACAAAATATTTGACCTTCAAGTACAAGACTCAAGAAAGACACAAAAAGGTAAATGGGACAGAAAGATACAATATGTTGTTAATAAGGGTGGACTGTTTACATCCCTACAAGAGAATATGACACTTGCAACTCTTGAGAACTGTACTGTTATAACACCATGTTAAAGAAGTATACATAAAGAGGGTGGATATTAGTTGACTTTGATGTTATGATAAAATCTAATCAAGTGGGTTAAATGGATCCAAATAAGTGGATTAATCTGATCTTAGAAAATGTACTGAGAAAGGAGGAGGTAGTCAAGGGTAAATTACATTACGGGAAAAGATGGAAAATCCTATTACAGCAGAGGGAAAGAAGGGAGGGGGGTGAGCATGGTTTGAACCTTACTGTCATGAGATTTGGCTCAAGAAGGGAATAACACAATCAGGTATAGAAATCTAACTTGCTCTATAGGCAGTAGGAGGGAAAAGGGGAAAGAAAAGGGGTGGAACAAGCAGTAAGGGTAAAGGGGAAGAAAAAAAAAAGGAATAATAGAAGGAAGGAGGGGCTAAAGGAGGCAGTGGTCCAAAGCAAAACATTAGTTGAAGGGGGGAAAGGAGAAAGGAGAAAGAAAAGCATTAAATGGGGGGGAAGGATGGAGAAAAAGACACACATAGTAATCATAACTGTCAATGTGAATGGGATGAACTCTCCCATAAAATGGAAATGGATAGCAGAATGGATTAAAAACCATAATCCTAAAATATGTTGTTTACAGGAAACACATTTGAAAAAGAGTGACACATACAGGGTAAAGGTAAAAAGCTGGAGCAGAATATATTGTGCTTCAGGTGAGGTAAAAAAAGCAGGAGTAGCAATCCTTATCTCAGACAAAGCAAAAGCAAAAATAGATCTAATCAAAAGAGATAAGGAAGGAAACTACATCCTGCTAAAAGGCACCATAGACAATGAAGTAATATCATTACTAAGCATATATGCACCAAATGGCATAGCATCCAGATTCTTAGAGGAGAAGTTCAGGGACGTACAGGAAGAAGTATACAGTGAAACTGTATTAGTGGGGGACCTCAACCTCCCCTCTCTGTACTAGGTAAATCTAACTACAAAATAAACAAGAAAGAAGTTAAGGAGGTGAATAGAACATTAGAAAAGTGAGGTGTGATAGACCTCTGGAGAAAACTGAATGGGGATAGAAAGGAATATACTTTTTTCTTAGCAGTACATGGCATATACACAAAAATTGATTATGTACTGTGGCACAAAACCCTCACAATCCAATGCAGAAAGGCAGAAATATTAAATGCATCCTTTTCAGATCATAATGCAATAAAAAGTTATATGGAATAAGGGGCCATGGAAAGATAGACTAAAAAATAATTGGAAACTAAATAATCTAATCCTAAAAAATGATTGGGTCAAACAACAAATCATCGAAACAATCGATGATTTCATTCAAGAGAATGACAATAATGAGATAACATACCAAAACTTATGGGATGCAGTGAAAGTAGTTCTTAGGAGAAGTTTTATTTCTCTAAATGCTTACAAAAATAAAATAGAAAAAGAGGATATCAATGAATTGGGCAGCAACTAAAAAAACTAGAAAAAGAACAAATTAAAAATCCTCAACTAAACACTAAATTCAAAATATTGAAAACCAAAGTAAAAATTAACAAAACTGAAATTAAGAAAACTGTTGAACTAATAAATAAAACTAAGAGCTGGTTTGATGAAAAAACCAATAAAATAGATAAACCTTTAGTTAATTTAATTAAAAAAAAGAAAGAAGAAAACCAAATTACTAGTATCCAGAATGAAAAAGGTGAAGCTACCACTATGGAAGAGGAAATTAAAACAATAATTGGGAATTATTTTGCTCAAGTATATGCCAACAAGTTTGACAATCTTAGTGAAATGGATGCATATTTACAAAAATATAAATTGCCCAGATTAACAGAAAAGGAAGTAAAATACTTAAATAACCCCATCTCAGAAAAAGAAATTGAACAAGCCATTGATGAATTCCCTAGGAAAAAATCTCAGGGGCCAGATGGATTTAAATGTGAATTCTATCAAACATTTAAAGAACAATTAATTCCAATACTATATAGACTATTTGGGAAAATAGGTGAAGATGGAGTCTTACCAAATTCTTTTTATGATACAAATATGCTGCTGATTCCTAAATCAGGAAGAGTCAAAACAGAGAAAGGAAATTATAGGACAATTTCTCTAATGAATATAGATGCAAAAATTTTAAACAAAATATTAGCAAATAGATTACAGCAACTTATCACAAGAATAATACACTATGACCAGGTAGGATTTATACCAGGAATGCAGGGTTGCTTCAATATTAGGAAAACTATCAGCATACTTGGGCATATCAACACCAAAACCAACAGAAAGCACATGATCATCTCAATAAATGCAGAAAAATCTTTTGACAAAATACAACACCCACTCTTATTAAAAACACTAGAAAACATAGTTATAAATGGAATCTTTCCTAAAATAATAAATAGCATCTATCTAAAACCTTCAGAAAGCATTATCTGTAATGGGGACAGGCTAGAAGCATTTCCAATAAGATCAGGAGTGAAACAAGGATGTCCATTATCACCAGTGTTATTCAATACTGTACTGGAAACAGTAGCTTTGGCAATAAGAGAAGAAAAAGAAATTGAAGGTACTAGAATGGGCAAAGAAGAAACAAAGCTATCATTCTTTGCAGATGACATGATGATATACTTAGAGAATCCTAGAGAATCAAGTAAAAAAAACTACTTGAAATTATAAACAGCTTTAGCAAAGCTATAAAATAAACCCACATAAATCATCAGCATTTGTATATGTTACCAACAAAGCCCAATAGCAAGAGATAGGAAGAGAAATTCCATTTAAACTTACTGTAGACATTATAAAATATTTAGGAATTTGCCTACCGAAACAAACCCAGGGCCTCTATGAACGTGATTACAAAAAACTCTTCACACAAATAAAATCAGATCTAAACAATTGGAAAAACATCAGTTGCTCATGGGTAGGCTGAGCTAATATGATAAAAATGACAATCCTACCTAAGCTAATTTTCTTATTTGGTGTCATACCAACCAAATGACCAAAAAATTATTTTATAGAGTTAGAAAAAATAATAACAAGATTCATTTGGAAGAACAAAAGGTCCAGAATATCAAAGAAACTAATGAAAAGAAATGCAGGGGAAGGTGGCTTAGCAATTCCAGATTTTAAATTGTATTATAAAGCAGCAATCATCAAAACTGCTTGGTACTGACTAAGAAATAGGGAGGTGGATCAGTGGAATAGGTTAAATATGCAAGGCATAGTAGGTAATAACTATAGTAATATATTATTTAATAACCCCAAAGACCCCAGCTTCTGGAATAAGGAACCACTCTTTGAAAAAAACTGGTAGGAGAACTGTAAAAGAGTATAGGAGAAACTAGGTATAGACCCAAATCTCACACCATATTCCAAAATAAAGTCAAAATGGGTTCATGACTTAAACAGAAAGGCTGATAGTGTAAGCAAACTGGGAGAACAAGGAATAGTTTACCTATCATATATATGGAGGAAAGAAGAATAATTCATGACCAAATAGGAGATAGAGAACATTATGAACAGCAAAATGGACAACTTTGATTGCATTAAATTGAAAAGTTTTTGCACAAAGAAATCCAATGCAACTAAGATTAGAAGGAAGGTAGAAAATTGGGATAGAATTTTTACAACCAGTTTCTCTGATAGGGGCCTCATTTCTAAAACATATAGAGAATTAAGGCAAACTTATAAGAATACAAGCCATTCCCCAATTGATAAATGGTCAAAGGATATGAACAGACAGTTCTCAGGTGAAGAAATTAAAACCATATATAGTCATATGAAAAAATGCTCTCAATCATTATTGATTAGAGAAATGCAAATCAAAACACCTCTGATGTACCACATCACACCTGTCAGATTGACCAACATGACAAAACAGGAAAATGATAAATTTGGAGAAGATGTGGGAAAATTGGAACACTAATGCATTGTTGGTCGAGTTCTGAAATGATCCAACCATTTTGGAGAACAATTTGGAACTATGCCCAAGGGGATATAGAAATGTGCATACCCTTTGATCCAGCAATAGCACTTCTAGGGCTATATCCCAAAGAGATCATACAGATGGGAAAGGGATCCACATGTACAAAAATATTCATAGAAGCTTTTTTTGTGGTGGCAAAGAATTGGAAATTGAGAGGATGCCCATCAGTTGGGGAATGGCTGAGGAAGCTGTGGTATATGAATGTAATGGAATACTATTGTGCTATAAGAAATGATGAACAGGTTGACTTCAGAAAAACCTGGAAAGACTTGTATGGTGTGATGCTGAGTGAAGTGAGCAGAACCAAGATAAATTTGTACACAATAATAGCCATGTTGTGTGATGACTAATATTGATAAACTTAACCCTTCTCGGCATTACAAGGATCTAAGACATCTCCAGAGGACTTGTGATGGAAAATGCTATCCACACCCAAAGAAAGAACTATGGAAGTTATATCGCTATCATTTTTTTCTCTTCTTTTGAGTTTTGTTTCCTTTGTCTGATGGTTCCTCCTTTTGGTTTTAATTTTTACTTGCAACTTAACTAATGTGAAAATATGTTTAATAGGGATGTAAATGTAAAGCCTATATCAGATTGTGTGCCTTCTTGGGGAGGGTGGTGGGGAGGAAGAAGGAGAAAAAATTTAAACTCAAAAGCATGTGGAAGTGATTGTTGATAAAGTAAACTGATAAAAAAAAATAGTCCCTCAGCTGTAATGAAGATTCAATGAGAACATCTGAGGTAGGCAAAATGTCCAAACTCCAGGTGAGAGAAGAGATTTTACCATGAGACATTTTGTAACCAAAGGCAGAGAGATACCAGCTGATCATTCTAGGAAAGAATTATCCCCATGACCATATAAAACAAAAATTTGTGCAGAGAAAATGGAGCTGTTGGAAACAGGTGAGAAAAAAATAGAGGTTTCAGATAGTTTGTGGGGATCCTGGACTTAGGCTCATGGAAGTACTGTAACATTACCAGGTAGGATTACATTGTATTCCTACAATATCACAGATGTTCAAGAACTCTCATCTTCTAAGGAGGAAATAGAGAGTAGCAAGGTGGAAATGGAAGAAATGGTAGTGATAAAGAACCACAATGCATGCCATGCATGAAGTTTAACAATAGAAAGGTTGATTTAGGAAAATCACTTTGGCAGATTTCTGGAGAATTCATTGGAGAATGGAGAGACTTGAGGCAATTAGGAGGCTGTTACTATAGTGTAGGTGGAGGTGATAGGGGCCTGAAATAAGGTGGTGGCTATGTGAGTAGAGCAAATAGGACAAATATGAGAGATATTAATGTGGAGTTGGAAATGACAAGGTTTGGCAAATAATTTCATATATGGAGTGAGGGACAGTGAGGAATCAAGGATACCAAAGTTTTAAACCTAGGTATCTTGAAGAATAATAGTTTTCTCTTAGTCATGTGGAAGTTTTGGAAGGGATATTGTTGTTGGTGGCTGGGGTAATATCAGATACTGACCTTCCCAGGTTCCATTTTGATAGGGGCATCAGGCCACATATTTGACAAGTCTTTAAAGTCAACCCAGATTATTCATGCCTGACAGGCCCTACCCTCTGATCTTCTAAGTTTTCTGTGGCTTCTGCGGGCTGAGAAGACTGGAACTTACCACTGCTGTTGGTGATTCAGTCCCTCAAAGCCTGTTCTTCTCTCAGAGCAGTGCAGCAGACCTTTCCTGTCGACCTTCCAGGTTGTCTTGGGCTGGAAATCTGCCTCATTCTGTCTGTTTGTAGGTTCTGACATTCTAGAATTTGTTCAGAGTCACTTTTTAGAGGTATTTGAAGAGATTTGGGGGAGAGCTCAGGCAAGTCTCTGCTTTCAATCTGCCATCTTGGCTTTGCCTCCTAGAATCCATTGAAGATTTTTGGGAAAAAGAGTGACATGACTGGGTCTGTCCATAAGATATACCCACAATGATATGAAAGATTGTTTGTAAGGAGAGTAAATCAGGATTTAGGAGGATATCAGTAGGTTGTGATGAGGACACTTATGTTAATTGCAACAATGGGAATAAAGAAAATTATATGGCAAATTTATATGACAAAACTTGATGACTGATTGTATATGAGAGGTGAGAGAGAAGGAAAACTCAAGGAGAGCCCCAAGGTTATAAATATGGGAGAGTATATGAATGATGTTGCCATGCACAGAAATAATGAATTTAGAATGAGAAACAGGTGTAGTGTGTGAGAATACACAATTGTTTGTACATATTTATAAAATTACAAGGACAGAAAGATCATCTAATTTTCAATTTTTTTGGTAAAATGAGTTAATACATTTATGAATTTATTCATCTATCAATGTCTTCACCCTACCACTTATGAGGCAAATATCAAATAAAGCAATAGAAAATATGAAATTCTATTAGTTACCAAAATATTTTGTCTATAAATATTTAGAAATATTGATCATGTCCCATATCATCAACTACCAATTATGTATTTCAAATAGAATGACCCACAGACATCTCAAACTCAAAATGAACTCATTTTCACCCTTTTTTTTGAACTCTGTTTTCTTTGAAGGGCACTACCAGTCTTCTAGTTTCCCAGTCTCATGGCTTTGGCATTATTTCTGACTTCTTATCTTCCCATGCCCCACATATTGTGGTGAAAATATTTCATTATTTATTAGTATTGTTTGAACCTGGCTTTATGTGACTAGAATATTGTCTAACTCAAAGCTTACCAAAGAGGTCTGGCTGACCTCAGGAATACTCTTGAGGAATTCAGATGCTTGCAAGGAATGGTAAGATTCTACCCAGTTCCTGTTTTGGGTCCACCCAAAGCTTGTTTTGGGTTCCCCAAATTATACTGAATGTTTATACTTATCTGATGTATATTTACATCACTTCTCAAGCAACTTTACCTGCAAACTGCCCTTTTTTGAAAACTGCCTCTGTGCAGTTTTTATACTGGTGCCCTTGTCTGAATTCTATATAATATAAATCTCACAGACATTTGAAAATGAGCCATGTCTTTGACTCTTTCCTCTGCCAAAGGAGCTAATAAAATTCCTTCTAAAACTTTTTCAGGTTTTGGGATTTTTTTTCAACTGGCAATATTCATTTGGTTACCAAATCTTATTTCTCTTTCCACAATATCTCTTACATCTTAGTCTTTTTCTCTATTCACATGACCACCACCTTAGTCCAGGCCTACATCACTTTTTACCTTGATTATTCAATTGGTCTCTAGGGCTCAAGTCTCTCCCCTCTCTAATCCATCCTCCACACAGTTCCAAAATGCTTTTCCTAAAGCACAAATCTGAATTTTTCACTCTGCTATGCAATAACCTCCAGTGACTCCCTGTTATTTCAAGGGTAAAATATAAACTTCTCTGTATGGAACTTTTATCCTTTCCTAACCTGTCACCAGCCTACTTTTTCAGACTTACTATTGTACATTCTCAAATCCTTGGTCCAGCCCAACTTGCCTTCTTGCTGTTCTTCACACAACTCACTCAGTGTTATAATCAACCAGCAGTTATAAGATAAGGGCTAGTGCCTCTAAATTATGTATTCTACTGTGCTAGCTGATGTGGGAAATTCAAGAGAAGCAGATGACCTGGTCTCAATTCTCAAGGCAATTATTTCTAATAAGAAATGAGAGCAGAAAACTATTTTTCTTACGGTATAGAAACTACTTTGTAAGTTATAAAGCACTATATAAATTTAGTTTATTATTAATGAGCATTATACCTATAGCTTATATTCTTGATGTCTAGTAATAGTAGTAGTAGTAGTAGTAGTGGTAGTAGTAGTAGTAGTAGTAGTAGTAGTAGTAGTAGCAGTAGTGATTCCTTCAAAGGCAAGAATGGAATTAAGACATTAAAAATGGTGCTTCAAAATTAAGGTGATATTTCTGGATGCAAGAGGTTAGATCTAATAATCTGGAGACCTTTTTTCTATTTCTTTGATTTTTTGATAGGGTCTTTGACAAAAAAAAATTCACAAAATACTTATTGTGCTTCACTTGAAAGCATACCCTACTTCCATTTTGCAGAATTTTAGACAAAATGAAATTAGCTCCTTCCTGGAATAATCAGCAGTTTAATTTCAGAATTGGAAAAGACACCCAATTGCTCTGTCATCTTGTGTTCACTCAGTCACGTTCTTTTCCTTCAGCCAATCTTGTCATCTTTCAGCTGTTCCTGAAGAAAAGAGTACTTCTGTGACTGATGATTGTCCAGAAGGCAGAGGAGTGTGGGCCCAGCACAGGACACCCATTGTCAGGTGTTGTGTTCTGAATGAGGCTGGGAAGCCATGGAACATTAGAAATCAGCTTCTAAAGAGTTGGAAGATTAACAGGAAAGTGACATCCAAGGACTCACACACTTATCAAAAGAAGGGGGGTGGTAGGGTGAGAATCATCAGTCAGGAGACTACTGTCTCCCTAATTGTGTTCCTAATTGGAGAAGGCAGCTTGCTTTCTCCTTTCTCCTAACAGGTTATCTTTTCATCTTCTCTCTACTGTCAATTTTTCTCTTGAGGATCCATATGCATGTGTTTGGCTTAATGTGGGGGGTGAGGGGAAAGGGGGGAGTTAGGGAGTAGAGCTTGCCATTATAAAGACCACAGTTTTGAGCCAAATCTAGTAGCCCAAGAAAGGAAACTGGATTGAGCACTGGGATTACTGTGTGTTCTGAAGGCAGATTTCTGTTTAGCAGCTCTGCATTGGTGTTATTCCTGACACTACTCATGCCTTTAATCAAGTGATGATATGTATAGCTAACCTTTGCCGTGATTGCGTAACCTACTTTTTTACTTACTGTAAATGACTAAGAGAATATTCCCTATCTTCCAGTTTATGTTGACCTCATGACAAGGCATATTTTTATCTTGATCTGTGGAGATTTAAGAAAGAAATTCTTATATTAAGCAATCTTTACTGTCAGCATACTTTTTTTCCTCCCTCATTCTTGTGGGAAGGACTCTTATCACTTAAAAAATGTTGCTTATCATGACTTGATTCTGAAGTCTTTATTCACATCTTAATCACATTCTCTCCCCATTTGTCAATTCCCGTTGTGATGTTCTTTCTAGATGCCTATGAAGAAATTCAGAATACTTCACTTGGGCTAGATCTACGAACATTTGGCCTAGATGACCAACGACAAATCCAGACAATCATAGGAACATTTCTCAATATTAGAAATGGAGATTTGTAAAAATTTGGAGTTGTAGATTTGTAGATTCTATTCATATGCTCTGACCTTTTGCAGAAACAATTTGGAGACTTTTCCTGTTCTAGAAAATAGTGTTACATTATTATCACTACAATGTTACTATTAATAATATATCATATCTTTGCAATTCATATAAACTAACATTCCTAATTAGCAAGAGCCTCAAGATTTCTAAAACTTTTCACAAATATGCACTACCCTATTTCTTTTTCCCTAGTAAAAACTTGATTGGGAAGGATGGTTTTGTTTTTGTTTTATTGTAAATCTCTTTCATAATTAAAAATAAATTAATTCCCTTTAGTAGTCATGAGTTGTAATATTATTTCTCTTCATGAAAATTAATACACAGGATGCTTTGATGTAGTAGAAAGAGTATTGGATTGGAGTTAGAGGACCTGGGTTCAAATTCCAAGTTTGACACTTAGTACATATAAAACATTTTGGCAAGGGCGCTTAGCTTCTCTGTGTGGACCTCAGTTTTCCTCATCTGTAAAATAAAGGAGCATGAATAGATGACCTCTAATGTCCCTTACAGCTCCGATTCTCTGATTCTATATTCAAAGTGAAGATATCAAAAACTTAGATGACATCATATATGACACAAAGAAATGAAACCTCAAGATACTGTCAGATGGATATTCCCCTTAAATAAAATGGGTAATTCTTGACTAAGGTCAATAAAACACTGCCATTTTACTGAGAACTGGCTTTGGCATACTGCATACTGCCATGAAAAATTAAGCAATTTATGTAACAGGTACAATCAAATTAGAGTACTATGAATGGGAAGCACCTCGTTAGTTTAAAAAATGAACTTTTCAGAAAATATTTTCCCATTTCTTTTAGAAATGATTTCTTCCTTGTGGTTACATTCAAGTTTCTTTAGCTTCAGTAGCATATAATTCCCAGTTAGCATTGTTCTTAATGCCAGTGTTGTAGTAGTTTGGTAAAGTAGAAAGAGCATTGATTTTGCATTCAGAAGATTTGGGTTTCTGTCCATACTCTTCCACTATATGATTACTTGACAAACATGGGCAAGTCACATAAACCTTCGTGAGTTTCCTCAACTGTGCTTGTTCTACTTACCTTTCTGGGTTATTGTGATGGAGGGGCTCTGTCAACCTCAAAAGGTAATATAAAATGAGAGCTAGGATTACAAAATCATGTTTATTAAGATGAATATTTTTTCACTGTGCAAATATCTGTTTTTGGAAATAAATTGGGCAACTCCTAAATGTAGTAAAAGGTAATAAAACACTTTGAATGGTTTTTGAATGTCAAGTCATAGGGACAATAAAGGTGTTCTTAAGGAGAAGGTGCTGTTCATTAGAAAAGCCACTAAAGAGCTTAAATACTTGGCAAATGGTGTCCTTGGCTGTGACTACAGTGTGTATGAACAGTACAGCAGCATGAGCCTTGTAGAATGAATACTGTCCTCATTTCCCCCATTTACCTAGCCTTTCATACCTAGTTTCCTTTTGTATCATCCTCATTTCCCCAACCCCTATTTTTACTTCTGTCCCTTCCAAGTATTACTTCCTTCTATTATTCCTTACTGAGCCCTTTTCTTTCACAGGTCAGAATTTTTCCATTTATGGTATCTGTGGATATACGGGTGCTGGGGATGGGAGAGGTGGAAAAAGGTAAGGGTACTTGTTCTTAAATATTAGAAACACCCATTGTCCTCCAAAATAGTGGCTGCCTATTCTGATATTGGAGAAAAGAAGAAAGGGATTTATTGATAGAATAATTTTTTCAAAAATTGGGGAAAGGAAAGTTATTGATGGAGGTTGGGAGAGCCTATTGCTTGATTTGCTAATGACAAAATAAATACTGTGGTGTGTGGTAAGAATCTGAAGGGAAGGTATTTTATGACAATCCTGCCATGAATTCAAACTTTCCTGCTTGGGGGGATATGGAGGAAACTGCTATTGTATTCTTATCCTTTTGACTTTGCCCTTTCAGGATGCATCTCATGCTTATTGATTGACCAAAAGACATCTATCCAGAATTAACTGCTTCCTTTCTCCCACTTCTCCCTAGATAGATCTTTGATCTACAGCGTAAAATGCAAACCGAAATCTTAACGTGAATAATGAGCCCTCAATTTTGTAAACTGAATTTCTCTTTTTAAATTTAGTTCCCTTAAAGTGGTAGGTACTTTCACCCTTAAAATTACCTTAAGGTGTTTCTAAATCACACTAGTTGAAATAACGCTATAGTTTTTTTTCCTCTGTAAATAGAGAAGAAAGGATGGTAAAAATAGCATATTAAAAGTACCTTACATCTTTATTAGAAGAAAGAGCCTAGTAACATGAAGTCACTTTAGAGCCATTTTAAATGGATTCCTGCTCAGTAAAAAAGCAGATTTTAACCAATATGGTTTAAATGGATTAAATGACTGGATTAAAGATTTTAAATTTAAAAGAATTCTGAAAGAAATTGTTTCTTGAACATATTGAAGATGTTTCTGCTACTCAAAAGTGACAACGTGGCTTTTTTTTCTTCCATTTTGTCCTATAAATTTTTATTAATTTCTTCTCTTTGAGTCATATGTATATATGGACAAATGGCCCTGTGTGGCTAGATATGGGTTCTTAAACTGTGTGTGTGCATGTAAGTATGTGTTTATGTGTGTATGAAGGAGGAAGGGAGAGAAAGACAGAGATGCAGATGGACATCTGGCAGTAACAGTATAGAGAGACTTATGGACCCCTTTTCAGAGAAATGTCTTGTTTTTTTTTTAAATTCATAATTGAAGGATATACTAAATTCAGTTAGAGGTTAGTGAAAATAAGAGTATAATTGATTTTTCCTGTCCAAGGTCTCAGACTCCTTAAAATCTATCCACAGACAGGGGGGCCCTTGGTCTACCAAGAGAAACTAGATTTCTAAATGTTTTGTGAAACATTATTATTTGTGGAATATTCTTATGTTTTGAGTATCTATGAAGGAAAATGGGATATTTAAAAATGTACAAAAGAGAGTGGGATAAACTGATGGACACACCATAACTCCACTGTTATCTTGCAATGGCTAAATGGAAAAAAGAGGTGAAGAAGGCCCTCAACACATTAAGTGGGTCCCTATGATCAACTTAGGAAAGGACATGAGCAAAAGTCACATAGTATGGGTTAGCATGGATGGGTTACATTCTTCATTATCTGAAAGGCCACAGTGAAGTAATCTCAGATCCATTTGCCTATTTGAAGAAAAGAACTGCAAAAAAAAAAAAAGAACTGCAAATGATGGGGGAGGCATTTTAGATTCAGCAATCAATGAAATACCATTAGTGAACATGCTAGGCTTTCTCCATGATTGTGTAGCAGACCTTGAATGTTTATGCAGTTTGGACTGGTCTCAGAGAACTTGGGAGATGATTAGATCATAATATCTAAAGCAGAGAATTCTGAAGAGGCTATGGGATAAGAGTGGAGAGTTTAGAGGGACTATTATGAATAGAGAATGAAGTAGAGCTCAACAAATATGAAGTATGGAGGAGAAGGAGGAAGAGTGTCCTTCAGTCCACTTTTTCCTAGCTTTTATACACACACACACACACACACACACACACACACACACACATACACACACACACACATATATATATATGTGTATATATATATATATATCAATTAAACCTTTCATGAAAACCGCTATTTCTGTGAACACGAATAATGGTTTTGAGTTTTCTTTATAGCTTCATAATTGGCTAAATCTAGACTGATCACTTAAGAAAACAAATGTGTATCCTTATTCTTTTGTTAATTCAATTATGAGTGAAAATCATTTACCTAACAGTTGGTATGGGACCAAGTTAGGAACTAGAGCACTTTCTAATTTTAATAGCAGTTAGTAAAGCATAACATGTTTAAGAACTTTGATCAGTTGCTAAATTAACTAATAAATGTCTTTTGAATTCCCCTACAGCCTTATCTAATCAGAAAGGCTGAAAAGTAGAAAATTTTTGTGTCTACCTACACGGATGCCAAAAGCCCACTTTTCACTTTTCATAGGCCTAATTACTATTCTCAGGAGCTAGAATCATGCTTACCTCTTGCCTTGCAACCTTGGTAATACCTTGAATAATGACATATACTAAGTGGGTGGTCAGTAAATAATCAATAAGTGTTAATCATCAATATTAGAAAATTGAGATATGAATATGTGTTTTCAACATTCCATTGCACTTATCATCCATTACATTCTGTATATGTCTGGATGAATTTCTGCTAACCAGCCCTAGCTTGATGTTTAGAGCGTACAGAAGTTCCTATATAAGGAATCATATCATCAGAGTTCAACCCCTTGCCTGAAATATGATGAACTACATAGAATTTTAATGGCAATCTTATGTGAAAAAATTTCTTCCAGAATATGTCAGTGTGTGAAAATACTATGTAATACTAATAAAAATTAATATACCAACCTTAATGCATATAAACTGTTGTTAACAATTTGCTTGATATGCACTCTTCTATAGACCTGATATTCATAGGCTTACTCAGGTATACATACATACACACATATACACACAGATATACATATATATGTATATATACACATGCATGAATATTAATTACAAAATAACTCCTTATGATGTCAGAATGCTGTGTATGAAAGTCATATATAGGTGGGTTTTACTAGCTTTACTTGTGAGAATTCCTACACTGGAGCTCCTGACACTGATAATCTCACAATTCCTACATGCATTCATGTAGGACCCATTTGATGATGAGTAAGTAGCAACCTCTCTAAGCCTCATTTAGCTGATTTGTTAAATGAAGGAAATAACATATGTCATACTTTCCTCAAAAGGTTCTTCTGGGGAACAAAAATAGCAGCTAACATGTATCTATTGCTTTAAAGTTTGAAAAGCCATTGTACAGAGTAACAGACCTGCTGTAATGATGATTAACTGTGAAACACTTAGCTACTCTAAACAATACAATAATCCAAGACAATTTCAAAGGACTTATGAAAACTGCTGTCTACCCTGAGAGACAGAACTAGTGAAGTTTGAGCTCAGAATGAAGCATACTTTTTTGTTTTCTTTCTTTCTTTTCTTTCTTTCTTCCTTTTTCTTTCTTTCTTTCTTTCTTTCTTTCTTTCTTTCTTTCTTTCTTTCTTTCTTTCTTTTTTTTCTTTCTTTCTTTCTTTCTTTTTTTCTTTCTTTTCTTTCCTTTTCTTTCCTTCTTTCTTTCTCTTCTTTCCTTTTCTTTCCTTCTTTCTTTCCTTTCCTTCTTTCTTCCTTCCTTCCTTCCTTCCTTCCTTCCTTCCTTCCTTCCTTCCTTCCTTCCTTCCTTCTTTCCTTCCTTCCTTCCTTCCTTCCTCCTTCCTCCCTTCCTCCCTTCCTCCCTTCCTCTCTTCCTTCCTTCCTTTCTTTCATCCTTCCTTTCTTTCTTTCTTCAGCATGGCTAATGTGGAAATATGTTTTGCACGATTTCACATATATAATTGAGATCATATTGCTTGCCTTCCAAATGAGTAGGGGAGGGACTGGAGAGGAAAGAATTTGGAATTCAAAATTGTAAAAATGAATGTTAAATGAACAAAGTATATTTTTTTAAAAAAAAAAGTTTGTGAAGTGCTTTACACATGTTTGATCCTCACAGTAAATCTGGGAGGTAGGTGATATTATTATCCCCATTTTATAGATGAGGAAACTGAGGCTGACTTACCCAGAGTCACTAATCTAGTAAATGAGGAAGGATGCAAACTCAGGTCTTATTTTCTCAAATCCAATATTCTATCCGCTATACTACCTAGGTGTATTTAAAGTGTTTTGTTTTATAAAAGTAAGCTAATAATATTCCTACAGTACTAAGAATACAGAAACACAATAACTAGAGGTGATAAGGACTGGCTCTGTGATTCTATTGGTATAGAAAAATCTGAAGTGAGGACATTCCCTTTCCCACTGCATGTTAGTGCTTTTTCTCTGCTTGAGGTTTTAGGGAGTCACCTAATTTAGAGCAGGGAGAGGTTAGGTGATTTCCCTAGGGTAACACAGCTAACATGTCAGGGTTGACACTTGAATACAGGTCTTTCTCTCTTTCAAGTCAGCTCTCTAGCCATTATACTATGTTGGATGTATTCTTTAAAATTTACATTTAAGTAAAACTCTTATAAATCAACTCTCTCTTTTTTCTTCTTTTTTCCTTTTAATTTATTTATTTTTAGTTTTCAACATTTACTTCCACAAGATTTTGAGTTCCAAATTTTCTCCCCATCTTGTCCCTTCCCCCACTCCAAGGTGGCATGCATTCTGAATACCCCTCCCCCTAATCTGTCCTTCCTTCTATCTCTCCCCCACCCCCTTCTCTTATCCCCTTCCCCTTCAATTTTCCTGCAGGGCAGGATAGATTTCTATACTCCATTTCTTGTATATCTTATTTCCCAGTTGCGTGTGAAAACAATTTGTTTTTAACTTTTTTTTTAAACTTCGGGTTTAAATCAACTCTTATAAATGTAAGTGGAAACTATCTAAAGCATCCTTCAGTTAATACTTTTGTGAATGTAAAAAAAATAAATGTTATAATGTGAATAATGATTTCCTAGTTTTATAAATTATTAAAAATGCAAATGAATATATGAAGAAGCTGTGATTTGTCAACATAGGAACCTCTGGTGTAGAGATGCAGATCAAAACCAATACCAATCACAACCAATCTACGTAGGATGTATTTGATAAAAATTAGGAAGTTGCCTAAGGCATATAGAGGTAGAATGACTTCCTTATTTATACCTGGTAAATAGCAGGGGCCTGATTCCAACTTATATTTTCCAGATTCCAAGTCCTGAACATCTACTACATTATTCTATAGCTATGTTATATGCAGTGCATGTGTGCACGTACGAGTGTGTGTGTGTGTGTGTGTGTGTGTGTGTGTGTGTCAAAAACATTTGTGTGGAAATAAGTTTTGGTCAGGGTAAGATGTATAAAATGGCTTATGTTCACAGATTCTTTTAAAACATACACACACACATATATATACACACATATACACACACACATAATAAAAATAGGGTGACAACATCAAAGATACTGATTAACCAATGATTGAAATTTGAATTTGGGCCAGGTCCAAATATGAACCATGGAAGAGCCATTCCATATCATCTAGTATGATAAGACCACAGAGTTTATTGAAATCTATTCTTGGTAAATGGATCGTGTCCAATCTGGATCATTCACTGAAGCCTTGGCTGGAAAACTGAATGTGTAGATATTTTCTGTTTGAACAGAAGCTCAGGTAAAATTACTAGAGATGTAACTAACTTCAGAAATTCAAATTTAACTTCAAAAGGAGATGCTTAAGGATGATTTCTGAATTAACCCAGATGGATTCAAAGGAAGAGTTTGTATAGAACAGATTCTGTATACCTATGTCAAGCTTTCAGACAAGTGAAAAATTAATCGAGATCAGGAGAATCTTACTAGTTTGCATTTTTTAAATGACATTGAGGGAAAAACATGAATAGTGCTAAGGCCTGTTCTATGTGACTTGTGATATAAAACTAATAGGAAGGAAAATTACTATGAGAGAAAAAGTGAGGCTCCATATTAGATAATCAGCACTTTTTTTATTTAGAATTATTCAACAACTGACTGACAACTATGAAATTTAGTATTTATGAGGCTGAAATATTATCTTTTTATATGTAACTCTTTATACTTATGGAGTGATTTTTTAAAAAAAGTTTATAATAATGGAATAACCAGGAATAATAAATAGAGATAAAGTACACTTATCTCTAGATTTTCAATTTTGGAGGTACATTTTATTGCCCGTCTCACACATACTAAATTCACAATATTTTAATTTTTATTGTTATTGTTCTTATTCTTCTTTGTAAAGAACAATTAAGATTCCCCCTTTCCCCTTCCCATACATACATTTAATTTTCTCCAATATAGCTCTTACTCTGACAATATAGGGAATCCAATATTCATTAGGTCTTAGAATCATAAATTTAGAGCTGGAAGGAGCCATGGAGGCCATTTTGATGGAAATGGGAGACATATAGTGTCATAGTGGATATGACACGTAGTATCCTAGTGGATAGGGCATTGGTAACAAAGTCAGCAAAAACTAGGTCTGAATCCTGCTTCCTGTGCTTATGAGCTAAATGATTCAGTTGCCTCATCCTATAAAATAAAGCTAATTCCATTCTCATAAGGTTACTGTAAGGATCAAATAAGGTAATGATTAACTTAGCAATAACAACAAATTAGAGGAAAGGAACTAGTGGTGAGAATCAAATCAATTAACATATATTAAGTACTTTACAAAACTTAAAAAAATAAATGATGCATTTCAGTTAAAGATGGGAAATTAGTAAAGCTATTTACTAGTATCTTGTGAGTCACTGTGAATATGAATATAAATTCCTCTAGTTATCATTGTTTCAACTCCTTTTGTAATATTTCACTTCCTTTAAGTCCAAGTTTTGACACACAAGTCATTAGATCTTTCTGTGATAACCTAGGCTGTTACAATTCCTTAGAGTAACTATTATATAAATAATAAAATATAAGTTTGTATTGCCCCACCCTATAGATGTAGAAGGTCAAAGAATAGTAGAGAATTTCAAAGCCAAACATTATCTCAGGGGCCATCTATTCAGCATGAAATAGATTTCATTCTATATCATTCATACTTCCTTTTCTTGAAGACTACCAATGTGGGGCTCCATTCTACTTTTGGATCTAATTATAAGGAAATTTTTCCTTATATAAATTCTTAACTTCTTTGTTATTTCCACTCATCTGTTCCGTGTTCTACCCTATGTCATCAAATAGAACAAGTCTAACAAGCTTTTAAATTTTGTAGAAAATGATTTTGTTTTGCACAACAAAATTGAATATTATCATTACTTTTAAAAAATTTAATCTCATCTTTTTAGGCATAATTTAAAAATAAATTGTCTTGGGGCAGGTTGCTATGCTGCTATTACTCTTTTGTATTTAATGTTTTGTAGGCTATTGTTTAAGTGGCTAAAATAACTTCTTTTCTTAAATGAATTATATATTATGTATATATACATATACAGTATGTATATATGCATATATACATATGTGTGTATAGTCACATTTTATAGCTTAACTTGGTACTACTCCAGTAACAGACAGAATGAGAGAGGTGATAAGACCCTTACACTTTTCCCATATGGTTTTGATTTACAGCAAGTTGTGTTTATTTTGAAAACCTCCTTGCCCATGTAATTCAGAGATTGAGTATTTACAATGGTGAAATGACACCTATTGAAAATGTTAAATTGCTAAGATCAATATTATATCCAGATAGTTGTGGGTGGTAGTTTGGTCTATGACAAAGATCTGGTTTGAATAGTTTTGTTTTTTTCTTTTAGTTGAGTTCTCAAGGACATTTTGAGGTCTATTTTTCTTGTGTGAGGACTACTATCTGTTGGCACATGAAAGATAGTGAAAATATGGCTATAATTTAGCCACCTTGTCATATCTTGTTAACTTCTAAGTAGGTGCTAAATAATATGTATTGATCAATAATACTGGACTCCTCAGGAAAAACTTCCTGTGAATTTTGGTGGTGATTTCATGGTGAATTGCCATCATAAAACCTTCAGTTTCCATAAATATGTTTATGAGTCAGTCATTTATTCAATGCTTTCTTTGTAGACATATTGTTGATTGCGTTTGTGGATTTATCCTCCATTCAGGATGTTTTGATGTTTAATCTATTTGTAGACTCCATCTGGAGGTAAACACATTTTGATTAAATTTGACAAATCCCAAGGTATGGTGTTCAAAAATGTTTAAATAGCTTTTAGATATGTTCATATTGTGCTCTTAGTGTGTTCTTTCTACTTCAGTGAAAAAAAAATTCATCTTTAAATAGTTGCCTTAGGGGGATGAGCTTTGTATTCATCACAACAGAATGCAGATTTCTTTAGAAAACTTTGTAAATTTGTTATGAGCTAGTTTACAGCTCTGGAAGTGTTCTTGAACTTGTATCATATATTTGTGAATTGTATTAAAATTGTCTTTTCCAATATGATTTTAGGATGCCAGTAAGTCTCTTAATATGATCAGCCACAACCTTCTCCTTAAAAGTTTTATGATCATATGACTTGCCTGGAAAAGAAATATGTTGGAACCACCTTCATGTGCCAATTCAATTTGACTTCTAGATCCAAGCTCAGAGACTTTAGTTTCTCTTTCCTTGAGATATATTAAAATTTTTGCATTTCTTATGTTCAAATGTTATAATATTTTTGGAGAAAAATTCAAGAGGATCATATTTAATTTGTGTGTGTGTGCACATAAATACTGTAATATCATCCATGCACATCATGTTATTGAGAAGAGGATTTACGTCTCTCTTTAATTTGTAAACCATATTTATTTATATGTAGAAGAGATGATAATGGATATAATGCTAACTTCAAAAGATTTAAATAGTCCCCAGGAAAAAAAAATGTCATGTTTGATGACATTATCATGTCAGTGGTATGTCTTTTTAAATTTTATTAATTTATTTGAATTTATCAACAATCACTTCCATGTGCTTTTGAGTTTAAAATTTTTTCTCCCCATTTCTCCCCCCACCCTCCCCAAGACGGCACACAATCTGATACAGGCTTTACATTTACATTCCTATTAAACATATTTTCACATTAGTGAAGTTGTAAGTAAAAATTAAAACCAATAGGAGGAACCATCAGAAAGACGAAACAAAACTCAATGGAAGGTAAAAATAAGTGATAGCGATTAGACTTCCATAGTTCTTTCTTTGGATGTGGACAGCATTTTCCATCCCGAGGCCTCTGGAGATGTCTTAGATCCTTGTAATGCTGAGAAGGGTTCAGTTTAACAATCTTAGTCATCACATAATGTGGCTGTTATTGTGTACCAAGTCCTCTTGGTTCTGCTCACTTCACTCAGCATCAGACCATACAAGTGTTCCCAGGTTTTTCTGAAGTCAGCCTGTTCATCATTTTTTATAGCACAATAGTATTCCATTACATTCACATACCACATCTTGCTCACCCATTCCTCAATTGATGGGCATCCTCTCAATTTCCAATTCTTTGCCACAGTGGTTATGTCTTAAATGGAGACACCAAAACCTCTGGGGTTCTTTATGTACTTAGTAGTATTTTCTATATTTGTAGCAAATGAATAAGCCATGAGTGCAGAACTGAGTCAAATGTATAGTAATAATCAAAGCAACATAAATTTATATATTATAATATGTGACTTGTTTAACAGTTGCCAAATCAATAAGGTGTTTCTATTAATATCCCTAGCACTTTTGATATCCTTTTTTTCTTCTCAGTAACAATATTTTTTTCTTTTATATATTATACTTTTGTGTGAGTGTATGATAGAAGTGTGATATGCATAAAGTAAATTAATATAATCTGTATTTAAAATAATCATTATCATTCAAATCTTTTTGTATGATGCATTCTGTTAAGAAATATGGTAAGTTGCTAAAATGCTTTACAAGTAATTCCTGAGTCACTATGAATCACATGAACCAATAATTATGGATTTCTTCCAGCCCTGTCACTTTCTGGTTTGGCAAACAAGCTAGTGTCAGTTACCTTCCTTGACATAAAAGATTTGTCATTAATTTTTAGCGTTGTACAAGGTTTAAGTTTCTTGTTTGAACCAATTTATGTTTTCATTGTACTGTATTTTTATTGATCTTAGAGATCAGAGGTTCTTACCTTTTTTATGTCATGTACACATTTGGCAATCTGGTGAAGGGTAAGGATCCCTTTTCAGAATATTTTAAAATGTACAAAATAAAGTACATAAGATTACAAAGGAAAACAATTTTATTGTATAATTTTTCCCACCCAAGTTCACAGAGCTGGTGAAATCAGACCATGGGATTGAGCCTCAGCTTAACAACTTTTGATACAGATGAAAATAATTTTCCATATCCTCATTCTTTGGCAGTGATGGTGATGGTTCTGTATCTAATCTATTTCTTTTTCAGTCCTCTTATAGTAAACATTGAACTGATTGATTCTTTGAACTACTTTGACTTCTTATATCATCTTTTGATTTTTAAATTTAACTACTGATTAATGAAAATCTAGAATGTCTGATTGACCACTATTTTCCAGATTCTACTCCACATATTTTTAGTTACCTTTATTTGTGTGAAATGGCATTTTAATGTTTCCTCTGAATCCCAGCTAGATCTTGATATAATCTTCTAATGCTTTCCCTCAAATGGCTTCTGCAATTATAACTTTTGAAAGCTGTACTTAAGAGCATTCCTTGATACTTTCAGCTTTCCTATGTTCTTAACATGGCAGTGGTCACAACATATATTGTTTACAAGGACTGAAATATTTTTATACTTTAGCTAAACATTGTGGAAGAATGCATTCATTCATGATGGTTAAGTAATTGTCAGCTTTTAAAAATTTTTCTGTTGTAGAATAGATAGTCTGCTAGTAGGATTCATACTATTGAAGTGAAAAACAAGAGGACTTTTCAAATTCTGTTCTGAGGCCCATCTCATTTTCAAAATCTTTTGAGATGTCAGCATCATTTTTGTAGTCTATTTCATTTTAGGTAAAGTTTCTGGATTTAAGTTAAGATTTTGAATGACTTCAGGTTCAACTTTTTGTTCTTTAGATTTTAGCACTTCTTTGAGTTCATGTCCTATATTATCTCGGATCAGTTTAGGACTAAAGTTATTTCCTTCCATGTGACTGTACCATTCAGCAACATGACCTGTGATGGTGAAATGTGAGTACTATTTTCAATAAAAAGCAATAGGAACCCCTTGCTGTTACTTGTAAAAAAATTTTCTTTCATCCAATTTTGGTATGATGTAGTGTTTGTTATAATAAAGATATTCGTTGTCCTCAGTCTACTTCATACATATTAATATTTTGTCCACTTTAGTGGTCAGAACGATTTACACCAAAGTATTTCCAGCAAGTGTTGTACTGGTATTTCTGATTTGTTTCTGATGTATCTGGCCTTCTTGAGGTACCAGAACACAAAGGAATACCCCTTATTCTGACATCCTGTCTGTGGAGGTGATAAATGAAATAGTTTTGAGTAGAGCCATCTTGCAACATTATGTCTTCTATTGTGTTTCTGCTGTGAAGTCCCATCACCAGAACCCAATTTTTCGGAACTTCAAGGGTATCACCAGACATATACAACCTCCCATAACAATTTCAGGTATGCAGCTAGGTGGTTCAGTGAATAGAGTGTTGGATTTGGAATTCAAATCCTTCTTCAAAGATTTATGAAGTGTTTGGCAAACTCTCTCAACCCAAGTTTCCTGCATGGCTAATAATAGCATGTATTTCACAGAATTGTTATGAGGATAAAAATGAAATAACATAAATAAAATGCCTGGCAAATCTTTAAGTGATATGTAAATATTAGCTGTTATTGTGGTTGTTACACCACCCTAGTTGGCAGTCCCCACTTTCCTGTTGCTACTTCTCCACTCCTAGCAAGGACAATGGGTTAGATATTAAGTAAATTATTAGTACTGATGCTATACTTTGTGTTTTATTACTCAGATGAATCTAGTGCTGACTCATTAAAAATATGAATTTCTATGGGTCTCAAGGAATCTAATAAGCAATCACTGGGATAAAAGTCTTTTTTTGATATAGCAATGGAAAACAAATGTTGCCTTCTGCAGTGATGAAAAAAAAACATCTATAATATGTTATACTAAGACACTCAATAGTTTTGATTGATTACTTGTGTTATCTTGGGCAAATTACTTAGTCTATGAAAATCTTAATGTCCTCATCAATTAAATGAAGGAGTTAGGCCTAAATCATCTCCAAATTCTTAGATCTAAATACTTGTAATTCTATGATTTGATGATTGATTGAGAAACAACCTCAAGACAATTGACTTTACCTTTATGATTTCTACAGTTTCTGTATGTAGTTTAGCTTTACTCTTAGATCTGTGTAATTTTTTTTAGAAAGTTTTTTTTTTTGGAAAGGTGATGATAGTGATGAAAATCCTTAAACAATAATACTGTAACAACATCTAATCTATCAGAATTGGAGAATAGGGAACTGCACATAAGGAGAATTCAGAATTTCAGAATATCAGAAACTTAGCCCTTTAAATTCTAAATCTTAAATAATGTTAATTGTATCTGATGGGTATCCTTTTCATTTTCATTATATATCCCTCTCTTCTTTTTTTGTTTTTGTTTTTAAATTTTTTTAAAATTTTGATTTATCAACAATCACTTCCACATGCTTTTGAGTTTGAAATTTTTCTCCCCCTTCCTTCCCACCACCCTCCCCAAGATGGCACTCAATCTCATAGAGGCTATACATTTACATTCCTACTAAACATATTTTCACATTAGTGAAGTTGTAAGTAAAAATTAAAACCAATAGGAGGAACCATTTGAAAGTCGAAATAAAACTCGACAGAAGAGAAAAAAAATGATAGTGATTCAACTTCCATAGTTCTTTCTTTGGATGTGGATAGCATTTTCCATCATGAGTCCTCTGAGGATGTCTTAGATCCTTGTATTGCTGAGAAGGGCTAAGTTTATCAATATTAATCATTGCACAACGTGGCTGTTATTGTGTACAACGTTCTCTTGGTTCTGCTCACTTCACTCAGCATCAGACCATACAGGTCTTTCCAGGTTTTTCTGAAGTCTGCCTGTTCATCATTTCTTATAGCACAATAGTATTCCATTACATTCATATATCACAACTTGCTCAGCCATTCCCCAACTGATGGGCATTCTCTCAGTTTCCAATTCTTTGCCACCACAAAAAGAGCTGCTATGAGTATTTTTGTGTATGTGGATCCTTTTCCCATTAGTATGATCTCTTTGGGTATATCCCTCTCTTCTTAAAAAGAGCACACAGAACATAATTCAACTTTTCCTTTATGATTCATAGTTTTTATGAAGCCAATTATTGTACTTGGTTATCCCATAGTAATGCCTTTGGTTACTACCCATATTAATAGAAAACAACTTCCCTGTTTTCAAGTGTATAGGTAATTTCCCCCCTTCTTTTTCAGGAACTTGTCCATTCATTGCTACTTACAATTTTTCATGTATGGTAAGAACATTCCATGTATGGTAAGAACAATGCATTTCTTTAAACCAATGGTAAGCTATCAATATGTCACAAGCTTGCTTATGGTTTCTTTCTACTTCACTCTCCCTTAAATCTAAACATGGGCATGGGGCTGGACTTCAGTGCTTTAAGATCCAACTCAACTAGTACTTATCAAATTCCTGCTCTGTGCAAGGCACTATATTGAGAAAGGGGACACACATATATACACACAAAAAATAGATCATGCCTTTAACAATTTGACATTCTACTGAAGGAGGGGAATATAACATGTCTACACATAAATATTTGCATTATAATTCCAGGAAGAGAGAATTAACAATATACCTTATATTAAGGTTTAAGTATTTTGTTCTTTAACAGTAAAGCTAGAATTTTTATAATGAAAAGCAAAATGGATAACTTTGATTACATTAAGTTAAAAAAGTTTTTTGCACAAACAAAACCAATGCAACCAAGATTAGAAAGAAAATATAAAGCTGAGGAAAAAATTAGCCAGTTTTTCTCATAAGGCCTTATTTCTAAAATATAGAGAGAACTGAATCAAGTTTGTCAGAATACAAGTTTTTCACCAATTGTTAAATGATCAAAGGATATGAACAGACAATTTTCAGACAAAGAAATCAAAGTTATCTATAGTTATATAAAAAAACTGCTCTGAATCACTATTGATTAGAGAAATGCAAATTAAAACAACTATGAGGTGCCACCTTACACTTATAAAATTGATAATATGACAAAAAGGAAAGTAATAGATGTTGGAGGGGATGTGGGAAAACTGGGACACTAATGCACTGTTGGTGGAGTGGTGAAGTGATCGAACTCTTCTGGAAAGCAATTTGGAACTATTCCCAAAGGTCTATAAAACTGTACATACCCTTTGACTTAGCAATACCACTACTAGATCTACATCCCAAAGACATAAAAAGGGAAAAGGACCTATTTGTACAAAAAATATTTTTAGTGGCTCTTTTTGTGGTGGCTAAGAATTGGAAATTGAGGGAATGTCCATCAATTGGGGAATGGCTGAACAAACCACATTATATGGTTGTGATAGAATATTATTGTGATATAAGAAATATCAAGCAGGATGATTTCAGAAAAAATCTGGAAAGACATGCATGACCTTATGCAAAGTGAAGTGAGCAGAACCAGGAAAAGATTATAAATGGTAACAGCAATATTGTACTATGAAGAACTCTGAATGATTTAGCTATTCACATCAATACAATGATCTGACACAATCCCAAAGGACTCATGATGAAGCATGCTATCTACCTCCTGAGAAAGAACTTATACTGTCTGAATATAGATTGAAGGATGCTATTTTTTCACTTTCTTTCTTTTTTTTTTAATTTGAGTCTTCTTATGCAAAATGACTAATGTGGAAATGTCTTACATGATTGCACATGTGTGAACTATATTGGATTGCTTACCAGAAGGGGAGGAGAGGAGCGGGTGGAAGAGCAGAATTTGGAATTCAAAACTTTTAAAAATGTTTAAAAAAAATTTTAACATGTAAATAGGGGGAAATAAAATATTATATTAAAAAAAAACTTGTTCAAATTTCCCCAACTGATGGGCATCCCATTAATTTCCAAATCTTTGCCACCACAAAAAGATCTGCTACTAATATTTTTGTACATATAGGTTATCTTCTTTTGTCTTTTTGGAATATATACATAGTAATGGCATTGCTAGGTCAGAGGTTATGCAAAGTTTTATCACTTTTTGGGTTCTCTTGCATGAGGTTGGTGGATTCTTTCAATTTTTAAATTTTTTTTCTTATTTTTAAAAATTTAAATATTTTTTTATTTTTCTCCAATTACATATCAAGAAAAGTTTTAGCATTCATTTTTACAAGGTTTTGAGTTACAAATTTTTCTCCCTCCCGCCTGCCTCTCCCCTCTTCTGAAAATGTTATACATTTTGATGTATTTTATGCTATCATATAAAACATATTTCCATATTCTTCAAAGTTGTGGAAGAAGAAACAGATTAGAGGGCTTCAGAGGTGATGGCGAGGCAGGTGAAGGACAAGGAGACTTCCTATATCAGGCTAGCCCACTGTGTCTTAGTCCAGAATCCCAAGAACCAGGTGCTGGCTAGGTTTTACTGCCACACAGAAAGAACCATCAGAAAGCGGCTAGTCCTGCAAAAGGACCCTTCAGTGAATAGGATCCTCTGTCGCAGCTGCTCCTCCCTCCTCATCCCTGGTCTGATCTGCACCTGGTAGCAGAGGTGTCACCTAGACCAGTGCTGGACAGTACAGACTTGTCTAAAATGCCATTGAAGCTGCAGATTTCTCAATGACCCCAGACACCAGCTCTGGGGGAACCAACCCGAGGCCTAGCTGGGGAACTAGGCAGACCCCAAATTGACTAGATCTGTAGAACACACAAGCCCTCCAGTTTCAGCCCAGCCTTCTAGGGGAAAAAAATGCATCATCAGGACCTCAAAATACAGTGAATGAGAGGGTATCTTCTGCAAAGGCCTAGGAAACATGAGCTGTCATTCAGATAAAATATTCAGTAAAGTATTCAAATAAAGTTTTGTCCTGCCTCTTTAAAACAAAAGAAAAAAAAACAGATCAAAAGGAAATGAAACCATGAGCAAGAAGAAAGTAGGTGAAAAAATATGTTTCCATCTGCATTTTGAGTCCATCAGTCCTTTATCTGGATATAGAAAGCATTTTCCTTCATGAATCCTTTATATTTGTCTTTTATCATTGTGTTGTTGAGAAGAGCTGAGTCATTTATAGTTGATGCTGCTGATACTGTGTACAATATTTTCTTGGTTCTACTCATTTCACTTTGTATCAGCTTGTACAAGTCTTTCCAGGTTTTTCTGAAATTTGTCTGTTCATCATTTCTTATTGCACAGTAGAATTCCATTATATTCATACACCACAGCTTTTTCAGCCATTCCCCAGTTGATGGGCATCCTCTCAATTTCCAATATTTTGTCACCACGAAAAAAGTTGCTGTATATATTTTAGCACATGTAGGTCCTTTTCCCTTTTTATAATCTCTTTGGGATACTGACTGAGTACTGGTGTTGCTGGATCAAAGGGTATGAAAAGTTTGGTTGTCCTTTGGGCATAGTTCCAAATTGCTCTCAAAAGTTGTTGTATCCATTCACACCTCCACCTGTAACACATGAGTGTCCCAATTTTCCCATATCCTCTCCAACATTTATCATGTTCCATTTTTTGTCATTTTAGCCAATCTGATTGGTGTGAGGTGGTATTTCAGATTTGTTTTAATTTGTATTTTTCTAATTGAAAGTGATTTAGAGCATTCTCAATATGCTTATCAATAGCTTTGATTTCTTCATCTAAAAACTACCTATTCATATCCTTTGACCATTTATCAAGTGGGGAATGGCTTTATTTTCGTAAATTCAGCTCAGTTCTCTATGTATTTGAGAAATGAGGTCTTTATCAGAGATACTTTCTGTAGAGATTGTTTCTCAGCTTTCTTTTTTTTTGTACAAAAGTTTTTCAATTTAACATGATCAAAATTATTTATTCTACACTTTGTATAATATTCTCTATCTCTTGTTCTGCTGTTCTTGGATTTGTTTTGGGGTTCTATTTTATGATTGGAGGTGTGTATGGTACAGTTGTAGTAGTTTACTGCTTACTCTGCCATTTTGGCTTTAAGAAGTGCCTAATTCATTCAATTTCTATTTTGCCTTCTGCTTCTAGGATACCAGGGCAGTTTTCCTTGATAAAATTTTTGAAATATGTTTTCTAGGCTATCTTTTTAAAAAAAAAATGGTTTTAAGGGGGTGGAGCCAAGATGGCCGAGTGAAAGCAGTGACTTGCTTGAGCTCTCCCCCAAACCCCTCCAAATACTCATAAAAAATGGCTCTAAACAAATTCTGAAGCAGCAGAACCCACAAAAAGACAGTGAAACAAATTTCCAGCCCAAAACAACCTGGATGATTGATCAGAAAGGTGTATCGCGCTGGGCTGGGAGCACAGCGCAGCACAGCATGGGCGCACAGGCTGCAGCAAACCTGAAGCAGGCCTCAGAGGACTGAATCGCAGGTGGCTGTGGAAGTTTCCAGACTCCTCAATCCATGAATGCCAAAGACAACTTAGAAGGTCAGTGGGAAAACTCTGTTTCTGTCAGTGGTCAGAGAGGAAGGCGGGGTTTCAGCTCCATTCCCCAAGAGCGTGGCCCTGGGGAAGGGGGCAGCTGCTTCCCAAGCTTCTGGCCCACAGATTGAGGGGGAATCTAGTGGCTGATCAGAGAGGGACTGCAGGGATCTGTTGCCAGTGCTGAGGCAGGAATCTCTTGTTTTGCCCGTGTGTGGATCTGGGTCACAGTTCTGGGCGCAGTGCTGGGGTGAGGAGGAGCTGGCATGGTGGAGCTTGGAGTGGCTGTGGAGAGGAACCCTCCTCACAGTTACAGGACAGAAAGGAATACTTGTGGTCACAGGCCAGGAAAGGAGTAAACACCTCGCCCCTTATCATACCACCTTGGAAGAACTGAAAATTTACAGGTCCCTACAAGTATCTCTGAAAACAGCTACACAAACCCCTGAAGCTTGGGACAGTACACTCTCCACATTGGAAGCAGATTCGTACCTTAACAAAGAGTTTAAAACTCAAGTAATTGGCTGGGATCATGAGCAAGCAGTGCAAAAAGAGTCAGACTATATTATCTTACTTTGGTGAAAAAGAAGATCAAAATACAACCAGAAGAAGACAACAAAATCAAAGCTCCTACATCCAAAGCCTCCAAGAAAAATATGAATCAGTCCCAGGCCTTGGAAGAGCTCAAAAGGGATTTTGAGAAGCAAGTAAGGGAAGTAGAGGAAAAACTGGGAAAGAGAAATGAGAGTGATGCAAGAAAATCATGAAAAAACAAGTTAACAGCTTGCTAAAGGAGACCCAAAAAAATAACACCTTAAAAAACAGCTTAACCCAAATGGCAAAAGAGGTCCAAAAAGCCAATGAGGAGAAAAATGCCCTAAAAAGAAAAATTGGCCAAATGGAAAAGGAAGTCCAAAAGATTACTGAAGAAAATACTTCCTTAAAAATTAGAATAGAGCAATTGGAAGATAGTGACTTTATGAGAAATCAAAGACACTGTAAAACAAATCCAAAAGAATGAAAAATTAGAAAACAATGTGAAATATCTCATTGGAAAAACAACTGACCTGGAAAATAGATCCAGGAGAGAGAATTTAAAAATTATTGGACTATCTGAAAGCCATGATCAAAAAAAGAGCCTAGACATCATCTTTCAAGAAATTATCAAGGAAAACTGCCCTGATATATTAGAACCAGAGGGCAAAATAGAAATTGAAAGAATCCACAGATCTCCTCCTGAAAGAGATCCCCAAAGGAAAACTCCTAGGAATATTGTAGCCAAATTCCAGAGTTCCCAGGTCAAGGAGAAAATATTACAAGCTGCCAGAAGGAAACAATTCAAGTACTGTGGAAACACAATCAGGATAACACAAGATTTAGCAGCTTCTACATTAAAGGACCGCAGGGCATGGAATATAATATTCTGGAGGGCAAAGGAGATAGGATTACAACCAAGAATCACCTACCCAGCAAAACTGAGTATAATCCTTCAGGGGAAAAAATGGTCATTCAGTGAAATAGAGGACTTTCAAGCATTCCTGATGAAAAGACCAGAGCTATAGAAAATTTGACTTTCAAATACAGGACTCAAGTGGAACATGAAGAGGTAAACAGGAAAGAGAAATCATAAGAGGCTTATTAAGATTGAACTGTTTACATTCCTGCATGGAAAGATGATATTTGTAACTCATGAGAACTTTGTCAGTATTAGGGTAGTTGAAGGAAAAAAATTGTATGTATGTATATATAGATAGATAGATAGAGGGCACAGGGTGAGTTGAAGATTAAGGGGTCATATCTGGAGAATAAAATTAAGGGATGAGAGAGGATGATACTCGGAGAAGAAAGGGAGAGGTAGAATGGGGTAAATTATCTCACAAAAAAAAAACAGAAAAGAAAAGTCTCTCACAGTGGAGGGGAAACAGGGGAAGGTGAGAGGGAACAAGGGAATCTTATTCTCATAGGATTTGGCTTAAGGAGGGAATAAACATACACATTCAATTGGGTATGGAAATCTGTCTTACCCTACAGGAAAATAGGGGGAAAAGGGAACAAGAGAGCAGGGGGGTGATAGAGAGAAAGGCAGATTGGGAAAGGGGGTAATCAGAAGTAAATACTTCTGAAGAGGGACAGGGTCAAAAGAAAGAATAGAATAAATGGGAGGGCAGGATAGGATTAAGGGAAATAGAGTTAGTTTTTCACAACATGTCTACTATGGAAGTGTTTTACATAACTGCACATGTACAACCTATATTGAGTTGCTTGCCTTTTCAATGAGGGTGGGTGGGTAGGGAGGAAGGGAGAAAATTTGGAACCCAAAGTTTTAAAAACACATGTTTTAAAAAAAATGTTTTCACATGCAACTGGGAAATAAGAAATACAGGAAATGTGGGTACAGAAGTCTATACTGCTCTACAGGAAAATAAAAGGGGAAGGGGATAAGAGAAGGGAGGGGGGAGAGATAGAAGAGAAGGCAGACCAGAGGAAGGAGTATTCAGAATGCATGCTATCTTGGGGTGGGGGGAGGGGTGAGAAATTTGGAACTCAAAAACTTGTGGAAGTGAATATTGAAAATTAAAATAAATAAATTTATATTAGAAAGTAAAAAAAAAGCAGGAAGACAATTTGATAATAACTATGCAATTAAAATAAATAAATAAATAAATTGCGAATGGGCTGCCACTGATAAAAGGGCATGAAGCAGTTGAGACTCCCAAAATCCCAAGTTCCTCCAATTAGCTGAACATTGATCCTTCTGAAGTCATTAGTGGAATAGCATTGGGGAATAGCTGCTCTCTTCTGGGAGGGGGTGGGGAGGTGGCTGATAGGGAGGTGTAAGGACTCAAACTGTATTTGGAAATTCCTGGCTTTGGGGCATGCCTATAGACTAGTTAAGTATTGTCTAAGAAAAGTTACAATGCCTTTACTGTATAGTAGTTGTGCTGACACATAATTGTTTTTATTCCTTTTTTTTCCTTTTTTTAATTGTGAACAAAAAAAATCTGTATACATTTATCAGGCTTGTCTAGTTGTCTGCATTATGGGGTACATTAAATGGAATTGAAATAGGGAAGTTAACAGGACAGACTCTCCCCAGGGGTCAGGGCCCAAGGTAAAATTCTGATTGGATAAACCCATAATGACTCCACCTCCTTCATTGAATAAGGTGCTCAGCTACCACCTACTAAAGGGCAAAACTGGAAAGTAGCAGTGATAGCTCTCAAGGAACCAGAGAAAAAAATTACATTCTTCCCAAGAATGCTGGTGTTAGATGGAAAACACAGTCAATCAATCAAACACTGAGCATTTATTAAGTGTTGCTACGTGCTAGGCATTGTACTAGGTGATAGTGATACAGAGGAAAACTAAAACAGTTCCTGCCTTCAAAGAGCATGTAATCTGGCCAAGGAAGACAATGTGCACCTTATATTGGTATAACCTGGGATGTTTTGCTGCTGCAGCTTAAAAATGATTACAGACTGGTGGAGAGAACAATTACTCATTGCAGGCCCACATGAAGGGCGGAGTTGGCATTTGAGTTTTGGAGAGGAAAAATATTCATCTAATTTCCTCTATGCATTTTCTGGTATTCTGTTTTGTATTACTTCTCTGATTTCTGTTTGCTATCTGCTTAGAAAAAAATTACTCACTAGTTTAAAAAAATTTAAAAATTTAAAAAATTTAAAAAATTTTTAAAAAATGGTTTTAAGTAATTCAAGAATTTTTAAATGATTTCTCCTGGATATATTTTTCAGGTCAGTTGGTTTTCTAATGAGGTATTTTATAGTTTTTTTCCTATTTTTTCATTTATTTGTCTTTGTTTTGTTGTTTTTAGTGTCTCATGGAGTCATTAGTTTCCGTTTGCCCAATTTCAATTTTTTAAATAATATTTTATTTTTCTTCAATTTCATGCTAAAACAGTTTTAATATTTTTTAATTTTAAATTCCAAATTCCATCCCTAACTCTATTCCTTCCCCACTTTCTGAGAAAGTAAGCAGTCTGATATAGACATGCTGTTGACAAACAAATATGCACATGCAATCATGTAAATCATTTCCATGTTAGTCATTTTGTACAAGAAGATTTGAACCAAAAAAGAATGAAAGAAAGGAAGGAAAGAAAGAGGAACAAAGGAAGGAAGGAAGAAGGAAAGAGAAAAAAATAGCATACTTCAGTTTCTATTTAGACAATATCAGTTTTTTGTTTCCCCCTCTGAAGGCAGATAGCGTGTTTCATCATGAGTCCTTTGGGATTGTCTTGGATCACTGCATTGCTGAAAATAGCTAAATCCTTCACAGTTACTCATTGTACAATATTGCTGTGGCTGTGTACAGCATTCTCCCTACTTCACTTTGTATTAGTTCATGTAAGACTTTCAAGTTTTTACTGAAATCATTCTGCCTGTCATTTCCAAAGCACAATAACATTCCATCAAAATCATATATTACAACTTGTTCAACCATTTCCCAATTGATGGGCATCCCCTCAATTTCCAATTCTTAGCCACTACAAAAAGAGCTGCTATAAATACCTTTGTACAGATAGGTCATTTTCTCTTCTTAAAAAAATTCTCTTTGGCGTATAGACCTAGCAGTGGTATATGCACAGTTTTATAGTCGTTTGGGCATAGTTCCAAATTGTTTTCCAGAATGGTTGGATTAGTTCACCACTCCACCAAAAGTGCATTAGGGTTTCCCCACATCCCCTGCAATGTTTATTATTTTCCTTTTTTGTCATATTAGCCAATTTGATAGGTGTGAGGTGGCTCCTCAAAGTTGTTTTAATTTGCATTTTGCTAATCAGTAGGGATTCAGAACACTTTTTTTTCATGTGACTATAGATAGCTCTGATCTCTTTGTCTGAAAACTATTCATATCCTTTGACCATTTCTCAATTGGGGAATGACTTGTATTCTTATACATTTGACTCCATTCTCTATATATTTGAGAAATGAAGTCATTATCAGAGACATTTGTTGCAAAAATTTCTCCCAGTTTTCGGCTTTCCTTTTAATTTTGGTTATGTTGATTTTGTTTGTGCAAAAACATTTTAATTTTATATCATCAAAATTATCTATTTTGTATTTTGTAATGCTCTCAATTTTTTTTCATCACAAATTCTTCCCTTATCCTTAGATCTGGCAAATAAACCATTCCATGCTCTCTTAATTTGCTTATGGTATCATCTTTTACATGTGAGTCATGTACCCACTTTGAGCTTATCTTGAAATATAGTGTGAGACATTGGTCTATAGTTAATTCTGTCATACTGTTTTACAATTTTCCCAGCAGTTTTTGCTAAATAGTGAGTTTTTGTTCTAAAATCTTAGATCTTTGGTTTTTCATATACTAGGTTACTATGGTCATTTACTATAATGTGATGTGTATAACTAATCTATTCCATTGATCCACCACTCTCTTTCTCAGCCAGTACTAGATTGTTTTGGTAAGTATTGCTTTGTAATACAGTTTAAGGTATGGTGTGGCTGGACAACCTTCCATCACATTTTTTTTTAACTTGATTCCCTTAATATCCTTGACCTTTTGGTCTTTCAGATGGATTTTTTTATGATATTTTCTAGCTCTGTATACTAAGTTTTGGCAGTTTGATTCTATGGCACTGAATAAATAGATTAATTCAGATAGAATAGTCATTTTTATTATATTGGCTCAGCCTACCCATAAGCATTTAATATTTTTCCAATTGCTTAGATCTAACTTTATTTGTGTGAAAATTGTTTTGTAACTGTTCGTGTAGTTCTTGGGTTTGTCTTGGCAGTGAGACTCCCAAATATTTTGTATTGACTACCATTATTTTAAATGGAATTGCTCTTTCTATCTCTTCCTGCTGGACTTTGTTGGCAATATATAAAAATGCTGATGATTTATGTGGGTTTCTTTTTTATTCTGTGACTTTGATAAAGTTGTTAGTTATTTTAAGTCATTTTGTAGGTGATTCTCTGGGATTCTCTAAGTATACCATCACATCATCTGCAAAGAGTGATAGTTTTGTCCCCTCATTGTCTATTCTAATTCCCTCAATTTCTTTTTCTTCTCATTGTTATAGCAAACATTTCTCATGTAACTGAACAAGTTTCAATATATTACTGTGATGGAATACTATCATGCCCTAAGAAACGACAAGCGGGACAATTTCAGCAAAATCTTAGAAGATTTGTATGAACTGATACAAAGTGAGGTAAGCAGAAGCAGAACATTTCACACAGTAACAGTAATATCCTATGATGATCAATTGTGAATGACAGCTATTCTGATCAATATAATTATCTAAGATAATTCCAAAGGACTTATGATGAAAAATGTTATCCACCTCCCAAGAAAGAACTGATGGAGTCTATGTGTATATTGAAACATAATTTTTGCCTTTTTTTTTAACAACATGACTAATATGGAAATATGTTTTGCTGGATTTCATATGTATAATTGATATAAAATTTCTTGCCTTCTCAATGGGTGCAGTATGGGTAGGGATGGAGTGAGAGAATTATGGAATGAGAGAATTTGGAATTCAAAATTTAAAAAGATGATTGTTAAAAGAAATTGAATAAAAAAAGGATTGATATCAAAGTTATCTTGTCTTGCAATTAATTTCCAGAAAATGTTAGAATGGAGAATAGAAATAATGATTTATTCCAGAACTCATGTTTCTTTAATTAATGAGTTCCCTTCAAATAATAGTTTTCTTTTTTTATTTTGATTAGAATTGTTTATTTGGAAAATAAGACAATTCACATTAAAAAGAATTAATATAAGTCCCACATTCACCTCAGGTCCATAAGTTGCCATTGTACTAAATTTTTAAGCTAATGATACTTGCAGGTCTTTCACCTAGAGCTGTAAGGGATCACAGAGACCATCTCAGCCAACTCCCTCAGTTTACACATGTAGAAACAGAGTCCCCCTATGGATGTTAAGTGACCTGTCAAAAGTCATTGAGGTAGGGACTGCTAGGTGGTGCAGTGGATAGAACACCGACCCTGAAGTCAGGAGGACCTGAGTTCAAATCCTGCCTCAGACCAAACACTTGACACTTACTAGCTGTACCATGGGCAAGTCACTTAACCTCAATTGTGTTAAAAAAAAAGTCACTGAGGTAGTAACATCATAGACCGCATTTCAATTCAGGTCATTTGACTTCATCATAATTACCCTTTCTACCATACAATACTGCTCCTAGAAATGATCAATTCCTCATGATTTTCGCTATTAACCCATATACCAAAAGACTCTAGACTATCTATCTATCTATCTATCTATCTATCTATCTATCTATCTATCTATCTACCTATCTATCTATCTATCTATCTATCTATTCATATAGAATATATATATATATACTTATACATGTATATTATATGAATTTATTATGTTTCTAAAAATATTTTTTTCTATCTTTCCCCTTAAATGAGAATGAAGGTTACCTGCTGTTTGTCCTCCATTCTCGAAGAGGACCATGACATCAGGGAGGTGATGCCATGATATGGTAGTGAATTGGATTTAAGTGAAGGAGGCCTGTGCAAAGTCACAAGCCTCCCTTTCTCTACTAGAGCCTGGGTCCAGTGGCCAGATGCAGATCCATACAACTGTAGATGGCCTGGGATGCAGTGGGGGACCTTGGCCTTTTCAAGCTAAGGTCTTTAACAGGTTTCAGTTTGACTGAGGCAATACCCATTCAGTGATTCAGGCTTAATAAGAAATGAGGGAGAGAATGGCCTCTTTAAAAAGCAATAATAAAAAGACACTAGACTACATATATGTATATATATATATATATACACACACACACACACACACACACACACACACACATACATACATAGGTATACGAGAGAATGAAAGATTAACAACAACAACAAGGGAACTAGATGAAGTCTCTACACAAAGAGAAGGACTTCAGAGGAGGTGCTGGGAGCTAAGCCTTGTCATGCATATTTCTTACATATTTATTATCTTCTAAGTTTAAGCTTACTCCTCCCATAGATGCCGTATGTATTTGTGGGAAGAAGGGAACCAAGTTCGAACTTAACCTGCCAATTCATGCAGAAGTTAGGGAATGCTGCTATTTCTTCCCCTTTTCCTTTCCTTTTCCCTTCCCCTTTCCCTTCTCTTCCTTCATTTATTTATTTATTCATTCTAAAAAGGTGAGGCAATTTAGTTTTTGTCCTGACCAGGTTTTCATTTTTCGCTTCTTGAAATATAGTTCTGAAAAGACAGGCTTTTAAAAAGCTCATTATGTTTTAAATGGAGCTACTTGACTAAGGACTTTACACTCCATACCTACTCTGGCTTTTATTGAATAGTCAATAAAAGTCCCAACCCAAGTCTCTGTTGCCCATTTTTTAGCTTTTGATGTTTAGGCTTAGAATGAATGAAAATAGCATTTGTTTTCTTTTCTGGCTGGAATCTCTGAGAGTCTTCCCCTCCCAGAATGATGTCTTTGTGATAGTGCATCTATTGTTTCAATTTTTACCTACTCCTTAATCATATAATGAGCATGATCTGACCTGGAAAAGACTTTAATTTCTAAAGGCCAAGGTCACCCACTGCATCCTGGTCTACCAACAGTTGTCTTGACCCTTATCTTCTAGACTCTGATGACTCTGGAAGAGAGGGTAAGGCTGAAGACTTTGTGTAGCTCTGCCTCACTTATATTCAATTCATGGGTAAGTCAAGCCATCACTCTCTTGACGTCATTGATTCTCTTTGAGAATGAAGGATGCAAGTGTAGAACTATATGTTGCTATTAATAGCACTGCTGGCTTATTACCCTTTCTCACATAGAAACTTGCTGTCTCTGTGGTGACTGGGAAGCTAGATAACTAAGCTTTATAAACTTGTGTGCAAAGGTAACCCTCCAAGAGGAGTTAATGTCCCCTTGTGCTAATTCTGGTCAATGATATGTGCCAGGCACTAAGGAGTTTTAGAGTATGCTGGATGGTATTATGCCTTCTACCCAATGCCAAAAAGTAGTAGGAAGAAATTCCCATTTCTTTATGATTTTCTGAGAATTTTCAGAATTCACTACTCAAGCTTCTATCTGCTTAGAACTCTTTGCTGTTCTCATTTTATAATCCGTAATCATATTGGCATGTCATAGGAACAAATTCAACAGAGAAACCTGAGAGGTTACTGAGTTCAACTCTTTCATTTTAAAGATGAAGAGACTCAAACTTAGAGATGCTAGGTGTCTCATCCATATTCACAGAGACAGTAAGTAGCAGATAAAGAATTTGAACCTAGGCTCTCTAGCTCTGAAGTGATTAGGTTTTGCACTGTATCATGCTCCCTTGTATAATGGAATTGATTACACAGGTAAAATTTAATTGAGATCCACAGAGAAAAATAGCAACATACACGAAGTTAAATGTAGTATAAATATCTACTGTGATGACTGTAGACTTATAACTCTTCCTAGATCTAAGCAGCCCTTAATTAATCTACATTTACATGCTTTAAACCCAGGATTTTCAGTGCTATATCATTTCTTTGTTAGAAAGTAAACATTTCATCCTTGTATAGTCCCTTGGGCTAATGTGTGAATCTGATTTGCTTGACTTTGCATATTTGTTAAATGTGTTTTCCTTTTTCATTGGGAAGTGGGAATGAGAGGCAGATAATATAAATCTTTGTTTATTGAAAAAAAAGAAAGAAAAGTATATGTTCAGGTGTTGAGACTCAAACCTTCCTATTAACTACTCTATGGAAGCTAAGAGATATACCCAGTGTGGAGGTTAGCAGCTACCCTCCTTCCTCTTCTTAATTTTCTACTCATGACCTCATGAATAGTGATGTGCAATCAGTGAGGGAACTTTCCACCTAGGGAGCTTATTACTCTTTTAGACATTTTCCCCTCACTCATCTCATTGCTTCTGACCCAGCCCTCCAACCTGGCACAGGTGGCTCATCAATGATGTAGATAGTAGATAGGCCTCCAATCACGCCTGAGGGCTTGTTCCTCATTATGAAGTGGTGGAATGGATTCATAGGCAGGTCTGGTCATAGAGAAAGATCCCATCCACCAGGCCTGCTGTCAGTTTTGACATACTGCTTCTCCAAAATCCCCACTGGATTCCAGCCATGCTTTTGTAATTTAAATTATCATCTCATTCTTTTTTTTATTATTTTTTATTTTTCTTGGCCTTATGGGTAGGCCACCTTGAAATTAGGGGCTTATAGTTTACTGGATGGGGCATACTTGTGAATTTAACAGCCTGTTACATGAAATTAGAATAGATAAGTTTGGAATGGGAACCAGAAGAACTCTTTTAGGGGTAAAATGCATGAACATAAGTGGGTAGACTTTGTGATAATTCTGAGGCCTTTTTTCCTTTCTTATTTCCAGGTGTTCAAACATGTGCCTGATAATTCAGGTTGTCAGATAAATGACTCCAAAGAAGTTTGAGGGAGGAGAATAATTTGGCAAATTCTCGAAGTTAGAGGTCACGTTGTATCTGCATTCTCAAAAGTACCTAGCATTTTATACCTCCCCTTACAAACAAAAGGCATATGTCACCCTCAACCCCTTACCCTCAAATCTTCTTGCAGGTTTAATTAGTTCCTCTGTGATTTTTTTTTTATCATTTTTTTGATTTTCTTCAAATGTCTCTGAGAATGATATGGAATACAAAATAAATATCTTAATATCTGATGTGATAAAAGTGTGATTTCATGATGAAGAATCAAAGAATTGTGTATCAAAATCTTGTGAACTTAATGCCAAATCATGTAAAAACAAGTGAATACAGCAAAGGGATAAAATATTGTATGTTGCAAGATTATTAAGATGTAAAAAGTTGTAAGGTTTATTGTACTTCAATAAATTTAATTATTAAAAAAGAAAAAAATAAGTCTTACATCAAACCTATCTCCATTTATTAAATAAGGAAAACCAACTTTCTTCCTCAGCCTGTTCAGAAAGATGAGATGAAGCAGATATAACTGAAAGAAAATACTAACAATATCTAATACTTATAAACTCCTATGTATTTTATGAACGTCTGCATACATATTATCATATTGAAATCTTAATTTTATAAATACATAGGGCAAATAGGATTATTTCATTTTTCTGATGAGGAAACTGATGCCCTGAGAAACTGATTTTTAAAGGTTAATGATGTTAATAAAAGGAAGAAACAGGCAATATATCCAAATATACCACTCCCAGTTTAATACTTATTCTAGCAGGTCATACTCTTCTTGCTTGCCAGACCACATGCGGACTGAATATGACATTTTCCTCTAAAGATTCACAGTGCCTAGTATTCTCTGACTCCAGTGCTTAAGTGCTGAATATTTATTAATTAGCATCATGCAGAACATGGTTAGCTCCTCCAGGATGATGCAAAAGAAGAGGACACATATATTGGCTGGTCTGGTTTATATGTAGCATAAATTTTCTGATCTCAATCATCTTCACTGGGATCCCTCCCTTTTCACTGTTCAGACTAACTTCTTCTAATCAAGTTTTCTCCAGTTATTCTCAGATAGACACCAACTGAGCTCAGAACCTCAGACTGGTAGATTCTCTAAGTTACTCTGCTAGCAATTGGCTTCAGGCCTCACCCAGTCTGACTCAGCCCTTCCCTCCTAACAACAGAGGAATTCCCCTGAAAATCCTCAGACACACCAACTGCTTTTACTTGAAAAATGGAGACTCCAAGATCTAGCAAAGAAAAGTATTTGAGATAACATCTGTGACAACCATTATTGAGGCAAGGAGCTCAAATGACTATTTTATCCTTGTTGCAGTTAGATCTAAAAAGAATCGTAAAGTAATTACCAACTAAATGATCAACTCAAATTCCATTGGGGGAGGGGGAAAGCTAGACTCAAACATAACCTTCTGAGCAAAGAAATCAGCATTTTTTTAGGGGATGGGGATGTGACAAAAAACCAAAATTATGCAATCCATACTTTCCTACTTGTATAGCATTTCAGACTTCTACTTTTTCTCCCCAAAACTTACTTCCTACAGGAAACCTTTCCTGAACAATACACTTTATTCTATTACTTCCTGATCATTCAGTACCATGTGTATTTTCTGTGCTAGGCAATACTCAGGTCATTTATCTGGTTCTTTGACAGTGTTCAGGAATATTTTTTCATATGTGAACATTATTTCTTTTTAATTTCAGGAGCTCACAAGCTTCTGGAGGGATTTAAAAGTTTTGTTTGTTTTTCAGATTTCCACATCAGCTAATGTATTGTTCTAAAAGTGGAACTGCAGTAAATGTTGTTGGATCCAGTGCAACACAATCCAGTCTATCAATGTGCTAGACACTCACTGTAGGTATGAGACAAAACACAAAGCAGCCCCTACCCTCATGGATTCTGGATTCTACATTCTACTCTGATTGACTGAGGAAACAAAGGTTTTTAGTAAGTACTTCAGATACCATTTGTCCCCCAAATATTTCAACGAAGCAAAAAAGCTTTAAAAAATGATTTAAAATTTTCCTTTCTTAACTGTTTTCATTTGAGAGTTATTAGACTATTAAAAACTAAAAATGTATAGTCTACTTTTAATGGATTGAAGACTGTTTTTATAACATAGCTCAATATTGCCTGCATTTTACTGTCAGTCTGTCACTTATTCTTAAATAGTCTGGAGAGAAAGCAGCCAGGATATTCAGGTATCCTGAAAAGTTTTCAATATCTTGAAAATTAAAGAATATGGAGATAGGGAGAGAGGTATGCCAGAGATGAGAGATCACTGTTCTGTTACTAGGCTCCATCATTATAAAACCTAAACTTTCTGTCATTTTAATTTCTCAACTCATCACTGGGTATCAGTGACTAAAGTCATTAGAACTTGCTGCCAGATAATTGGGGGGGGTTCCTTTTTCTGGACAAGATGGAAAAATAATCACATTCTGATAAATTAATGGTTGATTAGGGTAACTTACTTTTTAATTTCACCTTATACCAGGCAATTGAAACCAAAGATTTTGTTATCAAGGGTGATGATGAAGCTATTAAGAAGAATGAAAATAACTAGTATTTATACTTCACTTGTAAGCTTACAAAGTACTTTGAATATTTTATCTAATGTGATTTTAACAATAACCATCATTTAAACAGTACTACAGGTATTATTAGCCTTATTTTTAAAGATGAAGAACTAGAGGTTGAGAGACATTAAGTGGTTTGCCCATAATCACACAACTGATAAGTTTCAGTGGCAGAATTTGAAACTAAGTCTTTCTGATGTTGTACAATTATGTAAATATTCCCAGAATAATCTATGCCTTGCCATAATTTTTCTATCCTCTTGACAGCTTTACAACTAACTGAATTTTTCATAGGAAATTAGTTTCCAGAGAAAAATTATGGGATGCAACTTGTTAGACCCCAGTGCCTCCTTTCAGTTTTGACCCATTTTCCTGTTTTCAGTAGGCTTCAGTTAGCATGAAAGTTTCAAAAGTAATAAGTAGGCTCCTAAGAAAGATTTTTGGCATTCTTAAAATTAGTCCCAACTCTAATAGAACAACCTAAGGTTGTGAATAGAGATAATTAGGGAAAGAGTGTATCCACATAGAAAGAAAGGATGTGATTGGTGTGGATGGACTTCGGGTGGTGGTAAAAGGTTTTTTTTTTTCAACCACCAGAAATATAGATAGCTTTGTTTCTGATGATCATGAAAGCCACAGAATGACTTGCCTGCTGGATGCAAAGGTAGAAGATCTTGTGAAAAATATACAGGCTGCTTCACATACTACAAAGAGCATTAGATTTGGAATTAGAGGTACTTAAGCTGTGTCTCTGTTATTTACTGCTTTTGCAAACTTATGCAAATCATTTGAACTTTATGAGACTGTTTTGTCATCTGTAAAATAGGAGAATTGGACAAAGTGACCCCTGTGATTCCTTTCAGCTCAAAATTCAATATGGATTCGATATTTCTGAGAGTTAGGAAGAAGCCTGTGATCTTGATTATATATGGGTCTCAGTGAATGTGGAAATGTATCATAGGGAAGGATAGGAGAAGCGAAGGAAATGATTATTCATTAAGTACCTACTACGTGTGAGGCATTATACTAAGTATATTACAAACATTGTCTTATTTTATCCTCACAATAACCCTGGGAGGTAGCTGCTATTATCATTTCTGTTTTACAGATCAGGAAATTGAAGCAAACAAGGTTAAGTGACTTGCTTAGGGTGACATAGTAAATCTCTGAAGCTGGATTTGAACTCAGGTCTCCCTGACTCCAGTCCTAATGCTTTATCCCCTGTGCTACCTAGGAATATTATAGAGGCTTAATTTAAGCTGCTTGAAGAAAAAGTTAATTTCAGTAGCTCTCAAGTGATATTCTCAGACATGCTGGTCAATTCACATAAAGGATCTCAGAAGTAGAACTTAATGGTCACACTATGTGATCGAGTCAGTGGTACAAGGTGGGAGATTTTTAAATGCGCCAAAGATGGAGGTTTTTTTTTTTCAGTAGGCAATCACAGTAGGCTCCACTTGAGTAAACATAGTATCAGAACAATGGTACTAGAGCTTTACAATATAGTGGAGCAATCTTTAAACTCAACCCTAGAAGAAAGACAATAGGAAATGAAGGGCAAAAAGGTAATATTGACAGATGCCCTGCTGAAATTGCCAGGAGACTCAGCGGCACGTTGATGTTAAGTAGGCATGATGGAGCAATTGACCCACCAAATTAGACAACTGACAAGTGTGGTGAGAGGCAGAGAAGTCAAGCCCAGAAAATAGAAATGAGTTTGCAAGTCTCGCAATTCTGAAAAAGAAAATCAGAGAATTAGGGTGCAAGAGAATCCTTTGACACAACTGGCATCTCAGTGATTTGATGGGAGGTGGATAATCAATTATCAGGGGGTGCTGCCCCACTACAAATACCATAGGATGTGTGGAGTAGGAATGATGAATATATTAAAAGGGAGCCACTATTGTCTGAGTGACAATGTGAAAAAAACAAAACAAAATACAGCATTATATGCTAGGCAAAAGAAGTCCTTCAGTGGAGATTCCATACATGGATTCTAAAAATGTCAACAGAGGGGATATATTTTGTAGACTACATAACCTGAATCATGTGACTACATGTAATTGAAGAAGCTACAAAAGTAGACTAGATACTAAGTGTACGGTTATTCTAAGATGGATTGTTAGAGTCGCTCACTGGGATGAGTAGAGTCAGGGCTTGAGAGGCCGTATTTTGTAATGCATAGAGGACTAGCCTGAGTGTGAAAAAGACTTAGATTCAACTCTAGCCTCTGACAACTTCTTAAATGTGGGACGACGGGCAACTCACATAACTTCTCTGTACCTCAACTTCCTCATTTATAAAACGAGGGTAATGTTATCTGCCTCATTGGCTGGGTTATCATGAGGTGTATGTTAGATTAGGTATGTAAAGTACTTTGCTAGTTTGAAAGTTCAATAAGTCATTTCTTGCTAGAACAAGGAGTTTTAAAGCCCATGAAAAAGGGAACCATATGAGACATCTCTTGAACACTGAATAAATAGGAATAAATCAGAAAGTTCTTAGGAGTGAGACTCTAGATACAAGTCATCCTGAATCCTTAAATTTAACACACTGGTAGAAGAAAAACTAAAGGAATCCATCAATTTATTGTTCAATTTCAGAAATAGAATAAATGACCAAGTGTAGGTTGTTAAGGAACATTAGAAAGGAATAGTTTAAAAATAGAAGCCTAGAGACTATTTCATGCTTTATTGGAAACCCAGGATTATTGTATGTCTAAGGTAAAAAAAAATCGAGTAGGTGAGGAAAAAATCATTTGTGAATATTTGTCAGAATCAAAACCAATTGCACAGGAAAAGGGATTTCTAGAAGTCCATTAAAGTGTGGTTAAGGATGAAGGAAATTAGAAATTAAGCCAAAAAAGACTATGGGAGCTTCTGAAAGGCTACAAAGCTAATAAAGGAGGTTCCTCATTCAAATATATTGGAAAGTGTTGGCTATAGCTCTTGCAGGAACATAAAATTAAGAAGAAAAAGATGTATTCAGAGTTGAAAAAGAGAAACCATTCAAATTAAATTTGTGCCTTGGTCTTTTCAAAGGAACTCAGGTGGAAGACTCATATACCCTAATTATATTTTGAATCTACTAGTCAAAGACTCTAATAGCTCACATTTTTATGGTGGTTAAAGCTTAAAACACTCTTTCTTCATAAGAGTGTTATGAAGGAGTGGTGGTTCCAACCTTATAGAAACTGTATTAAAAAGGTTAAGTAAGTTGCCTTAGGTCACACAAATAGTAAGCTACAGAGACAAGAATTGAGCACAGCTCCTCAGATCCACTGATTCAGTAACCCTTGTGAAATAGTAAATGGTGTAAGATTGGTATAAGCTATGCTCAAATAACCCAGCAGCCAGCAAGTAGCTCTGCTAAGGCTTAAATTCAGGTTTTTGTTCTTTATTTGAAAACCAATTCAACAAAAAATTTCAAAGCATTCACTATGTGTGAGAGTGTGATATAGAGGATGGGGGGTAGTTTCTCTCTCTCTCTCTCTCTCTCTCTCTCTCTGTATATCTATATCTATCTATCTATCTATCTATCTATCTATCTATCTATCTATCTATCTATCTATCTACGTATATATACACACACGCATACATACACATATTTATAAACAAACACGTGCATTTGTATTTAGCATATATAGATATTATATGTACAGACACTTATTGGCTTTGCCACTCAACTTGAGCAAGTCACTCAACCCAGGCAAGTTACTGAACCCTGTTAACCTCAGTTTCCTCATATGTAAAATGAACTGGAGAAGGAAATGGCAAACCATTCCAGTATCTTTGCTGTGAAAACCTGAAATGGAGTTGGACACAACTGAAAATAAATGAATAACATATACACACATAATAGTGTATAAAAACATCACATTATATAGTCATACATATAAAATTGAACTGGTCTTTGCATTATAAATCATTGGTTTAACTACACTGATACATTGCCAAGAAATAATTACACAATATCTATTTTTGAATGAGTATGACACAAAAGCAATATTTCATATGATACTTCTTGCCCTGATGTGGCATTTACGAAACAAATACTGATTTCAGAATGGTGGTAACACAATCGATTGTCCGTTTGGATAAATAGCACATAAGTTATAGAAATTGCTTGTCATGTTAATACACCTATCTCAATTTGAACTCCATCAGAAAAATCAATGCTAGAAAAATTCGAAAGGAAAAGAATCGCTATGGAAAATATTTTAAAAACATCTGTCCTATTTGTGACTATATCTTTAAGCAAAAATGAGACCTAAAGATCATAACAACACAAACTGTTTGAACTGAAAGAGGAATTCTAACCACCCCATTTTATTGATAAGGAAACTGAGAGCTGAGGATGTCCAAAACTATACATACAGTTAGTGACAGTAACAGTTCAGTGTGCCTTATGATCCTTCCTTATCTTTTGCTATGCTATATGATATGTTTATCAGCAACATGTATTTTATTTTGTTTTACATAAAATCTAGATTTAATCATATTATAATGCTGCACACTATTTTGAGACCACTTTAAAAATATTCATTAATCCAGATGTTACTTGAAAGAAACGACTTAAGTAAAAGACTTAAGAATCTGAATTTTGAAACTGAGAAATAAATATATTAACTGAAAGTCAGCATTGACCAGAAAAATAGAAAAGAGTTAATTATGGATCCCATTCAGTGTTTTAAATTGCTGGGTTACTTGGGCTTATAGGGGTGACTGGATGAGTTTACCAATCCAATCCTTTTTGGAAGAAAATCCTAAATGTCTGATTACTTCCTCACATTATAAAGGAAGAATACCATGTGGGTTAAATCCTGGACTTATCCTAGGTTAAATTTGGTATGATCCTGGGAACTTGGAATCTGGAATCTATGTTTGCTTTTAAGCATGTATGCATGTATGTATGTGTGTGTGTATGTATACACATACACACACACACACACACACACACACACATATATATATATATTCCTTTGAGCTAGAGAAATCATACATAGACTCAATAGAAATGAAAAGCATTGATGGATTTGATATATTTGTTAAACACAAAATAAAATTATCACTTTAAGAGTAAAGCTAAAAATTGTCTCTGTTATTTCTATCAATTGTTTTGAAATATATGCTTACATTTCAATCTTTCTCAATTTCTTATCATGAGATTTAAAGTCAGAGAATTATTTAGAGACCTTCTAATCTGGTCTTCTCATTTTACAGAAGAGGAAACTGAGTCCCACAGAAATTAGATGACTTTCCCAAAGACAGACAGCTAGTAATTGGCAGAGCCAGGATTTGAACTAAGATCTTTCTTTTTATTTTTCCTTTTTCTCAGTATCTTTACCTTAAGGAATACTAGCTGATGATTAACGATCAACTCATCAGTGCCTGCCTATATGGTGCTTTACAATTAGGTACCCACTATATTGATGGTCTAGGCAGTGACTTTGCAAATGAAGTTTTATTCCAAACTTATTCTGTTATTGTTCTTGGATTCCATGTCTCTCTATTTAGCAAGGAGGTGTGTGTTTTGTTTTGTTTTGTTTTTTGCCTGGGGAGGCCTTTTTTAACCACTTTGTTGTGGCAATTATTTGACATTGGTTACACTTTTCTAAGAGATTGCTGTAACTAGAGTGAGTCTTTACATTTGTCTGTTGCCATTTTTTCAGATTAGCAACATGTTTAAACAAACTGGGTTAGAATTGTTGTGATTTAACATGTTACCTTATTTTAATCTTTATCTTTTTTCCTAATTCAGCATTCAATTTGATTTTTGCTCTACCTAACCAATCAATAATCTGCCTAGAGAAAGCTGATTCTGAAATGATTCCGCATCAATAACTAGTCATTTCCTATCCATTAAGATGTAGTACATTTCATTTAAAAAAATGTTATTCAGCACTTGCTGTGGTCAAAGATAAATTAATTATTCTCCTTTCAAAATACACTATTCTTAAGCTCTCTGTTTCTGTATTTTGACCCCTCTTCACCTCACTTCCCCAACCATGCCTTCAGGATCAGAAGTAACAACAAATAATTAGATTTCTCTATATGCTTTATGGGCCACATATCTTTTCTTAGCAGCTACCAGTAATAAACACGGATTGTACAACGTAGCTAAACACTGTTTCTTCCTTCAGTTATACAATACTTCATATTCATTATGGCATATCCCTCCACCTTCACATCCCCATGATGCTCACAGCCTATCTGCTCCCTCATCCCTCCCAAAATACTACCCAAACTGTCATTCATGGTGTCCCTCCAAGTATCACTTTTCATCTACAAAATATCAAAAGACCCACAGGAGACATCCATCATGTATGTTGTGCTTCTTTGGAAAATTCATAGGAAGAAATGGACAAGAATCGCACAGGAAATGAGATCTATCAAAGTATCAAAATATGGGCAACGTACACTTTGAGGTACATCACAAATACGAGAACTTTACATGCATCTAACAAAAATGGAAGAGATGCAGGGCTTGATCAATAATATCATAGAGGAATAGGACAGGAGGAGAAGATAGAAGAGCTAGAAAGTGAGAAAAGGCTTGGCATTAACCATGATTATCACTATCCAGATTTAATAAAAGGATTTGTTCTGTGAAGTTTGGATTCAGTCAATGGGCTGTACTTGAGGACCTAGACGGTGGCCTCAAGGCCACAGGTCCCCACCCCTGATCTAGACCATCAAAAATATATATTTATGCTACTTGAGAACAAGTACTTTTAGAAGTGTGGCTGGAGCTGGAGCTAGAGTTGATGAGTGAATGAGGCAACCATCTAACAGGACAATTGGACCTCAAATCAAGGGTTCTAGTGATGAATGTGTTAAGTCCTTTGGGGTGTGTTTTGTGGCAAGGTGGATGTTGAAAACCTGGCTAGGAAGTAAAATACCATACCAATGTATGCCACTAATATTTTACTTACAAGAAGGAAACACTCCCTAACTATCTCTTTGACTTAACTACCTAACTAAGAAGTGTATTTTCTCTCCCCCACCTCTACTTTCAATTCTGGAAGCATAATGAAATCAACTCTGCCATTTCTCTTGGAAAGTTGTGTCAAACTACTCCCATAGTATGCCCTCAATAACCATCCCTGTAACATTCCAAACCAAAATACCTCTCCTCCACACCCCCTCCCCCATAGGTGCTATTTATCCCCTTGAAACGTTCTCCTTGAGGGCAAGAGACTGTCTTTACTTTTGTGTTTATATCCTTATAACTTAGCACAGTACTTGGAACATAGTAAGCACTTAGTAAGCATTTTTTTCCATATTCATTCATTCATTCATTCATTTGTTCATTCACTCATATGCAGTTGATTCTTTGACAAATAGAATCTTCTGTTTTCCAAGTAACACTGTGTCTCTTCACCATGAAATTATGCTGACTGCCCTCCCACAATCCCCCATGCCCTGATAGCTTGTCATGTAATTTATGGTCTCCTGGGGCTTCTTATGGCATATGGTAAATTCTGTTACATAATTCTCCTCTGTCATGCCTCCCTCTGTATTTCTTAAGATAAAGTACTTAAAAAATTAAGGCTCTACATTCCTAAATAATACCACTGAAACTAGCCAGGTTATTTTTAAAATTATAGAAACTCCTCTGTTGTCTACTTATGACCACCCATTCCTGTTTTCCCCTTTCTTATAAGTCTTAACTATTTAAGTACAGCCATACTATCAGTGGTAGTATCCTTTTCAGAAATCTCTTATGTTTTTACTTTTTGTTTCTTGGATTCTTCATTTTCTCCCTGCCATAGCTCTCCTCTTCACTTACCAAGTCCTATCAATACTTTTCTGTAATGTCTTCCCAAAACTCTCTCTTCCTTTCTGTTCCCATTGCCATTAATCTCATCATCACTCACTGAGACAACTTTGATAGCTTTCTAACAGGTCTTGTCTCCATTCTCATCTTCTTTCTAATCCGTGCTTCACAATGTTGCTGGACTTATTTTCTTGTGCACACATCTGGCCATGCAACTGAGAAAATGCCTTCATTTGCTCCCTATTAACCACCTATTAAAACAAGGGAATTATTAATGTTAACAAAATCTTTTTACTGAAATTTAAGGCTCTTCTTAATATGGCACTTAAATATTTTTTAAGTTTTATATTCCCTTTACTTTACATATGCATATACTACAGATTATATTCCCTTCACCTACAATGTTCTTTTGATCTTCTTCCATATCTTATCCATCCTCTAAAGTCCTTCTCTGATAGCTATATTTGGTAATTTTTTATCCTCTGTCCACATAGAGCTCTTTGTAACTCTTTTGCACAACTATTACATACTATTAAATTTGTATTACTTTGGATGGGTGTTACATCATTCTTTAAAAAGAATGGACCATATTTTACCTTAACTTTTTGTCTTTGCCTGTGATACTTGTGAATTATCGATGCTTCCTAACCCTTTCCTTAAATTTCTTCTGAGACTACTGATTTGTTATCTGTAGGAACTTACAGTTTTTGAAGGTAGTCTGGGGGTTGAATGAATTGTCCAGGGTCACATAGCATATAAAGAACTGGAACCCACATAATCCTGACTCCAAAGATAGTCCTCTTTCATCTATAGCACACTTCCTTATAATATGGTTTACTGATCTGAAATGTCAATACTTCTTAGTGGTTGTAAAGCTTTGGAGAAATGATGAGAACTAAATAGATAATTAGATTTTCCTGGGGATCATTAGGGCTCCTTGTGAGAATATATATGCATGCATATATGCATAATGCATGTATATGCACACATGTGTGTAAATATTACACATATGTATACATATATCTATACACATATATACACACATTCATATATTTTTCATAGACAGATACACATAAACATCTACAATATACTATGTATATGTGTATGTGCACATATTTTCTCAGCCTGATAGATATATTCTTGTATTCACACACACACACACACACGTGCACACACATGTACATATATTTGTTAATAAATGTCAAAGACAAGATTCAAGCCCAGCTTTTTTTGACTCCAAACCCATCACTGTATCCACTCAGCTTCCCTTATTCTGCATGTATTGGTATTGTTATAAAATTTATACATATATGTTTTTATTGTGTGTATATAAACATGTCAAGCCCTGAGGCTTCTGGGGTGCCTAAAGGGAAATAAACATGTGCTATGCGTTTAAGGTTGTGGAAGCACACAGGCCCTTTGGGCTATTCAAAACAGTCAATTCTTAGCTTTGGGACAGGTATTGATTGTGGATTGAAAAGGAATTAACCTAGAAATAGAGAGAAAGGACCTTAGACTGAGAGCAAGAAGATTTAATCAAGAAAGCCTGGAACTGGTTAAGGGGTTTTTGATTCAGTGGAGATAACTAAACAACTTAATGAGCACCAGGTCTCTTCACCTATGCATTGATCTACTTTCTCCCATCAGTCAATAAATATTTATTAAGTACCTACTATGTTCCAGATATTGTTATAAAAGAAAGGCAAAAGACACTCCTGCTCTCAAAGAGCTTACTCTTGAAATTGAAATTGAAAAAAATTATGTGCAATCAAGATACATACAGGATAAATTGGAGATAATTCAAGAGGCAAAGCATAGAATTAAAGGGGCATGAGAAAGGATTCTGGTAGAAAGGATTTTAGCTGGAACAAGAAGGAAGCCAGTGAAGCAAGGAGGTGTGTACAAAGAAGAAGGGTATTCCACCCTAGGGAAAAAGCAAGGGAAAATGGCTGGAAACAAGAGATAGAGTGTTTTGTGCAGGGAACAAGAAGGAGGTCAGTGTCACAGGATTGTGGAGTATATTAGGGGACATGAGATTTAAGAAGACTGTAAAGATGGAAAGGAGAGAGATAATCAAAGGCATTAAACACCAAAGAATTTTACATTTTATCTTAAAGTTAGTAGTGAACCACTGAAGTTTACTGATCAGGGCAGGAGGGTGGGACATGGTCAGACCTATAATTTAGGAAGATTAATTTGACATTTGAGAGAAGGGTGGATTGTAGTGGTGAGATGCTTATAGCAGGGAGACCAACCAGCAGACCATTTCAGTGATGAGGGTCTGTATTAGGGTAATGGCATTGTAAGGGTAAAGAAGTGGGCATACATGCATATCTATGATACTTTCTATTCATTTGGAATCATATGTCCTATTTCTGATATCATGAAAATTTCTCCCTGAGTGTTTTATAAATTGTGTTGTGCCCAAATTATCTACTTTGTATGTATTTTGTCAGGTTTTACCTCTAAGATATGAGAAATGTACCAAAAGTAAACAATTGATAGGACTTGGAAATAGATTGGGTATGGAAGTAAGAAAGAGGGAGGAGTTAAGGATGACACCTATGTTGTGAGCTTAGGATACTGGGAGGGTGGTGGTGCCCTTGACAATGATAGGGAAATTAGAAAAAGGGGAGGCTTGATGGGAAAATATAATGAGTTCATTTTTGGACAAGTTAAGTTGAAGATGCCCACAAAACATCCAGTTCAAGATGTCCAAAAGGTAACTGGAGATGCCATCTTGACAGTTAGCTGAGAGGTGAGGGATAGATAAATAGATATGAGAATCAGTCATCTCAGAGATGATAATTGAACCCATAGGAGCTAATGAGATCACCAAGTGAAATAGTATAGAAGGAGTCAAGAAAAGCCCAGGACAGAATTCTTGGAACACCTAGGATTAGCAAGTGTGACCTGGAAGAAAATCCAGCAAAGACTGAGGAACAAAGCAGAGAGATAGATAAGAGTAGAACCAAGAGAAAATAATGTCATGGAAACTTGAGAAAAGAGAGCATCAAGGTGAAGAGTGTGGTTGACAGTTTCAAAGGCTAAAGAGTGGTGAGGAAGGAGAAAATGTCATTAATCTGGAAGTTAAGAGATCATTCATAATCTTGGGTATAGCATTTTCAGTTGGTTGCTGAGGTTGGAAGCAAGACTGTGAAGAGTTAAGAAGAGAGTGAGCAGAAAGGAAATGGAATCATCAATTGTAGATAGCCTTCTTTCAGGGTTTTGGCCACAAAAAGAAAAAAGAAATGAGAACATAGTAGAGTAATTGATGAATCATAATTTTTTTTAAATGATGGAAACATGGATGAGTTATAGGCAATAGGGAAAGCAGCTAGTATAGAAGGAGAGATTGAAGATAAGTGAGAGTGGGGAAGATAAAAGTAGTGATGTGTTGGAGAAGGTGGGATGTAATAGGATCATTTGTGAATATAAAAGACATTATCTTGTAAAGGAGAAGGACTACCTTTTCACGTGAGACAGGAGTGAAGGAAATGCCAGGAGATGCCCATCTGAATGATGTGAGATAAGGAGGAAAGCATGAGAGCAAAATTTTGTCAAATGTCCTCATTTTTATCAATAAAATATGAGGAAAGATTCTTAGCTGAGATAGTGGGAAGAGAAAACATTATAAAAAGTTTTTTTGGGAGGGAAGGTTTAGAAAAGTCATTGTGATAAGTAGGTTAATGAGTCAATTAGGGAGGTATCAAAGGATTGCCTTGCCCCAGTGATGGTACTGTTGAGATTGCATTGCATAAATTTGTAGTACTTCAGGAGTTCCTCTAGCTTTGCTTTTTAGTATATGAGTAGGAGTAAAGGCTAATGATGGTAAGAGTGATTCAGAGCTGAAACTTGACAGGGGGACTTAAGAGAAGACACCAATGTGGAGTTGAACTGGTTGACCAAAGAATCAAAATGGAGAAGGGATGAGAGTATACCTAGTGCAGGAGTGATAGATTGGGAAAGAAATAGTGGATCAAAAGATTGAAGGTCACTGTAAGAGAACAGGTATAGGGGTTAAAAGGGTGGAAGAAAGATGGAATGACATGAGATTATAATCAAATAAGGGAATTTCAGAGTTCATGAATGTCCAAGTGGCAAATTTGTAGGTGATGGCAAAATCTGGAGCATGACCATCTCTGTATGGTTAGAATGGGGTGTAGGAGTAGTTAATGCTAAACAAGTAAGTTGAAAAACTGGGAGGATAGACTTTTTGAGGGAGAATAAGTATGTATATTGAAATCCCTTAATATGAGAGCAGAATTTAGTATGAAAAGAGTATGAGACAGCCATTGAACTCATTGAAGAAAGAAGGGGAATGGCCTGGCGGTTGGGAGACAAAAGCTACCAGAATTTTGGTTGGCTGGTGGATATGAACTGAGTGAATCTCAAAGCAGAAGTTACTAAGAAATGGGAGTAGAGAGTGAGGTTGGAAGTGGTGATGAGCAGTAATGAACATTCCAATTTCCCAACCTAGGCTGGTGAATCAGAGGGAATGAATAGAAGGGCAACCAGTGCTGGAAAATGTGACCAGGGAGGCTGTATTCTGACACAGACTGAGTGGGTAAACTGGTTCATAGTGGCCTCCTTGCTCTTGAAGCAATTATGTAAATAGGAGAGGGCAGAGATAAAAGGCCACCAAGTCAAATATTGTCTTATAAAACATTAAAAAATGTGAATTTTCAAAGTCCTTGTAATTGACTGTGGGAAGAGATTTCCCCCAAGGAAACAAGAGGATATTGGGTAGCTTAGAGGACAGGGTGTTCATGACCGTGAATGTCACTTTATCTATCTATCTATTATTTATCTATCTATCTATCTATCTATCTATCTATCTATCTATCTATCATCATCATCATCATCATCTACATTCACTAATCAATATATATGTATGTGTATGTATATACAAATTTATGTATATATGCATACATATATATTTATAAATACATACACACTTATGTATGTGTATCAAACCACTAGCACCATATTGACTATTATCTCCCTTCAAATCTTGATGAAGATAGTTCAGCACCCTGAACCCAAAAGTCTTGGGAATAGCAATGCTCTAAACCACCAGACTTGCTTCTAATCCAGCCCTTGAAGTCATCAAGGGGAGAAATCCATAAAAATTGTAAATATAAATGTGGATCAGTGGGTATCTATCTATCTATCTATCTATCTATCTATCTATCTATCTATCTATATCTCTCCATGTGTATATAAAAATGTATATGTCTATCTATCTATCAATCCATCTATCTCTTCTCTATCACTCCACATGTGTATAGAAATGTACGTGCATATCCATCTCTCTATCTATCTATCTATCTATCTATCTATCTGTCTGTCTGCCTGTCTGACTATCTATCTATCTATCCATCTATCCATCTAAGAGATAGTGTGGCATAATGACTAAAGACGTAGCCTCAAAGCCAGGAATATCTGGGTTCAAGTCACATCTTTGATGCATACTAGATATAGTGTGCTGGGATAGTCATTTAACTTTTTAGTGTGCTGGGCAATTCTTCAGGACTATAAATTACATACAAAGTGGTGACAAATTGGTTGAGATAGTTTTTACCTCAGAGATCCTTATATCATACACATATGTAGACACAGAAACACATGTACATTTTAAACAGACTTGCAATTTCATCAGTATAGTCAATTCCTCCTGAAGGAACCCACTGTACCAATTGCAGATCAGCATCTGATTTGCAATTTGTAGTCATAGAGAGTTAACCAGGGTACCCTGAAGTTGCTTGATGAGAATCACATGGTTCTTATACATCAGAGGTAGGTATGCACTGATTATATTTCACCATAAAGATTGAATATTATTTGGGTGGAGAGGGAAAGAGAAACTTCCACACTGATTCACATTCTCTTATTCGTTGAAGCAAAGAATGGAGGAAAGAGCTAGTGACCCTATCTTAGAAACCATATGTGCCAGCTTTGTGTAGTAATTAGTGAAAGGCGCCCCTTTACTAAATCCATGTTCTTATATTTTGCATTCCTTATTGAGGAAAATTGGGACCTGTGTTCATCTTGCTATTCTGCTGAGTATGACCCATGGATTGTTGATTCCAAAGAGAGAGCAAATGAATGACCGAATGAATAAATCATTTATGAAGTGCTTTCTTTGTGAAAAGCACTAAGCGAAGTGCTGGGTCTACAAATAAAAAACAGTCCCTGCTCTCAAGTAGCTCATATTCTAATGAGGAAGACAACAGATATGAAAGGTTTCATCTGAAAGTCAGATAGAGTGATATAATCATCTTTAAGGTAGAGGAGGAAAGCAAGTTTTGATACCTCTTTTTAATGTCATTTTTATTGATAAAATTATATCAGCTTCAGATATTGAGCCATTTGATGGTTCAAAAAACTTTGGTCATAAGAACTTTCTTTGGTTTTTTGTTTTGTTTGGTTTTTTTGCTTTTAGGCAATTGGGGTTAAGTGACTTGCCTAGGGTCAAACAGCTTGTAAGTGTGAAGTGTTTGGTCTGAGGCCGGATTTGAACTCAGGCCCTCCTGACTTCAGGGCTGGTGCTCTATCTACTGTGCCACCTAGCTGCCCCCATAAAGCTTTTTTCACTGGTGTACAGTAGCTACAGGTATGGCTATCACACTTGCAGGAGCAGTTGGCAGACTATGCCTCCACAAGGATTACTTTTCCATAATGAAAGTCTGAGGGCACTGGGTTATTAAGAGGAACATTGACCTGGGAAGTTGCCCATTGCCCCTCCCAGGGCTCTTTTGCCTATCTGCCTGTTGATGGTATTTGATCAGCAACTGCTTATGGCTCTTCTCCATGATGGCTATGAGGGCTGTACTAGAAGCCATTCTAGTGGTGTGTGTGTGTGTGGGGGGATGGTTTTACTATCCCCAAGGCTCTTCAGTTCAGAATCCTGGGCTACCTCTATCAGGATTTAAGGAGAAATTATTCTCAAGAGGGTGGTTTGACTTGCATGGCGCCGCCTGTCTCTTCCCCTCTGCTTCAATTGTCTTGCGTGCCCTAGGGTGGCAGAGTTGATATTGATGGCTGGTCTCTTCTCCATAAGAGTTGCTTTCCTCAGTAATGGCCATGAGGGAAGCAGAAAAGGATTGTGCTGTTACTTCCTGGACCTGAAAAAAGTCTAGGGCTGTGAGGAGTTCTGCAAAACAATTTCTTAGAACACCTTCTGGAAATCCCCATTTCCTCCTTTCTCAGTCCTCCCTCTATGGAAAACAGGTTAGCTTTTACGCTTTCATTTTGACAATATGCTCAGAGAAAATTTTATTTTAATTTGATTTTCACTCTATACACATTGTATAAATGATGTAATGTGCAATATTTTCCTTCTTTGACTAAGGATATGAGCAGAATAAAATGAGTATAAACAGTTGCTATTGTGTTTCTTTTCTGATTTAACTCAACTCATTAATAATCTCACCTAATTTCAAGGTGTCAGAATGATCCTTCATTTTTACATGTTTGGATATTGTGTGTGTGTGTGTGTGCGCGCGCATGATTTAGATAGTTTTCCCAGGATAATTTTTATTTATGTTTTATTTGATGAGAAATAAGAACTACAGGCAAGGATTTCCAATTTATAGGGTTTTGTTTTGTTTTTCCAAAATAAATTGTTTTGTATTCCAATAAACAAATTCACCTTTTTCTTCTGAAGTATTAACTGTAAAAATTCCCCACCTGCCTGATGAACCATCTTAGTCATCAATTATATATATGATATATATACAATATATAATAGATGTAATATATAAATTATGCAATATAATATAATATTTTATGTATGCAATTTTTGTTGAAGAGGTACCAAGAGGTTCACTCACAGAGCAAAAAAAAAATTTGGCTGTGTTTGTTTTATTTCAGGACAGGGTAAGAAAGCCAATGATATGTCAAATTTCAAGTACAATCTGTTTTATGAAGTCTAACATCTACCATTTTTTTCAGCTAAAAAGGAAATAGACTGTGTTTAAAACTAACAATTAACAATGTTAGCCATCTCCAGTAGAATCATTGCCAATATCAAGCAAACTGAGGCGATTGTTTCAGTAAGATACCTCCACTTGCTTTTTAAGATAGAGGTGAAGTGATTTGCCCAGGGTCAGACAACCTTTTGATGTCAGATAAGGAACTGGACCCAGGCCTTCCTGACTACAAGGCTACCTCTTTATCTACACCTCCATGTAGTTCAAATACTAGTAAAAAAAAAATCAGAGATTCTCAGAGTTGAAAGGGAAATTAGAGGTAATCTATATGCAATACTTAAATAAGAATACATTTTGAAGCATACTTCAGCAACGGTCATGCCGTTCTTGCTTGAAGACCTCCAGCAAGGGGGGAAGGGGAGGGTCCACTACCTTCCAAATCAGTCCATCACACTTCCAATGGTCAGAAAGTCCTCTCCCATATTAAATTGGCCCCTTAGTAACTTATACTATTGTTATTAGATCTACCTTCTGGGACCAAGTAGAACAAATATCCTTTTCTAGGTAACAATCCTTTAAATTCTTAACGACAGTTATGAATTCCCTCTTCCTCCCTCTGTTCTCCAGGCTAAATGTCACCAAATTTTCAATTGATCCTGATAGGATGAAGTCCCAAGGCCCTTCACTATCATGATTTCTCTCATCTGGACATTCTGCCTATCAATGATCCAGAAACTGGTGTCTAAAAGTAAACAGAATACTACAGAACTGTAGGGCAAAGGAATAGGAGCATCATCCTTGCTAGTGTTGGACATTATCTCTCTTGTTATCATAAAATATGCCATTAGAATCAGGGCTAACATTTCACACTTCAGTCACATTGAGCTTGTCAATCAATCAGACCCCTGAATCATCCAGATTTCTCTCTAGTTAATGTAACTCTTCATCTTGTGTTGGGAAAATGCATATTTAAGACTCATTTAGCAAGTTATATTTCTCCCCATGCACATTTACCTTATTAGATTTGGGTCAATGACATACCTTGTCAATATCTTCTTTGCTTCCTGATTTTGTTATCCAATGTGTTAGTTAACCCTCCCAATTTTATGTCATCTGCAAATTTATAGGTGACATCCATCACTATATGGCAACTGGGTGGCATATTGGGCAGAGCACTGGGCCTGGAGTCAAGAAGACCTGAAGTCAAATCTGGACTCTGACCTTTACCAATAAGGTGACCTGGGGAAATCCATTTGGTTTCTATTTGCCTCAGTTTCCTCAACTTTAAAATGAGGATCATGATAGAACATTCCTCCCAGGGTTGTTGTAAGGATTAAATGAGATAACGTTTGTAAAGAATTGTGCACAATGCCTAACATATAGTCATTTAATAAATTGTTATATCCTTCCTTTCTTATGTAACTCATTGGTCAAAATATTGACTAGCATAGGGCTATGCAGAGAACTCTGTATCAGTTCACTAAAAACCTCTACTAACTTGACGTCAGACCATTAATCACTACTTTGGAGGCCAATCTTTAACCAGAACCAAAATCATCTAATTGTAAAATCATCTCCACCACAACTGTTTTTTATTCTTCTCACAAGAGTAGTATGAGTTTGTCAAATGGTTTGCTAAAATTCAGATAAACTATATGCCCAACATTTATGATACACTACTATAATAACCTCATAAAAATAAAATTAGTCAATTTTTGATGTATCTATGAATGTGATTTGTGTTTCTATTTGTTTTCTTGTATGCTCCCTTATTCTGCCTTTATATGATAGATTTAGACCTGGAAGAGATCTCAGAGGTCAGTTAGTCAAACTTCATTATCTTTCAGATGAGAAAGCTGATGGTCAAGGAAATTCAGTGATTTCCTTGGAGTAAGCATCATATATAGAGTAAGTATCAGAGGCAGTTTTTAAACTCACATACTCTGATTCTAGAATGGTGTACCAAATATATTCCACCTAGTATATTCTGGCATTTTCCCAGGAATCAAAGTGGATTAATGTCATTAATGCTTAATTAGAATGAGATCTTAGGTGTATTTGATTTGTCCTCATGGATTTGTTCTTGACTGTGTTATTTAGCATTTTAAAGTCAATTTAGCATTAAAGTCAACAACTTTAATGAAGTCACATATGATAAAACTAAATACAATAACATTTATTAAAGATAAATGTAAATTACTACGATGGGTTTTAAAAATCAATTTCATAAGTCTAAGATCATGGAAACATAGCTATTCATCTGGTTTACAATCTCAAAATATCTTAAGAATGTGATATGGCAGTACTAAAAGTTATTTCAATTTTAGCCTGTATTAAAAGAGGCAAAACATTGAGATTAAGAATAATAATAATATCATAAATCTATTTTACTTCAATTAGATGTCCTCTGAATTATTTTGTTCAAACAAAGGAGCTACATTGTAGGAAAATATTAATCATGTAATGAGCATCCTGAGGAGGCAAATAGAATATTGAAGGGCATACCACATGAGGCTTAGAATTGAAGTTTAGACTGCATTCAAGAAAATTTAGGAGACAGTGGGCAGTTGTCTTCGGTATCTAAAATTCTGTTTTATTAAAAAGGGGTTACACTTTTCTACTTGGCCTCTGGGGGCAAAATTAAAAACAAGAAGAAATTGTAGAGTCAGTTGATGTTAGGAAACCTTTTCTAACAATTTTAGCTGTCAAAAGTGTTATAAGATGCCTCAGGAAGTGGTAGGTTCTTCCTTCCTGAAAGTTTTCAGTTCCTGGATGACCACTTTTTAGAACTGATATAGAAAATTTTGGCCAAGTTTGGGTTGAGTGAGTTGAATTCTGAAATCTCATCCAACCTTCACATTCTGTGATAATGTAACTTCAAATATTGTTTAACCTATAGGCTCCACTTAAATATATTTTTTTCATTTAATACCTAATTTGATAGAAAAAAAAATAGGTAAGCTAATGCATTGTTGGTGGAAATGTGAACTAGTTCAGCTGTTCTGGAGAAAAAAAAATAGGAATTATGTCCAAAGGGCTATAAAACTCTGTCTACTTTGACCCAGCAACACCACTTTACCTTACTGGTAAAGGAAAAGGGGCTATATGCACAAGAATATTTATACTAGCTCTTTTGTGGTAGTAAATAATTGGAAACTTAAGGGATGCCCATAAATTGGGGAATCCTGAACAAATTGTGGTATATTATTGTGATGGAATACTATTGGGCTATAAGAAATAATGAAGTGAGTGGTTTCAGGAAAAAAAGGAAAAAAAAACATGGGAAGACTTATATGAGCTGATGCAAAGGGAAGTAAGCAGAATCAGGAAAATATTGTAACCAGTTATAGCAATATTGTGATGATGATTAACTGTGAAAGACCTAGCTATTCTGATCAATTCAATGATCCATGACCCATCCAAAGGATTCATAATGGAAAATACTATCTATTTGTGGAGAGAACTAGTAGAACTCTAGGTGCGTATTGAAGCATGATTTCTGCCCCTCCCCTTTTTTTTTTTGTTTTGTTTTTTCTTTTGAAACATGGTTGATGCTATGAGTGGTTTTTTAGGTCTTTTTTTTTTGAGACATATGACACATTACTGAATTGGTAATGATCTATCAATTAATTAATAATATTTATTAAGGGCCTATTATATACCAGGCACTATGCTAAGTGCTGGAGAAACAAATACATTTTTTTTTAAAAAGGAATACAGTCCTTGCTCTTAAAGAGATAATGATATTTCATTGGAAAAACAACTGACCTGGAAAATAGATCAAGAGGAGGTAACTTACGAATTATTGGATTACCTGACGCCATGATCAAAGTGATAACCTAGACATCAAAGACCTGTTAACCCAAAACCAGAGGATAAAATAGAAATTGACAGAATCTACTGATGCCTCCTGAAGGAGATCCCAAAATGAAAACTCCTAGGAATATTATAGACAAATTCCAGAGCTCTCAGGTCAAGGAGAAAATATTGCATGCAACCAGAAAGAAGCAATTCAAATATCGTGGAGCCACAATCAGGATAACACAAGATTTAGCAACTTCTATATTAAAAGAGAGGAGGGCTTGTATTATGACATTCCAGAGGGCAAAGGAGCTAGGAATGCAACAAAAATACCCTACTGAGCAAAACTGAATATAATTCTTGAGGGAGAAGAATGAATATTTAATGCAACAGAAGACTTTCAAGTATTCCTTATGAAAGACCAGGGGAAGATGGGTGTTGACAGGCAATACTTGAACCTTACTCTCCTTAGAATTGGTTCAAAGAGGAAAAACATACACACCCATTTGTTATAGAAACCTATCTTATGCTACAAGGAAGCAGGAGGGGAAGAGAATAAAAGGAGGGGTCTGATAGAGGGGAGGGTAGATTAAGGGAGGCAGTAGTCAAAAGCAAAAGTGACTTTTGAGGATGAACAGAATTAAAAAAAGAAAGAAAACAGGATAAACTGGAGGGAAATAAGGATGGGAAGAAATACACAATAATCAAAACCATGAATATGAATGCTATGAACTTATCCATAAAATGAAAGCAGAGAGGAGAATGGATTAAAAACCAGCATCCAACAATATTTGTTTACAACAAAACACACTTGAAACAGAGAGACAGACACAAAGCAAAAAATAAGAGGATAGAAAAAAAATCTATTATACTTCAGCTGAAGTTATAAAAGCAGGAGTAACAATCATGATCTTAGACAAGGAAAAAAAATAGATCTAATTAAAAGAGATAAGCAGGAAACTACATAACAATAAAAGGTACCACAGAAAATGAAGTGATATCAATAATAAATATATATGCACCAAAATTCTTTAAGGGAAATTAAAATGACTTACAGGAGGAAATAGACAGTAAAACTATACTTGGGGAACTTCAACTTTCCCCTCTCAGAATAAATAAATCCATACAAAAAGTAAACAAGAAAGAAGTTAAGGAGATAAATAGAATTTTAGAAAAATAGGAAGAACTCTGGAGAAAATTGAATGGGAATGAAGAGGAGTATACTTTTTTTCCCTCAGCTGTCCATGGCACCTTCACAAAAATTGACACGGTTCTAGGGCATGAAAACATCACAACCAAATGCAGAAAAGGAGAAATATTAAATGCATCATTTTCAGATAATAATGCAATAATAAATACATTTAATTAAGGACCATAGAAAAATTAAGTGGAAACTAATTTAATTCTAAAGAATTAATGGGTCAAAGAAAAATCATAGAAGTAATAAGTAATTTCATTAAAGAAGACAACAATGACACAACATATCAAAATTTGTGGGATGCATCCAAATCAGCGTTTTGGGAAAATATACATCTAAATGCTTACCTCAATAAAACAGAGAAAGAACAGATCAATGAGGTAATAAAAGAAAAAAACTACAAAAAGAGCAAATTTAAATCCCAATTAAATAGCAAATTGGAAATTCTGAAAATTAAGAGAAATTAAGAAAATTGAAAGTTAAAAAAATAGAACTAAAATAAAACTATGAGATAGTTTTATGAAAGACAAAACAACAAACTAGATTTACTATTAGTTAATTTGACTTAGAAAATAAGAAAACCAAATTACTCATATCAAAAATGAAAAGGGTGAATTTGCCACCAATAAAGAGGTAATTAAAGCAATTATTAGGAACTATTTGGCCCAAATATATGCCAATAAATCTACAATCTAAGTGAATTGGATGAATATTTACAAAAATGTAAACTGCTAAGATTAAGAGAAGAAGAAATAGAATATTTCAATAACCCTATCTCAGAAAAAAGAAATTGAATAAGCTAGAAATGAGCTTCCTAAGAAAAAATCCTGAGGAACAGCAAGATTCACAATTCAATGCCAAACATTTAAAGAACAGTTAGTCCCAATATCATAAACACTATTTGGAAAAATAGGCAAAGAAGGGTTTCTATCAAATTTCTTTTACAAATATGGTGCTGATACCTAAACCAGGAAGAGTAAAACCAAAAAAAGAAAACTATGTACAAAATTCCCTAATAAAAACTGATCCAAAATTTAAGTAAAGTACTAACATGGATATTACAACAATATGTTGTAAAGTTTGTGCACTATGAACATGTGGGATTTATACCAGAAATGCAGGGCTGATTCAATATTATGAAAACTATCCTCATAATTGATTATTTCAATAACAAAAGCAACAAAAATCATATTATCTTTTTGATACATGAAGAAAAAGCTTTTGCCAAAATATATCACCCATTCCTATTAAAAGCACTAGAAAGCATAGGAATAAATGGAGCTTTCCTTAAAATAAATATTATCTATCTAAATCATCAGTAAGCACTATCTGTAATGAGGATAAACTAGAAAACTTCCCAAAAAGATCAGAGAGGAAGAAAGGTAGCAATTATCACCACTATTACTCAATATCGTACTAGAACCACTAGTTATAGCAATAAGAAAAGAAAAAAAAAAAAATAACAATAGGCAATAAGAAAACAACTCTTTGCAGATGATATGATGGTATAGTTAGAGAATCCTGGAGAATCAATTAAAAATGAATTGAAGAAATTAACAAATTTAACAAAGTTGCAAGATATAAAACAAAGCCAACACAAATCACCAGCAATTCTATACATTGCTAACTGGCAGCAAAAGATGGAAAAAATTTTATTTAAAATACCTGCTGACCATTTAAAATTCTTAGGAGCCTACCTGCCAAGACAAGCCCAGGAACTATGTGAACACAATTACACAAAACTTTCCACACAAATAAAGTCAGATCTAAACAACTGGAAAAATATCAGTTGCTCATATAATAAACATGATATATAATAAATATAAGTATATAATATAATAAAAATGATAATTCTACCTTAATTAACTTACTTATTCAGTGCCATGTCAATCAAACTCCCCAAAATTATTTTATGGAGCTAGGAAAAAAATAACAAAATTCATCTGGAAGAACAAGTGGTCAAGAATATCAAGGGGATCAAAGAAAAAAACATGTGAAGGATTGTGGCCTAACATTACCACATCTCATACTGTATTAAAAGATGATGAAAGCAATCTGATACTGACTAAGAAATAGAGTCCTGGATTATTGAAATATATTAATTGCATGAAATATAAACAGGTAGGTGATACAAAGGTTAGAGTGCTGGGCTTGGAGTCGAAAATGCCCATCTTCCTGGAGTTCAAATCTGGTTTCAGAAATTTACTAGCTTTGTGATCCTGGGCAAGGCACTTAACCCCCATTTCATAGATGAGTTTGAAAAGGAAATGTCAAAGCACTCCAGCTTCTCTGCCAAGAAAACCCCAAATAGAGTCATGAAGAGTTGGACACAACTGAAACAACTGAACAGCAAACAGCACAATACACAGTAGCAAATGACTATAGTGATCTAGTGTCTGATAAATGTAAAGATCCAAGCTTTTGGGACAAGAATTCACTATATGACCAAAATTGCTAGGAAAACTGGAAAGCATTTTGGCAAAAACTAGGTATAGAGCAACAGCTCACACCATAGACTAAAATAAGGTCAAATATTGTAGACAGTATAGACGTACATTGTAGACATAAAGGGGTAACATTGTAAGCAAATTAGAGAACATGGAATATTTTACCTGTCAGATCTATAGATAAGGGAAGAATTTATGACTGAACCATAGATAGAGAGGATCACAGGGAATAAAATAATATTGATTATATGAAAACTTAAAAGTTTTACACCAAAAAAACCAACCAAACAAAAAACCCCAACAAAGCCAAGATTAGGAGGAAATGGGGAGATATTTTTATAGCAAGTTTCTTTGATAGAGGTGTAATTTCTCAAATATATAAGGTCAAAGGACAAGAACAGGTGATTTTCTGAAGACATCATAGCTATGTATAGTCATATGAAAAAATGCTTTAAATCACTATTGATTAGAGAAATGTAAAATAATACAACTTTGAAGTACCACATCACACCTATCCTACTATCTAATATGACAGAAAAGGAAAATGACAAATATTGGAGAGGTGTGGGAAAACTGGGATACTAATGCACAACTTTTAGAGTTGTGAACTATTCTGGAAAGCAATTCGGAACCATGCCTAAAGGGCTATAAAATTGTACATGACCTTAAACTTAGCAACACCACTACTAAGTCTGTTCCCCAAAGAGATCAAAGAGAAAGGAAAAGGAACTATGTGTGTAAAAATATTTATAGCTGCTCCTTGTATGTGTGTGTGGTGTCAGAGAATTGGAAATTGAGGAAATGCCAATCAGTTGGAGAATGGCTGAACAAGTAGTGATATATGATTGTAAAGGAGTATTATTGTGTTATAAGAAATGATGAGCAGGATGCAACCTGGAAAGACTTACATGAACTGATGCAAAGTGAAGTGGACAAAACCAGGAGAACACTGTACACAGTAATAGCAATATTATACCATGATCAACTATGAATGACTTAGCTATTCTCAGCAGTACATGATCCAAGACAATTCCAAGGGACTTATGATGTAAAATGTTACCCACCTCCAGAGAAAGAACTGATGAAGTCTGAATGCAGATAAAATTTTAAAAACTTTCTTTTTCTTTCTTTTTTTTTGGTCTTTTTTTGCAACATTGCTAATATGGAAATATGTTTTGCATGACTGCACATTTACAATCTAAAGAAATTTGCTTCCTTTCTCTAGCAGGGTGAATGAAGATATGGGGGGAGAAAATTTGAAACTCAAAAGTTAAAAACATGTTAAAATTGTTTTTACCTGTAATTGAGAAAATAAATAAAAATGAAAACAATTTTTGATCAATGATCCTAAGAAAGGAAGGTAAATCTAATAGAAAAGGCAACATATAAAAGGAATCTGAAAAGTAGGGGTGGGAGAGGAGTGGTGGAAAAGTCTAAGAAGTCCCGAAGTAGTACAACCAGGTGAGAAATAAGGAGATGAGCTGAGCTGAGCTGAACTGAGCGCTCTCCTTAAATGGAGGCTTTTAGAGTTTGTGGCTCCACTCTCTGATCAAAAGGGTGGAGGATGGTGATGAGATGGGATACCAAGGCTGATGAAATCTGGCAGGATGATAATAAGGTCATACAATGAGTTTTTGGGGGGCATGGTGAAAAAGTCAGAGAAGTCCCAAAGTAGTGCAGCCATGCAAGAAGTGATTGGTTGTTGGCCAATTCAAGAAAAATTTATTTCACATTTGGTCCTGACCCATAAGCAAAATTAAGAAATGTATTTCCTGAATTATTATCATAATAAAAATACTTATTTTGTCTATCACAAATCATATCATTATCTAAGTAATCTATGACTAGTCCTCACAAAGGTCCTACTTAGATTCTTCCTCTCAAAGGGGAAGAGAACTTGGATTCTAGTTGTAATACCAGAAAAGTAGAGGATATGAGAGGAAGAGATTAAGGGAGAGAGAATAAATATTTATTAAGTGCTTACTACGTGCCATGTATATTATCTCCTTCTATACTAACAACACTTTGAGGTATATATTATTTTTATTCCACCTTTACAATCAAGGAAATTGAGGCGTATAGAAATTAAACGACTTGCCCAAGGTTACATAGGTTGTATTGAGGCAGAGAGGCTTAGGGGTATGGACAGACTGCATAGATTTTGTGACTGTAATCCAAGGATCAATCTACCTAAATATGAATAAGCTCATGCCTAGGTGGTAGGTCAGAAAGTGATATTTGTTTAATTTTCTGGTACAGCAAATTAAGAAGACCCACTTCATAAGGCACTGGCAGGTTTTAATCTCTGGAGAATTAAAGTATCCATACCAATAATATAGATGTTTGAAATACTGGAATAATAAATGATGATAATGTTATCATCAGCTATTTGTATTGCTATTTGTTTATTCAAATTCACTGAACAAGGGGTACCAGTAATGATCATATTTGAGTCATAAATACTTGATAGACAGAATATAGATTAAAACAAGCCACACACACATCATCTCAGGGACTTTTAATATAGGTTAGAATGAAAGGAAGTTCATGACTAACAGATAAAAATGTATGAACAAAGTCCAGTTAATAGCAAAAGGGAGAATGGAATAGAGTGTTCAGCAGAGATGTATCAATTTAAGATGCCTTTAACATTTTTTTATTAGTGAATCTTCATATTGAATTTGATGAGGAGGGAGGAAACTTACTAGATGAGCAGTATAAATCTATTCCTGCCATGCAGGTGCTTTTAAAGAATTTGTAAAGGCAGGGCTGAGAGAGGAGGCTTAAAGGATCTTAAAGAAAATCTGGGAAGGATTCTATTCTGTAGAATAACATGAGTGACTTGATCCCAATAATACTTTCACAATGATCATTCTCATATTGAAATTAAAATGACCAAACTTGTCCCAAGGGAGGAGATAGAAGGCCATGACTCTCCTCTTTCTTTGCAGAGGACAAGAACTATGGTTATAGACTATCACGTATAATTCCTTGTGTTAGTTTTCTTAAATGTCCTTTTTTTCTTTGCTATAAAAGATGGCGGGAAAAGGTGCCGTGATGCACTGGAAGGAGGTGGTATGAAAATAAAAATAAATAAATTTATTTAATAAAAAAACCAAAAATGTTTGATTTTATTTGAATTGAACTGAACTGAATAGAATCAAAGAGAGTCATAGCTACTTTGAGGGAAACTAAGATTCAATAGTTATCCACTAGCTTATTTTTTTTTTATTAATTCTTTCAACAAATATTTATTAAGCATCTACTAAGTACAAGATGTTATGCTAGAATCTGGGATAAAAATGATGAAAACTAAACTGTCTGCCTTTAAAGATCTCACATCCATCTTACTGGGGGGAAATTTTGTATGCACACAAAATATACAAATATAATTATTTAAATTAATTGTGGACTGAAGGAACAGTGCTAGCAACTAGAAGGGAGTGAAGAAAGGCCTTGCTTAGGAAATAAGACTTGAACCAAGTATTGAAGGGTAGTAGACATTGAAAAAGGCAGATATGAGAAGGAGAAACTTTTCAGGAATGGGGGAACAGCCTGTACAAAGATACAGAGGTGGTAGATAAGAGTATTGTACCTAGTGAGCAGTAAAACTGTTATGCTGTAATGTAGATTGTATGAGAGAGAAATCACATTAAATTAGTCTAGAAAGATAGGATGGAGCCAGATTATGAAGCATTCTAAGTGCCAGACATTAAAGTTTGTATTCTATCCTTGAGTCAAGCAAAGCTATTGAAGGTTCCTGAGCAAGGAAATGGCACTATTTTGTGATTTCTTTTTTTAATTTAGGAATGTATTTTGGCTGTTGTATGGATGATGAATTGAGAAGGGGAGAAATATGGAGTAAAGGAGTCTCCTGAAAAAGTTCAGATTTAGGTGAAGAGAGCCCAAACTAGTGTAATAGCTATGTCAGCAGACACACAGGTTCAAATGTGATATACTGTAAAAGAGGAGAATCAACAAGACTTCTTAGGTTCTAAACGTGGGTTACGGTAAGGATGATAGGGATTTTAATAGAAGGAACATAACCTCTCGGTGATGTGGAAGGAAATTCCTCTTCCTTCTCTCCCCACTCCTTCATTGTGACCCTCCTTTAGCTTCTGATCACTAAGATCCGGTGTTTGCTTGCATTTAAACCCAGAAAAGTTGTTGGAATGTATCTCTAATATATTTTTAACAACCAAAAATCTTGAAGATATTTTAAAAAGAGGGAGCTGTATCAAGGAAAAACCAAACAAATTATTCCTTAATGCCAATTCTACCAATGTCTTCTGGATGCTTTGATCATTACCTTGAGAGGATACTCAAAACTCTGATTCTTATCTCTAGGACTGGGTGGTTTCTTCATCTTGAGATACAGTGAGCTGCCTTTGAGTTTAAAAAACTCATAATACAAAATCAAATTATGTTTTAGCCCTTTGGAGTATTCCTTTGGATTCCTCTGATACGTCTACCTGTTTGGGAGACTTAAATTGTGGTACTTGACTAGAAAATGCTTGTTTTGACGATTGATCTCTCCCCTTACCTCTTTATCTGTGGATTTTTTTTTTATTCCAGCTTGTTTTTATTTTTTGTTGGGTTCCATTGAGTTCCACTTGGAGCCCATTGAGTTAGAGGTTGCCATGGAATGTCCATATACAAATGTCTGGTGGGCAGTTGATGATGTGGGGACAATGGCTCAGGAGAGAGATCAACACTAACTGAGATTTGGGAGTCCTTTTTATGCGAATGACTAATTTCAATACATCAAAGGACTTGCAGTTTTGGTGATCAGAGTATTTCTTCATTTGACTAGGTTCACAACTCTTCCTACTTCAGTAGATTTGGCTTCATTATTTTCTATGGCCGAGAACATCCATCATTTGTTGTCCATTCTGAGGATGAGAAGCCTCTGAATTTTTCTAGGTACATCCTCTGATGATTGGCCTAGAGTCTATCATCAGTCTCATTGTCAAAGAACATTTGGACTTGTGACAGCTCATAATTTGATACTATAGGACTTGACAACTCAATATCTCCTTCACATTACTATGAATTACTGAAGTCATACTTTCACGGAAGATGCAAGTCACAAAGACTTTTTGTGAGTTGCTCTTGAGTGTAAGACTCAGCTGTCACTTGAAATGCCTGTCAATCAAAAGGCATTTTATGATTTTTAATTATGTCTATGTTTTTCAAAAAGAAAAAAAAACACTTTTCTTTCATGAAATCAGAGTCAGACACATTGTAAAATGGGCTCTGAAACTCAGTGAAGAGTTTTCCAGACTTAATTGAGAGAGTTTTGATGATCATGCCACCCTCATTAGGAATTATGATGGGCTAGAAATAACTGCTATAAATACTTTTTCCCCATTTCCATTCTTTCTTTCCTAAAAGGGCTTTGATTATTTTCTCTTCTGATGTCTGTGTGTGTTGGTTCCACTATCTGAATAATTTAGGAACCTCCCTATTAAAGTCTCAATCTAGGGAAAGTGTAATTATTGTTAATCAGTTAGACTAAGACTGAAGGATTAAAGAAATATGTCATCTGTCATGCTCTGCTACAGGTTTTAGAACACATAGTTTTGGTTCTGCATGTTTCTGCATCAAAGTGATGTCTTGACGTGTCCCCAGAAACATGCCTTTTGATTAATCTTTGTATCTTTTTTCCTCACTAGCTTTTTAGAAGTGATGAACTTGGATTTAGGAAAACCTAGTTTCAAATACAATCCCTGACAATGAATATCACCTTGACCTTTAACAAATCATTGAACGGTTGGAAGACTGAATTGTAGCTATCTATAAAATGATGATACTATTTATACTATCTCAGTTTTTATGACTTCAAAATGTTAAAATCCTTTAAAACACAAACTAAAATTATTAGTATTAGGCTACAAGTGATCATCCTTAACACAGAACTTCCAAATTCACAGAAGTTATATCTAATTGGGAGTCATGGTACCCTCGGTGACTGTAGGATAATGTTGAAGGTCAATAAAGTGGCCTTGAAATTTTCATATGAGGAGCCTCTAACTACTGTAGTAGGATCAATAGTTACCAGGGCCATGTCATATAGGGACATTTTATTAAAAGTATATGGAAAGAGGGTAGAGTAGAGGGGAACATTCCAGTTGAATACTGCCAGCATTCTCTTCCAAACAAATTTATAATAATATATCAAATAGAATTCTGGAGTGGTATAGCCAATAAAAGGTCATGGGGAGACATGTTTTTTTTTTTTGTGAATCAAGACAATTTGGAGATTAGAAGAAGAGTCTTGTAAGTTGGGGTGGGGGCTGGCCTGAAATACCAGTGGTGGGCATTAGGGGCTGCTGTGGGGAGAGTGTCAGCAAGAGCAGCATTTCCTGGAACTCTCACCAGTAAGAGGAATAGTAAGGGGATTGGACAACTGGTCAGAAAGAGATTACAAGAAACCTCTGTATACACACTGGGAACAAGACATGATTCCATTTCTCATTGCCCAGTTCCAGGTTACAATTCCAAAGTGGAAAAAAAATTCTTGTGATAATAAGAGAACAGGGACCCTGGTCTCACACCAGAGAGAGACAGAGAGAGAGAGAGAGAGAGAGAGAGAGAGAGAGAGAGAGAGAGAGAGAGAGAGAGAGAGAGAGAGAGAGAGAGAGAGAGACCCTAGTTCCTGAGTAAGGACCAAAAAGAGTAGTGACCACACCTCATCCCGATCATATCACCTTTGAACCACTGAAAATTTACAGATCCCTGAATTAACTCTGAAAAAGTTTAGGACCAAAAAGCTTGAAACTGGATAATGACACTCCCCCTCCCCTCATTCCACCCCACCAGAGGTGAGCAGAGCCCATCTTTAACAGAAAGTTCAAAGTGAAAAAATAGGCTGGAAAATGTACTATTGTTATTTTTGTTGTTGTTTAGTCATTTCTAACTCTTTGTGACCCCATGTACCATAGCAATATCAGGCTCTTACATCCTCTATCTCTCAAAGGCTCTTCAAGTTCACTTCATTGTTTCCATGATACTATCTATCCATCGCATCCTCTGCTGCCTCCTTTTATTTTTTTCCTTTAATCTTTCCTAACATCAACGTGTTTTCCAATGCATCCCATCTTCTCATTATGTGGTCAAAGTATTTACACTTCAGCTACTGTATTTGACCTTCCAGTGCATAGCCTGAATTAATTACTCCAAGTATTGATTGTTTGATCTCCTTGATGTCCAAGGGACTCTCAAAAATTTTCTCCAGCACCATAATACAAAAATGTTGAATCTGTGGTGCTCAGCTTTCCTTACAATCCATCTCTCACAGCCCTGCATTGCTATTGGAAAACCCATAGCTTTGAATACATGGACCTTTGTCAGCAAGGTGATGTTTCTGCTTTTTAGTATGCTCCAAATCACCAACAATTAGAGATATACAAATTAAAACAACTCTGATTTACCACCTCATACCTATAAGATTAACTAACATGACAAAAAAGCAAAATGCAAATGCCAGAGGGGATGTGGAAAAATAGTACACTGAAGCGCTCTTGGCATAGTTGCAAACTGGTCCAATCATGATGGAGAAAAATTTTGAACTATGCCCAAAGGTCTATAAAATTGTGTATGTTGTTTGATCCAGCAAAACCACTAGTAGGTCTGTATACCAAAGCAATCAAAGAAAAAGGGAAAGGACCTATGTGTATAATATATTTATAGCAGCACTTTTTGTGGTTGTAAAAAATTGGAAATTAAGGGGATATCCATCTATTGAGGAATGGCTGGACAAGTTGTGGTATGTGATTGTGATAAAATACTAATGTGGTATAAGAAACGAAGAGAGGGATGGGTTCAGGACCTATATTAACTGATGCAAAATGAGGTGAGCGACACCAGGAGAACATTGCACACAGTAATAGCAATATTGTAATGGTGATGAACTATGAAAGACTTAGCTACTCTGATCAATACAATGATCCATGACACATCAAAAGAAGTCATGATGAAAAATGCTATGTACCTCTAGAGACAGAATTGATGAACTCTGAATGCAGATTGAAGCATTTTTAAACTTTCTTTTTCTTTCTTTTTTGTTATTTTTGCAGGCTGGCTGACATGGAAATATGTTTTTCATGACTTCACCTATACAATAGGGATCATATAGCTTGCCTTCTCAAAGAGTGGTGAAGGGCCTAGAATGAAAGATAGAATTTGAAATTCAAAAAAAAAAAAAATGAATGCTAAACAATAAAATAACATATTATATGCACACATATGTATTTATATATATATATATGTATTATTATTTTATATATATAATATATATTATGTGTATGTATGTGCGTATGTGTGTATACACACACATACACACACATCCATAAAGAGATAGAAATAGATGTGTTAGGGCAAGGATGTCACCATGCCTATTGGGTTTCTGGCCACTCTGCTTACCTTCTCTTACTGTACAGAAGGTCATCAGGCATGTGGTATGTGATTGTGATAGGCATCACCTGTTAGCAAATCCCACTGAAATTTCAGAAGTCTCTCAAAGGACTCTAATCTCTGTAACCAGCTCCACCTCAAAGGACAAATGTTGGTTAATGCCCTGAAATTCTCTGTTTCCTATTCAATTTTCTTGGGCAAATTCAGTAGATGGTTACAATATTTCTAATGAGGCTCTACACTGGCTATAGACTTAAGACTCAGATGCCACTCTCCACAATGATCCTTATCTAATGCTGTCTTCCTTCCAACCCACTTCCACTACTACCAGCTTGGAGGAATGTAATATGTTCTGTGTTGGGTTCCCTCTTAATCGAAAAACAAAAAGAAAGTCAGAAGAAAAAGAAAAGAAAATCAATACTAACAAATGAACTAGAAATCAAACTAGAAATTCAATGTTTTTAAGTATGTCCATAGCATATCACTAAAAATAAAAAAGAAATAAAATAAAGCCATAACTGTCAATAGGGCCTTATTCCAGCTTTAAGGAAGATGACTGTGTTTATTTGGCTATTTGCCACTTTGAGAAATTAAAAAAAAGAGAGAACATAAAAGAAACATCAAGTTGCTGTTAAGAAACTAATCCACCATTACATGATTTTTGTTTGTTTGTTTTTGAAACAGGATTCTGCTATAGCCAATGAAATTTTTTTATGTCCAAATCAAGTTTTGGTTTTGGGTTGGTAAGTGAATTTTATCTAATGGACTCAGAAAACTCACTTCTGAAATATTATACTAATTCCTTCTCCTACAGTCATAAAGTTTTTGGGGATGAGTAGCAAGGTAAGAAAAGAAACAGATGCATTTTCATCTTACTCTCAAGCCAAGGCTATCAGTCATTTGGAAGTTAGACTCTGGTTTAATTACAGAACGACTCTTCCATTACTACTTTAGAAGAAAATCTCCAGTTACATATGGTTTTAGAAATTTACATTCATTACATTTTGATCCATCATGTTTCAGGAAAAACTTGGTGTTTTTGTGCTTTGGAGCTATTTTAAATTGATCAAGGTAAAATGTCTTTGCTATTTTTAGGCAGGCTTCCTACTCTTGGGATGTATAACGCTCACAACAATATTCACATAATTTCAACAACCTGGGAAAGAGACCTTTGCATACACTTTATTTTTTTCCCTTTTCTCAAATGCTTGAGAAGCTGATACTGCCTGAATAGTCTTGAGTTTAAAGATACTTGTTCTTCCTGAAGTATTTTAGTCCATCTCCAGAGAGTTCTTCTATAGTCGACTTATCGGATGCTAGACAATTTATATGCTATAAAAATAAGTGAAAGTAATGTGGTGTGCCAGATTTCTAGTGGAGTATGAGTAATCATCCTGTTGGCATGGCACAAAGATTCATAGAAAAACACTCAGTGGAGATATTTGCTGAAAAATAAGAATAATAAAATCATTCCTTATTTATAAGAGAAATGCGGTAGATATAATATCTAAATAAAAATGTGAACTGGGTACTAAATTTTGGTTAGGATGGATCTGTGTATGGTATATATGTATGTTTCTGCCATATTCAACAGATCAACTAACAAATATTCATTGGGAACCTACTATGTATGAGGCATGGTATTATGTGCTATGTGGAATACAATAAAAAATGAAATACCATTTCTGTCTTTAAGGAGATTGACATCCATTAGGGAACATATGCCACATACACATGTAAATATGGTTAACAATACCACATGTATCATGATAAATGGTCAATCCCTTTGTCAGATCTGTGATAGCATGAATTCCTGGGTACCTAGTTAGTCCTTTCCAACTCTCAAATTTTGTGATTCTGAAATACTACAATGGAGATAAGGAGGGTTTCAGAATTTAGAGAAGAGAGATCCTATCCAGAGGACATGATCTCGGAAGACTTCAGAGTATATAGGAACTGGGAATTGAAGGATGGTAAGGTTTAGAAAGGAAATATCATTGAAGTAAGAGTGAAGAAGGGGGGATAAGCATTTATGTAGTGCCTTCTATATGTGAGGCACTGTGCTAGGTAATTTTTTTTTTTACAGATATCTCATTTGATCCTCACAACAACCATACAAGATAGATACAATTATTATCATCCTCATTTTATAGTCGAAGAAACTGAGGCAGACAGAGAATGTGACTTGTCAAGGGTCACACAGCTAGTAAATGTCTGAGGCCAGATTTGAACTTAGATCTTCCTGACTCCAGGCTCAGGGCTTTATTCACCATATTACTGAAGCCACAGGCATGGAGTATATCAATTGTAGCCATGCTGTATACACTGTTCTATCCACTGTTTCATCATACCTCAAGCATGGGTGTTATGTTAATATGTTATAGGAAATATATGTTAATATATTATAGGAAAGAAGCTTTGTATTTCTAGAAGACTTGAAGTGGAAAAGAAGATTCATTTATCTGCTATCCTGTAAAATACTGTTTGACCCCAAGTCTCTCTAAGTCGATCACACTGTTTTATTTAATATTTAAAAGAAAAGGTGAAAGTCATTCTCAGTTCTTTGTGAGGCTTTTTATACATATGGTGTATGTGTCCTGACATTATTCCAGGAAGGTCCCATGCCTTTATTAAAACTCAACAATATTAAGTCAATGTTAGCTGGGTAGGCATTTGAGAAAAGAGAAAAACAAAATATATGGAAAGAGTCTCTATCTCAACGCATAAACGCTGATGTGAGAAGTGTGCATCCCAGGATCAAGAAACCTGTTGAAAATAGTAAACCAAGATCCATTATGTTTATCAAATTTAAATTGTCCTAGATACCTATTGTTGGTCCAAATAGATCTGGAAATAATGCTAAAGCTAAAACAGTATGGAAATATTTTGTGGCAAATGCCAATCAGATGACTGCTGTTTGGGAAATGTTTCATGGCAGAAAAGAGAAAAGAAATACAGAAAAAATGGAACTGGTTTACATCATGAAACAATGTAACCAATTGTTAATTTTTGATACTTCTTATTCTTTCCTTTTTCACCTTCAGGTCTAATTGGTTGCAATGTTCTGTCATTTCTAGCTTCACAATAACGACAGCATTCCTCCCTTTTTCTACATTTGCATTGCAGTCAACCTGTTTTAGACCATAGTCTCTTACCTGTAGTATTGAATCTTACCTCAATCAATCAACACATATTAAGCACATATCAAGTGCCAGGCACTGTACTTATTGTTAAGGACAAAAAGGTCAAAGTGAAACAGTCCCTGTCCTTAAGCAGCTAACACTGTAATGGAGAGAAAATGTGCGTTCCAGGTAGGGTTCTGATCTACTTTTCCAACATTATTTCACTCTAGGCCCTTTTCTTCACTCTATATTCTAGCCTCCCTTGAATATAAGCTGCTCTCCAAATTTATACTACACTCTTTTATAGTTGTGTATTCACAATCCTTCCTCATCTGTCTTTTAAAATTTCCTTCTCTTTCCACAATTTCAGGTCCCATTTAGTGGGCACATCTTCCATGAAGCCTTGTCTGATAGTGACAGTGAAAAACATCCTTCCCTCCTAAAAATTTCTTAGGGTGTTTTGATTATTACTTTTTAGCAGTTCTGTCTTGTATTGTACTTGTATATGGTTCTCATTCTCCTCCCCTCCCCTCATTAGATTTTTACCTCTGCAAGAACCAGAATTCTTTACTTTGCCATCATTGTATCCTCAGTGGTACAATAGTACCCTGGAACAGTGAAGGTGATTCACAAAAGACTGCTAATTTGTATAGGGTTTAGTAGGATAGGATTAGATTGAATTGACTATTACCTCTTAAAGGAAAAATATGATTTCCAAGGCTGAGGCTAGAGCTTCTCATTTTATCATGTATTATGTTTTGGACATTTTGTTGTTGATGTTTGTTAGATCTAATTTTGTAATCTTACTTTATAAATGTATGATAATTTTCTTTTGTCTTATGAAGAAACTCTAATATCTTTGTTTTGATTTAAAGTCCTTCATTGAGTTGCCCCACTTTAACTCTTTCTTTCTTCAACCTTCAACTGACTTAAGGCCAGCTCCTAGCCTTTGTGAAATATGGCACTACCAGCAAGAACTCACATTTGTGTAGTGTTTTAAGGTTTGCAAAATACTTTCATCACAGCAGTTGGCTGTTTTCAGCAGCTCTAGCCTCCTGCTGTTCTCTGTACCTTTTCCTCCCACCTTTGAATTCTCTCCCCCCTCCTCCAAGGATCACTTCCTCCATAAAATCTTGCTCTTAGAATAAGATTTCATAAACTCATTGGAAGTGTTATGTTGTACAACCTTTATAAGGAGAATTTGCATTTGAATAGGGCACAAAACCCCAGTTTGACAAGTAAAATGTGTGTGTGTGTGTGTATGTGTGTGTGTGTGTGTATGTGTGTATGTAGATACTCTAATTATAGAACTTTAGGCATGAATGGTCCAATAGGGAATGTTTATTTATGGGGAGATACTTGAAATCACACTGTAGAAATTCTACCTACTCCATCTACTAATAAAGGTAAACATTCTGTCTTAGAGACATTTGCTTAACATCCTTTTTATACTCACTGAACCATTCCATCTTTTTCATAAACCCTAGGTTAAACAAGTTCACCTCTTCATTCCTCTCTGGGATCCTCTATGGAATCTTCAGGCCTTATAGCCCCTTCTCCTCTGATTGATCAGTTACTTCTAGAATTTGCATGTTAAACAATGTGCCCAGTCCAGCCATGTTCTCTCCTTTGTTCCTTTCAGAGCTCCATTCTGACTCTCTGGTCTTCTTGTTTCACTATACCATGGTCCCTCCACCCCAACATTTTCAACTTTCTTTTATATGTGTCTTCTCCCCATTCAAATATAATCTTCAGGACAGACACTACCTTTTAATTCTTAGCACTTGACACAATGCCTATCACATAGTAAGTTTATAATTAATGCTTGTTTTCACTTGATTTCCTATAATAAGTTACATTTATTAATACTTTCAGAAATCCCTCATTCTCTGATGATCTATTTCCTATTGAGAAGCAGTGTTTCACAGTGGAAAGAGAACTATATTTGGAGCCAAAGGACCTGAGTTCCTATTTGTAAGTTCCTATTGTAAATAAGGTGGATTTTAGTGTGTGTAAAGTGGATTTTTGTTATTCTTTCTTATACTTTAGTTCCCAGGCTCCATGGCCATAACCATCTCTAGTTTCCAGGTGTTAGAAAATATTTCCCAGGTTCATGACTTGTAAACATCTCTGCCATGCTTGCACAGTAAGATATAAGGATGACACAAGTAATATTACTATGCTTGTGCTGAATGATGATAGTGCTAAAGTTAACCTTTGAGCTTAATGTTGGCAATTTGTCTTTGTCTGTTGCCCTATAAATCAAGTGGGCGCTGGTCAGTAAGGGGTGAACCCATTTTGGGGATTTGGGGAATGTGACATTATAATGCTGTATCTGGGCCCCTGTTGAGGTTCGGGGGGGATTTAGGGGAGTGTACAAGTTGGAATGCTGTGCCTGTCTCGATTGACTCCACCAAGACGTAGGAGTAGTTGTCCCCCCGCCCCCCCTTCTCACCCACCCCTGGGAGAAGGGTGATTAGGGGATGCTGTAGGAATTGGTGCTCTCATTATCAGCAACTCTCTGGAGAAAACTAGACTAGAATAAAGGAAGCTTATTTAATCCCTCCAAAGTTGTCTTCCCATCCTGGCTGCCCAGATCGAAAGTGAACCAGTCAGAGGCAGAAGCCTAAAAAACTCCAGTGCTTCCTGTGTTGTTTCTTGTCCTTACACCATTCCTCTTCTTCTACTTACTGCCTGTGTAACTTTAGGCAAGTAATTTAACCTCTCTGAGACTCAGTTTCCTAATGTCTAAAATCAGCTGAACTAGAAGGCCTCTAAACTTGCGATCCTGTGCGTTGGAGCCAAGATGGCAAGTAAAAATAGTGACTTGCTTGAGCTCTCCCCCAAACCCCTCCAAATACCCATTAACAAATGGCTCTAAACAAATTCTAGAGCAGCAGAACCCACAAAAAGACAGAGTGAAACAAATGTCCAGCCCAAGACAACCTGGATGGTTGATTGGAAAGGTCTATTGTGTTGGGCTAGGAGAGTAGCACAGTTCAGTGTTGGCAGCACAGGCCATGCAGGCAAAGACTGGGCCTCAGGGGACCTGGATCACGTGCAGCTACGGCAGTTTCCAGACTTCTCGACTCACAAACACCAAAGACAACTTAGGAGGTCAGTAGGAAAAGTCTGTCTGGCCACGGGGGAGAGAGAGCTAGGTCCAACCCCAGTCATGGTGCAGCCCTGGGGCAGTGGCTGTTTCTAGAGCTCTCAGTCCACAGACAGAGGGAGGATCAAGTGCTGATCAAAGTGGGATTCCAGGAATTTCTTTGCTGGTGCTGAGGCAAGATTCCCTCACTTTGCCCATGCTTGGATCTGTGTCACAGTTCTGGGTGGCGGTCCTACGGTGAGGAGGAGAGCTGGCATGGTGGAACTTGCAGTGGCAGTGAGAGAAAATCCTTCTCACAGTTCCAAGGCAGAAAAGAGTGCTTGTGGTCACTCATACACCAGAGCACAGGCCAAGAAAGGAGTAAACACCTCACCCTTGATTGTACCACCTTGGAAGAATTGAAAATTTATAGGTCCCTAGAAGTATCTCTGAAAACAGCTGTACAAAACCTCTAAAGCTTAGCACATTACATTATTCACACTGGAAGCAAACCTCTACCTTAACAAAGAGTTTAAAACTCAAGTAATTGACAGGGAACATGAGCAAACAGCACGAAAAAAGTCAGACCATTTGTTGACAAAGATCAAAATGTACAACCAGAAGAAGAAAACAAAGTCAAAGTTCCTACATCCAAAGCCTCCAAGAAAAATATGAATCAGTCCCAAGTCTTGGAAGAGCTCAAAATGGATTTTGAGAAGCAAGTAAGAGAACTAGAGGAAAAACTGGGCAGAGAAATGAGAGTGATGCAACTTATGATTCTATCATCCTAGACTTGATATGGAGGGCTATCTCAGTGTCTTCCATCTCTTTGTAAATTTGTCACCTCTGTATTCCTTTCAAACAATACTTATAAAAAATAATCAATCTTGACCATCATAATGCAAATATTCTTTTGTCTGTTTTACCCTTCAGTAATTATGGCATGTAAGTGGCCTAGTCTCTCAATGACTATCCCAATGAAAAGTAAACTCTTACAGGCCATAACAAACTGTGAAGACCTTAAGTAAGATCAAAGTGGTGGATTGTATATGGGTTGTTTGAGGGTCAGCCTTGTAAAATTCAGAGGAATTCAAAACCCAAAGACTTGGAAGATATGGTGTGATTTTTTTCAGCCATAGCAGCTCATGAAGACAGTCCAAAACAAGGAAAGAAGGAGGTTATCACCTGTGCCAGTGGAAGAGTACCCATGACACTAAGAGTATGCATCCTTGAAGCATTGCAGCATATACTAGACAGATCTGACCACAGCATTAATAAATATAAAACATATAAAGTATCTGATACATGTATATGTCTATATGTATATGTGTATATATGTGTGTGTGTGTATATATGTGTATATATATACATATATACACACACACATATATTATATATATGTATGTATGTATGTATGTAAAGGCAATGTGGCATATTAAATAAAGAGACTCAGAGCTGAGTTCAAGTCTTGACCCTGCTACATATTGGTTATGTGACCTTGAGCAAATGACTTAGCCTATTAATATTGAAGGAAAATTGTAAGACTGTAAGTTTCAGAGATGATGCCAACCCTATCTGGTTTTGTCTTGCATTGGATCACCATTGTTTTGCATAAAGCCTGTCATATAATAAGTGCTTATTAAAAGCTTGTTAACTAATGGATGGACTTAAGTTGGTAAAGGGAGTTTCTTCACCAGGTAGTTCATTATACCAATGAAATAACAGAGTTAGAACCTATCCCTGTCCTATGTGAATAACAGGAACTCTATCTCTATATATTAGGGCATGATGACACTGGTAATGAGGAGTTACTAAATTGTTTAGCTGGACAACAATGCTAAGAAAAATCAGACAGTGGTCAAAAAGAATCTCTGTTCATATTTTTCACTAACTTTCCATCAATTTTGCTGGGGGAATTAGATGCATGTGGATTTTTAACAGTGCTTTCAGTGAATGCCAAATTAAAAGACCTGAGACTGATTTTTTTTTTTAAGCAAAGCTCTACCAAAAGGGAATTTATTGAAATTCACAAACCTGTTCCTATAGCCTTCTAGGAGCATTTATGGAAACTGAGTGATTTAAATTGTCACTTGAGGATTGACGTGAAAACTTGCAAAATTTATCAGGGAGAGATTTCAGATGATTCTATGAGAAGCTGTCTTGGAGCGTGTGTTCTGCTGTCGTGTTTTAAAGCAGGAAATGAGTTATTCATGTAACATTTCACAGTGGTGAAAAAAACTACATTGTGATTTCTCAACCTGGTAGAGAGCAAATCCAGAGTCTTGGGTTTGTGTGGCAATGCATCTGATGAGTGAGTGAAATAGAAGCGGGAGTGGAGGTTATAGATGAAAGAATGAAGATTAAGTTATTCCCTAAATACACAGCTTCTGGAAGAGAGGGGTATGCATTGAATTTGTCTCTCAAGCCATCTGGGCCTCATTAATCAAGTAAGGAGAATGACTACCACTTGTGCATGCAAGGATGTTATTGATGTCAAGGTTTAATGGTGGTAGAAAGCTTAATCAAAGATCATTAAACATTTAAAAAAGTAAAATACAATTTAAAAAATACCTTCAATTAATGGGAACACATAGGTCTGCAATTTGTTACATAGGAATCCACATCAGCATGTTAAACACTGCTTACCTTTGTCAGAGTCCACTAACAGTTTTATACCTCACTCATGCTCTCTTCCAAAAGCAATTGAACAAACAGTGCAGAGAGGCTCACAAACACTAATCTTATTTACTAGGTGTCAGTTTGTCATCCTTTGTTGAGCAGGAAAAGATATGCTGTCCAGAAATTGATAGCCTCTTTGGTGGAATTAAAAGCACTTGTGTACAACCATTTATATTTTCATCAGAGTGTGCTGAAATTTATTAAATGTGTTATCTTCTTGGTCTAATCCAGGCCCTGGAAATTTTAGTGAGGTGTTTGTTGCTGTATGGGTCTAAGTGCTATCAAATGTGAAATGAAGCACAACTTCCTTCATATAGGATGGACTGCTAGTTTCATTCTGTCAACAGAATGAAAAATGGAATCAAACCCCCTCATGAATCAATGTAATTCATTGGAAAGAACATTGGATGTGGAGTAATGAGAACCCTGTTCAAGTCTGGCCATTAGTATGAGTTAAGGAAAATAACAGGAGCTGTGGATTTTAATTTCCTTGTCTATAATCTTCCCTCTGTAGCTTGCTACTTGTGTGATCTTAGGCAATCACTTAGTCTCCTCATCTCAATTTCTTCATCTTTAAAAAGGGAAGGAATTGGACTAGATGATTTCAAAGGTCCCTTCAGACATGTGCTTTTTAAATTTTTTCCTGCTTCAAAACCCAATTGTGCGAGGAAAAAAAATAATCAGGAAGACATTCACAATAAAAGAAGATTCTTATGCAAAAACACTATAGCTAGTATATGCTATTTATGTCTTATCAGAAGATCATCATCAATGATAATAATAATAATAATAATAATAATAACTAACATTTATATAGCACTATGCGCCAGACAATATGCCAAGCATATTACAAATATTATCTCACTTAAGCCTCACAACAGCCCTGTGAGGTAGGTGCTATTGTTATCCCCATTTTACAGATGAGGAAACTGAGGCTAGCAGAGATGAAGATTAACCTTATCTCTTGAACTTCACTATGGTAGGATTCAGACTGCTACCACTTTGGCTCAGACTAGATTATTCTAACAGACTCCTTACCTCAAATCTCTCATCATTCTTATCTAAAACACTGTTGACAAAGTAATTTTTCTTAAACTCGGATTTGACCTTGTGACTCCTCTAGTCAACAATTCCAGTGATTTCTAGTGAAAAAAACTCCCTCTGTTTAGTTTTTTTTATTAATTTATATTGATTTATCAACAATCACTTCCATAAGTGTTTGAATTTTCAATTTTTCTCCCTCTCCTTTGCCCCTCCCTCCAAAAGATGACTTGCAATCTGATATAAGCTATACATATACATTCCTTTTAAACATATTTTTCCATTAGTGATGTTGTAAGGAAGAGTTAGAACCAATAGGAGGAACCACCAGAAAGAGGGGAAAAAAAACAAAACAGAAGAAAAAAATAGCAAACAATATGCTTCGATCTGCATTCAAACTCCATAGTTCTTTCTTTGAATGTGGATAACATTTTCTATTATGAGGCCTTTGGAGATGTCTTAGATCCTTGCATTGCTGAGAAAGGCTAAGTCCGTCAATGTTAGTCATTGCACAATGTGGCTGTTACTGCATACAACATTCTCCTGGTTCTGCTCACTTCACTCAGCATCAGCGCATACAGATCTTTCCAGGTTTTTTCTGAAGTCTTCCTGCTCATCATTTCTTATACCACAATAGTATTCCATTACATTCATGTACCACAACTTATTCAGTCATTCCCCAATTGATGGGCATCCTTTCAGTGTCCAATTCTTGGCCACCACAAAAAGAGCTGTTATAAATATTGTTGTACATGTGGATCCTTTCCCCAACTTTTTTTGATCTCTTTGTTATACAGCCCTGGAAATGCTATTGCTGGGTCAAAGGATACGTACATTTTCATAGCCCTTTGGGTATGCTCAAAGGGCATCTCTAAGTTCCACAAATCTCCAAATTGCTCTCCAAAATGGTTGGATCATTTCACAACTCCACCAATAATACATTAGTGTTCCAATTTTCCCACATCTTCTCCACCATTAATCATTTTGCTGTTTTGTCATGTTGGCCCATCTCATAGGTGTGATGTGGTACCTCAGAGTTGTTTTGATTTGTATTTCTCTAATCAGTAGTGACTTACAGCATTTTTTCATATGACTATAGATGGCTTTAATTTCTTTATCTGAGAACTGTTTGTTCCTATCCTTTGACCATTTATCAACTGGGAAATGACTTCTATTCTTATAAATATGACTCAATTTTCTATGTATTTTGGAAATCAGGCCATTATCAGAAACACTGGTTGTAAAAAATCTTTCCCAATGTTCTACTTTCCTTATAATCTTGGTTGCATTGGCTTTGTTTGTGCAAAAATTTTTTTCACTTTAATGTAATCAAAATTATCCATTTTGCATTTCATAATGTTCTCCATCTCCTGTTTGGTCATGAATCCTTCTCTTCTCCATAAATCTGATAGGTAAACTATTCCTTACTCTCCCAGTTTGCTTACAGTATCAGCCTTTATATCTAAGTCATGAACCCATTTTGACTTTATTTTGGTATATGGTATGAGATTTTGGTCTATGCCTAGTTTCTGTGACACTCTTTTCCAGTTTTCCCAGTTAGTGAGTTCCTATCCCAGAAGCTGGGGTTTATCAAATAGTAGACTACTATAGTCATTGACTACTGTCGTGCGTACCTAACTTATTCCACTGATCCATCACTCTATTTCTTAGCCAGTACCAAGTAGTTTTGATGATTGCTGCTTTATAATACAATTTAAGATCTGGAACAGCTAGGTCACCTTCCCCTGCATTTCTTTTCATTAGTTCCCTTGATATTCTTGACCTTTTGTTATTCCAAATGAATTTTGTTATAATTTTTTCTAGGTCTACAAAATAATTTTTTGGTAGTTTGATTGGTATGGCACTGAATAAGTAAATTAACTTTGGTAGAATTGTCATTTTTATTATATTAGCTCAGCCTACCCATGAGAAACTGATGTTTTTCCAATTATTTAGCTCTGGCTTTATTTGTGTGAAAAGTGTTTTATGATTGTGTTCATATAGTTCCTAGGTTTCTTTTGGTAGGTAGACTCCTAAATATTTTATAATGTCTATAGTACTTGTAAATGGAATTTCTCTTTCTATCTCTTGCTGTTGGGCTTTGTGGGTAATATATAGAAATGTTGACGACTCATGTGGGTTTTCTAAAGTTATTATTTCAAGTAGTTTTTATACTTGATTCTCTGGGATTCTCTAAGTATATCATCATATCATCTGCAAAGAGTGATGGCTTTGTTTCTTCTTTGCTTATTCTAATACCTTCAATTAGGATTTCCTGTAACATAAATTTACCCTTGTCTGCCTCCTCCCTTCCTTTTTTCCCAGTACATTCCCTTAGTTGGATCAGATTAGTCCACTTACTTAGATCCATTTAACCCACTCGATCAGATTTTTTTTTAATCATCACATCAAAGTCAACTTATACCTACCCTCTCTATGTATACTCCTTTAAAGTGATGTAGTAACAATACATTTCTCAAGAGTTACAGGTGTTGTCTTCCCTTGTAAGGGTGTAAACAGTTTGCCTTATTAATAACATGTTGTTTTTTTTTTTCTGTTCAGTTTATCTTTTTATGTCTTTCTTGAGTCTTGTATTTGAAGACCAAATTTTCTTTTTATCAGGAAGGTTTGGAAGTCCCTTATTTTGTTGAATATCCATCTCCTCCCCTGAAAGATCATGCCCATTTTTACTGGGTAGTTGATCCTTGGGAATCCAAGCTCCTTTGCTTTACAGAATATTGTATTCCATGCCCTATGATCATTTGATGTAGAAGCTGTAAGGTCCTGTGTAATCCTGACTGTGGTTCTATGATACTTCAATTGTTTCTTTCTGGCTGCTTGCAGTGTTTTCTCTTTGACCTAGTAATTTTGGAATTTGGCGACTCTATTCCTTGGCATTTTGAATTGGGATCTCTTTCAGGAGGTGATGGGTGGATTCTCTCTATGACTAATTTACCCTCTGATTCTAGGACCTCAGGGGAGTTTTCCTTGATGATTTCCTGAAAGATGCTGTCCAGGCTCTTTTTCATTGTGATTTTCAGGTAGACCAATAATTTTTAAATTGTCTCTCCTGGATCTATTTTCCAAGTCAGTTGTTTTACCAATGAGGTATTTTACATTTTCATCTATTTTTTCATTCTTTTGTTCCTGTTTGACTGATTCTTGCTCTCTCATAGAGTCATTAGCTTCCATTTGCCCAATTCTAATTTTTAATAAACTGTTTTCTTCTATTAGATTGTGTACTTCCTTCTCCATTTGGCTAATTGTATTTTTTAGGGACTTGTTTTCTTCAGTGTACTTTTTTCTAGTTGGCCAATTGTATTTTTTAAGGACTTGGATTCTACAGTTAATTTGTGTCCTTCCTTTTCCAAGCTATTGATCCTCTTGCATACCTCTCATTTCTTTTCCCAATTTTTCCTCTACCTCTCTTATTTGACTTTTAAAATTTTTCTTGAGCTCTTCCAAGAAGGCTATTTGGGCTTCAGATCAGTTCATATTCCCTTTTGAGGTTCCAAATGTGAATTTGTTGACAATGTTTTCTTCAGAATTTCTGCCTTGATCTTCTCTATTCCCATAATAGGAATCTATAGTACCTTTCTTTTTGCTCATGGTGTTTGCTTTTTTTTCCTGGCCTTTAAAATATTGAGCTCTCTTGCTGGGGAGCAGGGGGTGCTGACCCAAGTTTCTTGTGTTGGGAGTCTGGGACCTGGTCACCGGCTTTTTGTGCTGGAGCCTCTGATGCTGGCAGTGGGTTCTGACAGCTTACCTGGTGTTGGACTGGAATCAGCAATACTGGGACTCTAGGGGGTAGTCTGTCCCCTGGAAATTGCCTGCTCACCCAGGCCTTTCCTTCCTTTTGCTTTCTTTGGCTCCTTTAAGATGGATGTTTCTCTGCCTGGGGGGGCAGAGTTTTCCCAGAGTTTTGCTGAGGCACTGGGAGACTTGGTTGTATTAAAAGGCCTAGGCATGTGGTAATTTTTTTGAGCCAGTTTCCACTGGTTTCCCTGCCCTTAGTGAGGCACTCAGGAGTCATGGTGTTGGTGATTGTCTGCTCCTCCACCTGGGGATCAGGATCTCCCTTGTATGCTGAGGTGGGGCTTTCAGTTAGTTTGCTGGACTCCTCCCATTCTTTACTGCTCCCCTTCCCCCAAGGGCACAAGGGGCCTTTCTTGTTAATACCTCCAGCTACCTGGGCTACTGGACTGCTGCACCCCCTCTTTCTGCTTGTTCAGCTATTCCAGAGTTTTTCCTGGGGTGACATTTTCTGGGCTTTCAGAGGTTGATAAAGGAAGGTGAGAGTGACTTACTTCTTACTGTACCATCTTGGCTCTCAGAAGCAGAACCTTCTGTTTAGCTTTTAAAGTCCTATACAATCTGGCACCATTCCAGCATTGTTGGGCATTACTTCCCTTCAATACTCTGAAATAAAGCTAACTCTCTTTCTCTCTGTTATTTTAAATACTTCATCTTCCCTCTGTGAGTCTTTCTTTGCCTTGAATGCCCCACATGCCCCGAATACATTCCCTCCTTAACCCTGCTTCATAGAACCTCTCTCTTCCTTTAAGGCCCAACTCAAGCACCATCTTCTGCATGAAGCCTTTCCTAATCTCCCCAACTGTGAGTGTCCTGCCCCCCACTAAACTATCTTTTATTAAACTGCTTTTTGTATATGTTTATTGCCTTTATATGTATATGTTATTATATAGATATATGTGTGTGTTTGTGTGTATAATTTGATGTCCTCATTACAATGCAAGTTGCTTGTAAGTAGGTATTGTTTCATTCTTCCTATTTATATCTCCAACATCTAGCAGAATTCTTGGAATAGTAGGTACTTAGTAAATGTTTATTGATTTATTTTTTTTCCATTGGCAACAATGAAATCATTGAATTTGGCCTATATCATCTCTGTGATGATCAGTTGTTTCAAGAATTATATTATGGTCCAGAGTGAAAAGGTAGTCACTCTCACTCTGCCCTATCAACCTCTGAAAACCCAGAAAATATCACCCCCCAAAAAAAAAACCCTGGAACACCTGAACTAGAAGAAAGACAAGGAGCAACAGTGCAGTAGCCCAGCAAACGGGTCTCCCAGTGCCTCAGCAAAAGCAAGGGGCCCCAGGTGGATAAGTACCCTGCATTCATCTGAAAGGAGTTAAAGAAAACAACCTAAAGGCTTCCTAAAGCCCTGGCCTTGTTGATTCCAACCCAACACCAGATGAGCTTTAGGAGCCCTGAAGCCTCCAATTGTGAAGAAATCCTGAAGCCCAGGTAGTAGAGCAGGCAAACACCAACACCTGGACCTCCAAGTGCCTCAGTAAGAACCGGTGGAAACCAGCTCAGAAAACCATCAGGAGTCTCCGCACTCCACCGCAAAGGAATCTCCTGTTGCATTAGCAGAAATGAGGGAGACAACACTGCAGGGGGCCCCAGGCAGATAAACATCCTGCAGCAGCCATCTAAAAGGAGTGGAAGAAAGCTAAAGGAAAGGAAAAGCAGGCAACCTAGAATTGCCTGAAAGTTCCAGCTTTCCTGATTCCAGCCCCACACAAGGTAAGCTGCCAGAAACCTACAGCCTCCAATTTCCAGCATAAGAGGCCCCAGAACGCAAAGCCAGTGACCAAGACCTAGGCTCCCAACACAAGAAGCTTGGGTCAGTGCCCTCTGCTCCCCAGCAGGAGAGCTCAATCTCTTTAAAGGCCAGGAAATAAAGAAACACCATGAGTAAAAAGAAACGTACCATAGAAGGGAGGTAAGCAGCAGTAAGACTAAAGGGGAAGAAAAGGGAAAGGGATAATAAAAGGGGGAAGGGACTGAAGGAGGCAGTGGTCAAAAGCAAAACACTAGTGAAGGGGAGAAAGGAAAAAGGAGAAAGAAAAGCATAAATAGGGGGAAAAAAGGATGGAGAAAAAGACACAGATAGTAATCATAACTGTGAATGTGAATGGGATGAACTCTCCCATAAAATGGAAATGGATTGCAGAATGGATTAAAAACCATAATCCTAAAATATGTTGTTTACAGGAAACACATTTGAAAAAGAGTGACGCATACAGGGTAAAGGTAAAAGGCTGGAGCAGAATATATTATGCTTCAGGTGAAGTGAAAAAAGCAGGGGTAGCAATCCTGATCTCAGACAAAGCAAAAGCAAAAATAGATCTTATCAAAAGAGATAAGGAAGGAAACTACATCCTGCTAAAAGGGACCATAGACAATGAAGTAATATCATTACTAAATATATATGCACCAAATGGTATAGCATCCAAATTCTTACAGGAGAAGTTCAGGGAGTTACAGGAAGAAATAGACAGCAAAACTATACTAGTGGGGGACCTGAACCTCCCCCTCTGCACTAGATAAGTCTAACCACAAAATAAACAAGAAAGAAGTTAAGGAGGTGAATAGAACATTAGAAAAGTTAGGTATGATAGACCTCTGGAGAAAACTGAATGGGGATAGAAAGGAATATACTTTTTTCTACAGTACATGGCACATACACAAAAATTGACCATGTACTAGGGCATAAAAACCTCACAATCCAATGCAGAAAGGCAGAAATATTAAATGCATCCTTTTCAGATCATGATGCAATAAAAATTATATGTAATAAAGGGCCATGGAAAGATAGACTAAAAATAATTGGAAACTAAATAATCTAATCCTAAAAAATGATTGGGTCAAACAACAAATCATAGAAACAATCAATAATTTCATTCAAGAGAATGACAATAATGAGACAACATACCAAAACCTATGGGATGCAGTGAAAGCAGTTCTTAGGGGAAGTTTTATATCTCTAAATGCTTACATAAATAAAATAGAAAAAGAGGAGATTAATGAATTGGGCATACAACTAAAAAAATAGAAAAAGAACAAATTAAAAATCCTCAACTAAACACCAAATTAGAAATATTGAAAACCAAAGGAAAAATTAAGAAAATTGAAATTAAGAAAACTATTGAACTAATAAATAAAACTAAGAGCTGGTTTTATGAAAAAACCAATAAAATAGATAAGCCTTTGGTTAATTTAATTAAAAAAAAGAAAGAAGAAAACCAAATTACTAGTATCAAGAATGAAAAGGGTGAAGCTACCACCAAGGAAGAGGAAATTAAAACAATAATTAGGAATTATTTTGCCCAACTATATGCCAACAAATTTGACAATCTTAGTGAAATGGATACATATTTACAAAAAATAAATTGCCCAGATTAACCAAAGAGGAAGTAAAATACTTAAATAACCCCATCTCAGAAAAAGAAATTGAACAAGCCATTGATGAACTCCCTAGGAAAAAATCTCCAGGGCCAGATGGATTTACATGCGAATTCTATCAAACATTTAAAGAACAATTAATTCCAATACTATATAGACTATTTGGGAAAATAGGTGAAGAAGGAGTCTTACCAAATTCTTTTTATGATACAAATATGGTGTTGATACCTAAACCAGGAAGAGTCAAAATAGAGAAAGAAAATTATAGACCAATTTCTCTAATGAATATAGATGCAAAAATTTTAAACAAAATATAGCAAGTAGATTACAGCAACTTATCACAAGAATAATACACTATGACCAGGTAGGATTTATACCAGGAATGCAGGGTTGGTTCAATATTAGGAAAACTATCAGCATCATTGAGCATATCAACAACAAAACCAACAGAAACCACATGATCATCTCAATAGATGCAGAAAAAGCTTTTGATAAAATACAACACCCATTCCTATTAAAAACACTAGAAAGCATAGGTATAAATGGAGTCTTCCTTAAAATAATAAATAGCATATATCTAAAACCTTCAGCAAGCATTATATGTAATGGGGACAGGCTAGAAGCATTTCCAATAAGATCGGGGGTGAAACAAGGATGTCCATTATCACCACTGTTATTCAATATTGTACTGGAAACCTTAGCTTTAGCAATAAGAGAAGAAAAAGAAATTGAAGGCATTAGAATAGGCAAAGAAGAAACAAAGCTATTACTCTTTGCAGATGATATGATGATACTTAGAGAATCCTAGAGAATCAAGTAAAAAACTACTTGAAATAATAAACAACTTTAGCAAAGTTGCAGGCTATAAAATAAACCCACATAAATCATCAGCATTTCTATATATTACCAACAAAGCCCAACAGCAAGAGATAGAAAGAGAAATCCCATTTAAACTTACTGTAGACATTATAAAATATTTAGGAGTCTACCTCCCGAAACAAACCCAGGAACTCTATGAACACAATTACAAAACACTTTTCACACAAATAAAATCAGATCTAAATAATTGGAAAAACATCAGTTGCTCATGGGTAGGCCGAGCTAATATAATAAAAATGACAATCCTACCTAAGCTAATTTACTTATTCAGTGCCATACCAATCAAACTACCAAAAAATTATTTTATAGAGTTAGAAAAAATAATAACAAGATTCATTTGGAAAAACAAAAGGTCCAGAATATCAAAGGAACTAATGAAAAGAAATGCAGGGGAAGGTGGCCTAGCAATTCCAGATCTTAAATTGTATTATAAAGCAGCAATCATCAAAACTGCTTGGTACTGGCTAAGAAATAGGGATGGATCAGTGGAATAGGTTAAATATGCAAGACACAGTAGTCAATGACTATAGTAATCTATTATTTGATAAACCCAAAGACCCCAGCTTCTGGGATAAGAACCCACTCTTTGAAAAAAACTGCTGGGAAAACTGGAAAAGAGTATGGCAGAAACTAGGCATAGACCCAAATCTCACACCATATACCAAAATAAAGTCAAAATGGGTTCAGGACTTAGATATGAAGGCTGATACCATAAGTAAACTGGGAGAACAAGGAATAGTTTACCTATCAGATCTATGGAGAACAGAAGAATTCATGACCAAATAGGAGATAGAGAACATTATGAAAAGCAAAATAGATAATTTTGATTACATTAGATTGAAAAGTTTTTGCACAAAGAAAGCCAATGCAACTAAGATTAGAAGGAAGGTAGAAAATTGGGAAAGAATTTTTACAACCAGTCTTTCTGATAAAGGCCTCATTTCTAAAATATATAGAGAATTAAGACAAATTTATAAGAACACAAGCCATTCCCCAATTGATAAATGGTCAAAGGATATGAACAAACAGTTCTCAGATGAAGAAATTAAAGCCATCTATAGTCATATGAAAAAATGCTCTAAATCGTTACTGATTAGAGAAATGCAAATCAAAACACCTCTGACGTACCATATCAAACCTATCAGATTGGCCAACATGACAAAACAGGGAAATGATAAATGTTGGAGAAGATGTGGGAAAATTGGGACGCTAATACATTGGTGGAGTTGTGAAATGATCCAACCATTTTGGAGAATGATTTGGAACTATGCCCAAAGGGCTACAAAAATGTGCATACCCTTTGATCCAGCAATAGCACTTCTAGGGCTATATCCCAAAGAGATCAAACAAATGGGAAAAGGACGCACATGTACAAAAAATATACATAGCAGCTCTTTTTGTGGTGGCAAAGAATTGGAAATTGAGAGGATGCCCATCAATTGGGGAATGGCTGAGCAAGCTGTGGTATGTGAATGTAATGGAATACTATTGTGCTATAAGAAATGATGAACAGGCTGACTTCAGAAAAACCTGGAAAGACTTATATGGTCTGATGCTGAGTGAAGTGAGCAGAACCAAGAGGACTTTGTACACAATAGCAGCCACATTATGCAATGACTAAGAACATTAAACTGAACCCTTCTCAGCATTACGAGGATCTAAGACATTTCCAGAAGCCTCAGGATGGAAAACGCTGTCCACGTCCAAAGAAAGAACTATGGAAGTCGAATCGCTCTCACTTATTTTTACCTTCTGTTGAGTTTTGTTTCACCTTTATGATGGTTCCTCCTATTGGTTTTAATTTTTACTTACAAATTCACTAATGTGAAAATATTTTGAATGGCTATGTAAATGTAAAGCCTATGTCAGATTGTGTGCCATCTTGCGGAGGGTGGGGGGGAGGAAGGGGGAGAAAAATTTTCAACTCAAAAACATATGGAAAAAAAATAAAAAAATAAAAAATAAAAAATGAAGACCTCAACCACCAAAAAAAAAAGTGATATGGTTCACACCAAAAATAAAAAAAAAAGAATGACTGGTCCAATGGATTAAATAGACTTTATGAGGCATAATACTTTAATAAGGATTAAGTAGGGTTAATCATTATAATTAGATGCATGTGTCTTCCTTGCCTTTCCCCTAGAAGTGAAAGAGTTAAAGGATTCTGCAGTCCTCTCTTCCCCTACACAGAAAACATTGCATGGGCATCTAGAATACAGATACTCTATTTGTTTAGGTGTTTGTACAGCTGCGTGTCTCTGTTAGGGGTCTTGTATAAGAATAATAATAAATCACATTTCTCTAGCATTAAAAAAAAAAGAATTATATTATGGTCATTTGCAATTGTGTCAGATTATCCTATTGAATGGAAGACTTCATGAAATTAAGGATTGTAGCATGTCCAAATTTCATTCTTGCTTGTTGCCCCCAACCGCATCCCGTATCTAGTGCTGTGTGTTCAATAAGTACTCTTGTGAGTGGAATTTAACAAAAGGGTAAACTGAGGAAACTCAACTCAAAATATCATTTCTTAACAGGGGCATGAGATTTGATATTAAAGGGTGGGTGTCTCAATAGAACTTCTGAGAGACAAAGTTCTAAGCATGATCGGTCTATTTGTTGGGCTAATGGTAACCAATAGATTGAATCCTTGACACTTCTTGCTGACTGAAGACCTTGAACAAAGGCTGACAGGATATTTTATAACAATTAACAAGATGACAGAGCAAAATCTTGGGTAACATAGCTGAGTCTTCTGATTGGCTATGAATGACAGTCAACAGTAAGGTTAAGTCATAGGACATTCCCTGGCAAAGGCAAGGCAATCCCAATTGGTCTACTTTTGAATAAGGATGTGGGTTGAATTCGCAACCCCTCCCTATTACTTCATCCTTGGGTGGGGATGGGGTGGGGCAGAACTAATCTTCAGGTGAAAAAAATTCATCTGAAGCTAGGGAAAGTGGGCTGGCCTTCAGATGTGGGTGATCAAACATCTCTCTGCCACTTGAGGAATGTTAGTTGCTTTTTCAGACCCTGCTGCCTCTAGCAATCTTAACTGGGGAAAAAAACAAAACAAAACAAAACAAAACCCATAAGCCATCTCAGTCAGGTTCTCTCAGCTTTGAACTCCCCCATGTAGATCAAGTCACTCCTATTTTGATTGGCAAAACCGAAGACACAAGAGCCATCCCCTGGGGAGGGCCTAGCTCAAGCTGGCTGCTGTGCTTATGTGGTAACAGAAGTGAGGGTCTCATTTAGGAGGGGACCAGCCTAAACTGGTTCAGGAGCAGATGCCTTGGGTTTCAGGAGTGATCATCTTACACAGAAATTGCCTGCCCTTTGGAAGAGGTATCTCTGAGGAAATAAGGAAAAGAATGCATAACAAAGAAATATTGATTATTAAATAATGCAGCACAATATTAATTTTCCTCATAACATAATAAACATGTGTTACAAAGTGAAATGAAGAAATTGAAATGACCCACGATTGTTACCTTATGAAGAGTATCTTTACCAACACAAATATTTCTGGAAGAAATCCAGGCTACAGGCAATAAAGGCATCAAGGGATCAGTCCTCAGGATTTTTCAAAAGGAAAAATAAAATAAAGGATGGAGAAAAATCACAGACAATCCTTTTGCCACCCACCCTGCCAAAGGTGACTGGAAAAATCAGCAAGTACTGAACCATATGTCTCTCTGTAATCTCTTTGAAAACAACTTTTTGTGTACATATTTAAGGCATACTTGATGAAAACAAAAATGTAGAGGGCAGCTTTTTTGGACATTCTCCTATTGTGGGTTACACTTTTATAATAACAGAACTGACTGAAAGATGTAGAATCCTGGGATGTATGTGTACTTTTGACAAGGCTCATTTGCTCAGATTAGGTAAAATATCAAAATCACACAAGTTTCCACAGTAATTATGACCTTAGAGATAACTGCTTGATCAGATCTTGAGTATTGATGTAATCTTTCTCTTATAATACACATTCTTCAGAACCAGAGACAGTACCTTGATCTGATATATTGCAGACATTAATAACAAGAAAAGGCTCACATTTCTATATTGATTTGAAGGTTATAAAGGAGGGATATATGTACCACCAGAGGTGTTTGGCAGTGTCCTGGAAGAAATACTGATACTAGTCCAATTGAAAGAGAAATTTTATCAGTGGTGAAATTCTCCAAAAGATTCTCCAAATTTCCATTCCCAAATGATATGCTAGTTACATGTTAGGTATTAGCATTTCATCCCTCTTCAAATTCATTTTATTATGTATTTTTTAAATAATTTTTTAAATTTTACATTTAAATACAAAATATAGAAAAGGAAAAAAAAGCATTGCCATGTACACAGCAGACCATAAGAGAGGATTCAATATCAATAAATTTCCATTTCAAGAAAACCTATGTAATAAATACTACATATTGTTTTCAACACTGCCCAATTTTTCTTTGCTTTCTTTTGTTCTCTGCTGTGTGCTTTTAACTTTATTTTTCCTCTGCCCCCCAAAGAAGGCTACAATTAAGCATGACACACACACACACATTAATATGTAATATATATACACACACTTATATGTAATTTTATGTATATATACATACATATATACATATAGATACATATATATATACATATATATATATATACATATATATATATACATATATGTCTGTGTGTGTGTGTGTGTGTGTGCCCATGCTATATTTATTTCCTCCTATTATGTTTCTCTGAAGGCAGATAGCATCTTCCTTCATAAGCCCAAGTCCTTTTTTTTTCCTAAATCAATTATTATGTACTTACTTATCTAAGTACATGTTGTATTTCTCCAATAGAACATACCGTATTTCACTGCATAATCATCTCCAATGCATAATCATCACACCCTGTTTTTTCAATCCAAAATCTGGTTTATAACCTTTTGTCACATAATCGTTGCATGGTATAATTTTGTTCCTCATACTGCTTAAAAGGTAAACAGTGCAGCAATATATTCACCAGTGGCATATGGATACACATTTATCTCTTGCACATTGTAAGCCAGGAGCCTAGAATTCTCAGTTATTATGAATGGTATTGGCAGTCAACCTAATGACGAACCTTAGGTGAAGGGTATTGGGCAGGCAGGCAAAGCTGCCATGAGTAAGTCACATGATATGGTAAGACTTGCATCTTCCAAATTTTAACATATATTCACAAGTATTCTGTGCATCCTAATCTTGCACCAAAGACAGTTTAGTAATAAATGATTTTTAAGTAATACTAGCACAAATTTTTAAAAGTTTCACATAATGGTCGCACCCCACTTTTTTCCAGAGAATTTTGACATAAAATCTGCAACAACTATGTGGTGAAATATGATGAGTTTCTTGAGGGCAGTGACTACTTATTTTTGTCTACGTATTCTCAGCACCTAGTACTATTAAGCCTAATAAATGTTTGATGTATTGAATTGGAATCAAATCCTAGATCTCTGTACAAAGCTTCCTCAGTGAAATCTATAGTAATTCAAAGAGACTATTCTGGCTATTCACATACACAAACACAACCAAACAAGTAAACTTAAAATGAATATTTCTCAGATTACAACATGGAGCTAAATTGATAGACAATGAAATTAATTAATTAATATGTCTAACTTGAACAAATGTTGCATGTAAGGCAGCATGATACAGTCGAAAGACTACAGGTCCTTGATTCTAAATCCAGCCCCTTCACTTACTACATATGTGATCTTGGGCAAATCATTTAAAATCTCAGCTTCTGTTCAGGTTCAGGTCTTCAAACGAACACCTCAATTAAACCAATCATATCTCCTAAAATAGATGTGGGAAAAGTCCTTAATTTGAAGGGGGTGAAAGCTATGAGGTAAAATGATAATGATGTTATATAGGAATAGTTAGGATTAGTCAAGAGTCAGGCACGTGTTCTACAATTTAAATAAATACAGCAAGCTAGTTCAGAATGTGGAATTTCAGTTGGAGGCAAGCCTAGTTGTAAAGCAGCTTCAACCAAACCCCTGAAAAAGCATCACATAGATGGGGAATAGAGAGGAGGACAAGAGGAAGACTCAGTGTACTTTATAAGGTTGGAAAATTTGAGACTTCCTTTATGTGATGGTAAGTGTTCCTTGCATAGCAGTAGCTGAGAGTAGCATCTGCACTGGAAACTCAGGGGATGTATTAAAAGCAAACTTGCTGCCCTCAGGAAAGATATCTTCAGGATTCCAAAAACAGCCCAGCTAAAAACTGAACTATACCTAAGGGAAACCTCAGGAAGGCACCAACAAAACGGAGAAAAGGATCTCTGGCAATTGAGAGCTGTGAGTTATCCCTTTGCCACATGTGCTCTATAAGTTTGAACCCACATTCCCCTGGATTCTCTACCTGTGAGAAAATGTGCCTCTGATTTTAAGGGGGGGTCAATATTTTGTACAAATCATTATTACTATACCCATTTAGGAAATACCTGTTTCTAAAAGCTAATTAAATCTATCTGGATACTTGATATTGATTGTTAATCAATGGAGGGGGTAGGGGGCAATGATCAATAGCAATAGAAATAAACTTCCAATCCTTCAGGGTTACCTCCCACCTACACTAAGGAAATTAAATAGCCTGCCACTTGCCAAATAGTAGTTTTGGATGGTAGCTGTGGAGCCTGTGCTATACTAGGATCCTAGACCCATAGTAAGAACAAATTTTAAAGGCCACTGAGGCCAACCTCTAATTTCACAGAAACTGAGACTCAGAGATGAAGTGATTTGTCCAAGAACACAGTAGATAGATGATACCAGGTTTATTTCTCTTAGTAACCAATTTATTTATTTGTTTGTGAAATAGTGATTTATAGGAAGATTCCATTGTCCTTTGTAATTTGCTTTAAAAAGAAAAAAAAAGATATTGAGGTCAACATGAGTTTGAATATATGAATACATGCTTTGTTACTTACCAGCTACATGAACCTGGAGGTTACTTCATATTTCTGGATACGTTTTCTTTTCTATAAAATGGGAATAGGACTTTTTTTTTTGAGGATCCAATGAGATCATACATATGATAAAGCTTTGTTTTGCTTCTGACCACTGCCTCCCTTAATGCACACTCCCTTGTATTAATCCCCTTCTTTCTCTTAGCCTCTTTCCTTGTTGGGTAAGATATATTTCTATACCAAATTGAGTATGTGTATATATTCTTCCCTTTTTGAACCAATTCAGATGAGAGTAAGGTTTAATCATTGCCTGACTCCAGCCCTATTTCCTCCTGCACTGTAAAACTTCCTTGTCTACTTCTTTTATGAGATAATTTTCCACATTCTTTGTTTCCTTTCCCTCTTCTCCCAGTACCTCTCTCTTTCTTATGCTTCATCATTCCAATATAAACAACTCAAACTCAGGCCTTCTATCTATGTAGACTCCTTCTAACTGCCTTAACAATGAGAAAGTTCTTAAGAGTTACTATATAAGAATGCAAACAGTTTAACTTTTAAAATCCCTTGTGATTTCTCTTTTATGTTTACCTTTTTACATTTTTCTTGAGTCTTATATTTGAATGTCATTTTTTTCTATTTAATTCTTTTTTTTCCCCATCAGGAGTGCTTGAAAGCTCCCCATTTCATTAAATATTCATTTTCCCCCCTGAAAGGTTATACTTAGTTTTGTCTTGATTATAAGCCTTTGCTTTCCAGAATATCATATCCTAAGCCCTATGCTCCTTTATCATGGTCGCTGCTAAATCTTGTGTGAACTTGACTGTAGCTCCATGATATTTTATTAGTTTTTTTCTGGAAGATTGCAATATTTTTTCCTTCATCTGCAAGGTCTGGAATTTGGCTTTAATATTTCTGGGAATTTTTGATTTAGAATCTCTTCCAGTAGATGACTGGGGGAGTCTTTTAATTTCTATTTTGGCTTCTGGTTCTAAGATATCCGGGCAGTTTTTCTTTATGATTTCTTGAAATTATGGGCTTTCAGGTAATCTAATAATTCCCAAATTATGTGCCCTTGCTCTATTTTCAAGGTGAATTGTTTTTCCAGTGAAATGTTTCACATTTTCTTATATTTTTTTTATTCTTTTGACTTTGTTTTGTTGTTTCTTGCTGTCTTGGAATCATTAGCTTCTACCTGACCAGTTCTATTTTTTAAAGAATTATTTTCTTTTTAATGAGGATTTGTACCTCTTTTACCATGTGGTCAATTCTGTTTTTTAAAGTATTACTTTCTTCAATATTTTTTATGCCTCTTTTACTGACCTGTTAATTCTTTTTCAATAATTGTCTTGCATTACTCTTATTTGTATTTTTTGTGCTATTTTTAAATCTTTCTTTAACTTTTCTAGGAATTATTGCTTCAGCAGTATTGGAGAGGAGCAACACAACTTAACCTTATGAATTATCTTGAGCACAATGATTACCCAGAAAATCACATATAGATACAGAAACATAGATCCATAAATCTATACATTGTTTTTACATAACCATTTGCACGTTGTCTCCTTCATGAGACTGAGCTACCTAGGAACAAATACTATTCTTTGTTGTTTTGTTTTTGTTGTTCTTTGTGTTCCCAGTGTTTCATACATCTTGCATATAATAGGCACTTAATAAATATTAGTTAACTGACTGTGGACTGATGGAAGATAACCAAAATTCACTGGCCATATATTGAGAGGAGTTGGCCAAGGTTATAATAAGCTGAGGGCTTTTCCAAAAGAACTGGTGGTAGGAAGTAGTCTATAAAGTTGATGAACTCCTGATTTTTTCCCTATGAGTATTTTTCCCACTCTAGCATGGCCTTCACCTTACATGGATCTAAATACAATGCTCATCAGCCAGATATGTGCCCCAGAAACTCCAAATATTCCTTCTTCAATTGACTTCTCTACAGGGGCAAATATCCAGTACTATCAGAAGTTTCCCCACAGCACACATACTTCACAATTGACTGTAATTCAATTTCAGCAGCTTATCTTCTCAAAGTGTTTGATGGAGCCAGAGAAGTGTACGAGCAATAACAATAAAATATACTGCCACCTTCCAATCCTACCCATTAAGAAATCTGGAGTCCCTAATCTCTGGAAGATATGTTGGTAGTTGGGGGAGCATTCAATCATTGGGGTCTGGAAGGACATTTTTTACCATTTCAACTTTTCACATCTCTATCAGATTATATGATATCTAGCTAGAGGTCCAATTTGGTAAATATTTTCTTCCTAGCAAGATGGTCTAGTGGATAGAAAACTAGGCCTGGTGACAGAGAGATATGAGTTTAATTCCATTTTCAGATACTTCCTAGCCATGTAACCCTGTACAAGTCATTTAACATTTCCTCATCTGTAAAATGTAAATCAATATGTAAAATCAAAATGTAAAAATCAGTGTAAAATGTAAAATGTGTAAAATACTTCACTCTCAGGATTGTAAATGAAACATTTACAAAGCATTTTGCAAACCTTAAAGCACTATAGAAAAACTAGTTATTACTGTTATTGTTATTATTTTTTAATAATATTATCTCTTTTCTGTCATGTTTAAGAATCAGAGAATATGGATGTCAGGTGGAAGGAGAATCAAGGGTTCCATTGTTGTATTGTATTCACTACCCACTGATCTTTTCCTTAACAAATAGCACTACAGCTAAGATAGGAAAGATGGTGAGCTATAAGAATCATTCATGTTAGCTGCTTCCCCTCCTACCCCAATAGTGGCTAATTAACAGTTTCAGTCCTGGTAAGTATATCTGGCCTGAATGATATTAGTTCTTCAAGAATTAGGTAAATAGCCAATATGAGAATAATATCTTTGACTTGATAGTGCTAAATATGTTTCTAAATATCTGGTACTAGGATAGGAGTTCTGGTTTGGACTCCTAAGAGAAGATGTAGATACAAGGAATGGTTTGTAGAAATATGGTATGTATCTTCTTCATACAATGTTTCTAGTAGTGCAGAGAGTGGTTTGTGACCTTCACCGCCTTCGTGCTATGGGCAAGTAATTCAAAGTCAGCCAAAAGACGCCAAGAACCATTGAGAAGAGTAGAGAACAGGGAATACTTAAGCTGAACAATTTGCAATATTACTGCACTAGTCCATCTAGGGCTTGGTCTCCTGAATAGCAAGTCTGGACCAAATCAAATGCCTAACAATTATCTTGTTTACCACAATGGATGAGTAGGGAAGTTAAAATTTGAGGGAGGGAATAATTAGACTATGGGGAAGGTTTTATGTATAGGTTAGCCTGCAAAATGGTAGGAAAAATGTTACTCTGAACCTATAAAAATATTCTGAGAAAGGCATTGTATCAGCAAGGATGGAAACTCAAGTGGATTTACAAACAAATAAAATGTTTTAGAAGGCTCTGAAACTCACTCTTCTACAAATCTCATGAAACCTCAAGTGCTAGGACTTCATATAAACCTTACCAAGCTCCCTACCTGTGGCAATGTCATGGAAAGGTATTCAATATAAATAAATATGGAGCAAGCAAAGAATGGAGTTTTATATATAACCTGTTGTGTCAGTGGAAGAAAAAAAAAACCTCTTTCATTCTGTTTTTTTTCCATAAGCACTCATAATTATATTCTTTTGAGTAGAAGGAATTTTGCCAAATAATTAATAAGCAAGTTCCACATCATTCCATTGCATGCTCTGGGTAATCTAATCACCCAAGAATGGTGTTGCTTAAATACATTTCATCTCTGACTCAGAAATATAGAGTTAGAAATTTAAGGATGGAAAAGACCTCTAAAGCTCACCTCATTGTTACTCTGATCCTTTAGAAATATGATTGATTCAAAGACTAAGAGCACAAACAAAACTTGGGAGTCAATCATTCCAAATCCTCTCATTTTAAAATGAGGAAACCGAGGCTCAGAGAAAGAAATTAATTTGGGGGCAGCTAGGTTGCACAGTGGATAGATTACCGGCCCTGAAGCCAGGAGGACCTGAGTTCAAATTCAGCCTCAGACCCAACACTTGACACTTACTAGCTGTGTGATCTTGGGCAAGTCACTTAACCCCAATTGCCTAAGAGAAAGAAAGAAAGAAAGAAAGAAAGAAAGAAAGAAAGAAAGAAAGAAAGAAAGAAAGAAAGAAATGAATTTGCCTAACATCAAAGAAGAAGAAGAAGAGCTGGAAATCAAACCCCAATCTGATGCCAAATTGAAGGCTTTTTCTACTATAGAACACAGCTTTTCAAGTATTCAAATTTATACTTATTCTATAGTTATTTTTTTAATTTATCCTTTCATCCTCACCATAAGTTTTCTGAGGTCAGGAATGATATTGTACTATAATTATCTTTCTCCTTACTGTCATCATCATTGCACATAATTTATAGTAGGTGAAATTTTAAAAATGCTTTATATGTGCCATGCCTTCATTCTTCACAACTAGCCTGTGATATAGATAATATGGGTTCAGAAAGGTTCAATGACTTGTCCAAAGTCTTATTGTTCCTAAGTGACAGAAAAGAGATTCAAATCATTACCCTGTGATTGTAAATCCATCCATAGCCTTCAACAGTCTTTTACAAATAGTAGCTATTCATCAAATTGAAATGAGGAAAGACATTCCTAGAGAGAGGAAAAACCAAGGAAAAACCATTTATAGATTGGAGGTATGGCTCTGCAATCCACACAGCAGCCAGAAATGGTTCTCAATATATTAAAATAGTTCATGAAATGGATAATCCACATTCTAGACATCAAGAATTGTCAAAATTCAAAATGTGAAAATATTTCCAAACTATTGTTTATGATATGTTGCCACTTTAAATATAAAATCTTTGTCCCTAAGCAATGAGTTGACACTATATGTGAAGAGTTGAACCATAAGTATACTGACATTCAAGAAGTAAAACCAGGTAATGCTAAAAAAAAAGTTAAAAAATGAAATAATGAGGGCAATAATGATGTTACTGTGGCCTCAAAAGAAAAAAGAAGCAATATTTCATGGGACACTTAGCCATCTCACCTTGTTGTGATCAGTCTGAGCTTAAGCCAACAGACCATCAGGAAGATTAGTCTAGCTTTTGCTCCAACATCCACTGCAAAAGAAGAAGTAAACAAATGACATGAGAAAGTTGACAAGATCCTACAAGTTAATCAGAGAAGCACATATTTGGAACCTTGAAGATTATCAAACCCAAACCCTTTATTTTACAGATGAAGAAGCTGAGGTCCAGAGAGATTAATTGACTTGCCTATGGTCACATAAAATCAAATTGAACCAATAAATTATGATGTTTAGCACAAAAAAGGATGGCAAAAATAGATGATTTGGGATTAAGAAAGTTGAGGGCAAAGGTTTACAGGTGATTCAGAAGCCTTTAGGAGGCAGGTGGGTGGCTCAGTGGATAAAGCACCGGCCCTAAGGTCAGGAGGACCTGAGCTCAAATCCGGTCTCCGACCAAACACTTGGCACTTACTAGCTGTGTGACCTTGGGCAAGTCAATTAACCCCAATTGCCTAAAAAAAAATTTTTTTTAAAAAGAAACCTTTAGGCTGTATAACATGCCTTTTTTTTTTTCCAAGAAAAGAATTAGATGGTTAGCATGGTGCAGCTAGATTTGAAATATAAAAGGACTTGAGTTTGATTACAGTCTCTGCCACTTCTACTGTGATCTTGGGCAAACTACTGCATCTCACTGGACCTAAGTTTCTGGATATGTAAAATGAAGTTGTTGAAATAGATAACCTCTCAGCCCTGTCTATTTCTAAATCTATGATCCCATGATTACAAAGAGTAAAATAAATTAAAAGGTTTTTTTTTTATAAACTGGTTACCAACACAGGAGTCATTTTAGAATCAGTTATTTGTAAATAGTTAGATCATCAGGTGAATAAAAGAAAAGATCAAAAGAGAAACCAAATTTGGAGGAAAAAAGATGAGGAAAAGATGATAAACACAATGATGACAAGATTCTAATGCAATGTTACAGGATAAGTTCATTAGATATTTTTAAGGATTATTATGGTCTCAGGTGAAAATGCTTGTTACTTACAAAGCATTTCAAGAAAAGGTTTTCCTCAAAGAAGAAGAGGATTCTTGAATTAGATTCAAAAGAATGGGTTGAAATTTAATATGAAAAATGAGGATAGTTCATGCAAAACAGTTTCTGGACAATACCAGAAACAAAATCATGGAGGAGTCAAATTCTAGACCCAGAGCATATTTGGAGAGAGAGGAACATAATATAATCTAGTTTAACATACTGGGTGCATGGAGAGGTGTAAAATAATATTAGGTTAGAAAGGTAGGATGACACTGGATGGTGGGGGCAGGGGAGCTTTGAATACCTAGTGAAAGTGTTTCAGTTTTAATATTGAGTTAACAGAGAGATACAGAAGAGCATTGAGTCAAGGAGTACTATAACCAAACCAGTGCATGAGGAGGATTAAAATAATAATTGCTTGAATTAGAGAGAGGGGAGAGAGAGAGAGAGAGAGAGAGAGAGAGAGAGAGAGAGAGAGAGAGAGAGAGAGAGAGAAAGAGAGAAGAGAGAGAGAGAGAGAGAGAGAGAGAGAGAGAGAGAGAGAGAGAAAGAGAGAAAGAGAGAGAGAGAGAGAGAGAGAGAGAGAGAGAGAGAGAGAGAGAGAGAGAGAGAGAATGAATGAATGAGGGCAGCCCTATTCGGAACTATTTTGCTAGTTTATCCTTGTGGTAAATAGAGTCAGAACAAGGATTATGAAAATTTGACACAAAAGATAGAAGACTATATGAAAGATGGTGCCAATTCAGAATTAACAACTTGAAGCTCAAAAATAAGTCATGATTCATCAATGAACATCAGGGAAAGGGTCCGGACTAACTCTGATTCTTTAATGGATTTTTCATCCCACTGTTAAGCCTAACTTTTCATCCTTTCTCATCCTAAAGGATTCTTATGCCATTCTTTCCAGAAATCCACCAAACAGGTTCTACCCACATAGTAGTATGCCTTCCTTTATTTTGTGGGAACAGGCAGAATATGAGTTGTCCATCTGTTATCCAGATCTATCTGCCAGTGATATGAAAGAAGAATCAGAGCTGAAGGAAAGGGGATGACAGGAGACCTATTATGAAACAACTGTAAAAGTTTAGTTTATGAACATGGGGATGTATACAAAGTTGATGACAATGGAAATAAAGAGGAAACTCTTACTACATGACTTGGTTACCACTTTTCTGGTCATATATATTCATATCATCTTTTAAAATATTTCTCATAAGCTGATGCTGCCTATTCATGATTGCCAATTATCTTTCAATTCACCTTTGTGCTATCTTCAATTAACATTTTTTTTTGAGAATTGTGGTGTTATTGATTCGAGTTTTGTATAATGATTTTGATGTTAAAACAATGGGATTTTATAGGCATGAGATGCTTTGCAGTTTCCCAAATGCAATCTGGCTTTATCTTTTCTTATTCAGTTCTGCTTCCAGCTCATCATCCATATATAGTTCTTCAAAGGGAAGAGTAGGAGTAGGAGTAGAAGGTATTGGTACAATAGATTAAGTACTAATTCTATAGGACCAGGTCGGAGGATGTCTGTTCAAATCTTGTCTCTTTTATTTATTTATATCACTTTGAACAAATTCCTTCAGCTCACTGCGCCCTCTATTTCTTCACTAGGTAAGATTGGAGAGGTGTGGGTAATTGGACTAGATTGTGTCTAAGGTCTCTTCCAAAGAATAATAATAGTAATTTAGCTAGCATTTACATATTATTTTGAGGTTTGCAAAGCACTTCACAAATATTATCTCATTACACCCTCATATCAGTCCTAGGATGTAAATTCTATTGATAATCCCCATTTTACATTTAAGGAAAGGAAGACAGATAAGTTAAGTGACTTGCCCAGGAGAAATCTCTTGCACTCACCATACCTGTACTGATTCTATTATCAAATAGCTATTTTTTGTTGCTGGATGAATCTTCTCCCAGTTTTGTGTGTCTGTAGGCTCAATGTTTTTCTTCTGAACAATTTTTAGAGCTGAAAACAGTCCCAATTCTTTGGTTGTATGAACCTATAGAACAGCAGCAGGAAGTAACTCATAAAGAACTTTTGGCAGATTTTCTCATGACCACTCCAGTGGGGTGAAAGGGTTCAAGGGAACACAAACAAATTCAATTAAAAAAAAGATTAAATATTTGATGGAAGCAGATTAAATCAGACAAACTCTTTTATACTGTATATAAAAGCTATATAAAAATTATTTTATAATTGCATTCCCCATGTAATGTGGATATCCTAGCCCACAAACTCTGCTCTGGCAATCAGTCTGTCCATGCATATTAGTTCCATATATTTCATCCCTCTACAAACAAATCCAGATCCTCACTCATCTTGGCTCCTTGGTTTAAGCTTGCTCTCCTTCTAGCTAGATGCTGCTTCCTCTGCCTTAAGTGAGGTATGTTTTTCTTTCCACCCCTCATAGGGGTCTGCCTAATCACCTATGTGTCAACATTAATTTGCTGGTCTGGAACAGAGGCTTATAGATCTACAGCCAGAAGGGATCTCTGAAACTATCCAGTTTAACCCTTCTCATTTTATGGGTGAGGAAATCAAGGCCTAGAAACATTAAACACCCCGGTAACCAAGTAATTCTTCATGTCATTTAGCATAATCTTTAGGATAACTAGAAAAATTAGTATCAGGCTGTGGCAAAAGGAATATCTACCATCATCCCCTGCCATGCAGGTTAGGCTCATTATTTTCTTTAAAGGGTAATTAACTACCATTGACAGTTGATTAGCTTGGAGGATAATGGCTAAGGCCAATGACATGACTTTTTGGTTGTCAGAGTATAAAGAGCTATGGTATAAGGAGCTCCGCCCTCTCCTTTATCCTTCTGACCATGAGACCAGTAGCATGCTCAATGCTGGCACAGAGAAGCTGTACTCAGATGAATCAATTCTGTAACCTTAATAAACGTCTTTTCCTGGTTCTGAATATCTTTCGTCTGCTATGGTTAGGCAAACCTTTTGTTTGCTGTCAGGTGTTCTAAGATGATCTCATTTCATTCCAATATCAAACCTGATCTATAAGGTTGGCCTCTGTCATATCTGGTCTACTGCCCAGGCTACCTGCATTATTCTATCATTATCAGTTTGGCTAGGATATTTAAGGAGAAGAAAATACGAGGGGCAGAGCTAAGATGGCAGCATGAAAGCAGTGACTTGCTTGAGCTCTCCCCCAAACTCCTCCAAATACCCATAAAAATGGCTCTAAACAAATTCTAAAGCAGCATAACCCACAAAAAGACAGAGTAAAACAAATTTCCAGCCCAAGACAGCCTGGATGGTTGATTGGAAAGGCATATCGCGCTGGGCGGTAAGAGGAGCACAGTTTGGCATGGGCCACAGTGAACTTGGAGCAGGCCTCAGAGGAATGAATCACAGGCAGCTGTGGTGGTTTCCAGGCTCCTCAATCCAGGAATTCCAAAGACAACTTTGAAGGTCAGTGGGAAAAGTGTATTTTTGCAGAGAGGAGCTAGGTGAGAGCCTGTTCCAGAGCGCAGAGCACGGGCACTAGGGCGGTAGCTGCGTCCGGAGCTTCCAGCCCATAGACTGAGGGGGAATCAAGTGGCTGATCAGAGGGGTCCTGCAGGGATCTCTTTGCTGGTGCTGAGGCAGGAATATCTTGCTTTGCCCGTGCTTGGATCTGGGTCACAGTTCTGGGTGGTGGTCCTGGGGTGAGGAGGAATGATGGCGTGGTGGAGCTTGCAGTGGTGGTGAAGAGAAAACCCTCCTCACAGTTCCAAGAGAGAAAAGACTGCTTGTGGCCAGTCACTCAAAGACCAGAACACAGGCCAGGAAAAAAAGCAAACACCTCAACCCTTATTATACCACCTTGGAAGAACTGAAAATTTACAGGTCCCTACAAGTATCTCTGAAAACAGCTAAACAGACCCTTGAAGCTTGGGACAGTACTCTCTCCACATTGGAAGCAAACTCTTACGTTACAAAGAGTTTAAAACTCAAGTAGTTGGCTGGGATCATGAGCAAATCTAGCAAAAAGAGTCAGACTATATTATCTTACTTTGGTGAAAAAAGAAGATCAAAACATACAACAAGAAGAAGACAACAAAGTCAGAGCTCCTACATCCAAAGCCTCCAAGAAAAATATGAATCCATTCCAGGCCTTGGAAGAGCTCAAAAGGGATTTTGACAAGCAAGTAAGAGAAGTAGAGGAAAAACTGGGAAGAGAAATGAAAGTGATGCAAGAAAATCATGAAAAACAAGTCAACAGCTTGCTAAAGGAGACCAAAAAAATATTGAAGAAAATAACACCTTAAAAAATAGCCTAACCCAAATGGCAAAAGAGGTTCAAAAAGCTGATCAGAAGAAGAATGCCCTAAAAAGAAAAATCGGCCAAATGGAAAAGGAAGTCCAAAAGATTACTGAAGAAAATACTTCCTTAAAAATTAGAATAGAGTGATTGGAAGATAGTGACTTTATGAGAAATCAAGACACAGTAGAACAAATCCAAAAGAATGAAAAATTAGAAAACAATGTGAAATATCTCATTGGAAAAACAACTGACCTGGAAAATGATCTGGGAGAGAGAATTTAAAAATTATTGGACTATCTGAAAAAAGCCTAGATCATCTTTCAAGAAATTATCAAGGAAAACTGCCCTGATATAGAACCAGAGGGCAAAATAGAAATGAAAGAATCCACAGATCTCCTCCTGAAAGAGATCCCCAAAGGAAAACTCCTAGGAATATTGTAGCCAAATTCCAGAGTTCCCAGGTGAAGGAGAAAATATTGCAAGCTTCCAGAAAGAAACAACTCAAGTACTGTGGAAACACAATCAGGATAACACAAGATTTAGCAGCTTCTACATTAAAGGACCACAGGGCATGGAATATAATATTCCAGAGGGCAAAGGAGATAGGATTACAACCAAGAATCACCTACCCAGCAAAACTGAGTATAATCCTTCAGGGGAAAAAATGGTCATTCAGTGAAATAGAGGACTTTCAAGCATTCTTGATGAAAAGACCAGAGCTGAATAGAAAATTTGACTTTCAAATACAAGACTCAAGTGGAACATGAAGAGGTAAACAGGAAAGAAATCAAAGAGACTTATTAAGGCTGAACTGTTTACATTCCTGCATGGAAAGATGATATTTATAACTCATGAGACCTTTGTCAGTATTAGGGTAGTGGGAGGGGAAAAATATATGTATGGATAGATAGACAGATAGATAGATAGATAGATAGATAGATAGATAGATAGATAGATAGATAGAGGGCACAGGGTGAGTTGAAAATGAAGGGGTGATATCTGGAGAATAAAATTAAGGGGTGAGAGAGGATTATACTAGGAGAAGGAGAAAGGGAAGAGGTAGAATGGGTTACATTATCTCACACAAAACAGACAAGAAAAGCTTCTTACAGTGGAGGGGAAACAGGGGAAGGTGAGAGGAAATGAGGAGATCTTATTCTCATAGGATTTGGCTTAAGGAGGGAATAAAATACACACTCAATTGGGTATGGAAATCTGTCTTATCCTACAGGAAAATAGGGGAGGAAGGGGACAAGAGAGCAGGGGGGTGATAAAGAGAAGGGCAGATCGGGAAAAGGGTAATCAGAAAGAAATACTTCTGAGGGGGGACAGGGTCAAAAGAAAGAATGGAATAAATGGGGGGGCTAGATAGGATTAAGGGAAATAGAGTTAGTTTTTCACAACATGTCTACTATGGAAGTGTTTTACATAACTGCACATGTACAACCTATATTGAGTTGCTTGCCTTTTCAATGAGGGTGGGTGAGGTGGGAGGAGGGGAGAAAATTTGGAACCCACAGTTTTAAAAACACATGTTTAAAAAAATGTTTCCACATGCAGCTGGGAAATAAGAAATACAGGAAATTAGGTACAGAAATCTATCCTGCTCTACAGGAAAATAGAAGGGAAAGGGGATAAGAGAAGGTGGGGGGGAGAGATAGAAGGGTGGGCAGACTAGGGGAAGGGGTATTCAGAATGCATGCTATCTTGGGGTGGGGGAGAGGTAAGATGGGGTGAAAATTTGGAATTCAAAATCTTGTGGAAGTAAATGTTGAAAACTAAAAATAAATAAATAAATAAATAAATATATATATATATACATATATATATATACATATATATATATACATATATATATATATACGTATATATATTATATATATATATACATATATATATATATACATATATATATATATATGTATATATATATATATATATATATATATATATATATATATGAGAAGAAAATATGTCAGTTCCTGCCAGTGAATTATTAGAATAATGATAGTCTCAGCTAACAATGTATTTGTATGTTCCCCCCTCAATCTATAGAAAGGGAGGTGGGAGGAATAATGTCATGAATGCAATGCTTCCACTTGGTACCTCTAGAGGTCAGTATCAAATTTTTGACTAGAAGCTCAATTGTGATAGTAAAGGTTTTCCTATATAGCCCCAGTTATATCTCTGGAGTGTTATTTATTGAGTTTTATGCTATAGCTTTAGGGACTTATTTTAATACTCCAGATATATTGGTTCTTCCAGCATCATGGACCCATCCCTTATCATTTGGGGGATTTTGGTGCAGAGAACCCAAGCTGGGATGACATTTGCCCAAACTATACACAATTACAGTAAGGGTAGTATCAAAGTTAAAAACAGATTAACCTTAAAGCTATGACCTTCTCCAGTGCTACAAGCTGTCGCAGCTTTTCTCTGCCCCACAGTTCTTCAAGCTTCTCAATACCCATTTTCAAGGAGTGGCAGAAGCAGACCTTACTTTCTCAGGGCCAATGAGAACTACGGCATAAGCCTCAGGCTTATACTTTTGTGACAGATTAAGATCTTTATGAAAAGGAAATTATTAGTAGTAAGAGTAGGAGTAGGAGTAGAAGTAAGAGTAGGAGTAGTACAAGTAGTAATTATTATTAGAAATATATTTTGTTTTTTATCACTTGTAAAGTATGCAAATCAAAGATACCAAAGAACATCTGTGCTATTACACCATGTACTGACAGCTGGGATGACTCCCTTTCCTATCAATGGCAGAGTTTGCCAAAGATAACATGATTCACTTTGCCCTTCAAGGTTCACATTTTCAGAAATCCTAGGGATTCTTCCTGTCTTCTTTCCATACTGCATGTTCCTAGTAGACTTAACCAGTGACAGAAAATAGCAGTCTTCATAAATAAGAAAAAAAAAATTTGTAGATGGAACTCTGGATGGTCAGCAACCATTAATTAAGGTGGGCAAATGAACTAGGAAGGCATTAAGGAGGTCCAAACAGGTACAAAGTCTCTCACCTAGAGATTAAATTTGACTAAATCATATGGATCTTCCAATATATAGGAGTTCCTGGATTTTAAAGGATGATGATTGAGTCCATTCTCCATTCATAGTAACTAAATCATCTGACTTAGGAGTTTGGACAATCATCAATCAGTCAACAAGCATTTATTAAATACCTATCATATGTCAGATACTATGCTAAGTACTGAGGAATGCAAATTATTTTTTTAAATGAACATTTTGTACTTCCATGAACCTGTAAGATTCATCAAATTGTCCATATCTCATAGCTCAATCTAATATTTTCCCCATATTTTGAATGACTTCAAGAATAGCCTGCTTCTGTGTAGGTGGGATATAGCAATGACTATGTTGAAGGAAGGAAGCAGATTGTGTATTGCTGACAGAAATAGGGAACTAGCTGATCAGTTGGAAGGAGTATGGTCTGGAAGACTGCACATGAATATATCTATAACCTCTTACTCTGATTCACCAGGAGGGGCTATTAGGATGTGATACTGTTAGCTCTAAATCAGAATCATTGTGGGTTGGTTAACTGCATTTCATAGTCGTTACAAGTGTGTAAGGCAACCTACCCAATATTTAAGAAGATACAGTAGTGATTTTTAAGGAGGAGGAAGGACTGTAATTGATGTCATTTAATTATTGTTAGGTTTGTATCAAACTTGTTGATTTTGTTTTGCAAAGTAAGATTCATACCCAGTAACCATAGTGATATGTGTGTATAAATATGCACACATATATCCCTATTGTATATATGTATATTAATACATGCACATATATGGATAAGGAGAGATACACACACACACACATATGTCACATATATCACATAACCCTATTTGTTACTGGGTATGAATCTCACTCTGAAAAAAATAATATGTAAATAGTGTTAAGAATATATTAATATAATTAATAGTTAATATAATTATTTAAGTTTATTATATTATTAATATTAATATTAATATAATTATCACCATATACACAACTGGTCAGAAGGACATTACAGGAGTCTCTTTGTTGGCATTGAGCCAGGATTCTGTTTCTTCCCCCATACTGAGATCCAAGTTGCAATTTTGGTTGGCAGTCCTAGGGTGAGGAGGAGCACTAGTACACCAGAACTTATGGCAACAGTGGAGTGCAGCACCTCCTCATCGTTCCAGGGCAGAAAAGAATATTTGTCATCACTCACAGACCAGAGCACGGACTAGGAGAGTGGTAATCACCTCTCTTTAGATCATATCACCTTTGAAGACCTGAAAACTTACAGGTCCCTAGAAGTATCTCTGGAAACAGCTGCATAAAACCCCCAAGGCTTGGGACAGTGTTCACTTTCCCCTGGAAGCACAGCCCTACTTTAACAAAGAGTTAAAAGTCAAATAATAGGCTAGGGGAATGAGCAAACAGCAGAAAAAAAAAATTCTGACCATAGAAAGTTCCTGTGGTGACAAGGAAGATCAAAACACACACTCAGAACAAGATAACAAAGTCAAAGCTCCTACATACAAAGCCTGCAAAAAAAATATGAATTGGTCTCAGGCCACAGAAGAGCTCAGAAAAGGATTTTGAAAATCAAATAAGAGAGGTAGAGGAAAGGTTGGGAAGAAAAATGAAAGTGATGCAATAAAATCATGAAAAATGAGTCAACAGTTTAGTAAAAGAGGCACAAAAAATACTGAAGAAATTAAAACCTTAAAAAAACAGACTAGGCCAAATGGTGAAAGAGGTCCAAGAAGCCAAAAGAAGAATGCCTTCAAAAGCAGAACTGGCTAAATGGAAAAAGGGGAACAAAGATTCACTGAAGAAAAGAACTCCTTAAGAAGTAGAATTGACCAAATGGAAAAGGAGGTAAAAAAGCTCACTGAAGAAAATGATTCCTTAAAAATTAGAATTGAATAAATGAAAGCTAATAACTTTATGCAGCATCAAAAAACAACCAAACAAAACCAAAAGAATGAAAAAATAGATGACAATGTGAACTATCCCACTGGAAAAACAACTGACCTGGAAAATGCATCCGGGAGAGAGAATTTAAAAATTATTGTACTACCTGAAAGCCATATTCAAAAAAGAGCCTTGATATTATCTTTCAAAAACTTATCAAGGAAAACTGCCCTGATATTCTAGAACCAGAGGGTAAGATAGAAATGGAAATAATCCACCAATCACCTCCTGAAAGAGATCCCAAAATGAAAACTCTCAGGAATATTATTGCAAATTCTAGAATTATCAGGTCAAGGGAAAAATATTAGAAGTAGCCAGAAAGAAATAATTTGATTATCATGGAGCCAGTCAGAATAACACAAGATTTGGCAGCTTCTACATTAATGGCTTAGAGGGGTTGACATATGATATCCTGGAAGGCAAAGGATATAGAATTACAACCAAGAATCACCTACCCAGCAAAACCGAGTATAATCCTTCTGGAGTAAAAATGGGTATTCAATGAAATAGAGGACTTCCAAACACTCTTAATGAAAAGACCAGAGCTGAATAGAAAATTTGACATTCAAATACAAGTCTCAAGAGAAGCATACAAAGGTAAAAAGGAAGGAGAAATCATAAAGGACTTAGTAAGGTTAAACTGTTCACATTCCTCCATGGAAAGATGATACTTTTAATCATATAACTTTCTCATTATTAGGTTAGTTAAAAGGAGTATATATAGACGGATGTGAGTTGAACATGAAGGAATGATATCTAAAAAAATAAAATTAAGGGGTGAGAGAGGAATACATTAGGTAAAGGGAAAGAGAGAAGTAGAATGGAGTAAATTATTTCATATAAAAGAGCCAAGAAAAACCTTTTACAATGGGTGGGAAGAGGGAGAAAGTGAGGGGAAGTGAGAGAACCTTATGCTCATTAGAACTGTCTCAAAGAGGGAATAACGTACAAACTAAATTGGGCATAGAAATCTATCTTAATCTAGAGTAAAGTGGGAGAGGAGTATAAGAGAAGGGGGACATAAGAGGGAGGGCATCTTGGGGGAGGGGTAGTCAGAAGCAAAACAATTTTGAGGAGGGACAGGGTGAATGGAGAGAGAATAGAATAAATGGGAAAAATAGGATGGAGGAAAATATAGTTAGTGATAGTAACTGGGGAAAAAGTGTTGAAGCAAGTTTCTCCAATAAAAGCCTCATTTCTCAAACATGTAGAGAACTGAGTCAAATTTATAAAAAAAAAATAAGAGCAATTCCCCACTTGATAAATGATCAAAAGACATAAACAGTTTTCAGATGAAGTAATCAAAGCTATCTACAGCAATATGAAAAAATATTACTCAATATTGATTGGAGGAATCCAAATTAAAACAATTCTGAGGTACTAACTTATGCCTATTAGATTGGCTAATAGGACAGAAAAGGAAAATGACAAGTGATGGAGAGGATGGGGGGGAAATGAGACATTAATGCACTGTTGGTGCAGTTGTGATCTGATTTAAACATTCTGTAGAATAATTTGGAACTATGTCCAAAGTGCAATACCTGTGTCCCCACACAGGGGTCTGTGTCCCTAAGGTCTGTGTCTCCAAAGAGACAAAAAACAAAAAGAAAAAGACCTATATGTACAAAAGTATTTATAGCACTTCTTTTCTGATGGCAAAGAATTGGAAATTGAGGGGATGTCCATCAATTGGGGAATGGCTGAACCAATTGTCTTATGTGATTATGATGGAATACTGTTGTGCTATGAGACACAAAGAGCAGTATACTCTCAGAAAAAAAAAAAACTTGGCAAGACTTAGCTGAGCTAAGCAAAGTGAAATGTACCATGTACAAAGCACCAGCAATATTGTAAGATGATCAGCTGTGAATGACTTACCTATTCTCAGTAATACAATGATACAAGACAGCTCTGAAGGACTTATGATGAAAAATGTTATCCATTCCCAAAGAAAGAACTGATGGTGTCTGAATATACATTGAAGCATATTTTTTTTTGCTTTTGCTTTTCTTTCTTTATTTTTGGGTTTTTTTTAATCTGTTTTCTTTCACAATATGACTACTATGGAAATGTTTTGCATGACTACACATATATGACCTATATTGAATTGTTTGCCTTCTCAATGAAGGGAATGGGGTGAGGGGCAGGGAGGAAGGGATGGAACTTGGAACTCAAAATTTTAAAAACAAATGTTAAAAATTGTTTTTACATGTCACTGGGGAAAAAAATCAAGTACTAAACAGAAAAAAAGGGGGAAAAAGAAATATTGTAATATACTACATTTAAGTTTAGGACCTTTGGGAATAATTGAATTAAAGACTGATTTAATGAAGCTTTGCATCTGGATGAAAACAATGTTATACTGGTTACACAATTCAGTGGTCTCTTTATTTAAATTTAACATTGGTTAGAGTCTATGAAGTAAATTTATAAAACATATCCCACATACATTGTTATTTTGCACTTAGAAGGGTAGTTATAAAATGGCTCATGCTTATGCCCCTAATAATTTAACTTATTTATAAAAAACACAAGCAGAAGTAAGGTCAAGGTGGGGTAGTGCCTGTCTTCTTGGCTTGTTTCTGTCAGTTCTCTTTCTACCAGAGTAAGCACCTGTGATTAAAATCATAGAGTCACACAGTTCACAATCTTCTCCTTTTAGGCATCATCTCTCATGGTTTAAAGAAGGAAATTTCAAATGTGACAAGCACTGGCTGCTTCCCCAGTCACACATAGGATGAGTAACACATCTCCCTTCTTTTCTTCTAGTTTTACTTGAGCATCCCTTAATTCCCATCTTATATTCCATGAAAAAAATCTCTTCCATTTGTCCGATTAACTCATGTTAGTTTCTTCCCTTCTCAAACTGGGAAGAACTACAAATCCAATTTTGGGTTGGAATTTTTAAATCCAGGAGTCCAGTATTGGGACATGTCATTTTTACAAAAACTTTGAAAGTCCCCCTACAACGAACAAATTAGTATATTTTGAACATATTTACAACCAAAGACATATTTAACTGATAATATATATCTTTATGGAGTGCTGTTAGCTTATCTTAAAGTAAATGTATTTTTTTTGGGGGGGAACCTAGATGCTGTACTTTTTTTGTGAATAAGTTAAATTCAAATAGTTCAAAACAACTTAGCAATAAATAAATAAATGATAGAATGTAAGTTTTTCAAGGGCAGGAATAGTTTCATTTTAGTATCTCTAAAGTCTTAGTCTGGCACATACCAGAATGAATTGAATATCTTGTCACAAAGGTCCTTTTAGTATGCTATGAATTATGCTATCATGGGAAAGTAGATAGGTTGAACTATCTGGACTCAGCCTGTGTAGGTTTTCTCAAATCAAGAATAGGTTTTTCTTATGTTCAGTGATTTGGGTGCTAGACGGTGATTTTTTTCCCCCTGAAGATAAATGTACAGCTGCTTTGGGATCTTTTTAAATGTAAAAATATTCTTTGTTACAAAAATGTAGCTCCATCATTTACATAACTAGATCTTAGAAGACATAAAGGATAGAGATGTCTTTTGGAGCAAGAATCAAAACAAGCATAATCATCAAACTCACTTAGGAGCCATTTAGCTATCTAACCACTTTAGCTGAACAAATGTTCTACTATCCTCTCAATTATGAGACTGCTTATTCTGGAATCTTCCCTGCTGCAGAGAAACTTTCCATGAGCATCCTCTGTTCCCACATTTGGTCCCTGCTTCCACTAAGATGTTGGGTTTCAAAGCTTTTGACTGAAGCTGGCTTCATTTTAATTATATCTTCACTTAATTTCTTATTTCTACAAATGAAACTTTTTCTCCATATTGGTATTTCTCTTTGTATTTCCTCAATATCTCATTCCCAAGAGGCACTGAGTGGAGGCCTTGAAACTCAAGGAGAATTGAGGTAGTTGTCTGCCAAGCTCCCTTTCCAGTTGACTCTTCCATTATGAAAATAAAATTTGGTCTTCATTTCTAGTTACCACGGTGATAAGAAACATTGTCCCCTATCCCTTTCCTTTGTCCAATGGGACATAGCATTTTATATCTTTTCTATCTTAGGCTGGTAAATTTTTTAACCATGCCAGATCCCTTGAAAACTTACTATTTATTTGTCTGGTTTTTTTCAATAAATCAAGCATTATTTAATCATCACTACGTACTAGATTAGGACTTCAGGGATACCAAGACAAAAAATGAAACAATCCTTGACCTCAAGGTGCTTATATTCTATCACCCATTTGTTTATATCTAATCTGTTTTGAATAATTTGGATTTAACTTGTTCAAAAATTGACATACGGGTTTAAAGAAACGTTTTCCTTCATGTAGGGTAGCTACTTAATAAGAATGGACAATATAAGTTAGATAAGCAAATCTTTGGTGCTAATATCTTCAAAATGTACAGATTTATTAATTATTGACTTTACCAGCTGAAAAATATTTTTGTATGAAATAACTCACTGGGATTGAAATTGTGCTAAAATTGTGTAAATTTGCTATGTTGACAAGAGCCTATCAGAGCTTAAATTACAGGGTTCTCTTTTCATTTCTAAATCTTGGCAGCAGAGTTTTGATTTTAAAAAGTATTTGCATGTTGGAATTTTGAAGTCACATAATCAAATCTGTCGGTGCATCCAGAGGACATGATTTTTTGCTTTAAGGTAATTACTAAACTCTATCTTTGGAGATGATAAATAGAACCCTGTGCTTAGATTGATGCTCTGTGTGCAACCAACAGGGAGACTATGAGGTCTGCAGGAGAATAAAGTAATAGCCTCAGAGGTCTGAATCAATTAATCAGAAGATGGCAATGAATGAATCTCAAACAGTTTGGCTTGGCTAACCACCCTAAAATGTAATAGCATCATAAAACAGATTGATGTGCTATCTTTCATATATGAAGATTCCTGACTTGCCTTCAAAAAGCGCATGAGTATTGAATTGTTTTCCATTGAAGAAGAAGGGATTACCTCACCTTATTCCTTTTATGTCCTGTGGAACATATATGTGAAGTTGGTGGCAATGGTGAGGGACATAGGCACTGGTCATGAATCAAAGTAAAATAAACTGGATACCCATTTGTGAGATACAGAAAATTGTGATGACTTATGCGGGAGACAATCAGTAGGTTCATATTATGCCTCTGACACTAATTGTTTGATCCTTGGTAAATCACTTAATTTCATTGAACCTTAGTTTCTCATGTGTAAAATGAGGATGATAATACTTGTTCTGTCTACCTGAAAAAGGTATGAGAGAAAAGTGTGTTGTAAATCTAAAAGTGCTTTATAAGTATTACCTATTATTATGATCTTAGTATTTTTAAAAATTTATCTTGAAGAAAATTAAAAAATAGTATCTTTGACATATCTAAGATTTTACTGTTTCTATATAATAGGTAGATGCTACTTTCCTAATACTTTCCTAGGCAGTTTTCAGCAGGGCAATTCATTCATAAGGTAAGGTCCAATTATATCTTTAGCATGAATGGGCTGGAGTAAATAATATTGTATATACTTCCTGCTAATTTTTTTATTAAGGTGAAATCGAACTCAAGTAAAATGTCTAAAGCCTTGAGGGGAAACAGACATACTGACAAGTGTGTGGAAAGGGAAGTATTTTAACAAAACTGTACAGAGAATTTTATGGGAGGACTGTATAAAAGCATAAGAATATTTATACCATCAGCCAGTGGAGCCACTTTCTGCCTTTCTCCTAATTATTTTCCATAGTCAGTATTTGACCCCAAACTTTGGAACCAAGTTATGTGTTCTGCTCAGTCCTATATTTGGGCTCTGGATTCTGGGAATACCAAATTGGACCCTAGGCTAGAACACAAAAGATACTACTTGTAGATCACTGGGAAAATGCTGCTTCTCAGAATGTCATAATATTTAGCTGAGGACTATTACCTAAAGGTGATATCATATCATCCAGGGCTTTTTATCTGTGTGTGTGTGTGTGTGTGTGTGTGAGAGAGAGAGAGAGAGAGAGAGAGAGAGAGAGAGAGAGAGAGAGAGAGAGAGAGAGAGAGAGAGGTGCACCCTTTGGCTGTCTAAGGAAGCCTAAAGACATTCTCTAGAATTAATATATTTTAAAAGCACAAAATCAAGTAGCTAGGGAGCCAATTATGTTGAAACATTTATCAAAATATTTTTAAGCTCCTGTTCCAAGATTAAGAACCATGATCTAGTCTAATCTCATAATTAGGAGAGAAATGGGGACCCAAATAAAAGTAATAAGTAGAAAAGCCTGGATTTGACCTCATTTTCTCTGGCCTCAAATGAAGTATTCTTCTTTCCAAAATGATATTTCTAAAGCATACCTCTGACCATGACACCATCCAGTTTAAAAAGCTCTACTATGTTTCCCTATAGTTTGTAGGATCAAATGGAGGGTAGTGGGGGTTTAGGGAAGACTAGTAGCTCTGGTGTGAGGGCTGCTGAGCCCTTTTCAGGGCTGCTTTCCACCTTTGGTGTCCACCTGATCCACCCAACTCTCATTTCTGGCTCCAAGAAGTGGTAGCATGTGCGACACCCTGGTAAATCATCTTGGCAGACAAGCTAAATCAGGTTGAGGGTAACAGAGGGGTCCTAAACCATCAGTGTTAGGGGATATCTACCCCAAACATGTGAAGATTTCCCCTGGTGGAGTGAGTGGAGAACAATTTGTTCCAATGACCATGAAGGCAGTTGAAGCAGACACTGTGGAGTGCTTAGAGCTTAATCAGCCATTGAAGATGGCAAGGTCATCCACTGCATCTTGAGGCATTACCAGTCATCTTGACTATCCTGCCACTGGACTGTCATGGCTCTGGAAGAGAGTGTGAGGCCAACAACTTTGTGCAATTCTGCCTCACTTAAATCCAATTTACACATGAATCAAAGACATCACCTGTACAATTTTCCATTTTTACCTATTTCAAAGTCCTGTGGCAACAGGTTAGTGATGAAACAGCAGGTGTGGATATACTGGGAGCTGTAGTCATAACCCTGCATACAGGTGACCCAAGCTATAGCATCATCTTCTCACTGGAAGTAGCAGTGGGATTTGGCAGACCCCTGGGTATCTGAGCAGCCCTTTAAGAATCACACTGCTCACCTCCTGGCGTGAGGAAGAAGCTATAAAAGGTGCCCTAAAAATTGTCTGCTTACTCAACCCTGGCCTGATTACTGTGCTGAAGCATGCAAAAAAAGTGTACAAAAACTTCTGCAAAGATGATTACACTCACCATTGGTACCTGGATAATGATCATCTGCCTGAGAGCCAGCATGGCTTCAGAAAAGGACAAGGAATGGTCAATATGGTGTTTGGTTCCTGATAACTCCAGGAGAAATTCCAGGAGTAGAGCAGAGGTCTGCTATCACTCATGAAGGCTCCTGGAAAATTATGTCAAAATTTTGTTACCTAGAGAAGTTAATCAGTATTGTACATCAATTTCATGATGGTATACTTGCCTGGGTTCTGGATAATGAACAGTACTCTTGCACTTTTGCAGGAACCCATAGAGTGAAACAAGGCTGTGTGCTTGCTCCCACGCATTTTATCATAATGTTTTCAGCCATGTTGTCAAACACTTTCAATGAGAAGGACTATGGTAAGAAGGTCAGCTACTGCACTGATGGTAAATTCTTCAACTTGAAAAGGCTATGAGCCAGGACTAAAGTGGAGGGAGTGTTGGTGCATGATTATTTTTTTCTTCACTGACGATAGTGCACTCAGTGCTGCCTCTGAACCTGAGATGCAGTAAAGTATGGATCGATACTTTGCTGTTTGTACTAATTTTGGTCTAAAAATTAACACCAAGAAAATACAAGTGCCCCATCAGCTGACATCACACCATCCATAAGTAGAACCACAGGTTACAACAAATGGAGAAGATTTGAATACTGTGGGTAAGTTCATTTACCTTGGCAGTATACTTTCCAGGGATGTACACATTGATAATGAGGTTGATGCACACATTGCTAGGGCTAGCTCAGTTTTGGGGATACTCCAAATGTAAGTGTGGGAGAGAAGATGTATTATATTGACTATCAAACTGAAAGTATACAGAGCTATTGTTCTGACCTTATTTTTGCGAGACCTGTGAAATCTGGACAGTATACCAGAGTCTTGCCAGGAAACTGACTCATTTCCATTTGAATCATCTCAGGAAGATTTTGAATATCACCTGGCAGGATAAGATACCAGGCACTAAGGTCCTTTCTTGAACTACATTGCCAAGCATTCAAACTGCTGCAGAGAGCACAACTGTAATGGATTGGGCATATTATTTGAATGCCAAATGTATGATTGCTAAAAAGACTATTTTATGGAGAACTCACACAAGTGAAGTGTTCACGTGGTGGTCAGAAGAAGTGATACAAGGACACTTTCAAGGTCTCCCTTAAGAACTTTGGAATTGATTGTGTGACATGGGAGACACTGGCACAGGACCACCCAACATAGTGTACCCACATCAGAGAAGTGGCTGTGCTCTATGCATAAAGCAGAATTGAAGTAGCCCAAAAGAAATGTGAGATGTGCAAATTAGAGAATCCACCCCAAGTGTTCATATGGACTATTTGTGCCTGACCTGTGGTGGAGCATTCTTAGCTGTTATTGGTCTGATCAGCCACAATGAGGCACACGGTAACTTGAGTCTAACATAGTCATGTCATTTTGGTCCTCTTCAAGAACAAAAGACAGCAAACTACCTAGAATCAAATGCAGACTCTTCTATTTGGCATTGAAAGCCCTTCATATTCTTACTTCATTTTACCTTTTTACATATTTCTGCACCATGCACTCTTAAATTTCCTACTTGATCATTTGTAGAAATGAAATTTCAACTCCCACTTCTGTGACTTTGCACAGGCTATTGCCATACCTGGAATCTACTTCTCTCTTGCCTCAACTTATTTAGACACCTAGTCTCCTTTAAGCTCAAGACATGAGATGCAGAATCATTTTCTGATTCCCCAAATTGCTAGTTCCCACTGACCCACAAATTGCCTTGTATTTACTTGGTACAGATAGATTTTTGTATAATAATTTTGTCTTAATGAATAAAGAATTTGCTTCCAAGCCCTGGTTTTGGTCCCATATCTGATGTAACTTGCCATCATTATTTGAAACTGGTAAAATTATTTTGTTCTAGGCAACTCTCACAGTTGCAGAAAAGGCACTGATGTTATTTGATGAGGGAATATCCTCTAGGAAATTATGTTTCAATTCATCATGGTCCCTGATACTTAGTAGGCACTTGATAAATACATGGTCATTGATTCAATTGATTTTAATTGCAAGATATCTAGCTCCAATCATAAAAAAGTATTAATGTACTCAAGAAAAATCGGCCCATTTGCAAATTTAATTGTTTTTATCTCAATTGAGTTCAGACCTCAACTGAGAGAAACCCTTGTTTCTCAGTATGGGAACTTATGGATTTAATCTAAAAACTGTGCTCGAGACATCTGTTCCAGTGATAGGCAGACTCCATAAATACTTGTAAGATTAGAGCAAATAAGGAGAGCTTTCTTAGTGATCTATTTGACCGGCCTAGGGTACTTCTAAGCTTATCTTAGGCTAAAAGTCAAATAGGGCTAAAATTCACCTGATTAATCTCCCACTAGTTCTCTCTCATCTTCTCACCTCCAATCCCCAACAAACTAAATGGACCCACTGAAACAAGTCCTTTATGACTTTCCAAAAGATAAAACCTTTCAGTAGTCCTGGAGACCTTGAGATAGCATGTAGAAAGGTTAAGCTATAGATTATTTAAATAGCCAGGTAATTTTCATTACAGTGTTTAGGTTATAGGTATAGGTGCTGAAACATCTCAGGCTTGCCTTGCTTCTTATTCAATAGAAAGGCAAAATGCCAGAGGTTAATGATATAATGCTAAGTAATGTGGTTCCAGTTAATCAATCAAACAACACTTATTAAGGCTTTAATATACATCAAGCACTCTCTTAGGTGGTGGAGATACAAAGACGTAAGTGAGGTTGACACTTCTATTTTATGTGGAGAGACAACACATCTACACACACTTTGTGTATGTGAGTGTATGTGTGTGTATTCACACATACACACATACAAAGTAGTTTTAGGGGAACTACTGGTAGCAGCTAGCAGTACAGAAAAAGGCTTATGTATATGTTAATATTTCAGCTGAGCTTTGAACAGAACAAGGAACTCTGACAGATAGAGATGAGGAAGAGGGGGATTTCAATAATTGCCAATATGTAATGAAAAACACGGTGATGGGATAACCGAGGTCATGTTTGAAGAATGAACAATAAAAATACATAGAGGATATGAAGGGAAGCAATGTATAATAAGCCTGGAAAAGTAGGTTGCTACCAAATTTTGAAGCATTTTAAATGTTTAATTCAGGAATTTGTATTTGATCCTAGAAATAATACAGCCAATGGAATTTATTGAGCAATTGATGTGATCAGACCTGTGCTATAGGAATATTTTTAAGATGCATGGAGGATAGACTTAAGGCAGAGAAAACCAATGAAGAAACTATTATGACAGAAGAGAGGATGAAAGTGCTTGAACTAGATTGATGGTACTGAGAGGTGAAAGAAGAGAATGGATGTGACAGATGTTTCATCTACTGCTGGGGAAAAGATAAGCATACACGTAACCATAATGGTTACTGTATTACATACCATAACAGGATAAAGAAAGTGCCAGTAGAAATCTGTGGAGGAAGTAACTGTGGTCTAGATCAGGGGTGGGGAACCTGTGGCCTCGAGACTACATGTGGCCCTCTAGGTCCTCAAGTGGGGCCCTGTGACTGAATCCAAACTTCACAGAACAAATCCCCTTAATAAAAGGATTTGTTCTGTAAAACTTGTACTCAGTCAAAAGGCCACATCCAAGGACCTAGAGGACCACATGTGGCCTATAGGCTACAGGTTCACCACCCCAGGTCTAGACTGAGGAATCAGGGAAGATTTTTATGAATGTCACATGAAGAGGTAGGTCTTAAATAATTGGGAGAATTTTAGTGTCAATGGATAGGGAGAAAGAGTACATTCAAGCTTTGGGGAGAGTATGAGCAAAAGATCAGAGTTAGAATAGGGTAAGAAATCTTCAGGAGTCAATCAATTAAGCAAAGAGCCAATTAATAAATTTTTATTATTTAACTACTATGTGCACTGTACTATATTCTGGGGATACAAAGACAAAGACAAAAATGAGACTGTTCCTTCCATCAAAGAGAATGCATTCTATCAGGAAAGAAATACCTACATATATGTTTATGTTAAATATATATATATATATATATATATATATATATATAATTGGGGGAGGAAGGGAGGCTGTGGTTCAGGAAAGGCTTCATGAAAGAAGGAGAATTTGAGTTTACCACTGAAGAAAACAAGGGTTTCTAAGAGAAACCCTTCTAAGGAAAAAGAACTTGCAAGTACTAGGGGATAGGCAATACAAAGTCATGGAGATGGGGAGTGGAATGTGTGAGGAATAACATGAAGGATAGTCTGATTACATCACAAAGTGCAAGTAGAGGAGTTAAGTGGGTGCTAGGTTGTAAAGAGCTTTAATAGCCAAAAAAAAATTTTTAATCTTAAAAATAATAGGGAATTATATGGAGTATATTGAATGGGAGAGTGACATGGATTCTAGGAAAATCAATTTAGTACATCTGTGAAAGTTAATGTGGAATGGAGAGAGACTTGAGGTAGAGAGATCAGCTGTGAGGCTCTTACAATAGCTCAAGAGAGAGGTGATAAAGACCTAAAGTAAGACTGTGACCTTGGAAGAAAAGTGGGTAGATGCTAGAGATGTATCGGAGGTAGAAATGACTGTTAATTTGGCAAATGATTCCTATACGAGGTGAGATAGAGTACAGAGTCAAAGATGATGCCAAGGTTGCTAGGGTGAATAAAAGGATAATGATGGCCTTGATAGAAATCATAAAGTTCTGGAGAGGCATGGTTTGGGGGAGGGGTGAGGTGATAAATTCATTGTGAGACATGTGATTTTGAGGTGATTATGGGACATTGAATAGGAAGTTGGTGATATGGGAGTAGATTTTAGAAGAGAGGCTAGGGCTTGATATATAGATCTAGGACCGTCTACATAGCAATGAAAAGTAGAGCCTTAATTCAAACCTGAAGGGATCACTATGCGGCCAAATGTAAAGAGAAAAGAGAGGAGGATCCAAAACAGACCAATTAGGCTCATTCACAGCCATGGAATGTCATACAGATGATGAGCCAGCAAGGGAGACTGAGTAAAAGGGAGGACAAAGAGGAGGAGAATCAAGAAAGTTTAGAAGACCTAGAAGTAGGGAGAATATCCAGGCTAAGATGGGGGTCAACAATCTGAAACTGAACAGAGATAATGAAAAAATGTACATTGACAAGAAGCCATCAAAGATGGCAATAAAAACATCATTGTTAACTTTGGAGAGAGGAGTTTCAGTTGAGTGATTAGGTCTGAAGCCAAAGAGCAAAATAGTGAGAAGTAAACGAGAGGAGAGGAAGCAAATGTCATTTTTTCCCTAGGATTTTGTTTGGGCTAGGGAGAAGAGATATAAAATGATAATTAAGGTCTAGGGAGGGATTTTTATGGATGAAGGAGACTTGGGGTTTATTGTAAAGAGAAGGAATTTGCAAATGGAGAGATTTTGAAGTTATGTGCTTCTTGAGTGGAGCATAGAGTTTTGAAGGGCAGAAATGTGAAGAGACTACAATGGGTACAATAGTATGGAATAAGAATATAGAGAGCCCTTAATGTCTGTCTAAAAAGTCTAGATTTTTCTTTCAGTAGACAATATGGAGCCATTGAAGGCTGTTGGGCAGCAGAGTAAGAAATCAGAACTATGCATTAGGGAAATTACTCTGGAATAGTATGGATGGAAGCAGAGAGAGACTTGAGTCAGAGACACTAGATGTCAGATTATTACAAGTAGTACACAGAAGATATAATATACACCTTAACCAGGGAGATGTCATTGAGAATGGAAATGAAGGAATAGATCCCAGACTCACTAAAGAGGAAGAATCAGCAGTGTGTGGTTATAACTGCCAGCATGTGGTAAGAAGAGGAATGAGTACTAGACAATTTATGTATCAAATCTTGGTTTGGGAAATATGTAGTACCATTTGCAAAAAGTATGAGGAGGAATTGTAAGTTGGGGGGGGCAAAGATTATTTTGTTTTGGGATGTGGTTATTTTGAGGTGCTTAACATCATCCAGGAGATGTTACGTCCAATAGGATGTTGAAAATGCATATGGAAGGAAGAAAGAGCTAAGTGGTTTAGTGGATAGTGTGTTCGAAGAGTTAGAATCCTGCTTCAAACATTTTATTAGCTTTGTTACTCTGCCCCAAGTAGCTACACATCTTAGCTTCTGTTTCCTCTTCTGTAAAATGAGGAAAATAATAGCATTTACTAATTTATTTTGATTTATCAACAATTACTTCCATAAGCTTTTCAGTTTTAAATATTTCCCCCCTCCCTCACCACCTCCCTCCCCAAGATGGAGTGCAACCTGATATAGGCTATACATATATATTCCTATTAAACATATTCTCACATTAGTGATGTTGCAAGAATTAAAACCAATAGGAGGAACCACCAGAAAGAGGAAACAAAACACAACAGAAGAAAAAAAAAAGAATAGTATGCTTCAATCTGCATTCAAAATCCATAGTTCTTTCCTTGGATATGGATAATATTTTCCATCATGAGGCCTTTGTAGATGTCTTAGATCCTTGTATTATTGAGAAGAGTTAAGTCTATCAATATTAGTCATCACACAACGTGGCTGTTACTGGGTACAACGTTCTTCTGGTTCTGCTCACTTCACTTAGCATCAGATCATACAAGTCTTTCCAGGTTTTTCTGAAGTTGGCTTGCTCATCATTTCTTATAGCACAATAGTATTCTATTATATTCATATACCACAACTTGTTTAGCCATTCCTCAATTGACGGGCATCTTCTCAATATTCAATTCTTTGCCACCACAAAAAGAGCTGCTATAAATATTTTTGTACATGTTGGTCCTTTTCCCATTTGTATGATCTCATTGGGGTCCAGCCCTAGAAGTGCTGTTGCTGGCTCAAAAGGTATGCACATTTTTATAGCCCTTTGGGCATAGTTCCAAATCATTCTCCAAAGTGGTTGGATCATTTCACAACTCCACCAACAATGCATTCGTGTTCCAATTTTCCCACATCTTCTCCAACATTTATCATTTCCTTGTTTTGTCATCTTGGCCAGTCTGATAGGTGTGATGTAGTACCTCAGAGTTGTTTCAATTTGCATTTCTCTAATCACTACTGATTTAGAGCATTTTTTCATATGACTTTAGATGGCTTTAATTTCTTCATCTGAGAACTACCTTTGACCATTTATCAACTGGAGAATGATTTGTATTCTTATAAATTTGACCTAATTCTGTATATATTTTAGAAAGGCACTTATCAGAGACACTGATGGTAAAAATTCTTTCCCAATTTCCTGCTTTTCTTCTAATCTTGGATGCATTGGCTTTATTTGTGTAAAAACTTTTCAATTTAATGTAATCAAAGTTATCCATTTTGCATTTCATAATGTTCTCTATCTCCTGTTTGCTCATGAATCCTTCTCTTCTCCACAAATCTGATAGGTAAATGATTCCTTGATCTCCTAGTTTGCTTACAGTATCAGCCTTTATATCTAAATCATGGACCCATTTTGACTTTATTTTGGTGTATGGTATAAGATTTTGGTCTATGCCTAGTTTCTGCCATACTCTTTTCCAGTTTTCCCAGCAGTTTTTGTCAAAGAGATTGCAGAAGTTGGGGTCTTTGGGTTCATCAAATAACAGATTACTACAGTCATTGACTACTGTGTCTTTCATACTTAACTTATTCCACTGATCCACCACTCTATTTCTTAGCCAGTACCAAGCAATTTTGATGATTGCTGCTTTATAATACAATTTAAGATCTGGAACAGCTAGGCTACCTTCCCCTGCATTTCTTTTTATTAGTTCCCTTGATATTCTGGACCTTTTGTTATTCCAAATGAATCTTGTTATTATTTTTTCTAACTCTATAAAATAATTTTTTGGTAGTTTCATTGGTATGGCACTAGGTAAATTAACTTCGGTAGAATTGTCATTTTTATTATATTAGTTCAGCCTACCCATGAATACCTGATGTTTTTCCAATTAATACCATTTACGTTTAAAGAACATTGTGAGGACTAGATGGTATAGTACATGCACAGTGATTTACAAATTGAAAATGCAGGAGGGGTGCTCAGGGAAGAAAAGAAGGCTTGAGATAAACATTAGTTAGTGAGTCATAGAAAATTAAAGTTGAAACTGTACTATAAGAATGAGAGGGAATCATCAGAGGAGAGAAAATAGAGAAAATAAAGCACTGAAAATCGGGGGACATCTGCATATGACAAATTTCAGAGAGAAGAGAATTCAGGAAAATATGCAAAGGGGTAATTAAAGGAAAAGATGCAGAAAAATCATAATATGGCATTACAAAAAAAAATGGGAGAAAGAATATCAAAAAGGGTGGGATTATTAACAGTGTCAAAGATAACAGGTCCTAAAAAAAAGAAAAGAAAAAGGAAAAAAGGCTATAGTTCATTACAGAAACAATTGGTCACTTTAAGGAGAGTAGTAAGGATGGAAGCCAGGTTGCAAGAGCTATGGAGATAAATGAGAGGTTAGGAAGCTGAAGCAGTAAGGATAGACTCCTTTTTCTCCAAGTTTGGCAGTGGAGGGAAGGAAAAAAAGACAGTAACTTGGGGGGGGATTTGATGGTACAGATTCTGTCTGAAAAATGCCCAATGACAAGATATGAAAATAGCCAGAGGACAGTGAGACTCCATACCCCCAAATCTCATAAACAGATAAAGAAAATGCACCAAACCAAATACTAATTGGAAAATCCAAAAACATAAAAATAAAATAAAAAGTAACAGTGAAATATTATATTAGATCAGGTCAGCATGGAGAGAAAGAGAGGTATGTAGGCAATAGGAATCGGGTATAGGCAGAAAAGCCCACATGAGGCATTCTAGTCTAGGGAGAGGCAGTGTTTCAGGTCAAGAAAAGGTCTCAGATTCAGCATACAGGGGGCTAAATTGTGCAGGGCCCAGGAATAAGTAAAACAAAACAAAAACAAAAATGAATAACTGTGTTGGTCATTACAAAGTTCCATGTCTTAAATCCTTCTTGGACTAAAGAAGGCCCCTGTCCTTAGGGGTAGCATTCCAGAGAGAAGAGTGGCCATGGGCCCAGGTTGTGAACTGAGTAAGGAAAAGGTTCAGATGGAAGCACCAGCTGTGGGGTTTGGATCCTCAGCAGGGTCCCAGTTCCAACTTCTAACCCAGTCTGAAGTCTACAGAGAAATAAGGGCAATAATCTTAGAACAAAGGGGAACATACAATTTGTCATTCTGAACCAGCAGAGCTTTCCAGCTGGCTGATAGTTACTGAGTTCAGCATCAGTATAATGAAACTTCAAACAGGGGAAATCACACAGCATTATTACTCAGGCCCCCCAAACAATGAAGAAACTTAAAGAACTTAGAGTGTAAGAGTAGTGATCATACTTTGCTCTGAATTATACTGCTTTGAAAGTTATGAAAGTTTGGAGGTCCACAACCTCTGAGATCTTATAATAAATAACATTCAGTATCCCAAGAAATAAGATGCAGGACCAGCTCAGACATTCTTTCCTAAAGTGCACACAGATTATACCTGACATAAAGTACAAATTCAGGAATATATCTAGAAGAATGAGCAAACAAAAAATAATCCCAGAATAAAAAAAAAAAACTTTTTTTTTTTTTGGTGACAGGGAGGCTCAAGACACAAACCCAGAGCAATGGATAACAGAATTGGAAAGGAAATTAACAGTGTGGCATGAGAGCTAAACCTTGCCAAAGTAACACACTATCTGAAAGTTGGAATAGAACAAAGATAAGCTAATGGCTCCATGAGACAATAAGAAATTGTAAAATTAAATCAAAAGTCCTTGAAAACAGAAGAACGTATAAGGTACTTCATACGGAAAACAACTGACCTGGAAAACTGGTAAATCAAAAATAATTTAATAACAACTGGACTACCTGAAAACCATGATCAAAAAAGAGCCTAGATATTATATTTCAAGTAATCACAAAAGAAAACTGTCCATCTATCTAAGATTCAGAAGACAAGTGAAAATATAACCGACCACTTCCTGAAAGTAACCCTAGAATGAAAACTAACAGGAATATTATAGCCAAAATTTAGAGCTTCCAGGTCAAAGTGAAAAAAAAGCTGCATGCAACCAGAAAGAAAGAATTCAAGTACCAAGGAGCCTAAGGGTCACATAATACTTAACAGCTGCTTTTACAAAAGAAAAAAGTGAAGAAAATGAATAGGTCAAAGAATAAACCATAGAGACAATCAATTTAATAAAGATAATGACAATAATGAGACAACATGACAAAAGCTGTGGAATTTAGTCACAGCAGTACTCCTTTATCCCTTTTTATTTTTGAAATTTTCTTTTTATTTTCTTAGAAATAGACTTTAACTCCTGCTTTTTTAAATTCACTTGATTGATTGTAATTTTGTTTTCTATTCTCTAAGGTTTATTTTGGGTATGTCTTTTTTTTAAATCCATTTCTTATAAGCAACAAATTGTAGGGTGTTGTTTTCTAATCTAATCTGTCCTTTTTCATTTTGTTGAATTTTTTTAACCCATTTACATTTAAAATTATGAGACTTAGGTATACATTTTTCTCTGTCTCTACCACTTTTTTTCCAAGATATATTTTTTCCCTTTTCTTCCTCTATAAAGATAATACTATGTCTCTTCAGTTATATTAGCTGTCTCTTTTAAGGTGACCATATTATCACTATTCCTACTGTCTCTTTTCCCCTGTTCCTTTATCCCCTCTCCCATTTGTTACCTTTGCAGTTTTGTTAATTAGTTCATTTTTTTCCCTCCTTTTATCTGGTTATTTAATTCTTCTTTTCCTTTCTTAATCAAGTAGGTTTCTCTTTTTCTCCTCCCTTTTAATTAGTCCTGTTCATTAGGGCTTTTTACCCCCAGAAAACGTTTCTCCCACTCATTATTCATCATCTCTTTTTGTCTATTCTAAACCTTCACTTCTTGTTCATGGCCTCTATAATTATCTAGAATTTCTCCATTCTTTGCATTCCTCATAGAGTCATGGAACATGAGGTGTCCATTCTGAGCTCCCCGTCCAAGCAGTTTTTGCAACAGACTTGTAAAGCTTGCCCCATGGATTCCATTACTCCATTCTGCCTTACTCCCCCCAAAATGTCAAATCTTGCAGGTAACAGAGAGACTAGATCATGCAATGGTGCAGCCTAGTACAGACCTATACCATACTTCTTCACCATTTGCCTCAAAATCTTCTCTCTGGGTCTGCCTCACTCCCTTCAGTCTCCAGTTGCTCTCAGGAATTCCGACTACCTCCTCTTCAGAGGCAGAATGAGTGATCTTTTCAAGCACCAGATCCCCATAGTCAAAGTCCAACACAAGGTTCCCATCTACTTTTACAGACCATCTGTCTTTAACCATAGAAAGGTTCTTTAGTGAAACCCACTCCCAATACCAAAACAAGGCATCCCTCACCCCCCACTTTTCAATATTTCTCTTTTCATTGCTATTCGTTCCCCTGTGAGTTCTTCTGTTGCTGATAGACAACAAAGATGACCTTACCTTCATTACTAGCCCTCTGTTTGACCCAGGTACATTGGAAAGTCTCCTTTATCCTCCTCTTCCTCCCCCACAACAGTTCTTATAGCCTCTCCATGTTATAATGCAGTCCCCCTCAAAAACCGATCAACCTGTAGTTTGGGTGTTGCAAGGTTCTGTCCATAATGCCGCTAGACCTGCCTAGCCTTCATTACCTCTACTTGATTTTCTGTCTCCTTGTGTACATTAAGAAAGAAGTGTTTTGCTGGTCTCTCTACTGCCACTCTGTGTTGCTGTCCTTGGCTTCTACATTCATTCACCCCTCCTGCATTTCTCTTGTCTGGGAAGACACAATGGGTACATGTATGGATACAAGTTTATATACCATACAGAAATGTGTGTGTGTGTGTGTGTGTATGTGTGTGTGTGCGTGTGCATAAATTAACCTTTGAGAAGAAAGCATAAACATCTGGGGGTGGGCAAAAAAGGACTTTAGAGAAAGTACTTAAAATGATCCTTGAAGGAAACCAGAAATTCTAAGAGCTAGAAGTGAAGAAGAAAAGAATTCCTTTCGGAATACTTTAGGGAATAGGAGACAATCCATTGGAAAGGTATGGATTTTATTTAGGGAACAATAAGTAGGCCAGTCAGGGAGACCTGAATTCAAATCTGACCTCAGACATGTGCTAGCTGTGTGACCCTGGGTAAGTCACTTAACACTATTTGTCTCAGTTTCCTCATCTGTAAAATAATCTAGAGAAAGAAATGTCAAATCACTCCAGTGTCTTTTCCAAGAAAACCCCAAATGGGGATATGAAGAATTGCAAGTGACTGAAATAACCGAACAACATGAAGTAGGGCAGTTTGGGCTGAATTGTAGTATGTGTGGAGATGAGAAATATGAAAGAAGACAAGAAAGGTAGGAAAGGTCAAAGTTGTAAGGGACTTTAAATGCCAAACACAAAAATAGAGGGAATAAGGAGTAACAGAAATTTATTAGATAGGGAGTGTTATAGTCAAGTTTATATAGTAGTAAAGTACAGCTGGCTCATCAGCTCAGAAAATCTGATTATTAAATTTTTCAGTGTGAGCATTTATACCTCAGAAATCAACAAATGCAATAAATCAGGGTTTGATTCATTGTTTTGTTGATTGTCTAGACTTAAGAAAAGGATGGACAAAGTGATAATCATGCAGATTAAGCTTAAGAGTGTGGCATACTTCCATGTAGGGGAGGGGTAAAAACCAAATGCTAAATGCTTATGCACATACTATTGGATATACATATTAGAAAAATCCTTTTGACAGCTGTATCAACAATGGATTGAAATAGGGAGAGAAGGAGAAGAAGAAGAAGAAGAAGAAGAAGAAGAAGAAGAAGAAGAAGAGAAGAAGAAGAAGAAGAAGAAGATGATGATGATGATGATGATGATGATGATGATGAACAACAACAACAATAATAACAACAGCAGCAACAACAACAACAACGAGGAGGGGGGGAGGGAGAGAGAGAGAGAGAAGAATTTATGGCCCATAACAATAATCAAAAGGAAGAGTTAATGAAGGTCAGAATTAGGGTGGTAGCTACATAAGCATAAAAGAGCTGTTGTAGCATAGAAACCATAATATATGCAACTTCTTAGATGACCATTCAACATTGTAATTATGATGAAGGCCTCCTTGTCACTCTTTTCTCTCTGCCAAGGGCAATTTGGGTGTATGGCAGGCTGTGTTGACTGTAGCACATTTTCATCTGGATCAAAATAAGCCAAAAATGACCTTTGACAAAAAATAGTTAAAGATTTTATTGATCTTTTGAGTAAAAGAGAGGCTTATTTCTCTAATTATTGCTTGCTCAGCTACCTAAGCAAATGGCTTTTATGGACATTGCTGTAACTTATGGAGGCAATTTGAAAGCTGAATGACTTGTAGGAGCCTGAACTCACTTAGTGTATTGACAGACTTTTATTCTATAGATCAGAGAGAATTGTTTGACCACCTCCAGGGTCCTGTGGTTCTATCCAGATTCCCAGGCATCCTATATTTCTCCTCCTTATTTGTCTTGCCACCACCCATGTATACTTTTGTTTCAGTCACAACACTTCTGTAGTTTGATCTCATGCCCAAGCTTTTTAGAATGCACATATTACCCTAGACTAGAAATGGTTCATTCTTTTAAAGAGTGTCCTTCTTAGTAGGAGAATAACACATTCTAATCTTTGCTCTTCACCATTGCCACAATGCTTATTTGTTCTAACAACCAGCTTAGAGCAATGGTCATAATAGCCCTCTTAGTACTACTGAAGAAAAGGCAATCAACTTATTCAGACTTTTCATATTGAGTACATATATGCATTCCATTTGTTGTTGGTAGAAACAAAATCTTCTAATTTATTTAGCTATAGGAATTCTGGAGATTTTTCACAATTATTTTTCAATATCCTATCAAGGAGTCCCTTCACTTTTCTTCTTTTCCAGATTTATTTCAGATGTTATTTTTGTGAAAAGGTCTGTTACAAACCCTGGCTGAGCTTATGGTACACCCGTTTGTCAGGTAAGCACAAGCTTCTTGTGGATTTTTTCCTCAGGGTCTATCCTTGCTCCAAATATCCGTTCATTTAGAAAGTTCAATAAATTTGGTCCTGCTCCTTTCTCCCCACTTCTTCTGTTTTCCCTTTCATTTGTTTCCTTTTTACCCCCTCTTTCCTTCCCTTATGCATTTCCTTTCTCCCAGTATTTTTCCAAAAGAGTATCATCTGTGTTATTTTAAGCACTGTTAGATTACAGAGTGGGATTTTTTTAAAGGGATAAACTTTACATACAAATTTGTTGCTCATTGTTTGGGTTTTAATGCCTCAGAGTAAGTGTAAATAGCAAATATTTCTGTTCTGGCCAAAAATTCTGAGGGTCTTCCCCTCCCTAATTGATTTTTTTGTGAAGGCAAAGTGGGCCATCTTTTACCTTAGTTCTTACCTATCCTTTAACTACTGAATGGGTGTTGCCTCAGACAAATTGAGACCTGGGAAAGACCTTAGCTTAAGAAGGCCAAGGTCTCCCACTGCATTGGAGGCCATCACTAGTCATCCTGACCTATCTCTTGCTACTGGACTAAGATGACTCTGGAGAACAGAATTAGACTAATGACTTTATACAACTCTGCCTCACTCAAATCCAGTTTCCTTGCCAGTCAAGGCATCCCCCTCTTGATATCATTGGTGCTCTTCTAGAATGAAGGAGGAACAACAACAATGTATGTAAAGTATCAAGCCTTTAGCAATCTTTTTTTTTTTCCAGAATGGTCTAGCCTTTCCTCATAGTTCTTTTGTCAAACCTTCATCACTGTGGCTGTTCTTCCCTAACTTTGATTCTTCCTGAAACAGAAACACTAGTCTTTTCCTTTTTTTAGCCCTTATTTCCCTTTTTACAAAGAAGAGGGAAATGAGAGAAGAGCAGTGCTCAACACTCATGTTATATTTGATGCAAGCTCCTTTCATACCACTACTCCTCTTTTTCCTTCACAATCCCTAGTCACAGGTTCTTATGCTTTCTTTCTCTCCTTTTATTCTTTCTGTCATGCTCTACCTTCTGAAGATGGAGTTTGTCTTGTTTAATATTTATTCCTCACTGAATTTCTCCTCCTTTTTAATCCCTCTCCCCATGAATTTAATTGAATTTAATGCATTTCTACACCAAACATTCTCTGTGTGTATGTGTATTCAACCCTCCTTTGGTTCAGATGGCAGTGATGTTCATGTGTTGCATGCTCTCTCAAATCTTCTTTCCTATGTGTATAGTTTTTGTCTCACACATGTAGATCATATGACATAAGTTCTAGTTTTTCCCTAACACATTTCTTTGTCCTATCCTTTTTTATTCATTTTTTTCTCTTAAGATCATCAAAATATAATAAAATTGCTCCAGTCTTATTTTGCCTTATTATCATTATTTTTTCAGGGGCTAGGCAATGGGGTAAAGTGACTTGCCCAGGGTCACACAGCTAGTAAGTGTTATGTGTCTGATGCTGGATTTGAACTCAGGTCCTTCTGAATCCAAGGCTGGTGCTCTATCCACTGTGCTATCTAGCTGCCCCTATTTATCGCCTTATTAAATACCTCTAAGACCCTTGAGGACATTAGAATTGTGAGAGGATTCTTGTTACTTCTATCTCTATTGGAATATAAACATGTCATCCTCATGTAGTCCCAGCTCTTTTCTATGTTTCTCCTGATACCAGTGTTTGAAATTCAAAGTATCTACTCATCTCTGATCTCTTCATCAGGAACACTTGCCTTTTATTTATTTATTTATTTGTTTTTGATACTTCAAGATTATGTTTAGCTTTGCAGGGAAGTTTATTTTTTGATTGTAATTCTTTTCCTTTTGACTTCTAGAATATTGGATTTCAAACTCCCCTCTCATTTATAGTGTTAGCTCATGGGTTTTGTATTTCTTGGTATTTGAATTCTTTCTGGTTACTTGAAGTACTTTTTGACTTGGAAGCTGTGGATGTTGGCTATGACTTTGTTAAGAGTTTTCATTTTGGATTTCTCTCAGAGGTGACCAATGGATCTATTTTTATGTGAATGTAGTTACAGGATGCTAAGACCCAGGATCAGAGACTTTGGAGCATAGTTCCAAGGTCACAGATTTCAGGGAATGTCCCCTGGATACTATAGAATTCTTGTGATAGACTTTTCTTCAGGAACTCAAGGGAATTCAGTTTGTTATGTTGACTTGATTTGACTCGATCTTCGGTCTTATGTACATTGTTTGAATTGTTACTTGCAATTTTTATATTTCTTGACACTGCCACTAAATTGCATGACCACTAACTGTTACTATCCAAATATAAGTTTTTGGGTGTGAATTGATAGAGAGGAAGTTAATTTATGGAGGGAAGAAATTTCTTCAGTGTTAGTCTGGAGTGGAGGGCAAGTGTTAAAGTGTATTTGAAGTTTTAAATACCATAGATTAGCATTAAAGATGATCCTCATCACGTTGACTAGAAGGAAACAAATAAACTATTCAGATGTGTACCTTATAGTGTATGAGTAAGGACAAAAGAGATACTTCTTGATTTTGAGTTTACTTCAGACAAAGACTATTAGATAATAAGGATATTGAATTTGTTGTGAGATTGGTTTCCTTTGAAAATTTACTCCCTGAGGACATTCTGTTTAAATTTCTTGAGTAAACTTCTGGTATTTAAAAACAAAAATTCCTGAGAGCATGTGGCATAATTACAAGTCCATTCACAATCTGAGTTTCAATCCATGGCCTACACATCATATTTTTTCCAATGTGCCTTATCCTATATTATTTTAAGATGCTTACAGCAAACACATGATATAGTTAAGGCAGAGGATATTAATCCCATTGTATAGATAAGGCAAATGAGGGACTAACAGGTTATGACTTTCCTAAGGCCTTACAGCTATTTAGTAACACATCTGGGACAGGACCTCAGTTCTTATGATTCCTAGTCCAACACGTCTCTCTTCCTTCTTGATGAAGACACAGTAGACTACGTGATTAAATATACTGGGTGAGCTTTATTAAAATGTGCTACTTCCAAAAGGGTTGAGGAGAATTTTAAAATGATTTACATAGAAGCTACAGGATGTGTGTAGCTTCAGCTGTGAGAATTGTGTGACATTATTTGAGAGCAGAAAGGTTTTTATTTTTCATCTGTTATTGGCTTAAATCATTGTGTTAAGGATGAATTATCTGTCTTCACTGAACATCAGATAGGAATGGAATGGAAGATTGAATAGGAAAGTTTTTTCATCCAATGACATATCAATGACTTGACAGAATAATAACTTATTCCTGATTTCAGACAATTACTTGCCAACAATGGGGAAGCCTATCTTTTCACTGAGAGCTTTCACCTACACTGCTGTCTGAAAGGCAGAAAGAATAATAGGGCTGTATCTATTTGCTTAGAAGATATGCTACTTACTAGATATTAAATACATACAAACCTCCAATGAAAAGTTGAAAAATATACCATTCTTGGCCTTCTATATCTCAGCATGCTGCACACTGAAATGATAGAATCAGGTCTATGGTAAAATATTTAAACAACGTAAGAGAATGATATGTCTTTCAGTATATCATATTCCTTCCTATGGGCTTTAAGGTTAGGAAAACACTTTTCCTTATGACAGCCCTGTGAGGGAAGCAGTTGAGAGTATTGCTCTCATTTTATAGAATCACAGGCTCAGAAAGATGGTATTAACTTGCCTATAGTCAATCTAGTAAATTGAGTGCTATCTTAGGAAGGAAGGAGGAGTGCATTTATGTGGTTGTAACACTTACGGTGTGCCATGAGGTTCAAACCCAGGTCTCTTGAGTCTAATTCCATGACTCTTTAAATTACAATATATGGGCAATGATGCAATTGGTTGGGGAACCTATCTTTCTGAAAACAGAGTGGACTAAAAGTCACTGCATGGGGGAGCTTGGATAAAAACCAGAGTAGTAGTCCCAGAATTGTAGGTCAGTAAGCACCTCATACATAAGTAAAGGAGCTGAGTGTCTGTTGTTAAAGAAACTTTTTTGTTTTTGTTCTTTTAGAGAGCAGGAAGAACTCAGTGATTGTACTCAATGTCTGTATTTTAAAATTAGGTTGGTTCAACCTACCCTCCCCATAGTGATTATATTGTTACCTGAAAAGTCTAGCATACAGGTCCATGGGAGACATTTCTTTACTGCCTGATGATCTCCTTGATTGCAATCAGGACTAGGGATCATGTAACATAATGCTTCCCCCAAGATGAGCTCATCTCCAGAAGCTTATCACCATGATGGCTTTAACTTTGGCATACCTCCTCAGTATCCTCAGTGGTCTCTCCCCTCTGATTGGAAGGCTGGGGAGCAGAGCAAAATACTCCTTTCAAAACCTTCCTCTATACGCAATTCAGAATTTTCCAGCCTATTGCTCTGCTTGATTTCAACTTCATGGACATCATGCCCCACTCCCTTTTCAGCTTTCTTTTGGATATAGACAGTCCCCCACTACATTGCAAGCTCCTTAAGAGCAGGGACTGTCTTTATTTTTCTTATTTGTATCGCTAGTGTATAGTGCCTGGTACATAATAGGTGCTCAATTAATGTTTATTGACTCTTGTATTGAAGAGTTACCCTTTTCACCTCCAGGACTCCTTTACTGGAGCTCCCAAGTTGTTGGTGACTGCCTCCACATAACCCACAATATTAACATAGAATGATTTGAGGTATGCTTTATTTTCTTCTTCACTGAGTCCTTAACCTTTCAACTCTTTTGGAGCCTCTCTAAAAATTAAAAGTAGCAGATGAGGTGATGGCCTGAAAAGGGAGTTTCCTCATTTGTGGATTGCTGTACCCATATTCATTCAGTCTTTTCCAACCTTTTCACTTTCCCAGCTTTCAAATTCTAGAACTATAATCAAATCAACAATACTACTGCTACTGTAAGGTCCACAGTGGGGAACTCATGGCTTCAATCTGAATCCAAACTTCACAGAACAAATCCCTTAATAAAAAAGATTTGTTCTGTAAACCCTGGACTCAGTCAAAAGGCCACACCCAAGGACCGAGGAGACCACATGTGGCCTTGAGGCCATAGGTTCCTCTCCCTTGGTTAGGCCAAACTACTCTCCTCAACCCTTCTGTGGCTATCCTTGGTCATATCACATCATATTCCATTCAACAAATTTCCTGTACTGTCATTCATTTTCTATTTATAATCCTCAATTTCTTCCTGTCTTTTGATTCCTTTCTAGCTTTCTACAAAATTTTCCAAATCCCTCCTCATACTTTTAAAAAGTCTCAGCAGATCTCACCATCATTCCCTACTAACCTCCTATATGTCACTTTCCTTTCTCAGTTCAACTCCATCTACATTCTGTACTTCCATTTCCCTTCCCCTCATTTTGTTCTTCTAAACCGTCTGTAATCTGGCTTCTGACTTTATTACTGAACTGAAACTGTTTCTTTAAAGTTATCATTTGTCTCCTGATTGCCTTATCTATTGTTTTCTTTGTAATCCTGATCCTATGTGACTTCCTTGTCCTGCTTGTCTACCTTCTCCTCTTGGATACTCTTTCCTCTTTGAGTTTTTATGACACTGCTCTCACCTAACTCTACTCCCTCTTCCCTCTTCTTTCTAAGTTACCTTTGCTGGGTCATCAGACATATCATACCCATTAACTGTGAATGTGCTCAAAGACTTTATTCTGGTTCTTTTTCTTCTTTCTCTCTCTATACTCTGTTACTTGGTGAAATGATTAGTACTGAAAGATTCAACTATCTGTACAGACAAATCCTGGTCCTATATATCTATCCGTATTTTCTCTCCTGAGAGAATCTACATCACCAACTATTAAGCACTTCACACTAGATGTCCCATAGGAATGCATCTCCAAAGCAAAATATCCAAAACACAACTTATTTTCTTTTCCCCAAAACCTACCCCTTTTCTGAATTTCAATATTCCTGCTTAGGGTACCATTAGCCTTCCATTTACAACTAAGTTTGCCAACTCCACATCATCTTCAAATCCTCACTCTCATTCATTTCACATAACCACAATGTTCCCAAATCTTTTTGTTTCTAACAGCTTTCATGTATGTCCTCTTCTGTCCACTCATACAGCCCTCACCCTAATTTAGTTTCTCATTGCCTCAAATCTGGTTATTTCAACATCCTTTTTGGCTCCCTTAGCTTGAGTTTCTCTCCATTACAATCAATTTTTCAAACAAAAAACCAAAGCGATCATATTACCACCATCCTCCTCCCAATCAATAAACTCTAGTAGCTCCCTATTGCATTTAGAATAAAATATAAGCCACTGTGCCTGACATTTAAAGCTCTTTATAATGTGATCTCTCCCCAATTTTTCCATTTTCTTTATGCACAACTTCCCTCCAAATGCTCTCTATAGTCCAGCCATATTGGCCTATTTGCTGATCCTCACACAACACTCATATCTCATATTCACTGACAGTTCCCAGTTGTTGAAATGCCCTCCCTCCTCACTGCCACTTCCTATTAACCCTGATTTCTGTCAAAATTAATCTGAAGCACCACCTGCAACACCAAAGGTTTTTAAACCTTTTTCTCCTCTACGGACCCCTTCTCAAAATCACATTTTTAAATGCATAAAATAAAATAAATGATATTAAAAGGAAATAAATTATATTGAAATTCAGTTTTCAAATACATATCTATATCTATGTGTATATGTAGAGAGACATATCTGCATATATGTGCATATATATGCTGGTGTGTGTGTGTACATATCATCTCCCTAGAGTTCAGGAACTATAAAAGTTCTATCTTTCATCACCAGTGCTTAGCATAGTGTCTAACACACTTAACAGTTCTGTAATAAATGTTTGTTGATTGATTGATTTTATGGTAAGAAATGCACTGTGTTACCCTCAACACCAAAGTAACAGCAACTCATGATTATGTGTTGTTGATTTCACATTTTTCAGTTTTATTCAGAAATAAAAACATATTTCAATGTTTCACAGCCTTGAGATGGTAAGGGCCAAGGCAGAGGCATGAGAAACTAATGAAATAGCAGTGACAGAGCTGGCCAAAATGTTAACTGTCTTGCAGAATGATTGAAGGCTTGGTGGGCATATAGTGGGTTCTGTAAATATTTGCTCCTAAGGTTGATAAGAGATGGTACCTTGTTTCCATAGTTACATAGTTCCATATCATAGCTTCGTAAAATCCAATAAACTAGCTTCTATTTGCTGCTTTGTTTGGCACATGAAACTTCTATGATAAAGAGGGTGCCTGTAAATAAGACACTATATGTACATCATTGCATGACATAATCCTGAAATCAACAAAGGCAGCTTCAGAGGTTGACTCTTCTGAATGAAATGGAGCAATCTGTCACTTGACCTTTATGTGACATTCAAGATAGTGAAATTTATAAGAAAAGATTGATTTAGACACACAAGTTTAATTGAATTTAAAATGTGTGATTAATGACATCTGTTTTGAGCAAGATTTTTGAAGTGAAATTAATTAATGCCATACATAAATTACATGTTGTACTGTACTTAGCCTAAAATAAAATATGAATTCCTTAATTTCTTAAATATCCTATTTTTTAGCTACTCATTCTAGAGTCCATACAATTTGAGTATGGTCTTTATTTTTACCTACTGATTCTTGTTTAAGGTTTTGGCATTGTTGATATTTCAGTGTCTTCTGTAGCTTTGTCAGTTATCTGAAAAGCAAGATAATATACAATTTCCTTATATATTGTACAAAAAGGAACATCCTATTGCCTAGCTTTAGAAGTCCTAGCTGCTAAGACATCATATTGTGCCTTAAACTCCTATATCTGGATCTGTACAGTGTGTGTGTGTGTGTATGTGAAGTTTGTTGTTGTTGTTATTTTTTTGTTTTGTTTTGAAGAAGAAAATGAAAAAGGAATGCAAGTATTCCCTTCCTACTCTCAGAATATTGACAGAGAAACTGCCTTGTGCCAATTTGGCAAACAACCTTCATTTTCAAGTCCATGTGAAGAGTTTAAAAACACGTCAACAAGCTTATAACCAATGAAAGAAATTAAGAAGCAACCTCTTTTTTATGTCTATAGTAATTTTCTAATTTTAATGCAGGCTTGTGGTCAACAGTTGTCAAATACATTGCAATTCAGCCCTATCATAATGACAGAAAAAGATATACAAACTGCTTGAGTCTTGACTCCAGATTGGAGAGGCTGAGAATTAAGATCTGTGGTCTTTTCTTTCTTTTCTCTTTTTTTAAACTGCTCATTTTAGGTTTACTATTGTAGTAACTGTCAAGGAATGTCAACAAATCCTTTTGCTATTAGTGCTCTGTATGCTTAAAGTCATCATGATCATGGAGCTTTAATATCTTACAGATAGTGGTATAAAATCTAGCATGAACGTTCAAAAAATGTATTTGTAACATACTTATTTCTTTGATGAAATAAAAAGGAAGAAAACCCTCTTTATAGCAACTACATGATCAGAGCCATAACTAAAGTGGTATAACCAGGGCTTTTTCCAGGGTGCTAAATTTAAGGGGGGTAATTTTATTGTTTTTTAATATGCTTTAATCTGCACTTAGAATTCATTAGTTCTTACTCTGGAGGCAGACAACATTTTTCATCGTTGTGTTGTTCAGTTATGTCTGACTCTTCATGACCCTATTTTGGGGTTTTCGTGGCAAAAATACTGAAGTGGTTTGATATTTCCTTCTGCAGCTCATTTTATAGATGAGGAAACTGAGGCAAACAGGGTTAAATGACTTGCCCAGGGTCACATAACAGTAAGTGTCTGAGGCCAGATTAGAACTTGGGTCTTTCCAAGCCACCTAGATGCCCTTTTTGGGGGAAGGGGGAAGCAATTGGGATTAAGTGACTTGCCCAGAGTCACACAGTGAGTAAGTGTCTGATACTTGATTTGAACTCAGGTCCTCCTTACTCGAGGAGTCCTTCAACAGCATTTATATGGATGTTGGTGTATACAGATGTATGTACATACATATACACATATATTGTATATACACACATATATATATATATATATATACTGCATATATAATAAACATATATATGTATATAATAAATTCAACACGTCTAACTTTCAAAGCTTTCTTCATCTATGATGCTTTTTAATTGAATGGTCTTCCTTTTTTCTGTTTTGTGAAATATATATATATATATATATATAATGTATGTATACACACATATACATACATGTATATGCACATATGACATCTTTGGAAGCTACATTGTTGAATTTATTATCTACATTATGTATGTGTGTATGTGTCTATATGGATATAATTATGCTGTTCTCATGCTGCTGAAGGACTACAAACACTTTTATTACCCCCTTAAATTTGGCATCCTGGGAAAAGCCCCAGTTTTACTAGCCTAGATATCTAGATATGGCTATGATCTTGTGGTTGCTATAAAAAGAATTTTCTGTGTGTATGTGTGTGTGTGTGTGTGTGTTTTCACAGGATAGAAAAGAAGGGAAGCCATGAAGAATCTTAACTGAGACAGCTTTGAAAATTGCATGTTGAATTCATTATATACTTTAAAGAAAACCAAGCTATTATAATAGTCACAGCTTCATGTACAATTTTTTTCTGTTCCACCATGTATGTTGACATGGTCTTTCATTTTTTTATGTTCAAAACAAATAAAAAAATATACCCCAAATAAATAAAAGAGATGTACAATTATGTACCTTGTTACTAAGAAAATTTAGTTGAGATGGGAAAATATGCAGAGGACTGCATTCTCTACCTAGTAGCCATCCTGACAATGAGCTCCTAACCTGCTCACTCACCTCTTAGGAATCCTTAGCAGGGACTGGTGTCTCTGCTCTTCCCCTTCTGCTCTGCCCTTCCATGTTCTTAGCTTTCTATGCTCTCTTCTATGCCCTGCCCACCCCTTCCCTTGGAAACTCTCCAAATGAATTGCTTGTTCCAGTTACAAAAATTGCTAGTTATGGATCTGCACAGGTTGGTACAATTTAAAACCTCTTTCTGTATCAGCCAAACTAATTTGAACAATTTGCTTCAGTCAAAAATTAGTTGGAAATAAAGCACAGTAGTCCAAAAACATTGATTAGCAATAAGCTATGGACAGCACCCCCAGCAACAATTCTTCATGCTACTTGGCTGGGACCTGAAAATGAACATTCTCATTATACATTTTATTATTTATGAGTCATAAAGTGAAAAGCTAATGTTTGTTTGGTTTATAATAACTAAATTCACATTGTATAAATTAAATATATCTATGGTGGGAGGAAGGGAGCTGGAAGGAAGACAGACCTAGAAAAGCAGATGAAGCAATCTGGTCTCATGTTGTTAGAAGCCTGATTTAGTGGAGAAGGATTCAGGTAAGACCCTTCCCTCTTGGTGTGATGGGGGATATTAAGGAATCACAGGGCTAAAAGGTCTTGAAAAGTGTGAGTCTGCCTTGTCCTTCTCCTTTATATTCTCTGTTCCTGTGATTTAGGGCATAGTTAAAAACACCAGACAGATAAGAATCTATCTTGTATGTTAAGACTTTGATTGGAGGGAATCTTGGTAATTCATTAAGCATTTAATGAATTTAATTGCCTATTAGAATTGTTGAATTCATATTAGAATTCTTTCTGTTTTGGCCAGAAACTCTGAGGGTCTTCCCCCTCCAGACTGATTCTTTTATGAAGACAAACTAGGGGATATTTTGACTTAGTTCTTGTTACTGAATGGGCATTGCCTCAGACAAATTGAGACATGGGAAAGACCTTCGCTTAAAAAGGCCAAGGTCCCCACTGCATTTTTTGCCATTGTCAGTGATCCTGACCTATGTCTTGCCACTGGACTCCAATGACTCGGGAGGAGTGAGTGAGGCTGATGGTTTTACAATCCTGTCTCACTTAAATCCAATTCACTTGCAAGTCAAGACATCACACTGCTGATGTTATTGGTTCCCTTGGAAAACAAAGGACAACAAACAAGAGCAGCAACAACAAACAACAATTCTCATTATCAGCAGGTCTTTTCATCACTTCCAAGCTAACGTCTTTGCTCTATTTCAGTTTAAGCCACTTGTTTCTCAGTGTCACCAGTCACCACACTCACAAAATTATTTTTGCTTCAATTTGAGTGTTGAGACTCCTTTAGAGCATGACAGAGTTTTCAAGGTAGGGGCTATCACCACTTTACACGTATCACGTAATGGAATTCAACAATGTTTTTCTCTGATGCTTCCTGCTGATCCTCATTGCACCAGCCTGTATACCTGAGGAGGAATCAACCAACCTTGCTCTGAAAAAATGTAGATCAAATCTCACTGTAGGCTTAGTAGCCAGATCAGGCCTGTGAGGGGCTGCAAAACTTCTAGCCTAGATGAGATAGAGAGATTCAGTCTCAAAAAAATGTTTAATAAGTGCAAGGTGAGAGATAGCTTGGTGAATAGAAAGTCAGACCCCAAATCCAGAAGACAGGAAAACATGTCTTTGATACATACTGGCTGTGTAACCTTAGGCAAATCCCTCATCCTCTTATTAATCCCCCAGGCAAAACTCTAAGACCTATAAATTACGTCCCAGATACACTGATCTACACTGCTAACTGGAATTTCCTCACCAGAACTCTTTATGCCAGTGAAATCATAGGTCTGCAGAAAAAAAAAAATTAAACTGTGCAAAGCACTATGCTAGAAATTGAAGATACAAAAAATACACCCAACACTCCCAAATACTGCCCAAGCAATTTAAAATGTAATTGGGCAATATTTAACAAAATAAATGAAAATACAATGGAATACAGATAATGATAATATGAATTTTTCTAATTCAATATGCTCTCTGTAGATTTAGTGGTCCCTATTTCTGTTTGAGTTTGATACCACTGACCTAGCATGTACACAGCTAGGTTTGCCCCATAGCACAATGCCCTAAACTCTGTACTTAAAAAAAAACTATGTCTATCTAGTCTTGGGGGCTAACCTGCCACCAAAAAAAAAAAGCCCTCCCACCTAAAGCTTCCTGTAAAAAGTCTCAGAATATAGCTCATGTCTAAGTCTCTACAGATGTAGTCAAAGTAGTACTCAAATCCCATATGAACAATCAAGGTAACCATGTACATATCAGGTGAGAGGCAGCCTTTATTTCACAACACACACAAACACAGAACGGTGAATAAATAATCAACGCTGTTCTTCCCAACTTAGTCCCATTTTCCACAAGGCCTTAAAGGTCTCTACATGCCATGCTATGGTTTGGCTTCCCAAGCATTTTCAAGAATCTGCTTTGTAGGTGCTTCCCATCTAACCATGCCAACAGAATAATTCATAGCAAAAAGTAGAAAATCTAGACCCCCCCCCCCAATTTTCCATCTCAGAGCTTTAGCACCTTACGTATCTTTCAGCTTCAAAGATCACATCTACAATAAGTTCCAGAATTCTCCTCTTAGACTGCATGGTTTCCTCTATATAGCTTCAATCCTTTGGGTTCAGAGGTTACATCACTTCCTTTATTAGGCCAGGCTAAGAACCATCTTTCCAGCAAGTCTTTATACTATACTATTTTACTAGCTCTTTCGTATTTTAGAGGGAGAAGCTACCAAATCTGGACCACTTGGCCATGTGCTTCCCATCTCCATTTCTGTCATGTGGTTAAGAGTATGTGGTTCCCATGTATTTTGCAGTAAGGCAGCCGTTAATGTTACTTTGTATGGAAGAGCCACCTCAAACCCCTTCAGCTCTGTTCTTTGATCTGCTGCAAGACCTCTCTTTAAGAAAGTCAAATTATTATATTTCCCCTGAAGCCTACAACTTTTTCTATTTTTTGTCTACTTCTTTCATTATTCCAGTCACCCAGGCTCACAACCACAGTTATTCTTATCTTTTCCTGTTCACTAACCTCCTCTCCCTTTCAACCTCCACTAATAGGCCTTGCTCCCTTGACCCATTCAAGGCCCACATTCATTGCCCCCAACCATTGTGGGAGAGAGGTCAGTATGATAAGGATGGGATCTAGACCCCAAAAAGGAAATACCCTGGACTTTCTTATCTCTGGCATTCTCCTGAGGCTATAATCCCATCAACTGGCCTTTCATTGTGGCTACAGCCAATCTCCCAATTATCTGAAGCTCTCCATTGTCTTACCTCACTATGGCCCCAGGCCACTTCCCACCCTTAATTTTATTTGGGCTCCATTCCAGGTCCCTGGAGTTCTCTTACCTCATAGACTACTTGGCCACTCCTAAATCCCTCCCATAGTCTTTCTGCACATAAGGTCCATCTTGTCTCCATTAAGATGCTCAGATTCTTAGAATCTAGCCACTGGTCAGATTTTTACAATCTAGGCAATACCTCATAGATGCTCAGATTCCTTAAGAGTCTGGCTAATATGGACGATCTTTAATAAACCTTGTCTTTGGCTGAAAGAAGGTTTGAGTCAAATTCTTTCAGACAGTACCCTAGTGTCATGATCTCAGGGTCCCAGCACCCCTAAACCTCTAGACCTCATCATGTATTATTGGGAGAGAAAGTAGCATAATCCTTACTCTCTGTGCAGTCTTTTCATCTCTTTTCCCAACTTCCACCCTTACCTGCCCAGCACCTTCACCTTCTCCCAGGGCTGCATTCCCCTTCCACACATTAAGGAGCATAGACTGGCAGAGAAGCAGGAAACATAGGGGAAAGGGAGCAATTAGAAGCACAGAAAAAGTGTCACAACAGTGTGGAAACAACACTCACCCCTCCTCACCCTTTAGATGACAATACCTGGAGCAAGCGGCCTGATGTCCAGCTCTGTTTATGGCTCTGCTCACTTGCCAATAATATTCTCCCTTACTTATATTCAATTGTCATCTACCTTTTCTTTGAGACCCAGGAAGTTTTACCTTTTTCTGTGAAGCCTTTAGTAACACTCAAGTGATCTCTTTGCTTCCTCATTTACTGTAACTTGCTTGTTGCACTCTTCAAAGGCATCTAACATTGTTGCTATATTTTTAAATATCTATCCTTTTTCCTCAACTAGGCAGTACCCCTTGATGTTATTGACCAGTTGATAAAGCACCTTGTATCCAAGAGACTTAGCATGTAACAATAACTCCAAAGACATGTGTTGGTGGTGGTGACTGCTTAGATTCCCTGTCCTGCTGTAAAAAGGCAGGTTAAACTTTATACTTATTACTTTTATAAAATGGAAGATGTTTAATCAATCAGCTATCTCCTCCCTAGGCTAAACAATCCCAGTTCCCTGCACATTTCCATTGACATCTTATTTTCTAATTCTTACATACAAAATTAAATTAAGAGAAAATGGGCAGAAAATGTGCTTTTCAAACTAAAGTTCCAACAATTGGAAAAGTGGAACATAAAAGAAAAGGTCATGATTTGTAGGTGTGATCCTGGTTGAAAAACATAAATGTTAACGCATTTAAAAGTAGGTGGAATAGAAAAGGACAGAAAATTGAACCCTTGGGATGTGCTTCTCAGTAAATGCAGGAGATCTGGGTAAAGTATTGAAGAGTTTCTATACTTGGAAAGTGTAGTTTCTTAGATGAATGGCACATTTAGTAGCATATATTTGCAAGTGGATAGAAAAGTAGGTGCACATTAATGCAAGACTATCTGTTCATTGTGCAAAATTGGGTGGAGGGTGGGTGGAGAGATAATTACAGAATGTTTAATTGTTAATGGGAAACTGTGTGGGTAGTTTTCTTTATTGCCTGGCAAATCTAAATGAATAAACACCTTAGCTAAGAAGGTTTTTGTGGTCTATAAGTTGAATTATTTTTTTCCTTCTATTTTTTCCTTCAAATTTCATTCAGATCATGCAAAAGGAAAAGAGATATCTAGCTAGAACAGGTCCCAGAGGGTTATAGTTGCTATGTAATATATTTAGACCTCTCTCACCTATGCTGTTTCACTTTTGAGACTTAAGCACCTGTACCCTTTCTATATAGAAGAGATATTGCCAAATAGCTGTCCCTGTTTAAATATAGTCACTTTTTCTCATGCAATTTAAGTTGTCCCTAGGATCGTATTTTGGCATGGAGAAGCCTTGCCTAATTTGGGATTAACTAAAAGGAATGGTAATCTAAACTGCTTTCACTTTAAACTAGTATGTTAATGGAAATGCGAGGCTGGGTTTTCAAAATAATTATAAGACAATTTCTTTTGAAAAGCATTGGCACCAAACAGTTTAAATTCCATTTGGCACCATCTCATCATGACCTTATTCTTTGTTGGATTGTGGACTCCCTGAGAGCAGGAATTACAGCCTAATTATCTTTGTATTTGCTCCAGGACCTAGCACATTGCTACTACATATTAGGTGCTTAATAAAAGGGGCCTAGAGTAGATGGCTGTATAAAAGGTGGCCGCTTGGAATTATGGATATAGTGCTAGACTTGAAGTCAGGAAACCTAGGTTCAAATGATGGCTCTGATACTTGTTCATTCTGTGATCCTGCAAAAAAATCACTTCACCTCTGAGGCTCAGTTTTCTTAAGCAGTTGGACTAAAGGACCTGTAAGGAATATTCTAGATCTAATACTATGATCTTACGAATCACACCTTCTATATAAGGTGACTTTCCCCCCTTCTGTAGCACCTAGTATGGAGTATGGACACAACTGCTTTTTGGTAAACATTTCTTGGTGCTGATGATGAGGTTTAGGGGTTTAGGGGTGCCAGAACCCCAAAACCACAACACACGGGTTCTGTCTGAAAGAATTCAACACAAACCTTCTTTCACTAGAGACAAGGTTTATTAAAGATCTACCATATTACCCAGACTCTTAAGGAATCTGACCGTCTGTGAGCTATTGGCTAGATTGTAAGAATCTGAGCAGCTTAATGGAGACAATATGGACCTTATATACAGAAAGACTATAGGAGGGATCTAGGAGTCTGCAGGGACTGTGAGGTAATAGAATGCCAGGGACCTGGACCACTGTGGCCAAGGGAGAATGGAGGTGGGTGGGAAGTGGCCTGGGGCCACAGGGAGGTAAGACAATGGAGAGCTAGCCTAGGTTAAGAGTAACAGAATTGGGAGATTGGGTTTAGGGGATAACAAAAGGACAACCAAGGGAATTATAGCCTCAGGGAAAATCCAAAGATTTGGCCAAGTGGGGAAGTCCAGTGTTTTTCCTTTTTGAGGTCCAGATCCCAACTCCATCATTGAAATCTGGCTGCATTGATGACCACATGCATGGGGACCACTCTACCCTTGTTTGCAGATCAGTGAAGAGAACACAAAGTCTTCATTACTAGAGATACATTCAGGAGTTTTCCATAATATAATTTCTCACCAAAGAAAAAAGGCCTCCTACTTAATTTGCTTTTCATTTTTATTTGAAAAGTGGTAGATTCAGCATTGCATTAAAGAGGCAAAGTGAGAAAGACCTTTTCTGTACAAATGCTTATAACAGTGTCCGAGGTGATAAAAGAGGGGATATGTTCTATTATTTCTAGTAATTAAGTAAACTAAGGATCTAGTAAACTAGTAAACTAAGGAAGGAGGGAATTACAGTTCAAAATTATCTTAATGAATTGTGAAAATAGAATTAAATTAAAAGCATCTAAATAAAAATCAGGTGTGAGGTGATATAGCCAGAGACCTTCAGTGGTACCTTCCCCATATTAGGAGATAGTGAGGAAGTTCTGCAGCACATTGGGTGCATCCTTATGACAAACTTTTAGGACAATACTGATAAAATATATTCCAGGAAGGATCAGCATGGCTGGGTTGTAATCTCTACCATTAAAGAATTCCTGAATTGATGAGTTCATAGATACATTTAAAGTTTTCCAGAGACAATATATCTGTGTAACTGTGTCAAAAATGACCACTCAGTGGGACCACTGGTTGATGTGAATGGATCGTGTTAAGGAAGACAATGCAACTATTGAAGAAACTAGTCTGGTCAGCTTAAGTCACTTCTGCCAGTCTCTCCCTGGTTCCTTAGCTATGTCCCCTTGGATTTTCATCCAGACCATGTCTATAGACTTCCCTTTGCCTTAACTAGTTCTGCATTAACATTGTTATTGTCCCTTTCACATCTATCTTTGTATGTTCTGGTCTGTGATTATGCCTCTGGATTTGTCTGCCTTTGTGTCCTGTAGTGAGGAAATGGAAGAGTAGATGGATATAAAATGAAATAATTAACAAACCAAAAGCATTTATTGAGCACCTTTCAAGCAGTAAGGATACAAAGAGAAAAATGAAAAAAAATCCCTGCCCTTATGAAGCTTGCTATCTATGGGGGAAACAACATGCAACCCATTGAAAAATTGATATGTTTTATATATCTCTCATAAAATAAGCAAGAGATAATTTTGGGGGAGGTGTTGGTAGATAGGGTCAAAAATCAGGGGGGAAAATATCCTCATATAGAAGGTAGCTCTTGAGCTAAGCTGGAGTTGAAACTAGATGAAGAGGAGAACATGTCAGGTATGGAAGATAGCCTGTGCAAAATCTAGAAGGAACAAATGGAGTGACTTGTGTGATGAATATCAAGAATATCAGTTTGACTGAAGTGCACACAGGGTGGACATATGAAGTAAAGTTAGAGAAGTACTTCACAACTGAGTTGTGATGGACTTTAAATGGCAAACAGGAATTTGTACTAAGCCTAGAGGTAATGAGGAGACATTGGAATCCATTGAATAATTGAGATATGGTCAGAATTACATTTTAGGAAAATAACTTGTGAATCTATATGGAGGTTGGATTGGAGAGAGAAAGAGCCTTGGAGAAGGGACACAATTAAGGGCTATTAAAATAGTCCAGTTAAGAAGTGATTTGGACCTGAACCAGTATGGCAAATTTGCAAATAGGGAAATATGAAAAAAAGAAATTTTTGAAAGGTAAAATTACCAAACTTGGTGAGTGATTGATTATGTGGGGTGAAGCAGAATGAAGGGTTAAGACTAATTTCCAGGTTGCAAACCTGATTAGAAGGCCAACAATTCTCTCAATGGGGACAGGAAAGTTCTGAAGAAGGGTGGATTTGGGGAAAAGATAAAGAATTCTATGCATCCTGAGTCTGAGTGATCGATGGAGAACCAAGTTTAAATGTTCAATATGGCACTAGAGCTCAGGAGAGAGACAAAGGCTAGATCAAGTTGTTCTAAGACTCTTCTGCATAAATATGATATCCCCAGTGGAGCTAATGTGGTTACTAAAAGAGGAGTGTTGAGAGATGGTTAACTCACAGTTAGAAATATAAAATAGATGATGTAGCAAAGAAGACTGAGAAGGAGTGGTCAGATAGGTATGAGGAAAACAGGTAGAAAGGAGTGTCATTAAAACCAAGAGAAGAGAAAGTATGCTGGAGCAGGGTGGTCAATAATCCTGGGAGGTAAGTTCCATTATTATTCCCATTTTACAGCTGAGGAAATTGAGACAGATAGAGGTTAAGTGACTTGCCCAGTGTCACACAGGTAGCAAGTATCTGAGGCTGGATTTGAACTCAGGTCTTCCTGACTCCAGGCCCAGTTCTTTATTGCAACACCTAGCTGTCTGCTCAGGGCCATGGACTGCTGTGACCTGGATCCTGGGAACTAGGGACAAGACCTGGCAATTCACTTGCCACAGCATGCTAGGGAGGGCAAAATTCTGTAAATATTGTGTATCCTGCTTATTATTATTCACTCATCCAGTCTAACACCCATGAATCAAAGTCAAGCTCACTGGCCTGTATTTTTCAGATTATTCTTTTCTTTTTTCTGAAAATTGGTATATTTACTTTTGTGAAGTCCTATGATACTTCTCCAGGGTCTTCCAAATATCACTAAGAATGGTTCATCAATCAAATCTGCCATTTCTTTCACTACCAGAGTATGTAGTTCATCTGGCACATTTGACATGAATTCACTAATGGCAATTAGGTGTTCTCATTATTTCTTTATTTTTCTGAGTATCAATTTCCTATTGAATATTTCTGGTTCTGTTTGTTTGTTTGTTTTCATTTCCTGTACAAGGTTGATTGCCGTTTGCAGAACAAAAAATGTAATCCTAATCAGACTTCAGAAGCACCCTATCCTTTATAATTATGATTAGGTACTAAACTAATTAATATTAGATAATACCTTAAAACATTACTATTATTGTCTTAGAGCTTTGTGCAAGTGGATTGAGTTAGAACATTCCCTACCTCAAGAGGTTATTGTAGGATGGGGCATCTAGGTGGCATAATGGATAGAGCACCAATGCTGGAGTCAGAAGGACCTGAGTTAAAATGCAGCCTCAGATATTTATTAGCTGTGTGACCCTGGGCAAGTCACCTAACCTTATTTGCCTCAGTTTCTTCATCTGAAAAATGAGTTGGAGAAGGAAATGGCAAATCAATTCAGTATCTTTGCCGAGAAAACCTGAAATAGGTCATGGAGAGCTACGAGTGAAATGACTCAACAGTAATGCGTTAGTGTGCTTTGAAAATTTTTTTTTAAAGTTTATAAGGAAAGAACATCATTATGGCAATTTAAGACCATGTTTAAGACAGAGTGGCAAATGTTGTGATGCATAGAGGGCTGTCCTTAGAGTCAAGAATATCTGGGTCCCAATCTTGCTTCTGACAAACTAGCTGTATGACTATGGACAAATCACAGCTTCACAGTATCCCCAAATGATTAGGAAGCTTTAAATTATAGATGACTTGTTGATCTTTTTTAATGGGGGTTGTTTCCACACAAGGTCTTCCACACAGTAAGAGACTTAGAGTTCTTTACTCATCATAGACTCCCCCCACATCCCACCAAAAAAATCAAAGTTAATTTAATTAAAATGTCAAGTGATTTCATCGTGATTACATAGCTAGTATGTAAAAGGCAAGAAAACATAAAGCTAGGAGGTGGAGAGAACAAGGGAAAAAAATGGAAATACACTCTGCCTTCAAGTGATGTATATCCTCCAATTTTCTCATTCATTGGGACAGTAGGAGTTTTATTATAATGCTTTAGTACCACAAAACATAAAGATCTTATAAATTGAAACTGCAATGGATATCAAAGATAGTGGAAAGATACATGGTGGGTGTAGGCAGCAAAAGGTTACCAATGGTCACTTGTATTCAAGAAGTTAGCAGAATTTCACAGATAGCATTTATATATTGCTTTAAAGGTTATAAAGTGCTGTACATGTGTTACCTCATTTGACCGTCCTGGGAAATAGACGCACATTTGACAGATGAGGAAACTGAAACTAAGAGGTTAAGTGGCTTGCCCAAGGTCACACAGTTACAAGTATCTGAGACTAGACTTAAACTCAGGTTTTTCTTACTCTAAGTTCATCACATTTTCCCAGTTCCCTATTTAACTGCTCTATACAGTCTCCCGATCCCTCTTCTTCCCTACTCAATAATGCCAGTGACTTCCTATTGCCACCCCTCCAGTGAAATACAACCTCCTTTTTTCTTTCCTTTTTTTTTTTTGCATTCAGAGCCCTTCATAATCTACCTTCCCCTTTCACTCTTCTTTTACCTCTGATAACTTCGAAAGTCCCTTCCAATTTAGAATATCTGAATCTATGATCTAGTCTTCTTGACACTTTTAATATGGAGCATTCATGGAAATTCACAGATGAGAATTATAAAAGTAAGAAATGATAAGTGTGTTAGAATTTCTAAAGGTGGAGGGATTGCATACATGATTGAAATTTAGATCCACGGAATTATAAAACTAGGTCAATCTGAGAAATAATAATCCAAATCTCCAAAATGCAAAAGAGGCTGGCTAACATGGAAAAGTTCTCAGGATGGTGGACCATTGCAATCTACTGAGTCAGAATATGAAAATTTGACAGAATGGTGATGATAACTTTCTCATATATATATACACACATATACATTCTGCAAAATAATAGAATTTATGGCATATGGAATTTCTAATGATTCTTGAAAAGTTGATTTTTTTCTGGTTAGAATATATGAATTCAGTGGGAAAAGAAATAATTCCATCTTCTGGAAAATTCCCAGAAGTTGAACAGTTTTTATGACTTTACAACAAGATATTAACAGGTAATCAGGTAAAAAAGAAATCAGTTCTTCTTCCTTGATTTCTTGTACAGGATTTTCTATTTTCCTGTATGTCTTTTTCTTCACTGATTATAGCCTATACACATATCACTGTAGCTCTCTCCTGCAGTGTATGAAACACAGATGGAGGGAAACTGTATAGAAATGTCGGCTCATATTTGCCATCCTGTAAAATAATTGGTTGAATTTAAAATATTGCTAGTTTGATTTATGTAGTTGAAAGTCTTATCCTTTTTTATTTATTCTTGAGATCAGTCTGGTTTCTTAGTACCTATATGTAAATTTTTCATTCGATTTTTGTGATTTGATAGATTTGAAAAAAAATTTAACACAGTGCTACACAAATAAAAGACATTATTAATGAATACATTTACTAACTGTTGAATAAATTAACATATTCTAAATAATTTCAATGTTGATTTTTTTTTATTCTGCAATTGATTGCATTCTATTTTTCTAACTTCCCTTTTAAATTTCACCAAGAAACTATACTCAGATAAGTAACTATTTTTTTAGTCTCACTTTCTTCTTTATGTGCTCTAAAAATACAGGGTCATTATTTTTGTATCCTCATACACAATTCCAAGTTCTCAGGCCCAGATTCTACATTTTATATCTAAGAATGCTATTAAGTGTTCAACATGGCCAGCCAACAAGGATGGATGCAATGAGCCATGGATCTTTTGTCAGCTTAGCATGGAGTTCTGCTAAGACCAAAATGAAGAAGAGAAAGAAGTAGTAGAAAAATTATAAAAAGAATGAATAATAATAGAGGAAGGTGTAGTCAAATAAGTAATAGTAATACAAATACTACTAGTAGATCTAGAAACAGAGGAGGTAACAGTAAATTAGGAGGAAAAGCTGCCATAAATAATATTAATAGAAGTGGAAGGTATAATAGTCAAACTAATAGTAGAAGTGGTAGTAGAAATAATACAAGTAGTAGGGATAATCAGTCAGTTAACAAACATTCTTTTAAATACCTATTGTATGCAAAGTAGTAGAAGAAGCAAAGTGAGAATAAAAAGATAGTTGTGGTCATAGTAGTAGTAGTAGTGAAATAAATGGAAGCAGTAGTAATAGAAGAATAAATAAAAATAGCTGTAATGAAATAGTGGGAGAATTAGCATATGAAGCAGATGCAGAAAGAGTAGATGTAGAAGAAGTAAATATGAAGGGAGTAGAAGCAGAAGTAACAGAAGGAGAAGGAGTAAATATGAAAAGAGCAGATGTGGAGGGGGTAAAGGGAGAAGAAGCAAAAGCAAAGAGAACAGAGATGGAAGAAGCAGAGGTAGAGGGAGCAGAGATGGAAGGAGTTGGGGTGGATGGAACAGAGGTGGAGGGAGCAGATGTATAGTGAACAGATATAGAAGGAGCAGATGTTGTGGAAGGAACAGAAGCCAAAGAAGCAGGATCATTAGCAGCAGGAAGAGGAGAAGCAATAGAAACAGAAGTAGAAGTAGAAAAAGTGGAATCCTCAGCAGAAGTCAGAGGAGTTATAGGAGGACATGGAAGAAATTAGTACACATCATTGGAAAACAATAGTGGGAACTCTCTTGAAGTGAAGAACATGTGACTAACCCACAGCTAGGAATCACAAGAAATATCTGTGATCTCTCTGACAATTCACCTTTTCAAAATCCTTTGGCAGATGAACAAGAGCTGACAAGGTGGCATCTGGGGGGGTACTATGGGTAGAGCCCTGGACTTGGAGTTAGGAAGGCTTCAGTTCTATTCTTGCCTCAATCACTTTCTTGCTGTTAGACTCTGGGCAAGTCACTTAACCTCTATCTGTTTTGGTTTTTTTTGACTTGTAAAATGGGAAGGGGTTTTGGATGGTTTTCCATGCTCTTAAAGGTCTCTTCCAACTCTAAACTGATGATCCTATGAAACATGGAGCCAGATGTTTCTACATTGAACCATTCTGGAAAACAGTACATAGGTCACTCATTTCAATTCATCTGTTTCACAGATTAGAACTAAAAGCCCCTGGAGTTTAAACTACTTGCCCAAAGTCACAGAAGCAGTAAGGAGAACTAGAATTTGAACATAGGTTCATTGACTCCATAACCAACCCTGTTTTCCCTGAATCTCACTTTAGCAAAAGACCATTCAAAAAAGTTATCACCAAATACCTTGAAAAATAGTTAAGCAATCAAAAATTAAGAAGGTCCGTGGCTTCTAAGTAATATTAAATAGCATCAAATATGAAATTATAAAAAAATAACAAAAGAAGAGGCTCCTTCTAATGATGAATCAAAGGAGACAAACTCCCAGACAGCAGCAGAAGCTTTGGAGACTGGGTATTTTCCTTTAGTAGTCCAGAAGGAAGAGCTTAACTATCTCCTTCCACAAGTCCAGGCTTCCAGTGCTAGATTTCAGGAAACACTAACTATTCAACTCTTTAGAACCTTAAAATGGAATTAATAATATCTATTCAACCTACCTCACAGGCTAGTCAAAAGGAAAAGAGAATAGGCATGAATGCATGCATAAATTATAAAGTACTAGGCAAGTAGCATATATTGTTATTATATAATACTCATCCCAGAACTACTTCCGGAAGCCAAGATGGTAGAGTAAGCAGCAAATCCCTGTAGCTCTCCCATATTCACCTCCACACCACCATAAAATAGTACCCCAGAACAAATCCTCGAAAGCCAGTGAAAAGACAGGGTGCAGTGATCGTTTAGCCCTGGAGGATCAGCAAGAAAGGTCCTCCTCACTCAGGTAAAAGGGGAGCACATACCAGGATGGGAAGCATCTGAGCCAGCCAGCAGCAAGCCCCACCTCAGCAAACCAGTAGGAGATCCTGAGCTCCAAGGTGACGGAACAGGCAAACACCAAGACCCCCCCATGTGCATTAATATAGCCAGTGGAGTCAGCAGACCCCAGCTTCAAGAACTGTGATGTGTTTCAGCATAGTTCCAGGCAAATAGGCATCCTCCAGAGGACAAACCTCTACATACTTCAGCACAGCCCAGGGAAAACAGGCATTCTCCAATGACCAGACCTGCAGGGGCTACCTTATAGCCCTAGGGAAATACAGAAAAATCCCACCAGGCCTCAGCACATGCCAGATCCCAACACTAGAACACCAGCTCAAAACCATATAAGCTGACAGACCCCTATGGCCTCCAGAAGCACCACCCACCCACCACTCCACTCTCAACACAGTACCAGGTAAACAGCCAGGGCCTGTAGCCACTAACACAAGAAATCTGAGACAGAGGCACTTCATCCTGGGAGCAGAGCTCAAATTTAAAAGGAAAAAGCTCCCCCCTTCCAAAAATAAATGAGCAAAAAAAAAAAATCTGCCCCTAGAAAGTTATTATGGTGACAGGGAAGACCAAGACACAAACTCAGGAGACAACAATGTCAAAACACATAGGGACAACCTCCCCCCCAAAATGGGCAGTGGTCTCAAGCCCAGAAATATCCCTATGGAAGAGTGTAAAAAAAGTTTAAAAACTGTATAAGAGAGGTAGAAGAAAAACTGGGAAAAGAAATGAAAGTGATACAACAGAATTATGAAAAAAAGAGTCAACACCTTTGAAAACTTCTTAAAAAGTAGAATTAGCCAAATGGAAAAGTAGATACAAAAATCCACTGAAGAAAACAACTCCTTAAACAGTATAATTGGTCAACTGGAAAAGAAAGTACAAAAGCCAATTGAAAAAAAAAAACAATACCTTAAAAGTTAGAATTGGGCAAGTGGAAGCTAATGACTCTGTGAGACATCAAGAATCAAGCAAACAAAATCAAAAGAATGAAAAATTGGAAGAAAATGTAAAATACCTTATTGGAAAAAACAGCTGACCTGGAAAATAGATACAGGAAGGACAATATCAGAATCACTGGACTACCTGAAAGCCATAATCAAAAGAAGACCTGGATAACATCTTTCAAGAAATTGCCCTGATGTCCTTGGACTAGAGGGCAAAATAGTCACTGAAAGAATCCGCTGATCACCGCAGGAAAGAGATACTAAAATTAAAATTCCAAGAACTTTAAAACCAAATTTCAGAACTATCAGATCAAGGGAAAAAAATACTACAAGTGACTAGAAAAAGCAATTCAAATATCAGAGAGTCGCATCAGGATCACACAGGATTTGGCAGCCGCAACATTAAGGGCTTGGAGGTCATGGAATGTGATATTTCAGAAGGCAAAGGAGCTAAGACTACAACCAAGAATCACTTACCTGGCAAAATTAAGCATAATACATAAAGGCAAAAATAGTCATTCAATGAAATAGAGGGATTTTGTACTTTCATAAGGAGAAGACCAGAACAAAATAAAAAATTTGGCCTCCAAAGTCAATACCCAAGAGAAGCATAAAAAGGTAAAAATGGAAAAGAAAACACAAAGGATTCAATAGAGCTAAACTATTTACATCCTTTTATGGGAAAATGATACTTGTAATTCTTAAAAATTGTAACATTAATAGTACAGATAGAAGGAATATACATAGAAATAGGGTATTGATATAAGGTGAATTTGAGGGAATGACATAAAAAATAAGAGATGAGAAAGAGGAGTACAATCAGCACAGAAGGAAGGGAGAGGTAGAATGGGGTAAATTATTTCACATGAAGAGGCATTAAAGACCTATTACAATGGAGGGGGATAAGGAGGGTGGGCAATGAGCATCGCTTGAACCTTACTTTCATCAGTATTGGTTCAAAGAGGGAATAATATACACAATCAGTTGAATACAGAAATCTATCTTACCTGAGAGGGAAGTAGGAGGGGAAGAAATCAAATAGAGGGTTGGGACTGACAGAAGGGCGAGCACATCAGGGCTGGTGGTAGACAGAAGCAAAACACTGGTGAGGAGGGAAAGGTGAAAGGAGAAAGAGAGAATGAACAGGAAGAAGAATAAGATGGGAGGCTATACAGTGTTAATAATAATAATTGTGAATGTGAATTGGATGAACTCTCCCACAAAATGGAAGCAGATTCCAGAGTGATCAAAAAACAGAATTCTACAATATGTTGTTTACAAGAAGCAGAAAGATAAACACAGAGTAAAGGTAAGGGTCTAGAGCAGAATCTATTATGCTTCAGCTGAAGTAAAAAAAGCTGGAGTAGCAATCCTGATCTCAGAGAAAATAGCAAAAATAGACTTAATTGAAAGATAAGGAAGGGAACTATATCTTGATTAAAGGTACCGTAGACAATGAAGCAATATCAATACTAAACATGCACGTGCCAAGTGTTATAGCATCCAGATTCTTAAAGGTAAAAGAAATAGCAAAACTATACTAGTGGGGAACCTCAACTTTCCCCTCTCAGAACTTCATAAATCTAAATGAAAAATAAACAAGAAAGAAACTAAGAAGGGAAAGATAATTTTTAAAAAATTAGATATGATAGACGTCTGGAGAAAATTAAATGGGAATAGAAAGGAATATACATTTTTCTCACCAAATATGGGACCTACATAAAAACTGACCATGTATTACTCCATAAAAACCTCACAAACAAATGCAGAAAAGAAGAAATATTAAATACATCATTTTCAGATCATAATGCAATATAGTTACATTTGATAATGGACACTGGAAGGATAGATTAAAATTAATTGGAGGGTCAAAGAACAAATGATAGAAACAATCAATAATTTCATTGAAGAGAATAATAATGAGAAAACATACCAAAATTTATGGGATGCAGGCAAAGCAATACTTATGGGAAAATATATATCTCTAAATGCTTACATCAATAAAATAAAGAGCAGACCAGTGAATTGGGAATCTAAGTTAAAAGAAAACACTAGAAACAAAAACAAATTAAAAATCCCCAATTAAATATCAAATTGGAAATCCTGAAAATCAAAGGAGAGAGTAATAAATTTGAAAGTAATAAAACCATTGAACTAATAAACAAAACTAGATGTTTGTTTCATGGGACAAATAATAAAATATATAAACCCAAATTGGTTAATTAGATTAAAAAAAGGAAAGAAGAAAACCACATTGCTAGTATCAACAATAAAAAAGGGTGAATTCAGTGCCACCAAAAAGGAAATTAAAGCAGTAATTAGGAGCTCTTTTGTCCAATTGTATGCCCATAAGTCTTATAATCTAAGTGAAATGGATAAATATTTACAAAAATATAAATTGCCCAGATTAACAGAAGAAGAAATCGAATACTTAACCTCGTCTTAGAAAAAAAAATAAATTGAACAAGCCATCAAAGAACTCCTGAAGAAAAAAAAAATTCTTAGGGCCAGATAGATTCATAAGCAAATTCTACCAAACATTTAAAGAAAAATTAATTTGATGATACATAAGCTATTTGGAAAATTAGGCAAAAAAAGGAGTCCTACCAAATTCCTTTCAGGACACAAATATGGTATTGTTACCTAAACCAGGAAAAGCAAAAACAGAGAAAGGAAACTACAGACCAATTTCCCTAAATATTGATGTAAAATTTTTAAATAAAATACTAACAAGGAGATTTCAACAACATATCATAAAGATCATATACTGTCTTAGTGGGATTTATCCCAGGAAGGGAGGGGTGGTCCAATATTAGGAAAACTATGGGCATAATTGACCATATTAATAAAAAAAAACAACAAAAATGATATGATTATCTCAGAGATGCAGAAAAAGCTTTTGGCAAAACACAATACCAATTTTTTTTAATTAAAAACACTAGAAAGCACAATAATAAATAGATTAGCTTAAAATGAAAGCAAATCTATCTAAAACCATTAGCAAGCATTATCTGTAATGGGGATAAGCTAGAAGCCTTCCCAATAAGAACAGTGTTGATACAAGGATGCCCATTGTCACCACTATTATTCAATATTGTAGTAGGAATTTTTTTTTCTAGGTTAAAGAGGCCATTCTTCACCTCATTCCTTACCTAGCCTTATTTGCTGAATGGGCATTGCCTTAGTCAAACTGAGGCCTAGGAAGGACCTTAGCTTCAAAAGACCAAGGTCTCCCACTGCATCCAAGCCATCTCCAGTTGTCTTGTTTTGCATCTTGCCTTTGGACCCAAATAGCTCTAGAGGAGAAAGTGAGGCTGGTGACTTTGTACAGCCCTCCCCAGCTTAAATCCAATTCACTTGCAAGTTATGGCATCAACTTCCTGTTGATATAGTCCTCTACAAGAATGAAGGAGCTTCTATCCTAAGGATAGAAGAAGCAGTTAGAAGAGACCAAGTGCTTACAGAATAAATTTGTATTGCAAACCACTCAATTTTAAGGTACTAAGTAAACAATTTTAATATATCTCAAAAAGAAGAGGATGTTGAAACAATGGGGAAAGATGGGTTATTAGGAAGATAATGCATAAACCCTAGTAAATATTTATGTAAATTATCTAGACACACCTGGAAGGTATCCTTAATGAAAATTAAATAGAACAACAAAGCTTTCTCAGGAAATTTTCTGCCATAGACCAGAGCTTCAGTCATAATGTGTTTTCCATAAATATGTGAAGTTCAGTCAAGATTCTTTGATACATTATCATGTAAATTACTTGGGACAAGCAGTAATTTTTATATGGTTTCATTTTGTGACAGCAATAGTCATGCATGTGTGCTTCTACTGATACTAGGGTGACTCAGAACATCTGATCTTAACCAGATGAAACCACATTGAGCTAATTTCACCAGCTGTAATTAGTTCTCCCTTGGTTCTTACTCAGTTGAGTGAAAAATTTTGTGCCATATATTGATTTCTTTGGTTGGTTTTTAAATTCTGAGTTTTTTAAGAAGGGATATAGTTCCAATGAAATGTACAAAAATTATAGTTGTTAAGAACATACTTCAATGACTCTGAGAGAGTCATTGAGTGGTTGTTTGGGTGGGAAGTCATGTGTTTCAAGAAACTTTCAGTCATAAAGGAACAGAATCAGTGACTGAAGTGCAAAAGAAATCTCGGTTGAAAGAGAAACCAAAAGTCAAGAAGTGAAAAACTATTGCTATTGTTTTGTGCTTAGAGTTCAGTACCTGACTTGTAATTTTTTTCCTGTCTAATTCCTGCCCTCATACTAGGGGACTCCACCATATGTTAATAGTTTTCCTACTATTGGTCCAACCCTGCCTTCTTGGTATAAATCCTACCCGGTCATGGTGTATGACGTTTGTGATATATTCCTACAATCTCCTTGCCAATATTTTATTTAAATTTTTTGCATCAATGTGCATTAGGGAAATTGGTCTATAGTTTCTTTCTCTGTTTTTGCTTTTTCTAGTTTAGATATGAATACCATATTTGTATCCTGAAAGGAATTTGGTAGGACTCCTTCTTTGCCTATTTCTCCATATAGTTTGTATAATATTGGAATTAATTGTTCTTAAATGGTTGGTAGAATTCACTTGTAAACCCACCTGGCCCTGGGAATTTTTCTTTGGAGAATTCATTAATACCATCTTCAGTTTTTTTTTCTAAGATGTGGTTATTTAGACATTCCATATCCTCATCTGTTAATTTGGGCAGTTTAAACTTTCTGTAAATATCCATCCATTTCACTTAGATTGTTAGATTTATTGGCATATAACTGGGCAAAATATTTCCTGATGATTGCTTTAATTTCTTCTTAAGTGGTGGCAATTTTACCCTTTACATTTTTGATACTGGATATTTGGTTTTCTTCTTCTTCTTCTTTTTTAAATCAAATTAACCAATGGCTCTTCTGCCTTATTGTTTTTTTTTCCATAAAAACTGCTGCTAGTTTTATTTAACAGATCAATAGTTTTATTACTTTCAATCTTATTAATCTCACCTTTGGTTTTCAGGATTTCCAATTTGGTGCTCAAGTGAGATTTTTAATTTTTTTTTCCCTAGCTCTTTTAGTTGCATGTCCAATTCATTGATCTGCTTTCTCCATTTTGTTGATGTGAGAATTTAAATAAATAAAATTTGCCCTAAGTATTGTTTTCCCTGAATCCCACAAATTTTGGTATGTTGTCTCATAGTTGACATTATCTTTAATGAAATTATTGAATTTTACTATGATTTGTTCTTTGACCCTCCTATTCTTTAGGATTAGATTATTTAGTTTCCAATTAATTTTCAGTCTGTCTTTTCACTGCTTTTTGTTTAATGCAATTTTTATTTCATTATGATCCCAAAAATATACATAAAATATTTATGCCTTTCAACATTTGAATTTGAGATTTTGATGCCCCAATTCATGATTACATTTTGTGCAGACATGTACTGCTGAGAAAAATGTATATTTTTTTCAATTCTCATTCAATTTTCTTGAATGGTTTGTCATATTTAACTTTACTAAGATTTTATTCATCTCCTTAGCTTTTTTCTTGTTTATTTTTGGCTGGATTTATTGAGTTCCAAGAGGGGACAGTTAAGGTCCCCCACTAGTGTGGTTTTGCTGTCTATTTCTTCTTGTAACTCATTTCATTTCTCCTTTAAGAATTTGGATGCTATAACACTTGGTGTATATGTTTATTTGCTGTTACTTTATAGTCTATGGTATCTTTTTAGTTTTCTTTCTTATCTCTTTTGATTAATCCTACTTTTTCTTTTGCTTTGCCTGAGTTAAGAATTGCTACCCCTGCTTTTTTTCCTTTTCAGCTGAAGCACAGTAGAATGTGCTCCAGCCCCTTACCTTTACTCCATACATGTCTCTCTACTTCAATTGTGTTTCTTGTAAACAACAAATTACAGAATTCTGTTTTTTTTTAATTCACTCTGCTATCTGCTTGTTTTATGGGAGAGTTCATCCCATTCACATTCACAGTTATGATATCTAACTGTATTTCCCTCCATCCCTTTTTTTTCCTCCTGTTTGTCCTCTCTCTCTTTTTACCCTTTCCCTCTTCACTAGTGTTTTGCTTCTGTCTCCCACCTCCCCTGATCCGCCCTGCCTTCTGTCATTCCCCCTACCCCTTACTTAATCTCCTCCCCTTCTTCCCTGTCCAGTAAGATAGATTTCTGAGTTCAACTGATTGTGTACATTATTCCCTCTTTGAGCCAATTCTGATGTGAGTAAGCTTCAAGTGATGCCCATTGCCCACCCTCCCACATTCCACTCCACTGTAATAGGTCTTTCATGCTTCTTCATGTGAAATAACTCATCCCATTCTACCTTGCCCTTTTTTCTGCACCCAGTGCATGGCTTTTTCTCCTCCCTTAATTAATTTTATGTTACTACCTCAAATTTGCCTTATATCTGTAACCTCTGTGTACATTCTTTCTAGCTGCACTATGAGTTGTGTCATTCTTAAGAATCACAAATTATTTCCCTATGTAACAATGTCAATAGTTTAGCCTTATTGAATCCCTGCTGTTTTCCTTTTTTACCTTTTTATGCTTCTCTTGAGTCTTGATATTAGAGATCATATTATTTTTTTGTTCAGCTTAAGTCTTCCCCTTATGAAAGCTTGAAATCCTTTTATTTTATTGAACAATCATTTTTTTCCCCTTGAAGTATTATGCTCATTTTTGCTGGGTAGGTAATGCTTAGTTGTAAACCTTGCTCCTTTACCTTCCAGAATATAATGTTCCATGACCTCCAGTGCTTTAATATTGCAAAGTCCTGTGTAATCCTGATTGTGGCTCCCTGATATTTGAATTGTTTCTTTCTGGCCACTTGAAATTTTTTTTCCTTTACCTGATAGTTCTAAAATGTAGGTAACTTTTCCTTTGCATTTTCATTTTTGGATCTTTTCTTGAGGTGATTGGTGGATTCTTTCAATGTCTATTTTGCCCTCTGGTTTCAGGATATCAGGGCACTTTTCCTTGATAATTTCTTGAAAGATGCTGTCCAGGTCCTCCTTTTCATTGTGGCTTTCAGGTAGTCCAATTATTTTTATATTATCTAACTTCTGGATCTATTTTCCAGATCAGTTATTTTTCCAATGAGATCTTTTACATTTTCTTTTTTTTATTCTTTTGATTTTGTTTGACTCTTGATATCTCACAGAATCATTAGCTTTTACTTGTCCAATTCTCATTTTTAAGGAATTATTTTCCTCAGTTTGCTTTTGTACCACCTTTTCCATTTGGCCAATTCAACTTTTTAAGGAGTTGTTTTCTTTTTCCAAGCCGCTGATTTTTTTTTTTTATTATTCTCTTGAATCACTCTCATTTCTTTTCCCATTTTTTTCTTACACTTCTCTTATTTGATTTTTAAGCTCCTTTTTGAGCTCTTCCATAAGTTCCTTCTCAGCTTGAGACCAATTCCCATTTTTCTTTGGGGCTTTGCCTGTAGGTATCTTGACTTTGTTGTTCTCTTTTGAGTTTATTTCTTTATCTTCCAGCCATTTTATTTAGTTTTAAATTTGAGCTCATCTTCTGGGTGGAAGGGGGACTATCTCAAACTTCTTGTGCCAGGGGCTGCAGGCCTTGGCTGTTTACCTGGTACTGAACTTGCATCGCCCTGAGGGACACAGGAACCTTCATTTCTAGCACTGTGCTGAGGGAGGTGGGGGGTGGCTGGTGCTGGTAGTGGCTGTAAGGGTCTGACAGCTTACCTGGCACCGAAGCTGAGGTCCCAGTGCTATTGTCTGGTATGAGCTGAGGACCCCGTGGGGTCTCAGTTTTGGTGTCTGCCTATTTGCCTGGGGCTGCACTGAAACATGTGGCAGGTCCTGGTGCTGGCTTCTGCCCATTTTCCTGGCTATATTACTTTGTGTGTGGGGTCCCAGCACTGGTGTCTGCCAGTTTGCTTAGGCACCTGTGGGGTCCAGGTATTGGCATCTACCTGTTTGCCCAGGGCTGCTCTGAAGCACATGGTGGGTCCTGGAGCTGGTGTCTTCCTATTCCCCTGGCTATGCTGAGGCATTTGACAGGTCCTGGTGTTATCTTTCCTCTGCTCTGCTGTACTGGGGTTCAATACCTCCAAGTGGTTTGCTGAGACAGGTCTTGCTGTTTGCTTGCTAGGATGCTTCCTGTCCTGAACTGTGCTTCACCATTACCCTAGTGAGATAGAACTTTCCTTCTGACCTTCCCAGTTTCTTGGGCTAGAATATTGTTCTCCCCTAATCTTTTTGCTGGTTCTGCTATTCCAGGATTCATTTGGGGGTGCTATTTTATGGTTTTTTTGGAAGTGAATATGGGAGAATCAAGGCAATTTCCTTCTTACTCTGCCATCTTGGTTTCTAGAAGTCCTCATCCCCACCATTTCAATTATTTTCAGTTTCTTTCTTTCTGCTGGCTCATTCCCTATTGCCTATAAATATGTTTATGTTTCCTATCCTGGGGGAAAATACAAAAAACACCCAAACCTTACTTGATCTCTCTATCCCCACTAACCCTCATCTTATATCTCTTCTGCCTCTTTTAGCTAAAGTCCTTGAAATGGTTTTCTACAATTGTGCTTCCATTTTCTTGCTTCCCACTTTCTTCTTAACACCTTACAATCCAGGTTCCAACCTCATTTTTCCACCAAAATTACCCTCTCCAAAGTTGCCAATGATCTCTTATTTGCCAAATCCAATGGTCTTTTCTCAATACTCATTCTCCTTGATCTCTCTAAAGCCTCTGACTCTGTTGATCACACTCTCCTCCTCTTTTATCTCTAGGTTTTCAGGATACCACTCTTGGTTCTCCTATCTGATGACTTCTCTGTTTCTTTTGCTGGATTCTCCAAACTTGGGGTTCTTTCCTGGGCCCACTTTTCTCCTCCACGTGTACTATTTCAACTGGCCTCCTTCAACTGTCCTAGGTATGTTACTCCATCTCACTGCTCTGGCAATTTCTCTGGCTACCTCCCAAGTCTGAACTACTCTTCCTCTTCCATTCTACCCACTGATATCCCTGGATACATTTAAGTTTCAACCAAAATCTCATCTTTACAGGAAGGCGTCATTGAAAGGCCTTCACAACCTAAAGACCTCCTATCTTTCCAGTCTTGTTATGCCTTTGTCTGCACCTCCCTTCACCACACAATTCGTGATCTAGTAAGGCTGGTCTCATAGTTTCTCTCACCAAACATTCAATCTCCAAACTCCAAGCATTTTCACTGGCTGTTCTCATGCTTGGGATACTTTCTCTCCTCATTTCTGCCTTCTGGATTCCCTGGCTTCCTTCAAATCCCAGCTAAATTCCATTTCTAATCCTCTTTATTGCTAGTGCCTTTCCTCTATTGATTATCTCTAATTTATACTGTATGTATCTTGCTTGTGTATACTTGTGTTATTTTGTCTCTCCCTTGAGATTGTAAACTCTTTACAAGCAGTGACTGTCTTTTGTTTTTTGTATCCTGAGTGGTTAGAACAGTGTTTGTAGTAAAGTAGGCACTTACTAAATGCTTATCGGCTTACTGACTTGTCTATGGTCAAATAGCTAGCAAGCTTCAGCAATAAGATTTGAACCAGGTTTTTCTGAATTTAAATGAGGAGTCTTTATATCTACTACATTAATCAATCAACAAGCATTTATAAAGTGCATGCTATATGCCAGGCACTATGTTAAATGATAAAGATCCAAAGACAAACAATGAAGTAGTCTTTGCTTTCAGCTTGTCTTAAGCTGTTTTCACCCCAGCAGACACCTAAAATATTGACATAACAAAGGCTGCCCAGATCACCAAAGGTAAATTCCTATGGTAGGTCAAACTCCTTATCTTCCCTATAATAATGGTTCATGCTACTTTCCCAAAGCACTGCAACTCTATTTCTACCACAATTCTGAACTACTTGGCTTTTCTAGGGGAGTTCATTGTCAAATAAGGGATTTAATAATATTGACTTTTCCCCTAAACATTTTGGAGTTTATAATGAGAAGTGCAATTGAGGGCACCAAGTCACATCATGCTGCGTTTAAGATGGGTGACCCTCCTCTTTTCACTTAGCAGGAATATAAGAGGTTTAAGAGGAAAAAAAGTAAATGTGAGCCTTTGTGGGCAATATTGTGTATTATTACATGATTGGGGAATATTAGCCTCTTTAATGCTAAGTATTAGGTAGAATGGCATGTTGCTACACCATTCTTACACCCCCTTGTTAAGTGACATACACTTCCATACACAGTTTGAAATAATAAGTGAGCAATTTGAATTAAGTGTAGGTGTTCATAGCATTTGCAAAAATTTCCCACATTCTTCTGTGGTTCACAGAGTTAGTCGTATAACCATTGAGAAATTGATGCTAAAGATCCTTTCCATGGACAATTCTATTTCTTTACTGAACCCTGGTGGAAGTGGCTATTTCCACACTCCACGTTGGTCTGTCTCTCTTTCTTTCTTTCTTTCTTTCTTTCTTTCTTTCTTTCTTTCTTTCTTTCTTTCTTTCTTTCTTTCTTTCTTCTTTCTTTCTTTCTTTCTTTCTTTCTTTCTTTCTTCTTTCTTTCTTCCTTCCTTCCTTCCTTCTTCCTTCCTTCCTTTCTTTCTTTCTTTCTTTCTTTCTTTCTTTCTTTCTTTCTTTCTTTCTTTCTTTCTTTCATATATGTGAAGAAAAAGAGAGAGAGAGAGAGAGAGAGAGAGAGAGAGAGAGAGAGACAGAGAGAGACAGAGAGAGACAGAGACAGAGAGAGAGAGAGGGAGGACTTTTGAAATGAGTAGCATCTTAAGTGATTTGAGCCAGAAATCCTTAGAGATTTTTTAGCTCACCTTTCCAGGATATGGGTGAGGAACCAGGCTCAAAGTGACAAAAGGTCATGTAAGTTTTAGAGCCAGTCAGATTCTCCATAAAAGGGAAAATGTATTACACAAAGCAGCACTTATTGATATAATTTTCATATATCATTTGCATTGGTCTCCTAAACTGCAAATTCAGTTTGCCTTGGTAAAGACATACACTTCCCACGATAAGAAGATACGGAGAGTCAATGAAATTTTTTCAACCTGTGGCTTTCCTTAAAAGAACTTCTACTTGTAAAAAAAATGAGTAAAATAAAATTAAATCCATATAGCACTTTTCTTCTCCTTCTTTTGCACTAGCTTTTTGTACTTATTGACAAAATATTGGGTATCTCAACTTAGTAGAGGCCTCAGAGGCTATCTAGTCAGATACACTTGTTGCATATTTTTATTTGTTGATCTGTGGACAATTTAATCTATTAATACTTTTGGAATAACATGGATCAATTGAGTTTCATGCCAAGCTATCTGTAGAATTGTTTTCATTTCAACTGCTGAATGATGTTATTAGACTCTACTCTTCCTAATCATTCTCATCTGTACTGTTTTATAAATGAGTTTGCTGTCTAAACCCATTTTGTCCTTGGTTGCAATTTCTCTCTGACTCACAAGGAGATAAAGTTTTTGCTAGCTGATGCAGTTTGAGGGGTTATTTTAGCCTCCTCATTATGGTAATCTTTTTATATCAGTTAAACTTTTTCAGGCAATGATGATAATCAAGGTCAACATACTTTTCTCCAATTTTATATATATATATATACACACACATATATGTGTGTGTATGTATGCATACATACATACATACATATATATATAAGTATGTATACATACATACATACATACATACATATATATATATAATAGCATCAATAGTTCATCTGAACAAGTCAGGTTTAAACTATTACTATTGTTTTCAATTTCTTCTTTATGTAATTAGCCTTTTAATTTTAATAATTACTAATGATTTAAATTTGATGTTTGTTTTGATCTTTGTTTCAAATGGTCAGTAGTATGACTGTACCCAGACAGTTAGGGGCAGATAGGTTGCACAGTGGATAGAGTGCCAGGACTGGGGTCAGGAAGACTCATCTTCCTGAGTTCAAATCTGGCCTCAGATAGATCTACTAGTTGCATGTCCCTGGGCAAATCACTTAAAGACTCATCTTCCTGAGTTCAAATCTGGCCTCAGATAGATCTACTAGTTGCATGTCCCTGGGCAAATCACTTAACCCTGTTTACATCAGTTTCCACAGCTGTAAAATGAGCTAGAGAAGGAAACGGTAAATTATTCTAGTTTCTCTGCTGAAAAAACCCAAATGAGATCACAAAGAATTGTACATGACTAAAAATCTACTGAAAAATATCAACATCTCCTAGGCAGTTTTGTCTGATATAACTTCCATTTGAGAAACTTCTCAATTTCTATCTAAGATAAAGTTAAGTTTATTTTGGTAGGATTTTATCTAGTATTTTTTATGTCCAGTGCTTTCTTAGCTATTTCTAGAATAACATATTCATGAAAAATGAACTTGAAGTTTCTGCATATTCTCTAAGCTTTTGACTACTTTTGTTTCTGTCACCTGAACCACATCCCCCAATTTTTTCATCTTCCTTTATGTCCAGTTTCACTTTCAAGTCACTAGTATCAGCACATCTTTCCTTTTCGGTTTATAGGTTTTTGCTGAGATCCTGTATTCATAGAATTACAACTCATTCTGATTCTACAGTAATATAATTTCTCTATTTCTTAATTCTCTTCAACAGATATTGTCATATAAGTTACAGTGATGTACTGGATTCAAATTTTGCTTCTGGTACTTGCTACTTATGTGACCTTGGTCAAATCTTTCATCCTCCATGGGACTTAGTTTTCTTATATGTAAGATGTGGGGGTTGGACTAGATAGCTTGTGAGGTTCCTTCAACTTTAGATTTATGGTATTGTTAACTTTCTATTTGGTGGTCCTTTTGATTAAGTTCATAAAGGCAGTGCAATATGAGATAACCAGAAGCTTCACAGAATGATGTCTCTTGTTTTCTTTGGGCCCAGCATCTAAAACTCTTTTGCTTGCCTCTCAAGGAGAACATATGGGCTGTCTTTCCATTTAGTTGAACCTTCCTTATATCTTATCTTCTGCTTTCATCTATACCTAAAATGTCAAGAATGCTATGATTCCTTCCTCCATAATTATTGCCCACACATTGGTCACTGAATGGCAATCTCATATTTGGAGTATCAACCTAAAAATAATTTCATAGACAATCTAAAATTTCTGTGATTCATAAAACCTCCTCTTCTAATTTCTGCCATTTTATCACTGTAGAAGAGGAAGAATGTTACACCAGGTAAGGAATGTTTTCTTATTCTTAATTTTTTTTCTTTGTTTCTGTGTTACCATTTCCAAATAATTCATCAACATGGAGACACCTTGATTATCACTTTAGGTGTGATAAGGTTTTATATATAATGCATTTAGTTGTACTACTCCCAACCCCCTAATCATTCCCTTGTCAGGATGGAAGGGCTTGTGTAACTCAATGAAACTGTGAACTATACCATGCAGGGTTACCCAGGATAGATAGGTATGGTTACTGATCTAGAGCCATGCTTCCTTTAGAATGAATTCAAGTGGCCCTTAGGAAGCACTGCTAACAACAAGGCTAGTGGAAGTAATGGAATTCCAGCTAACCTACATAAACCCCTAAAAAAATGATGCTGTTAAAGTACTGCACTCAATATGCCAGCAAATTTGGAAAACCTAACGGTGACCACTGGATTAGAAAGAATAATTTATGTTCCAATAATAGAGAATGGAAATTATTTTAATTTCATAAATTCATGGCTACAGTTACCATCTGTAATGATCTTTGAGCCTAAGAATATAAAATCTGACAATGCTTCCATTTCTTCTCCTTCTATTTCTTTTGGAATGATGAGATCAGTTGCCAAGATCTTAGGTTTTCTTTTTTTTTCATTTTTAAGGTTCAAGCAAGCCTTTACAATTTCCTCTTTTAACCTCCTCAAGAAACTTCTTAATTCTGCCATCAGAGTGGTATCATCTGCATATCTGAAATTGTTGTTATTTCTTCCAGCAACCTTAATTCCAGCTTTTGATCCATCCAGCCTGGCTTTTCACATGATGTGCTCTGCATATAAGTTAAATAAGTAAAGTGACTATATATAGCATTGTCATACTCCTTTTCCAGTCTTAAACCAATCAGTTGTTCCATGTTCAGTTCTAAGTGTTGTTTCTTGGCACACATACAGATTCCTCAGAAGACAAGTAAGATGATCTGGTACTCCCATTCCTGTGGGGACTTTCCACATTTTGTTGTGATCCACATAGTCAAGTGCCTTATTGTAGTCAATGAAGCAGACATAAGAAGAACACTTGATTTCTCCATAATCCAATGAATGCTACCAATTTAGTCTCTAGTTCCTGTGCCTTTTCAAAATCCAGCTTGCTTTTCTGGTAATTCTTGGTTTGAATATTGCCAAAACTTAAAGTTGCAGAATCTTAAGCATAATCTTGCTAGCATGTGAAATGAGCACAATTGTTTGGTAATTTGAACAAAAATTTTAGCCACATAAAGCAACTATGGTAACTGAGAACACCAAGATGTAAACTTAGGAAGACAATAATGTGAAAAAGCTGCAAAAAAAGCCTCAAAGAAAAGATGCTAATTGGATTCAAATCCAGGAAGAATTCCCAGAAAAGTTAAAGAGATAAGAGTGGTGGAGGAAAATTTGTGAAAAGAAATGAGAGTGATGCAATAAAAATATGAAAGGGAAATTAACATCTAAAAGGGCACAAAAATGCTAAAGAAAATATCTTAAAAGATAGAGTTGGCCTAATGGTAAAAGACGTACAAAAATTCCCTGAACAAAAGAACTCCTTTAGAAGAAGAATAGGCCAAATGAGGAAAAAAGAGGTACAAAAGGTCACTTAAAAAATATTTCTTTGAAAATTAGAGTTGGGCAAGTAGAAGCTAATAACTCCATGAGCCTTCAAGAAACAATATAACCAAGTGAAAAGAATGAAAGAACAGGAGAAAATATGAAATGTCTTAGGAAAAAATGACCTGGAAAATCAACTGAGGAAAGATATTTTAAAATTATTGGACTATCAGAAGGACATGATTAAAAAAAAGAGCCTATACATATTTCAAGGAATTATAAAGGAAAACTGCTCCAATATTTTAGATCTCAAGGAAAGAATCACCCAATCACCTTCTGAAAGTGATTCCAAAATAAAAACACCCTGGAATATTATAGCCAAATTCCAGAGCTCCCAGTTCAAGGAGACCATATTGCAAACTATTGGAAAGAAACTACTTAAATATCATGAAGTCACAGTTGGGATTACACTTAAAATTAACAGCTTACTCATTAAAGGAGTAGAAGAATCAGAATATGATATTAAAAAGCTAGACTTGCAACAAATAATAACCTAACCAGCAAAATTGAGTATAATCCTTCAGTGGAAAAAATGGGTATTTAATAAAAAAGGTGACTTTCCAATATTATATATGAAAATATCAAAGCTGAATGGAAAATATGACATTCAGACAGAAGATTTAAAAGATGCATCAAAAGGTAACTATGAAAGAGTAATCATAAGGTACTCAATGGAGTTAAACTGCTTACATTCCTATATAGGAAAATAATATGTGTAACTCCTAAGAATTTTATCATTATTAGGGCAGTTAGAAGTAGGCTACAGAAACAGAGAAAAGGAGTGTAGGCCAATTATGTTGGGATGACCTACAAAAAGAGAATGTAGGATGAGAAAGAGGAAAACACTGGGAAGGGAGAAGCAGTTTGGGGAACATTTTCTCACAAAAAGGAGGTGTGCAAGGAAGAATATTTATAGTGGAAGGGAAAATAGAAAGGGGATGATGGGCAATGGGTTTGGTTCAAATAGGGAGGAATATACATACATAGGTGAAGAGAGAAATCTATCTTACTCAATACAGAGATAGATGGGGAAGGAGATAAATGATATATGGGAGATTATGTGAATTGGAGGAGGCAGTGGTCAGAAGCAAGGCAGACTTTTGAGGAGAGATGGGATAAAATGAGAGAGAGAAGAATAGAGGAAAATGGGATGGAGGGAAATACACAATTAGTGATCATAAATGTGAATATGAATGGGATGAACTAAGACATAGAATGGAAGCAGATAGCAGAATGGAATGCAAATCAGAATCCAACACACACTTGGAACAGAAAGACACACAGAGAGTTAAAATGAAGGGCTGGAGCAAGTATATTATGCTTCAGCTAATCATGATATCAGACAAAGCAAAATCAAAATTAGACCTAATTGAAAGAAATAATCTAGGAAATTGTGTTTTGTTAAAATATACTATAGACAAGGAATTTGTCTATTTTTTTTAAAAATTTTTAAAAATCTAGAAAGTTTCTCTGATAAAGACTCTGTTTCTCAAATATATAGGGAAATGAGTCAATTTTATACAAATAAGAACCATTCCCCATTGATAAATGGTCAAAGGATATGAATAGTTTTCTGAAGAAGAAACCAAAGCTATTCATAGCCATATTAAAAATGCTTTATATTACTACTGACCAAAGAAAGCCAAAGAAAAAGCAACTCTAAGGTACCACCATATGCCTATAAGAAATGACAGATGCTGTAGGGATGAAGGAAGAAAGATACATTATTGGAGGAGCAGTGGACTGTTCCAACCATTATGGAGAACAGTCTAGATTTATGCCCCCAAAGCTATAAAATGATGTATAACCCTTTAATCTAACAACACTACTACTAAAATTGTACCCCAAAACAATCAAAGAAAAAGGAAAAGGAAATGTAGGTAAAAAATATTTATAGAAGCTCTTTTTGTGGCACCAGGAATTGGAAATTAAGGTGATACCCATCAGTTGGGGAATGGCTGAGCAAGTTGTGGCATTTAACTGCGATGGAGTACAATATTGTGCTATAAAAAATGATGAGCAGGATGGGTTTCAGAAAAAAAAAACCCCAACAATAACCAAAAAGAAAACAAAGCATGGAAACACCTACATGAACCAATGCAAAGTGAACTGAAAAGAACCAGGGGATCACAATACACAGTAATAGCAATATTGTAATGATTATCAGCTATGAAAGACTTAGCTACTCTGATTAATACAGTGATTTCCACCTCCAGAGAGACAGAATTGATGAAATGAACTTTGAGTGCAATGTGAAGTATAATTTTCTCACTTTTTCGCTTTTTTTGTGATATGGCTAGTATGGAAATATGTTTTTGTGATTTCACATGTATAATTGTTATCATATTGTTTGCCTTCTCAGTGAGTGAAGAGGAGTGGGAGAAGGGAGAGAATCTAGAACTCAAAATTTAAAAAGAAAAGAGGTCATCAAAGGTGAAGAAGAGTGGGAGAGGAGAGACAATCTAATACTCAAAATTTAAAAAGAAAAGAATGTTAACAATAAATAAAAAGAAGAAATGTTAATATTGGGTTTGGAGTTTAGTAGACTCATGGGAATTAAATCTTGAAATAATTCTGGTTCCTGGAGACCCAGAATTTTTCACTTTTAGACTGCCTTGGTATCTGAGTGATGTGAGCTCCTAGAAGTCTCAGAGAGACTCCGCAGCACTGGAGACTATGGATAGATTTTAATTACCTTGACTATTTCAAGTAGTTATTATTCATGAGACACTGTGGCAAATACGTGATTTAATTGTTGTGTAAAGGAGTAGGCATCTAAAGACAGTAAAGGGGTCAGCAGTGTTACAAGCCTACATAGTTATCTATTTTAAGTGTGGCCCTTCTTTGAAAACTAACTTTCCAACTAGTAAGTTGTCTCTGGTGGAAATGTGAACTTCCCCCCCAAAGCAAGACTTTTGGCCTAATTACAACACTCTGTAACTAGGTCAGAGTGATGATTTTTGGCTAATAACTTGACCCTTTTGATTACAAAGTGGCTGAGTGCTTCATGGGCAGACATTCTTGAGGTTTCATGGCTTTGGAGTCTCCAGGTTTGGGTTCAAGTCCTACTTCAGTCACATGTTCCCTGTGTGTCCCTGGTCAAGACACTTAAACATTTTGGGGCTTAGTTTCCTCATTTGTAAAATATTAGACTAGATAGTTTCTATCTACAGACTCTTAGAGCTCTACAAATGTGAACCTGTGTTTATTATCTGAATTAGCCCAAGAAGCAGAAGTGTGATTTTTTTTTCCTTCTAATCTTCAGAAGGAATTAGAGAATAGTTTGTATAGAGATGTTACTTGCAAGGATAATGATCACTTTTGTTCAACCTTTCTATATATGATCTGACTGGAAGTAGTCGGAAGAAAGTAGGCAAGACTTACATAGGGGCTTCTTTCTTTGCCTGCAATTTCCTGGACTAGAAGAGGTCACATTGTCCTTTAATGCCTCAGATCTTTGGTGACTAGGAATTTTAATGTTCTTCTTTACCACATAGATATTTGAAATCTGTTTCAGAATCTCTTTCCTTGTCACACTCCCTGTCTTTCTTCCTCCTCTCCTCCACTTCCCCCTCCCTTCCTGTCTCCTCATCTCTCCTCTCTTCTTTCTCATTTCCCTCCTCTCCTCTCTTCTCCTTTTTTCTCTTCTTTCCCCTATTTTCCCCTCCCCTCTACTTCTCTACCCTCCCCTCCTCCCTTGTCCTCTACTCCCCTCTCCTTTTTTCTCCTCAATTTCTCATCTTTATTTCTTCTCTCTCTCCCTTCTTCTACCACATTCACCTCTATTAGGATTGCAAGTGTTATATGTTCATCTCCATTTATGTTTTGTAGCTGTTAGACTGTGGGCCCTTTTGGCAGGTAAGTTCAACAAGGTCTGGGAAAGGTATTGGTTTCTTGTTTAGCTTCATCTTCTTTGCAGAAACGTGTGTCTTGAAAGTTATATTCCCAATTTATAGAGGTTATTTTTAGTAGAATTGTATGTATTTTTTATAAAAATTTTCCCTAAAGTCCATAGGCTAGATAGACTTGTGTCTCATTGAATACCTTTGCCTTTCAAGGAAATTTACTTACTCTGATTCAGTCAAATGAAAAAGAGGCTGGAAATTACTGACTGGGAAGGAAAAATGAATTGAACCTCCGAATTCATTGTTTTCTCTGCTGTTAGTAATACAAGAAGAATCTGACGAGCTCAGATTTTTAAAAGGACTTGTACAAATAGGACAGAAGGAGAAGGCATAAAACCATGAACAAGTACAGTAGATGGGCAAGAAGAATAGTGTCAGGAAGACTGAAGCATGGAATGTGCTGAGGCTTGCAAGAAACACCAAGGACAATAAAAAGGATTCTTTTTATTAAGCTAGGTTGTGAAAAAAGGACAAGAAAATGCTACATTTGGAGCCAAAGATATGGGTTAAATATGTGTCAAGTCACAACTACTCTGGGCCTTAGTTTCCTCAACTATCAAATAAGGGACTTGAACTTACTGATTTCTGAGGACCCTTCCAGCTTCAAATCTGTGATCATGATCCTTCCATGGGTCCTCTGCTTGGAATAAATGATCTGTTAAAAAGAGAGATGATAGTGTGAACATAGAAATATACACAATGTAGAGGAAAGAGTACGAGCCTAGGACTAGTGAGATGAATGAAAAGACCAAGAGACAGTTTCTAGTTAATTAGTAATCAATTTACTAATTAGGCTAGTATGTAATAAATAAATAAATTGATAGTCAGTGTTCTCTCTCAGTAACCACACAAAATCATGGAGATCCCTGAATGTTTAAATACTCTTGGAAAAGGAGGTGCCCCAGACAGGTGAAAATCAATGCTGATTGATAAACAATTATTGAGATGGTGGGCTAAAGGTCTTCAGTTCCTACTGCTGAGAACATGACTTGATCATCAGACTCAGCTGCCTCCAACAATCTGAACAGAGGAATCCATCTCTACCCAGACAACTCTGGTTGGTTTTCTTCTTCATGAGCTGGGTCACCCTAAATTCTAATGGGTGGTTACAAGGTCAGGGGCTTATTTCCTCAGGGCAAAAATTCACCTAGACTACATTCTATTTACACTTTAAATAAAAGTAAGATCTTCTAGTTGGTTGGAGTCCTGCCGAAGATCGAGGAGCATGCACCCTAAGGATTTAGGCAATCTCATCAATCAACAATGTCCCTCAGAAACTGACTGAACGGCCTGCAAGGGCTGGTCCCTGAATGAGGAAATGGGAAAAAAAAGCAAACAAAGGAACAAACTTCAATCCTCATTTAATAATTGGTTATTGTATAATAGAAAAATAATTGTTTATCTCATTAGGAAATCTGGATTCTGATTCTATTCTTAGTTTTACCATTTATTGGCTAGGTGCTTTTGCATAACTCATTTATAAAACAACTAAACAGGATTGTTGTAAAGATTAGAAGAGTCAACTCATTAACAAAAAAAAAACCAAAACGAACGAAACAATACAGAGTTAGAAAAGGATTCAAAGATCGGATAAAACCTGATAGTTGCCATCATGAAACTTATAGACAATTACAGAGGTGACAAAGTAATACACATATGCAAAACAGAGTTATGATATTTGATGGGAAAGATTCTTGTTTGTAGGAGGAGCACAGAATCTCAAAGTTGGAAGGAACCTCAAAGCTCCTTTGTCTACTCATACCAGAACAAGAACCTCCTGATCTCTTCTAATCTCCTATATACTCACAAGTAGTAATCCAAACTTTGCCAGAAAGACGTCATGACAGGGGGAGCACATCACCTCCCAAAACAGCCCATTACATTTTGAAGTAGTGCTAATTCATAGAAAGGTGAGTTCCCTTCCATCTTTCACATTAAGCCTCTTCTTTCCCCTACTCCCTTCCAACTCCCTTTTATATATTGTCTTCTCCATTAGAATGTAAGCTTCCAGGACTGTCTTTCTTTTTGCTTGTATTTTTATTCTCAACTCTTAGTCCAGTGTGTGGCACATAGCATTAAATAAGTGCTTCTTGACTGACTGCTACTACTTCTGCCCTCTGGACCAAAAAGAACAAGTCTGATTTCTCTTCTAAACAACAGCCTTTCAAATACTTGAATGCAGCCACTTGTTTCTTCTATACCATCCCCATCTCCCTCCCAAGTCTTCTCTTCTTCAGGCTACGTATCTAAGTTTCTTCAGGTAAGCTTCATATGGCATAATCTCTGATCCTGCTATTTTCTCTTTCTTGAGTATTTCCCCAAGTAATTAATACTTTTTCTATTATATGTTTCTCAGAAGTGGACACAGTGTGTAGATGTAGTCCAACTAGATCCTTCTGAATGAAATAGTATTTTAATTTGTCGATGTTGTTATTAAGTTGTTTCATTCAGTTTCAGTCACATTTGATTCTATGTGACTGTATTTGGGGTTTTCTTGGCAAAGATACCAGAATGATTCACCATCTCCTTCTCCAGCTCATTTTACAACTGAGGAACTGAGGTAAACAGGGTTACACAGCTAGTATGTGTCTGACCCTAGATTTGTACTCTGGTCTTCCTGACTCTAGGCCTGGCATTCTATCCACAGAGTCACCTAGCTGTCCAAGTAATTTAATAGGGTTTTGAAAAGTGAGAGAAGAATTTGAATAAAAAATGGACCAAAACAAATGATGTTGTGTTACAATGTTGCAAACAAAGAGACAACCAACAACATATGGTCCAGCGGTGTCCTTATGAGTATTAATATAAAAACGTGGAAGTCAAGTTTGGCTAGGGCAGTTCCCAATACTCACTGTTCCTCTCTTTGCCTGTTTGCTTCTTTCTAGCTCCTGCTTCTGAGCAAGCAAGTACCCAAGATAAAGATAAAACACAGTCACAGGAAACTCTCAGCTTGTCCATTCAGAAGGAGGTCATCTTTCATGGTGTTACAGGAAGTAGCTACAGATGTGACAGGCACCAACTGTAACTGGGTCTCCTGCTGCCTCATCACTTCCATGAGAAAATAGCTACCTTTTCACTTCCCTCTCATCCTTCCTTCTCAAGTCCCCAATGACATACCCTGAGAAAAAACCTCTACTCCAACCTGTTCTTTGGATGATTAATCTCAAATTAATTTCCTTACTTCCTAAACTCAGAAGAAATAAAAATCAGAGTTTTGTGGCCAACCAATTCCTTGTCCTGTGATTATATAATAGAGAGTCTATGTAATCAGAAGTAAAGAAACCTTAACCTTAGTATATTCAATACATGGACCAATAATATTTTCATATTTGAAATTATATTTCTAATTATCAATCTCACATAATACCATTTTCAAGTCTATCTTAGTTTCAGAGTAATTGAAAAATCATGCTTATATAAGTATATTCACATATAGACATGTACATACGTGTATACATACATACATACATGCATGTATATACACATGCATATGCCTATTAGTATGGTTGACGTAGCTGCATCAATTTTTAGCAAAATTATCGGCCTCAAAGTGAACTGAGTCCAGCCCAAGACCTCTAACATTATGAAGTAAAAAGAATACTAAGATATTAAGAATAAATAAAATGCTAAAGATAATGAAATTATAAGATATTAAGATTCAAGTAATTATATAAATGGCTTGCAGGTAATGATTTTAGTGTAAATAAAATCTCTTTGACAAGTATTTAACATTAGTTTTTTGCTTCCTCTTCTTAATATCAAAGCAATGATTTTTAAACTGTGAGGGGCTATACAAATATGATTAGAAATGAATTCACAAATTAAACAAATTTTGAGGTTTCATCTCACTATCAAAAATTAGCAAAGGTGATAAAATGTAAAAAATAGTCAATGTTGTAGTGGCTGTGGGAAAGCAGACACAATATGATTCTGTTGCTGGAACTGCAAATTGATCCAACTGTTCTGGAAATCGATTTAGAATTATGTTAGAATAGAGACTATATACTATGCTTTTTGCCTCAACAATTCTACTACTAGACAGTATAACCACAAGGAAGTAAGACAGAAAGAAATGTCCCATTTGTACAGAAATATATGTCAAATAATGCATTCAGTAAATTGAGTTTGAGATGACTATGTGACATCCTATTTGAAATATCTGATAGGCAGTTGATGAAATAGGACTGAAGTTCAACAGACAAACTAGGGAAGGGATCTGGATATATACTATAGAAGTAGGAATCATCTCCATAGAGATCAATGAAATAATGGTTCAAATAAATGCTGTTTTTAAACTTTACCTTCCTTTCAAGGTTACTTCACATTAACTCTGCGTGTGTGTGTATGTGGTGAACAACAATGTGCATTCAACATTACATATGCATATAAATAGTGTTGAATGCATATAGTTGTCATACATAATATTGAATGAACATTGTCTATATATAAATTATGTATGTGTAGTATATGTTATATGCATTATTGCATTACATTAATGTGAGTATGTATATGTGTGTGCATGTGTATGTGTCTATGTATAGCTAATTGAATGTTTATAGTCATTCACATGTTGGCTCTTACATAAGAATGTGGATTCCTTGATGGCAAGGACAGTATTTTTGCCTTGCTTTTCATCCCCAGCACTCAGTACAGTGGTGCCTTTCACCTACTAAGTGATTACTTATTGTAAGTGAATGATGATTGACTGACTGACTGACTAACCTACAAACATAAGCAGTTGTTTATAGTCTAAATGTGAAATCTTTGTCTAATTACCAATGTATCATTCTTGATATTCCTTCTAAAAAGGAAACTGAACAGAATTTTTACTGAAACGGAAGGATGACTACACAAGTGCCCTCTGTAGAAGTAAACAAAGGAGTTGGCATAATTGTGTTTATTGTGTCCTTAAAGGCAACATGGAACTTCATTTCATGAGACATTTGGTCATCTGATATGACAGTGCTTTTGATAAACTTTGGTAAAAAGACCACCACTAAAATACCTGTAGCTGACAATTGTTGGACTTGATGAGGAGGTAAAGAAAGTCTACAAAAACTCAATAATGCTTTCCAAATCAAATTAACCTAACCTTTGATACTCAGTGACTTCAGGGAAAGGTTGGGCATAACAGTGAAAACTAAAAACAAAAACAAACAAACAAAAAACCCTAATAATATTGACCAAAATAAGAAACAAGAGAGGTCAAAAGTTTGTAGACCACTCAGAAGCCTCAAGTCTATATATCATAAATATATTTTTTTAGATAAAAGATTTGGAAGTAACTATATTTGGCAATCATGCAGTTGCATGACAGAAAATAAATTTTGTTTTTGTCAGAGCAAAGACAAAATAAATACATTTTTTAAAAAAATTGACTGAAATAAAATTTAAGCAAATCTAACCTAAGTGATTTAAATGAGCTGTTGACACTGCAATATCAGAAACAGAAAAAAGGAACCCATGTAAATGATCACCATTTCTTAAGGGAGTTTATTTGATATAAACCAAACACCAGAATAAGGAGACCAAAAGAGTCTAGAAATTACCTTAGGCAGGATGCTCTTGATCTCCTTGCCAAGTGGTGAGATTTAATAGCTAAGCATAACATCAGTTTAAATTTGGGTCATTATCACTTCATAAAAAAGGGAGAAGCAATAGAGGAAAAAAACAAATTGGACAACAGTGGCTATTAAGCCAGATCAATGCCTGAAGGATTAAATTAGAAATAAGACAATAGGCGAAATATAAAAAGCCAAAATTACCGTACTAACCTATTCTCTTAAAAAAAAAGGCAATGGAGCCACCAGACTTAGATTCTAACATGAAAGTCCCTGACATACACTAGAAGAAATAAAATTCATGAAAAAAGATGGAAAGAACAATGAACTAGACTAAGAATAAAAAAGGTGTATGTTTAAGCTGAGAAACAATTTTGAGGGTGTTGATGGATTGACTCTCAAGACATCTAAAAGAGTAGAGGATATTAACCCCTTACAGGAAAGTCACAGGGCTTATCAATATTATTGTTGTTGTTACTAATAAAATTTGGTCTCCCAAAGCTGGAAGTGCAATTGTCACTCACAGGCTTGATTCTAATGCTGATCAGCATATATGCTCCAACCTGTTCTTTCCTTCTAACCTTGTCTAATTCATCCTTTTTTAGGCAGCTTGGTGGCTCTGCATGGCCCAGGATGAGGCCGGGTTGGGAGTGGGAGGATTGGGCAGGGAACTACACTCATATTGGTGCCAAACTCAGAGTCAATGCCCTATTGGCTTTGGCTTAATGGCAGCTCAAAATCCAAGGGATCCACCAGCCTCAGCCTTTCCCAGTATCAGTGATTACAGGCATGCACCACCACCATTATTCTTTTAGTTAGATTCTATTGATAATAAACATTGCATTTATATAATAATAACTACCATTTCCATAGTTCTTCAAAATTTGTGAAGTGCTTTACAAACATTATCTCATTTGATCCCCACAACACTTTGAGATTGGTGCTATCATTTTACCCATTTGACAGATGAGGAATAAATCTGAGGCTAATGATAATTAAGCAAGTTGTCCAAGGTCACACAGATAGGAAGTTTCTGAGGTGGGATTTGTTCTCTGGTCTTCGTGATTCAAAGTCCATGCTCTAACTGCTATCTAACTCTTGATTTATTGATAAAGATACCTTATTGATACATTTTATTTTATAACAAAGTTATTTAAGGATATAACTCCCAACTTGTGACAAAGAAAAATGCTCATGGTGATTGTATTTAACAGTAAGTATATAAACATTCCACACTCTTAATAACTTTATAACTCCATCTTTATAACAAAAAGAGGAAAATGCTTCCTTTCTTCTCTGCTGTCAAGATTGCTCATTTCAGTACTATGCATTAATTACTATGGTCATTGTTTTCTCCTAGTTCTCTGTGCTTGTATTACCTCATTCAAGTTTTGTCACATTTCTCTGATTTTCTCATATTCATCATCTTTTAAAAATCACAACATCTGATTATATTCATATACTGAATTTGTTCAACTGCTCCAAAGTCAAAGTTCACAACTTTATTTCTATTTTTTTTTTTGCCAAAGTAGTGCAGCTATGAATATTTTTACATGTGTGGAGCCTTTCTTCCTTTGACCTTCTTGGTTTATATACTTAATAGTGAGATCTCTGGGTCAAAATGTATGAGAAGTTTAATGACTTCTTGCATAATCATGGCATATTACCAAAAATAATTATGGAAAATTACTAAAAATTATTGACCCATGCACCTATTTTTTCTATATTTATATACATTTTCTTATAACATTAATCTACATAAGCATAACTTTGATGAAAAAATGAGAAAGGAAGAGCAAATATTTTGCAAATGATAGTCTGCAACAGATCACAGTTTCTTAGCTACTCAGTTAGCTTAAAGATGCAGAGAATAGAGGATCTCACCTGACTATTTGTTACTTGCCTGTATTTGCACAGCCTGATTAAATGAGATAATTCCCCTTCCGTGACACTGTCCCCTTTTTCCTTCAGTGTGTTCCTTTTCATACCATTTTCCTTTTTGTCTAATTTTACTCACTTTATGACCCCTGATGACATTACTTTTTTTTTAAAAAGTAGTTCTTCTTGATTACTTTTGTTCCTTATATCAGCATAGTTACTCCAAGCATCTTTTCTCCTCTCCCTCCCAGAGAGCCATACCACATGACATAATATTTTTGAAAGGAAAAAATAGTACAATTGATCAATACATTGAAAAAGTCCAAAAGCTTATACAATATGATAACATCCATGGACCTCCCACCTCTAAGAAAGGGTATGACCTCTCATATCAATTAACCAAGTCCTGCTTCACCTTTATAATTTTGTTACATTTACTTTTGTTTTGTTTTGTTTTTTTATTTTGTAAGTTGTTCTTTCCATTTAAAGTGTTCAAGTTACTGTGCATATTGTTTTCTTGGCTCTGCTTACTCCACTCTGAATCAGTCACTATAGATTTTTCTATCCTTCTCTACTGATCACACACATTTTTTCTGACAACACAGTAATATTTAATTGCATTTATGTATATGATGCACATCTACTTTATTAACAATTCTTAGTTTTCACACAGACACATACACACACAGACACACACACACACACATGCACGCACAAAGTGTTAATATACATGTTTTAGAGTATATGGGGACATTCTTCTTACCAAATGACTTCCTCAGGATATAAACCTAGGAATAGAGTTTCAGGTTCAGAGGATATGAATATTGCAGTCACTTTATTTGAGTAATGCCAAATTGCTTCTCCGTTAGATTAAACAATCACATTTAAAGTTATGAGAATTAGGTCTATATCCATCTGTCTCTAATCCCTATGTGTCTTTAATAATTGGTTGTGTTTTTTCAAGTTATGATTTTTTTCTCTTCTGCTGTGAACACGGTATTATGTTCCTTCACTTATTTTACCTTAATCATTTTTAAAGTATCCCTCTTCCCACTGGCTCTCTTCCTTCCCCTCATCTCATCCTTGATTCTCCTTTGGCATTTTGTATGTTAGTTCCTTTTTTTTTTCTTCTGCTATTGTAGCATTATAAATTTCTCTCCCTTCCCTTTTTCCCAATCTTAGACAGTCAACTAGATTCCACCTTTATTTCCTCTCCTTCAGTTAGTCTTGTTCATTAGTTTATTTCTTAATTTCATTTTTATGTCCTTTTCCAAAGAGGATTTCTCTCTCATTAGCCATCCTCTCTGTCTACTTTGGACCCTGATTTTCTGATTCATGGCCTTAATAATTATTTGTTCTTTTTCTTTTCTCTGTATTCCTCATGTAACCAAAGCTTCCAAGGCATCAATGGATTCTAGACTAAGTGATTTTACCCACTGCCTTGTCTAGCTTGCCTCATGGATTCCCTTGTGCCTCATTCCCAAAACATTGCCATTTATTGCAGGTGCTAGAGAGAATGCTACGCTTCTCCTACCACATTTTTGATCTATAGTCTATATGTACTAGTATATACAGTATATACTACTGATCTATTTTCTCCCTGGGATTCCCCTCCCCCACTCATTTACCTTAAAACCTCCTTCCTGGGTCCATGTTCTTCCACTCCCCCATGTTCCAGTTGCCTTTAGGATTGACAGATAGACTTTTCAAACACCAAATCCCCTATACCACACTAAGCACGTCTCTCATCTCCCTTCACAGAATATCTGTCTTCACCCATAGAAGAATTCATCAGTAGGAACTTTTCCCATCCCCAAAGGAAGGTCTCCTTCCTTTTCTCTTCTTTTCAATCCTTCCCCTCCTCACCAATTTCTTGTAGCAGCTTCTTTTTCTCAGACCAAAGGGGTCAGATATTCCTCATTACTAGCCCTCAATTTGAGGTAAGCAAATCATATATTTTCTCTTTTCCTTTACTCCTCATCTTTGTCTTTCATATATTCTACCATGTTTTAATGTATTCTCTCCCGAAAGTATTAATGTACCTATTGGCAGGGTGTCGCTAGATTCTGTTCATAGTGCCACATTCCTGTCACCTTGTGTATATTTAGAAAGAAGTTTCTTACTAGTCACTCTGCTGTCCCTCTGTTGCTATTGCTATCCTTGGCTATTGCATTTATTCACTCCTCCTGTATTTCTATTGTTTGGGGTATTCAAGAAGCAAGTATGCAGTTGGTAGAGTACTATGTAGTCAGGAAGAGTTGAGTTCAAATCTGTCTTCAGTTGCTTGCTAGCTATGCGACCCTGGGTAAATCACTTAACCCCTGTTTGCCTCAATATCCTTTTCTGTAAAATAGGAATAATAATAGTGCCAAACTCCCAGGGTTATTGCAAGGGTCAAATTGGTTAATAATTATAAAGTGTTTAGTACCATATCTGGCACATAGTAAGAGCTATGTAAATGTTAACTATTCTTATTCTTATTCTTATTCTTATTCTTATTCTTATTCTTATAATTATTATAAGTAATCTCTTCAGGTCTAGTTTTCTCTCCAAAAACCTTTAAATGCCTCATTATTAATGAACATCTATCTCCTGGTTAAACTCGTATTTGCAGGGTGTGGCTATATCCTGAGCTCCATTGCTCTTCAGAACACATTATTCCACTCCCTCCTATGTTTTTTTTTTCTCTTAAATGCTGAATAGTCTTGTATTATTTCCTTCCTTGGCATTTGAATGTCTTCCTCCTGATCACTGGTAAAACTTGGTTATTGTTTTTCCCCCTGAAATGTCTTGTTGAATTTAATCCCTATATGTCTTAGAGTTTGTAGCTTTTTTTTTTTCTAGAGGTGATCTGTGATTTCTTTCGATTAATATTTTATTGTCTATGTTCAGAATTTTACATCATTTCTTGCAGTATGGTGTTAAGTTTTTTTGGTTCTATCATGTAAGAACATGGGAGGCCTATGGTCCTTAGATTGTCTACATCCTGCCTTTGAGTTCAGTATATTTTGCTTTCACAGTGACCATATTTTCCTTTAATATTATTGTTTTTTGCTTCTTTTCTTCTAAATTTTCCTTTACTTCTTTGTATTTGGATTCCCAATCTATTATTCTTTCTTTTGTTTCTTTAGTGACACTTGGTATCGTTGATTCCAATCTTTCTGTTCTGCCCATGATTTTTTTGTAAAAGCCATAAAAACTTCTCTTATAATTCTTATTTCTCTTTTGAATCACTCAGGAATAGCATGTTGTGGTTCTGCATTCTACTTATCTTGTACAAGGTGTTATTTCTCATCGTGTTAGATTTCTCTTTTGTTTTGCAGTATTTATTTTTAGATGCCTGAGCTAATTTACTTGATCTGAAGGCTGTATTTCCTTCTGCTGGTTATGTTTTCTCTGTTGATTAATTTGTGTATATTCAGTCTTTCAGTTTTGTTTTAATCTCTTGCTGTTGCTCACTTGCATTTTTTATTCTTCTCTTGGCTCTTTCATTTGTATTTCAAATTTATAATTAGCTCTGGTCTCGTCAGAATAAATTCAGCATAAATTCTTGGAGGTTCTGTATTGCATTAAAGGCCCATTATTCCACCATAAGACTATACATAATTTTACTGGGTAAATGATTCTGAATTGTTAGCCTACATCTTTGGCCTTTTGGTATATCATATTCCAAATTCTCTGCTCCTTTAAAATGATGGCTACTACATTGGGTATGATCCTGACTGTGTCTTCTTGGTACTTGGATTCTTTCTTTCTGGCTGCAAGTATTTTTCCTTTGATCTAGAAACTCCAGACTTTGGCTATAATGTTCCTACATTTCTTTTGGGCATTTCTTTCTTGAGGCAAAAGGTAGATTTTTTTTTTTTTATAGTTCCACTTCCTAGTGCTTCTAAGAGATTTAGGCCATTTTATTTTCATCTTTTCTTGACATATATTGAGGCTTTTTATTTTTATTTTTGGGTTATCACATATTGAATATGCCTAGTGTGCAGTACAATCTGAAATCAATTAGTCAAGAAGCATTTATTAAGTACTAATTATGTATTTGGCATTATGCTGAGTACTGGGGCTATGAGAAAAGGTGAAAATAGTTCTGGCCATCTAGGAGACAAAATTCAAATTTTGGAGGTAATAAGTAAATAACTAGGTATATATAAGATCTATACTGTATGGGTAGAATATAATCTCAAAAGGGAAGGTGCTAACAGTAGGGAAAACCAGGAAAGCTGTCCTGTAGAAGGTAAAATTTGAGCATAACTTGAAGGAAGCCAGGAAAATTGGCTGAGAAGTAGAACATTCCAAATATGGGAGAAGGTCAATGCAAAGGCATGGTGAAGGCAGATGGCATGTCATGTGGGAGGACCAGTAAGTGCAACATTGTAACAGAAATACAGTGTGTGTAGAGAGAAGTAAAGAGTTATAAGGCAAGAAAGTTAGGACTATCCCAAGTTGCTAAAGAGCTTTAAAGAGTAATTTATATTAGATTCTGGAAAAAATAACAAGCCATTGGCATTTATTGAGTTGGGGAGTGTTTGGGTGGACCTGACAACCTGTTGGTTCAGGATGTACTTTGGAGTAAAGTGAGGCACTCATAAGTCACTGAAGAATTAACAAAGAAGATTTACTTAGCTCTACCATAGCAAGAATATAAAAAAAGGATACACAGCACTTTGTTTCTCTCGATGTGTGCCACTCCCACTCACCATTCTTCCCCAGTTTCCATATAATAAAGCAGGTCAGCATGGCAGAGTGTGGTGACTTTTGTAAGCTTCAGAAATCTATAAATCATAGGGGCTGTGAATCCATAGTTGGTACTTTTTTTCTGCTTTAGGCTCCTTAAGATTAGCAGGGACCTATCAAATACTGAAAAAAGTTGTCTGCTAGTTTATTTTTTCCCTTTTCATGGATTGATCATACACAGGATTTAGAGCTGAAAGAGATCTTCGGTATCATTTAGTCTAGCCTCCTCATTTTACTCCAAATAATTTAAAAGAAGGTAGGATTTGCAATTATTCTACCTAAAATCTTTTTATGTTTAAAATTCACATTATTTAGTTCATTAAGTTATTTTCTGCCTTAAGAAGCTTTTATGTAAAATGAAACAAGAAAATAACTTTCATTCACATTCTTAGCTCCAACTGAGAAGATTTTTGGCTTGGTGAACTCTGAGTCCCTAACCAAATTCATTTTTAAGGAGAGAGCACCCTCCTGTGGCAACATGATGCCATGCTTAATTCTGAGTTTCCTTAAGTATTATGTATTGTACATAACAGAAGTTACCCTTGATTATTGCCTGGTTGGCACATTAAGTCATCGTATTTTAGAAGGTTTAGTGGCAAGACATATTTTTTATATGTTTGTTTGAATGGTGAGTGGGAAGAGAGGCTGAGCTGTAGGAGACCTAGAGTACCAGCGGGAATTACAACCATGCTTCCAATTCAGATTCCAAACACCTTCATCTCTGGCCTTTAAGAGAGTGTGAAAACTTGTACCCAAAGTTCCCATTAAGACCTAGTGAGTGATTGCATTAAATTAAGCTACTGGAAGATGGGGGACTCAATTATATACTGAATGAAGAAAGCTGTTATTAGTTTAGTGCTTTTCCTGGAACATGGGAATAATTTAAGCAGGCAACAAAGTTAGTTATAAATAAAATACTGAAAGTATGCTAAGGTCTAGGGAAAATCTTGGGTAAATAGCACTAAGCATTTTTATACACAAACTTTGTACGTAATATAAAGTTGGATTGGAGTCCTTTAGGTCAAGAATTTTTCCTTCTGAGATTTGATTATTATTGTTATTGTTAGGGAAATGGCAAACTTCCTAATGAAAAATAATAACCTCAGTAAGACAAAAGATACTGAAGTCGAGTGTAGTGTGGATTAATATTCCCCACACTAAAAGGGAATCATTCTGTGCTCGGTTAATGACATCAATAACTCTTTTAAATGAAAAGACTGACCTTTGAATGGCATAATGGGTCATGGATGTGGACTGAACACATTGAGCATGGTTTTACTCTCTGAATTAGCCACTTAAATTTTCTGCATTTAATATTGTTTTTTTTAATGCTCAGGTAAAATTGTCATTTGCCAATGGACTTCAAAAATACTCATTTTACTAGTAGAAACATGGCTATTTTTATTGGTAAGAATTGAGACAAATGTCGCATATTGCACATGTGTGAAAAGAAGACATTTAGGCTATATAAGTTATTCTTCTCTGCCTTAAAATCCCAATTCTTGTCAAAAATATTATAGCATCAAATAGCTCATCTAGCACTCTTTGAGCATGTAGGCTGAAACAGTTGTAAATTTGTGTTAGGATAGTAAACATCTCATCACCTTTTGTTTCCCATGCAAGCTTTGCTGTGAATGAATTACTTAACTTTAATTGAGAAATTTCTTAGTAGTCAGGCAACCCCTCCATTTCAAATAGATACATGCATCTTCTGGTTTCTTAAATACCCTAGTATGGAAATAATGACAAGATCAATGCAATTATAACTCATTTAAAAATTGTTTTAAAATGTTTTTTATTACTTCTTACAAAATCCTGAAAGGTATAGTCAAAGTGCCATTTCAAATTGTCATTGAAGAATCCATTGTGTCAGGAGCTGAGAAGAGACACTATATAGAGTTTATATATAGGATATAGGGAAAAGCAAATGCTACCTCCTTTTTTGGGTTGGTTGTGAGGCTGTGAAAGAGAATGGAGAAATAGCCTAGGGGCAACTGTTTAGTTTATGGAGTTTAAGACACTAACCTTAGAATATAGTAACCTTTGTGACATTCCTCACCAAGAAAGCGCTGTGGGTGCTGCCTCACACCTTTCCTTAAACAACCAAGAGTGTTATCAGATTTTAGGTCCTAAGACCTAAGGTGTAGTGAGGCTTACATTACTTAGCTTACCCCCGCACCCAGTTTAATTCTATAGACATTCATACTCACCTCCATCTTTTCTTTTTTACAAGAATAATTTGCTTTCTCCACTTTTTGAAGAATGTAATTATGTTTAGGAGGAATAGTTTTTAGTTGCAAAACCCATACTTCTTTATCAATTTTTGCAATTTGTTTTATATGTTCATTTTAATCTTTTGACTCTTTTGTTTTGTTTGTGTAATGCCTGTCCCAAAGCCCACTGCTATGGAATTCTCTCTTTACTTCCCTGCTTTTTGTGAGGGACAGAGTAGAGTTGACATAGGAGAACTTTAGCCTTTTCATTTCTTTTTGAGAATCAAGCCTCGAGTCTCCTTTGAGCTTAAAGTCACTTCAGGTGCACCTGGATTCCAGATTTAGGATGGAAGATAGAAGAAACCATCCCAATTTCAGGTTGCTGAAGAAAAAGACTAGGAAAATATGGGAGAAGCTGGCAGTCTCTATCATTTCCCTATTCCCAGTCTTCTATACTAGACTATGAGACTATGTGTGTGTGTGTGTGTGTATGAATTTTTTTTGGGCGAGGCAATTGAGGTTAAGTGAATTTGGGTACCCAGGGTTACACAGCTAGTAAATATCAAGGGTCTGGTCTGAGGCCAGATTTGAACTCAGGTCCTCCTGACTCCAGGCCTCGTGCTCTATTCACTGTACCACCTAGGTGCCCCAAGACCATGTTTTCTACATGAAAGACTTCCCTTGGGTTGCTCTGAGTAGGGAACACTCCCAATGGGAGAGCTCCTTCACTCAGTATTGTCAGGTATATATTTACTTATGCATACCTTCTTTGATTTATGTTTTCCTATGATTTGGATAAAATGGGTTTTCTTGGAATTGGTATTTGGTGGGAAAGGGGTCAAGCCTTGTATATATGGTTTGGAGCTTCCTTTACCCCCACAATAACAAAGCAATCAGAAGTTAGATTTAATCTGATCATATCCCCTACAATCCAGGGCTTCTTAAACTTTTTTTGCACTCTCAACCCCTTCAATGCTTCTTAAACTAACAACATTTAAGGAAGCAGATAGATATAATTCTAGTTTGGCACCTTCTCTCTCTAAGGAGAGAGCAAAGTGGACTCTTACTCCAACTTTCTGCTTTACCTCATGGAATGATGGAATGAAAGTCTTTCTTGGAGAAGGGAGAAGGAGGGAAAGGAAGATAGAGCTGTCTTTTCAGACTTCCTTAGAGAAACATAATAACAGCCATCACCACAGATGAGCCTCTCTACAATGGGAGTCACATCCTTACATTTGCTTATTTGTTTTGTTTTTTCATGGCTCACCTAATAATATGTATCTATAAAAAAGGAAAAAAAATAGTTTAATGGTGACAACTTGTACAGTATGCAGCATTTCATAACCCAGAGTCTATCAACTCTCCAACAAGAGGAGGCAGGTATCTAAGAGATCAGAATCTCTTTTCCAAGGCTAACATTAGTAATTCTAATTTAACACAATTCTGTTTTATTTTTATGTCTTTTTCCCCTTTTTTCGACATTCCTTTTTTTAAAAAATGTTGAGTTCTAGATTCACTCCCTTCCTCTATTCCCTTACCCACCCATTGAGAAGTCAAGTAATACAATATCCATTATATGTATAAAGTTATGCAGAACATTTCCACATGAAGTTATGTAGGAAAAAAATACAAGAAAAAAATAAAGTAAAAGCAATATGCTTAGATCTGTGCTCAGAGTTCATCAGTTCTCTCTTTGGATAGAATTATTTATCATAAGTCCTTTGAAATTGTTGTGTATAATTTTATTGATCAAAGTAGCCAAGTCTTTCACAGTAGATCATCATTACAATTCTGTTACCTGTGTTCAATGTATCAGTTCACACAAGTCTTCCAAGTTTTCCTGAAATTATCCCCTTCATTATTTCTTATAGTACAATAGTATTCCATCACATTCTTATATCATAATTTGTTCAGCTATTCCCCAATTGATAGACATCCCCTCAATTTCCAATTCTTTCCCGCCACAAAAAGAGCTGCTATAAATATTTTTGTACATATAACTATTTTTCCTTTTTCTTTGGTTTATTTTTAGGATACAGAGTCAGTAGTAGTATTTCTGGGTCATAGGGCATACACAGTTTTATGGTCCTTTGGGTATAATTCCTTTTTTTCCTCCTAAACATATTTTCACATTACTGATGTTGTAAGTAGGACTTATAAATAATAGAAGGAACCAACAGAAAGAGAAAACAAAAGAGAAGAAAAAAAATAGCAAATAGTATGCTTTGATCTGCATTCAAACTCCATAGTTCTTTCTTTGGATGTGGATAGCATTTTCCATCATGAGGCCTCTGGAGATGTCTTAGATCCTTACATTGCTGAAAAGGGCTAAGTCTATCAATATTAGTCATCTCACAATGTGGCTGTTACTGTGTACAACATTCTCCTGGTTCTGCTCACTTCACTCCGCATCAGTCCACACAAGTCTTTCAAGGTTTTTCTGAAGTCCATGTGCTTATCACAATAGTATTCCATTTTATATTAGTATACCACAACTTGTTCAGCCATTCCCCAATTGATGGGGAATTCTCTCAATTTCCAATTTTTTGCCACCCCAAAAAGAGCTGCTATAAATATTTTTGTATATGTGGGTACTTTTCCCATTTTTATGATCTCTTTGGGATACAACCCTAGAAGTGTGATTGCTGGGTCAAAGGGTATGCACATTTTGATAGCCCCTTTGGGCATAGTTCCAAATTGCTCTTCAAAATGGTTGGATCAACTTCCGCTTCTGGGAGCCAAGATGGAGGAGTAAAAAGGTAGTCAGTTTCACCCTCCCCTGTCAACCTCTGAAAGCCCAGAAAACATTGCCCCAGGAAAAGCCCAAGAACAGCTGAACCAGAAGAAAGGGGGAGCAGCAGCACAGAAGCCCAAGCAGCAACTGATGTTTTTCCAATTATTTAGATCTGACTTTATTTGTGTGAAAAGTGTTTTGTAATTGTGTTCATATAGTTCCTGAGTTTGTTTCAATAGGTAGACTCCTAAATATTTTATAGTGTCTGCAGTAACTTTAAATGGAATTTCTCTTTCTATCTCTTGCTGTTGGGCTTTATGGGTAATATATAGAAATGTCGATGATTTATGTGGGTTTATTTTATAGCCTGCAGCTTTGCTAAAGTTATTATTTCAAGTAGTTTTTTACTTGATTCTCTAGGATTCTCTAAGTATATCGTCATATCATCTGCAAAAAGTGATAATTTTATTTCTTCTTTGCCTATTCTAATACCTTCAATTTCTTTTTCTTCTCTTATTGCTAAAGCTAATGTTTCCAGTATGTTATTGAACAATAATGGTGATAATGGGTATCCTTGTTTCACCCCTGATCTTATGAAATGCTTCTAATTTGTCCCTGTTACATATGATGCTTGCTGAAGGTTTTAGGTAGATGCTACTTACTATTTTAAGGAAAACCCCATTTATTCCTATGCTCTCTGGTGTTTTTAATAGGAAGGGGTGCTATATTTTGTCAAAAGCTTTTTCCACATCTATAGAGATGAATATGTGGTTTCTGTTAGTTTTGTTGTTGATATGATCAATTATGCTGATAGTTTTCTTAATATTGAACCGGTCTTGCATTCTTGGTATAAATCCTTCCTGGGCATAGTGTATTATTCTTGTGATAAGCTGCTGTAATCTATTTGCTAATATTGTATTTAAAATTTTTGAATCTATATTCATTAGGGAAATTGGTCTATAATTTTCTTTCTCTGTTTTGACTCTTCCTGGTTTAGGTATCAGCACCATATTTGTATCATAAAAAGAATTTGGTAAGACTCCTTCTCCTATTTTCCTAAATAGTCTATATAGTATTAGAATTAATTGTTCTTTAAATGTTTGATAGAATTCACATGTAAATCCATCTGGCCCTGGAGATTTTTTCCTAGAAAGTTCATCAATGGCTTTCTCAATTTCTTTTTCTGAGATAGGGTTATTCAAGTATTTTACTTCCTCAGGTGTTAATTTGGGCAATTTATATTTTTGTAAATATTCATCCATTTCACTAAGATTGTCAAATTTATTGGCACACAGTTGAGATAAATAGTTCCTAATTATTGTTTTAATTTTCTCTTCCTTAGTGGTAGAAGATTTGATACTCGTAATTTGGTTTTCTTCTTTTTTTAATTAAATTAACCAAAGGTTTATCTATTTTATTGGTTTTTTCATAAAACCAGCTCTTAATTTTATATATTAGTTCAATAGATATTTTTTTAATTTCAATTTTCTTAATTTCTCCTTTGGTTTTCAGTATTTCTAATTTGGTGTTTAATTGAGGATTTTTAATTTGTTCCTTTTCTAGGTTTTCTTTTTTTAGTTGTATGCCAAATTCATTGATCACTTTTTATATTTTATTCATGTAAGCATTTAGAGATACAAAACTTCCCCTAAGAACTGCTTTTGCTGCATCCCGTAAGTTTTGGTGTGTTGTCTCAGTATTGTCATTCTCTTGAATGACATTATTGATTGTTTCTATGATTTGTTGTTTGCCCATTCATTCTTTCAGATTAGATTATTTAGTTTCCAATTATTTTTAGTCTATCTTTCCATGGCCCTTTATTACATACAATTTTTATTGCATCATGATCTGAAAAGGATGCATTTAATATTTTTGCCTTCCTGCATTGGATTGTGAGGTGTTTATGCCCTAGTACTTGGTCAATTTTTGTGTCTGTGTCATGTCCCACTGAGAAAAAAAGTATATTCCTTTCTATTCCCATTCAATTTTCTCCAGAGGTCTACCATACCTGACTTTTCTAAAATTCTATTCACAACCTAATCTTCTTTCTGTTTATTTTGTCGTTAGATTTATCTAGTTCAGAGAGGGGGTGGTTGAGGTACCCCACCAGTATAGTTTTGTTTTCTATTTCTTCCATTAACTCTCTGAACTTCTTCTCTAGGAATTTGAATGCTATACCATTTGGTGCATATATGTTTTAGTAATGATATTACTTCATTGTCTATGATGCCTTTTAGCAGGATATAGTTTCCTACCTTATCTCTTTTGATAAGATCTATTTTTACTTTTGCTTTGTCTGAGATCAGGATTGCTATTCCTGCTTTTTTTTTTAACATCAGCTGATGCATAATATATTCTACTCCAGACTTTTATCTTTACCTTGTGTGTGTGTGTCCTCTTTTTCAAATGTTTTCCTGTAAACACATATTGTGGATTGTTTTTAATCCATTCTTCTATCTGCTTCCATTTTATGGGAGAGTTCATCCCATTCACATTCACAGTCATGATTACTATCTGTGTCTTTCTCTCTATCCTATTTCCTCCTTGTTTATGGTTTTCTTTCTCCTTTCTCCCTTTCCCTCCTCACCAGTGTTTTGCTTTTGACCCCGCCTCCTTTAGTCCCACCTACCTTCTATTAGCCCCCTCCCTTTTCTTCCCCTTTACCCTTATTACTTCTTCCCTCCCTTCTATTTTCCCTCCCTTTTCTTTCCCCTTTTCCCTCCTACTGACTATAGGACAAGTTAGATTTCTACACCTAACTGATTATATTATTCCCGTCTTGAGCCAAATCTGATGAGAGTAAGGTTCAAACAATGTCTATCCTCCTCTCTTCTTTCACTCTACTGTAATAGGTGTTTGTGCCTTTTCCTGTGAAGTAATTTACCTTTGTCTGCTTTCTCTTTTCCTTTTCTCTAAGTACATTTTCTCAGTAAGATCAGATTAATCCACTTACTTGGATTTATTTAACCTACTTGATCAGATTTATTTTTATCATTAAATCAAAGTCAACTTATACCTACCCCCTCTATGTATACCCCATTAATGGTGTAATAACAATACAGTTCTCAATAGTTACAAATGTTATCTTCCCTTGTAGGAATGTAAATATTTTGCCCTTATTAATAATATGTTGTTTCTTTCTGTCCCATTTAACTTTTTATGTCTCTCTTGACTCTAGCGTTTGAAGAAAACATTTTCTCTTGAGCTCTGGTCTTTTTATTGGGAAGGTTTGGAAGTCCCCTATTTCACTGAATATCCATTTCCTCCCCTGAAAGATCAGCTCATTTTCACTAGGTGGTTGATCCTTGGTTGTAATCCAAGCTTCCTTGCCTTACAGGATATTGTATTCTATGCCCTGTGATCTTTTAATGTAGAACCTGCAAGGTCCTGTGTAATCCTGACTGTGGTTCCATGATATTTAAGTTGTTTCTTTCTGGCTGCTTGCAGTATTTTCTTTTTGACCTAGGAATTTTGGAATTTGGCTAATATATTCCTTGGTGTTTTCAATTTGGAATCTCTTTCAGGAGGTGATTGGTGGATTCTTTCTATGGTTATTTTACCCTCTGATTCTAGGACCTCAGGGCAGTTTTCCTTGATGATTTCCTGAAAGATGATGTCCAGGCTCTTTTTTTTTAATCGTGATTTTCAGGTAGGCCAATAATTTTTAAATTGTCCTCCTGGATCTATTTTCCCAGTCAGTTGTTTTACCAATGAGGCAGTTTACATTTTCATCTATTTCTTTTTAATTCTTTTGTTCCTGTTTGACTGATCCTTGCTCTCTCATAGAGTCATTAGCTTCCATTTGCCCAATTCTAATTTTTAACAAACTGTTTTCTTCTGTTAAATTTTGTACCTTCTTCCCCATTTGGCCAATCGTATTTTTTAGGGACTTGTTTTCTTCAGTGTACTTTTTTCCAATTGGCCAACTGTATTTTTTAAGGGCTTGTTTTCTACAGTTAATTTTTGTCCTTCCTTTTCCAAGCTATTGACTCTTTCTTGTATACCTCTCATTTCTTTTCCCAATTTTTCTTCTACCTCTCTCATCTGACTTTTAAAATCCTTTTTGAGCTCTTCTAAGAAGTTTTTTTTGGGCTTCAGACCAGTTTATATTCCTTTTTGAGCTTCCAGTTATGGGTTTGTTGACAATGTTGTTCTCTTCAGAATTTCTGCCTTGCTCTTCACTGTTCCCATAATAAGAATCTATTGTATGTTTCTTTTTGCTCATGGTGTTTGCTTATTTACTGGCCTTTAAAGATTCTGAGCTCTCCTGCTGGGGAACTGGGGGCACTGAACCAAGCTTCTTGTGTTGGGAGACTAGGGCCTGGTCACTGGCTTTGTTTGCTGGATCCTCAGATGCTGGCAGTTGGAGGCTGTAGGGTTCTGGCAGCTTACCTGGTGTTGGGTTGGAATCGGCAACACTGAAACTCTAGGGTTAGGATTGGGTAGTCTGGCCTCTGGAAAGTGCCTGCTCACCTGGGTATTTCCTTCCTTTTTCTTTCTTCAGCTCCTTTCTGATGGACATTGCAGGATATTTCTCCACCTGGGTCCCTTGGAGTGCTTTCCAGAGTTTTGCTGAGGCACTGGGAAACTTAGTTGCTGTAGGATGCTGAGGCACATCATGGTTTTTTGAGCTGGTCTCTACTGGTTCCCCTGCCCTTACTGAGGCACTTGGGGGTCCTGGTGTTGAGTTTGCCTGCTCCACCACCTGGGATTCAGAATCTCCCCCTGGTATGCTGAGGTGAGGCTTTCCACTAACTTGGTAGAATGCCTCCTGTTCTGTACTGTTCCCCTTCCCCTGGACAAAAGGGACCTTTCCCATTAATCCCTTAAGCTACCTGGTCTGCCAGACTGTTGTACCTTGTCTATCTTCTGGTTCAGCTGTTCCAGAGTTTTTATTGGGGCAATATTTTCTGGGCCTTTAGAGGTTAATCAGGGACAATAAGAGCGACTTATTTCTTACTCTGCCATGTTGGCTCCCAGAAGCAGAAGCCCCTATCCCTTCTTTGGGCATAATTTCTAATTGTTCTCCTGAATGCTTGGAACAATTCATAAATCCACCAACAGTGCATTAGTCAGTGTCTCCCCCCCCCATCCACTTTGCACAACTTTGCCTCACTTAAATGCAATTAACTTGCAAGTCAAGACATAACACTCTTGATGTCGTTTGCTCTCTTCAAGAACAAAAGACAAACGCATAATCTATTCCACTGATTTACCCCTCTATGTCTTAGCCAGTACCAGGTTGTTTTGATGATTACCACTTTGTAATATAGTTTGAAATCTGGTACTTTTAGGCCAGTTCCTTTCACTTTTCACCCCACTGATTCCCTTAATATTCTTGACCTTTTTTTCTTCCAGGTTAATTTTGTTGCTATTTTTTAGCTCCAAAAAAATTATTTGACAGTTTGTTTGGCATGGCACTGCATAAGTAAATTAAATTAGGTAGAATAGTCATTTTTAATTATATTGTCTTGGCCTACCCATGAACAATTAATATTTCTATAGTTGTTTAGATCTATCTTTATTTGTCTGAAAAGTGTTTTATAATTTTGTTCATATAGTTCCTGGGTTTGTATTGGCTGGTAGCTCCCTAAGTATATTTTACACTCTCTGTAGTTATTTTAAATGGAATTTCTCTTTCTCTTCTGCTGGTTTTGTTGGTAACATAGAGAAACGCTAATGATTTATTTTATTTTATGTCCTGCAATGTTACTAAAGGTGTTAATTGGTTTTTTTTTTTATTCTCTTGCTCTCTTTGGTTTTACTTCATTTATATTATTATAGTCATTATGTACATCACTTCCCCAAATCTACCTATTTCAGCTTTCATCAGTTCTTGGCAACTATCCTATGTTCATCTGAATTCCTCATTGTTGATAAGGTAATAATCAAAGATGAACTTGCATTTATACAGTAATTCAAATTTTTAAGGTATTTCACAAATTGTTTGGTTTTATCATTCAACAACCTAGTTAGGTAAGATATATTGAACTACATTTTTCTTATGTATGTACTTGTAAATATACATATCATTTCTCCTGGTATAACATACTTTCCGTTAGAAAAAGGATTGCAAAGTAAAGGTAGGGACTCCCCTGAGCTCTCTACCAAACCCCTCCAAATATCTTTAAAACTGACTCTAAAGAAATTCTAGAGCAGCAGAACCCACAAAAAGTTGGAGTGAAACAATTTTCCAGCCCAAGACAACTTGGAAGATTGGTAGGAAAGATCTGTTGCAACAGGGAGAGAGAGGAGCCCTGCCAGTGCAGACAGGTTCCCAGTAAACCTCAGGGACAAATGAATAACTGGCAACAGTGGCACTTTTTAAAAAATGTTGTTTATTTATTTTATTTTTTAACATTCACCTCCACAAGATTTTGAGTTCCATATTTTCTCCCCATCCTGTCCCTCCCCTCACCCCAAGATGGTGTGCATTCAAAATACTCCTTCCCCTAATCTACCCTCCCTTCTATCTCTCCCCCCCCTTCTCTTATCCCCTTTCCCTTCAATTTTCCTGTAAGGCAGGATAGATTTCTATATCCCATTTCCTATATTTCTTATTTCCCAGTTGCATGTGAAAACAATTTTTTAACATTTATTTTTAAAACTTTAGGTTCCAAATTTTCTCCCTTTCTCCCTCCCCACCTCCCTCATTGAGAAGGCAAGCAACTGGATACAGGTTATACTTATGTAGTGATGCAAAACATTTCTATAGTAGTCGTGTTGTGAAAAACAAAATATATTTCCCTTCATCCTATCCCATCCCCCATTTATTCTATTCTGTCTTTTGACCCTGTCCCTCCTCAGAAGTGTTTGCTTCTGATTAACCCCTCCCCCAATCTGCCCTGCCCTTTATCATCCCCCTGCTCCCTTATCCCCTTCCTCCCTATTTTCCTGTAGTAAGATAGATTTCCACACCCATTGAATGCATATGTTATTTATATGATGTAATTTACCCCATTCTACATCTCCTTTTCTCCTTCTCCCAGTATAATCCTCTCTCATTCCTTAATTTTATTCTACAGATATCACTCCTTCATTTTCAACTCACCCTGTGCCCTCTATCTCTCTATCCACATAATTTTTTTCCCCTCCAACTACTCTAATACTGAAAAAGTTCTCATGAGTTACAAATATTATCTTTCCATGCAGGAATGTAAACAGCTCGACCTTAATAAGTCCCTTATGATTTCTCTTTCCCGTTCACTGTTTCATGATTCTCTTGAATCTTGTTTTTTAAAGTCAAATTTTCTATTTAGCTCTGGACTTTTCATCAAGAATGCTTAAAAGTCCTCTATTTAAACTGAATATCCATTTTTTCCCCTGAAGGATTATACTCAGTTTTGCTGGGTAGATAATTCTTGGTTGTAGTCCTATCTCCTTTGACCTCCAGAGTACTATATTCCAAGCCCTGTAGTCCCTTAATGTAGAAGCTGCTAAATCTTGTATTATCCTGATTGTACTTCCATAATACTTGAATTGTTTTTTTCTGGCTGCCTACAATATTTTCTCCTTGACCTGGGAACTCTGAAATTTGGCTAAAATATTCCTAGGAGTTTTCCTTTGGGCATCTCTTTCAGGAGGTGATGGGTGGATTCTCTCAATTTCTATTTTACCCTCTGGTTCTAGAATGTTAATGTTCCTTAAAAATTTCTTGAAGGATGGTGTCTAGGCTCTTTTTTTTTGGCATGGCTTTCAGATAGTCCAATAATTTTTAAATTATCTCTCCTGGATCTATTTTCCAGATCAGTTGTTTTTCCAGTGAGGTATTTCACATTGTTTTCTATTTTTTCATTCTTTAGGTTTTATTTTACAAAGGCTTGATTTCTCATAAAATCATTAGCTTCCAATTGCTCCATTCTAATTTTTAAGGAAGTATTTTCCTCAGTGAGCTTTTGGACTTTCTTTTCCATTTGGCCAATTCTGCTTTTTAGGGCATTCTTTTCCTCATTGGCTTTTTGGACCTCTTTTGCCATTTTGGTTAGGCTAAATTTTAAGGTTTTTTTTTTTTGTTCAGTATTTCTTTGGATCTCCTTTAGCAAGCTGGTGACTTGTTTTTCATGATTTTCTTGTATCACTCTCATTTCTTTTCCCAGTTTTTCCTCTACTTCTCTTACCTGCTTCTCAAAATCCTTTTTGAGCTCTTCCATGGCCTGGAACTGATTCATATTTTTTTCTTGGAGGCTTTGGATGTAGAAGCTTTGACTTTGTGGCCTTCTTCTGGTTGAATGTTTTGATCTTCTTTGTCACCAAAGAAAGGTTTTATGGTCTGACTTTTGCACAGTTTGTTCATGTTCCCAGCCAATTACTCGAGTTATAAACTCTTTGCTAAGGTAGGAGTCTGCTTCCAGTGTGGAGACTGTACTGTTCCAAGCTTCAGGGACTTTGTTCAGTTGTTTTCAGAGATACTTCTAGGCACCATTCTTCCAAGGCAGTATGATCAAAGGTGAGGTGTTTTCCTCCTTTCCTGGCCTGTGCTCTGGTCTATAAGTGACCACAGGCACTCTTTTCTGCCTTGGAACTGTAAGAAGGATTCTCTTTTCACAGTCACTACAAGCTCCACCACACCCATGCTCCCCCTTGCCCCAAGAACATCACCCAGAATTGTGACCCACATCCAATCATGGGCAAAGCAAGAGATTCCTGCCTCAGCACCAGCAAAGAGATCCCTGCAGTTCCCCTCTGATCAGCCACTCAATTACCCCTCAGTCTGTGGGCTGAGAGCTCAGCAAGCAGCTGCCACGCTGGGGCTGCACTGGGACTGGGGCTGAGACTGAGCTTCTCTCTCACCAAGGTCATAGCCCTTTCATACTGACCTTCTAAGTTGTCTTTGGTGTTTGTGCATTGAGAAGTCTGGAAAGTGCCATAGCTGCCCATGATTCAGCCCTCTGAGACCTGCACCAGGTTCGCTGAGGATTGGTCTTTGCCTGCATGTCCATGTAGCACTGTGTTACTCTCTCAGCCTGGCACAATAGTTCTTTCCAATCAACCATCCAGGTTGTCTTGGGCTGTACATTTATTTCACTGTCTTTTTGTTGGTTCTGCTGCTCTAGAACTTTAGAGCCATTTTTTATAGGTATTTGGAGGGGTTTGGGGGAGAGCTCAAGCAAGTCACTGCTTTTACTCCACCATCTTGGCTCTGTCCCCAGCAGTGGCACTTTCAACACCTCTCAGTCCACAAATGCCAAAGACAATTAGAAGGTCAACAGGAAAGGTCCATTGCACCTGGGTAAGAGTGGAGCACAATCCAGCGCAGGCTTCATCAGCACAGCCCTGGCCACAGAGAACCAGGAAGAGGACTTGGAAGTGGAGCTTTCAGCCCACATATGGTAAGAGGGTCAAACAACTGGTCAGAAAGAGATTATAGGGGTCTTTTTGCCAACACTGAGTCAGGATTCTGTTGCTCTGCCTATACTTGGAACTGGGTTGCAGTCCCAAGTGGCAGTTCTAGGGTGAGAAGGAACACTAGCATATCAGAGATTGTGGTCCCAGTGGAGGTGGGGAACCCTCTTCACAGTGCCAGGGCAGACAAAGTACTTGTGTCACTCACAGATGACAGGCCAAGCCAGGAGAGTAGGAAACACCTCTCCTTAGATCATACCATCTTAGAAAGACTGAAAACTTACAGGTCCCTAGAACTACCTCTGAAATCAGCTGCACAAAACCCCTGAAACTTGGGACGCTGCCTCCTCTACCCTGGAAACATAGTCCTACTTTAACAAATTGTTAAAGTCAACTAATAGGCTGGGAAAATGAGCAAACAAGGGGAAAAAAAATTCTGATCATGTTGACAAGGAAAATCAAAACACACACTCAGAAGGCAATAAAGTCAAAGCTATACAACCAAAGCCTCCAAGAAAAATGTGAATTGGGCTCAGGCTATGGAAGAGCTTGAAAAGGATTTTGAAAATCAAATGAGTAGTAGAGGAAAAGTTGGGAAAAGAGATAAGAGTGATGCAAGAAAATTATGAAAAACAAGTCAACAGCTTGGTAAAGGAGACAAAAAATACTGAAGAAAATAACACCTTAAAAAACAGACTAGGCCAAATGGTAAGAGAGGTCCAAAAGCTCACTGAAGAAAATAGTTCCTTAAAACTCAAAATGGAGCAAATTGAAGCTAATGACTTTATGAGACATGAAGAAACAATAAAACAAAACCAAAAGAATGAAAAAATAGAAAACAATGTGAAATATCTCATTGTAAAAACAAGTTATCACAAAAATAGATCCAAGAGGGAGAATTTAAAATTTATTGCAGTACCTGAAACAGCCTAGACATCATCTTGATCAAAACCAGCCTAGACATCATTTTTCAAAACCTTATCAAGGAAAAACACTCTGATATTCTAGAACGAGGGTAAAATAGAAATTGAAAGAAACCACTGATCACCTCCTGAAAGAGATCCCAAAATGAAAACTGCCAAGAATATTATAGCCAAATTCCACAGTTTCCAGGTGAAGGAGAAAATATTGAAAGCAGCCAGAAAGAAACAATTCAAGAATTCTGGAGCCACAGTCAGGATAACACAAGATTTCAGAAAGGCAAAGGAGCTAGAATTATAACCAAGAGTCACCTACACAGCAAAACTGAGTATAATACTTCAATGGGGGAAATATATATTCAATAAGATAGAGGACTTTGAAGGATTCTTGACAAAAATACCAGAGCTGAATAGAAAATTTGACTTTCAAATACATGACTCAGGAGAAGCATAAAATGGTAAACAAAAAAGGGAAATCATAAAAAAAAACTTAATAAGTTTAAACTATTTACATTCCTACATGAGAAGATAATATTTGCAACTCACAAGACCTTTCTCATTATTAGGATGGTCAGAAGGAGTATAAACAGAAAGAAGGCACAGGTGTGAGTTGAATATGAAGGGATGATATCTTAAAAAATAAAATTAAGGGGTGAGAGAGGAATGTAGTGGGAGAAAGAGAAAGGGAGAGGTAGAATGGGGTAAATTATCTCTTTTAAGGGTAAGAAAAAGCTTTCGCTGTGGAGGAAGAGCGGGGAGGTGGAGGGGAGTTGAATGAACTTATTCTCATCAGAATTGGCTCAAAAAGGGAATAACATACACATTCAATTTGGTATAGAAATCTATCTTACCCTACAGGAAAGTAGGAGGGGAAGGGAATAAGAAGGGGGGCTTATAGAAGGGAAGGCAGATTGGTAGAGGAGGTAGTCAGAAGCAAAACGCTTTTGAGGAGGAACAGGGTGAAAGGAGAGAATGGAATAAAGGGGGAAGGAATAGGATGGAAGGAAATACAATTAACAATAGTAACTGGAAAGAAAATTGTAGCAAGTTTCTCTGATAAAGACCTCATTTCTCAAACATATAGAGAACTGAGTCAAATTTATAAAAAAAATAAGAGCCATTCCCCAATTGATAAATGATTAAAAGATATGATCAGTTTTCAAATGAAGTAATTAAAGCTATCTATAGCCAAATGAAAAATGCTTTAACTCACTGTTGATTGAAGAAATGCAAATTAAAATAATTCTGAGATACTACCTCGTACCTATTTGATTGGCTAATAGGACAGAAAAGGAACATGACAAATGTTGGAGAGGATGTCAGAAAAATGAGACTAATGCACTACTGGTGGAGTTGTGAACTGATTCAACCATTCTGTAGAGCAGTTTGGACCTATACCCCAAAAGTTATAAAGCCCTTTGATCTAGCAATACCACTACTAGGTCTGTATCCCAACAGAGATAAAAAGCAAAAAGGAAAAGGACCTATATGAAAAATGCTATCCATCCCACTTAAGAACTGATGGTATCTGAATACAGATTGAGGCTTACTTTTTTCTTTTTACTTTCTTTCTTTTTCTTTTTTCTTTTTGCCTGTTTTCTTTCACATCACAATTATTGTGGATATGTTTTACATGACTACACATGTATAATCTGTATCAAATTGTGGGGGATGGAGGAAGAAAGGGTATTTGGAACTCAAAGTTTTAAAAATGAATGATAAAAATTGTTTTTGCTTGTAACTGAGGAAAAATAAAAATAAAATGCTAAATAAAAATGGATTGCTTCATGTTTTTGTCCTTATCTCCCCAATATCTACCTGGCACATAATTGCTGCTTAATAAATACTTGTTGAATTCCAAAAATTAATAATAACAATAATGATAATAATAATAGTAATAGCTATCATTCATATGGTGTTTGCTATATTTTAAGTACTGGGTTAATCACTTTGCAATTATTATCTCACTTGATCCTCCAAAGGATCTTGGAAGGAAGGTATTACTATTATCCTCATTTTATAGATGAGGAAACTGAGGCAAATAAAGGTTAAGTGACTTCCACAAGGTGACACAGCTAGTAAATATCTGAAGTTGGATTTGAACTCAGGTGTTCCTGACTCTAGACCTGGCACTCTGTCTACTAAGTCATCTAACTGTTGATCCCTTTAATCCATTAGTACTCCCTCCCTCTACCAATGTAGGTCACACTGCCATGCCTGAACTTACACTTACCTTCTTGAATTGCTATAGCCAGAATATTTACTACCTGTAGGGTTACCTCGTGGTGAGGAGATTTTCAAAATTCCGACACACAGTTTGCCTCATATTCCTGAGATAAACTATCTAAAAACTTAATACATCTCAGAAGGGAATGACAATTTTCTGTGAGGGAGGATTAAGTTGGGAAATAATAATATTAGAGGCAGCTAAGTGGTGCAGTGGATAGAGCGCTGACCCTGGAGTCAGTAGGACCTGAGTTCAAATGCAGCCTCAGACACATAATACTTCCTAGCTGTGTGACTCTGGCCAAGTCACTTAACCCCAATTGCCTCACTAAAAATAATAATAATAATGATAATTATACTTCTGAAAATAATCACTATACTGTGTTTTCAGAATCAAGGGGTAATAGCAATTCAACAAATATTTGTCCTTATACCTAGGAATCTGCTGTTAGAGCAAACTTAGGATCAGTAGCATTTGTTGCTATCACTGTTGCATTGAGAAAGGTCACAAAGATTAGGTGGAAAATGGAATAAAAAAATGGCTGTGCAAAGGAACTGGAGTAAAGTTGGAAACTGAGGTATATCAAAGAAATGCCACTTAACTGAGTACCTAGGATGATGTGAGGAAATAAAACAATTATGTACTTTATCAGATAAGGCGAACTACTGTGAAAAGCCAGATTCTTCTTTTTTCCCCCCAACTGGTCACTGAATGACATAAAATATATCAGCTTTGTATTAGTTTCTTGGAATCAACAATTTGGATGTATACAAGCTTTAATACCAGTTTTGCCCCCACCACCCCAAAATCACTTTGGGCAGAGACTGAGAGCAGTGAAACATGAATTGCCCAATGTGAGAGGAGGCTGAGGCAATTTTGAGATTCAATCCAGGGAAACCACATTAAAAACAGTGCCAGAAAAGGGAACAATAAAGCAACATAAGAGGAAAAAATAATGAAATTGCCAAGCATCTCAGGAGGAAAAAAACAGTTAAAATTCTTAACCATAAGCAGATAAAACAACAGGAAAGATATTAATGAGAGAAGGAAATATGGCTTCCAGATCAACTAAATGAGTCCAGCCATCTATGAATAAATATTCCAAGATAAAGGAAAATGACTTAACACTTGATGATTCAGAGGACCCTGTGGATTCCTGAAAGAGCATAACACTGCAGCAGGATGTTCCCAAATACTTTAAAAAACAAATAAGGATTATGAAAGCAGACTTTATGGCTTACATGGTAGAAATAATTGAGAGAACAGAAAAATGAATATTTGTTGGCATGTCTCACTGAAGAAACAAAAGATAGAATAACTAGTTGGAAATGCAAATATATACTGCCTTCCCTCTATTGATTAGCTCCAATGTTTTCTTTATATAACTAGTTTATACATTTCTTTTTGCATGTTGTCTCTCCCATTAGAATTCAAACTCTTTTAGAGCAGAGGAATGTCCCTTCTCTTTCTTTGTGTCAACTACACTGAGCATAACACCTGGCACGTAGTACCCACTTAGTGAATGTTCATCTGTCATCAAAAATAACAATAATTTTGCAATAATATTAAAAGAAAATGTGATCTCCATACAAGCAAAACCTTGAAAAAAGATTGCATAGAGATCACTTAAAACTTATAGGTCTTCCTGAAAAAAAAAAACATAAAACATAAACAAACAAATGAACAAAACTCCACCAAACCAAACAAACAAGAACTGTGAAAAAACTAAACACCTGAACACCATAATGCAAGAAATGTACAATAAAACTTCCAATTCTGGAAGACAGGGGCGAAAGCCAATTGAAAGAATCCATAGAACAGTCCAGAAGAAACAAAAGCTAAAATATTGTGCTTCAAACTCAAAGTGGTTAAATGTGACAGGTCCAGTTTACACAGTACAACTTGTTCAGCCATTTCCCAATTGATGGACATCCTCTCAATTTCTAGTTATTTGCCATCACAAAAAGCTGCTATAAACATAATTGTATTGATATGTCCTTTTTTTACTTTTCTTTGATCTCTTTGAAATATAGACCTAGTAGTAGTGGCATTGCAGAGTAAAAGGATACGTAAAATTTTATAGGCCTTTGGACATAGTTCCAAATTGTTCTCGAGAAGAGTTGGGCCAGTTCACAACTCTACCAACAGTGCAATAGTGTAACCTATTTTTTTTTCAAAATCTCTTCTAGCACTTATAACTTTCCTTTTCTGTCATGTTAGCAATTTGATGGGTGTGAGGTGGTACCTCAGAGTTGTTTTAATTTTCATTTTTCTAATCAATAGTGACTTGGATCATTTTTACATGACTATTTACAGCTTTGATTTTTTCTTCTAAAAACTGCCTGTTCATATCCTTTGACCATTGACCAATTGGGGAATGTCTCATTTTTTTATAAATTTGACTCAGTTCCTTATATATTTGAGAAATGAGGCCTTTATCAGAGAAACTTTTAAAAATGTTTTCCTAGTTTCTTGTTTTCCTTCTAATTTTGGTTGTATTGGTTTTGTTTATGCAAAATCTTTTAAATTTGTTGTATTCAAAATTAATCCCTAACTTCCCAGGATTCTCTTTATCTGTTGGTTGATCATACATTCTTCTCTTATCGTCAGATCTGACAGGTAAATTTTAGTGTGTTTTTTTAACTTGTTCTTTTTCCAGTATTTTAGTTGCATGCTAAATTCATTAATTAACTCTTTCTTTTCTTGATGTAAGCATATATACATATATATATTTATATATATATATAATTTATATATATATATTATATATATATATATATATATATTTTTTACATATATATATATATATCTTCCCCCTAATTTGCTTATGATGTCACCCTTTATATCTAAACCATTTATCCATAATTTAATTTATTTTGGTATTCGGTGTGAGATGTTGGTCTATGCCTAGTTTCTGCCAAAGAGCTCTCTAGTTCTCGCAGCAATTTTTGTCAAATAGTATGTTCTTACCCCCAAAGCTTGAATCATTGGGTTTAACAAATACTGGAATACTATGGTTGCTTTCTACTGTGTATTTTATACCACTCTATTTCTTAGCCACTAACAGATAGTTTTGATGACTGCCACTTTGTAATATAGTTTTAAACCTTGAACTGTTAGTCTATCTTACTTTTTTTCCCATTGTTTCCCTTAATATTCTTGACCTTTTGCTCCTCCGGATGAATTTTGTTATTATTTTACTACCTCTATAAAATAATTATTTGGTAGTTTGATTTGGTTGACACTGAATAAATAAAATAATTTAGAGCTTTGCTTGCTTGCTGTCTGTACTCTACCATCTTGGTTCCACATCCTTATAAATAGTTTTGAAGTGAGATATGTCAATGAAAAAGCTGATGAAGTAGATACTAGGGAATTTCTGTCTTGAACAGTAGAATGTTGATGTATGAATCAATAACAACAACAAAAAGGCTCAAAATTACCTTTAGTGACTTCTTATTCTTTCTTTTGCAAGGCAGTCAGGGTTAAGTGACTTGTCCAGGGTCACACAGTGAATGAGTATCATCTATCTGAGGCTGGATTGGAACTCAGGTCCTCCTGACTCCAGGACCGGTGCTCTATCTACTGCACCACTCAGCTGCCCCCTCTTTATGGTCTTTATTTACCAAACAATTATTTAGTGCCTATTATGTGCCAGATATTTGCTAAGCACTGGGGAGTTTAAAAAAAAAAAAGCAAAAGACTGCCCTTGTCCACTTGGAACTCACAGCCTATGGTTAAACAGTTTCCTTCAGATAGTATGGAGTTTTTATTTGATCACTGTTGCTTTGACATAAACTTCAGGAGTTCTGTATAGCCTCCATAAAATGATACAAACTCCTCTGTTCTGCATTTAAAACTCCTTAAAGTCTAACATCCTTGGGACAAAGAACATGGACAAAAATCAGATGAGAATAGAAGACGTGAATGAATTGCAATGTATACAAGTAGAAAAAAATATACAAAAATGAGATTATGGATTTATTGAGAATTTAAAGATATCTCTATAAAGGTTAGAATGGCGTCCTTATAAGTGGGGAATGGGCTTCTGTATACTAGGGCATACTATGTTTACACCTTTTGTAAGAGGATTCCTTATGCTGCAAAGTTCTATGTATACTCTGACAAGTGCAAAACATTTCTGGCTCATTTATGCTCACCCAAGTAAAACCTGGGAGCACCCTGAGATGGATCTCCCCCAAGGATGGCCATTACTTCCCGTTTACTTCACTGAGGATAAAGAGGTATCAAAAATGTGGCTTTATTTACAAATCAAAAGACAAAGAAACACTTTACAGAGTCAAGAAAACTATTTTCCTTTTTTAGTGGGCCTCTGACTATATACAGGAACCTCTATAATCCTCTAAACTTTACAGTATGATCCTGGATTGGGCTCCTGACGAGGTAAAAAAAGATAAATTCTAGTTGTGGCCACAGAAAAAAGAGAAAGACTTGGGGTTGATTCCTCAATGAAGGGAAATGTGTACCTCAGTTGCTCCTTTACTACTCCCTTCTATGGTTGTTGCTGCCCAGGAATTGCCCCTTCTCCCCTTTGGCTTGTAGTCTTATTGTTTCATCTCTGGCCTCCCCCCACATTGGTGCTCCATCATTCCACCACAACTTTTCCTAGCCTCTCTTTGACTGCCTCCCTGAAGCATTTCTCTTTTGCCTCCAACTGCCATTGAACCTCCATTACTCCCCTGACACTGTCATCCATTCTCTTCCCATTAGGTGTTGTGGGCCCATCTGACCAAGGGCACTGGCCTCTTCTTTGGTATGGAATCCTGGTTCTTCACTCTGCTATTACTTTTCTCAGTTCAATTTCAGAGTTGCATCTCCCTGTTGCATTGTTTTTTCCTCTCCAGAAGATGGTGCCAGTTCTCAAATGATACAGATATTTCAATGCCCAGGGTAAGAATGCCTCTAAGCTATTTACAATTTTTTAGCTCTTTTAAGCCTGAGGTATGAATGTCTCTAAGCTATTGTAGTTTTTTTTTTTTAATCTAGGTCTCATAGCATCTCCCTGGGCACAGAATGTCTTTTTTGGCACTTGGTGGTACCTGCAAACAACATTGCAGGTCAGCTCGTGATAGTTCCACCATCTCTACTCCTTTCCCTAGGTAGTATGCTTTCTATTAGCACACATTATTGAGTTTCAGTGTTCAGAGAAGCAGCTGCACTTCCGCTATCCACTTGTCTCCTCATTCCCCATCTTCCTCTTTGGCAACTGTAGAGTCTACGTAAAATAACTTGGGTCACTTCTGCAAAGTTTTATCAGAGATCTAAGACAGGGGAAAGCTAAGGAGAGACCTAGATTGTGACTCCAGTTAGCTGCTCCCAGCACACACCCTTGAAATGGAGAGAAAGGCATAATTCTATTATAATATCAAAAATTAATGTTGATATTAGACATGAATGTTTCCATGGTTTTCCTGGCTTGGAGGGCTGTTGGTTAATTAAAGGGGAAAATACCCCCAAAATATACTTGTGTACTTTGGGTAGTGAAAATAATATGTGGTGCAAGGATTGCATAAAGGCAGAGTATATTATAAGATGAATCTTTATGACTTATCTAAATAACTCACAGACCACTTTTTCATTAGACTTTATGCTTTGCTTCAGATCTTTTTAGTTCCTTGGAGGAAAGAAGGAATGAATATGGGAAGTGACCTAGGAAGACTGACATTCATACACAATGGTTAATATAATTTAGAAAGAACTAAAAAATCCAGCTCTTATAAATATATCCAAATCATACCTCCAAGTAATTTAGGGGCTTAAAATAGCATATACTTTGGGGTTTTTTGTGTGTGTTTTTTTAGGCAATTGGGGTTAAGAGACTTGCCCAGGATCACACAGCTAATAAGTGTCAAGTGTTTGGTCTGAACTCAGGTCCTCCTGACTTCAGGGCTGGTGCTCTATCCACTGTGCCACCTAGATGCCCCAATATAATTTTCTTAAGGGAAAGTTATGCTTACCTATAATTACAACCAAATTATTAATCTTTGTTGTAATATGGACCCCTTTGGCACTCTGGTGAAGTCTATAGAACCCTTCTCAGAATAATATTTTTCAATGCATAAAATAAAGTGCATAGAAATACAAAGGAAACCAATCCTATTGAAATAGTTAATAAAATACTAAAAAACAAATTTTCAGACCCCAAGTAAAGAACCTTTGCTCTATATTCTTGTGCAAAGCTTGCACTAGTTGCTTGATTCTAATCGGTTAGAAAGTATTAAAATAAGTTTTCAAATAATAATTATTGAAATAGAAGCAAAGCCATTCTTCTCATTCATTGGTCCAATACTATTCTAACTGGTTTGGAGTCAAACATAATTTCAGCAAAGTGATATACTAATATCTTAAAATGAGAGGACATCACTAACACAATTTTCTTGGATTATTTTCAAAATAACCTGTAGCAAGAGGCATAGGATAGGACTTCTCTTCTTGAACCCTCATTTTTTCTCCTTCACCACCTCTCACTTAGAAAGATGGCATCGTATCTCATTTTACTGAGGTTGAAAACATGAAGATGATTGATTCTATCTTTTCCTATGGTTGCTTATTCCTATCCTTACCTCTACAGTCTCTGTCTCTTTGTCTCCTTGTCTCTCCCTACTTCTACTTCTCTTTCTCTCTCATATACATACATACATATACACAAATATACATGTATGTATTTGAAAGCTCTTCATAATGTGTGCGCACACACACACATATGCACACATATTTTGTTTTTTTTACAGATTTTGTCATTGTGTACACTACATCCAATGATGCAGTTTTTAACCCATTCACAATTTTTTCATCCTGTAAACTTCTGTTCATGTCCTCAAAAATTATTCCATGAGGCATCCACCCAACATATCACATCCCTCCTTCTAGATCTCTTGACATTGCATAGGTACCAATGTAATACTACTACTACTACAGCAAAATTTGTACATGACCAACCTACCTTTTTTGAATCATGTATGCCTGCTGAAACTTGCTATGCAAGTTTATATGTACAATTATTCATTATAATTATTCATTATAATTATTCATTATAAATGTTTATATGTATAATTACTTGCTACAGGGCATTTTCAGGTGCTATGTATATCTACTGCCTTTAGGGTGGCTCATAAATTTGATTATTAAGAAATTTTGACATTTTGCTATGTATAAATTACAAAAAAAAATAATCCTCTAATGTATCTGTGATCTGAACAATATATTTCTTGGAATGATACAGTTTACAACCCATCCCTTTCTGTTCATCTTGTACAACTTTGGTCCATGCTACCACATAAATTCATCATAGTATATCCACCCAAAATGATAGAACTGTTCCTCACATTCTATGATATTGAACAGATGAAAAAGGAAGATGTGGTAGTATTGGTTGTTCCTCTATTTCACTGTATGATCAGCCGAGCTTTTGTTCCAGGTGTTTATATATCTGATGACATCCATTATACCAATTCTCCTATGTAATTCCCCATTTATAATATATTATAGCATATTCACTGCCACTATGAGGCTTTCTATTGCCCTTGGTTGATACTCAAATTCAAATATCCATAAACTATTATTCTATGATACAGCCATAAACATTAATGGAAGAATGTTTGTGTTTAAAAAGATGAGTTGTTGTTAGAGGTTTATGCATAGGAATAGGGACAGGATCTGTGATTTCATCAATATTAGGAACTCCCAGGTAAGAAAACTCTCTGTATGTACCTCGGGACCTTCTCTGAATCATATACTCTTAGAGAGCTACCTAAAGCACTGAGATGATAAGTAACATGCTCAGGGTCACTCAGCTAACATGGGTCGGAGGTGGCACCCAGGTCTTCCTGGCTTTGAGTTCATCTGTCAATCCCATATACTATGCTGCTTCTAAAGGAATAAGCTTAGTTTCATTAAAAGTTCTTGACAATTTCTAAAAGAAATTATTCCTCTCATTTGCTTGTGTTCAAATTCTCTGCCAATATCATTGTCCATTTCCAGGTTCTGCCTCAGATACATTTACTAGAAAATGAGCTTTATAGGTTGTATATTCAATTGTGTGTAATTATCTAGACAATAAGCATTCTTTATCCACTTGGTTTTTCTTTTGTGGACAGCTTGTCCAAATTCATTCCAGTGATTATTATGAATCTTATTTAAGAAGCTTTTTATAATGTTCTGGGGTTTGGAAAAAAAAAAGGAAGGAAAAGACCATAAAATGGTACTGATTGTACACATTTAAAATTTTATAATATGAAACATGAAGATAGTAACAGTGAAAGAGCTAGATGAGATATTGTCTTTCAAAGACTTCTCAGAGTTTCCCCTCAGGAGTGTCCTGGGTCACACTCCACTAATTCCTTCATGATCAATCCTCTAGGGTCAGCCTAGACTGAAGTAAATTAATCACAGAGATAGGATAGGGGTAGAACCTAAAAGAGGAAGATCAGGAAAATTGGGGGAGAGTTTCAATTAAAGAGGCCCTTAAGTGGCTCCTTGAAGGGGTGTCTCAATAGATTATCCTCAGTCCTTATTGGGATGTGATCTTGCCTAACGTCAGAGGTATGAAAGAATAAGGGACCAACAGCAAGGGATTTAGGGAGGACACCAGAGAACTGGATTTATAGAATGGAAAAGATTTATAAGTAATATGTTTACAACAAGGACATGATAGAAAAATCAACAGTGAATGATAAAGAAAGATGACTAAAGAGTAGAAATGGGTAATCATTCAAAGAAAGGAGCACAAGCCTTTCACAATAAAGGCAACTGAGACAAAATTCTGGAGGAAGGTGAATGTATGACAATTTCTATAAGCCCCACTGAAATAATAATAGAGATATTCCAAGAATGTTTAGGACTGTTCAGAAAAATATACAATGAAATGAAAATATCAAATAAATGTAGACAAAGTTAAGAAAAAATCAATAAGACTAAAAAATATAAAAGGTCTATAAAAAACAAACAAACAAACAGACACACTCTTCCCAAAAGTAGATTCTCTAAAATGTAGAGTGACAATATTAGAAGGTGAAGGCAAATTAATTGAATGAAATAAAAAGACAATTAATACTAGAAAAATTACAACACAAAGCTACAACTAGAAATATAGATCTTTCAGGAGAAAAAAACACATGAGTAAGGGATGGAGGGATGAGATTACTGCTCAGATCAGTTGATATCACAAGGTACAAACACACAAGATAAGATTTTAGTGTGTAAAACCGTGTGATCCCTTTATGAGATATGAATACTAATCTGACTCAAGAAGTGAATAGTTGTGATTGGCTAAACAACAAGATAACCAGATCTCTGGGGCATTTAAAGAGCTAAGTTCTGTACAAATTCAGAACACTTAAAGAGTTGGAGTGATTGTAAGCTTAAAGCTACTTATTGAGACCACTACAAGGAAGGGAGGATTTTTTCTTCTCTTCCACTCATTCATATCAGTCACTTAAATTTAAAGAACTACTAAACCAATAGGAAACAATGCATCCACCAGGGATCAGACACACTCTCTACAGACAGATACAGTTACAGAGGAGTAATCAGTCTAAGAAATAAATATCGGAGAGTTGGACTTGGGAGAAGAGCAGAGCCTTGGGAACCCAATTTAGCAAAATGCCCCACAGAGACACAGTACCCAAGGGAAGTTATATGAGGTCTCTTTGAAGACAGTAAGGACTTCCAGACCTGAGAGTACCAGGTGTTATGAGTTGCTTTGGCATTTTGCCTACACATATTCCTCCTCACCATTGTACTCTATTTGAACCCATGCTTCCCATAGTAATGCGAATTGTGTGAATTTTGGAGGAGATGAGTGAGGAAATATTTATAACTACTTGTTCTTTTCTTACTGGATATTTACTAATGGAAAGCACACTAGATGAGACCCCCATGAACTATTATGTTAGGAGCATAGATCTACTGGATTAGCCCTAGAATTTGAGGTGGCAGGTATCAGCCTCCCTCTAGGTATACAATCTGGTAGTTTAGGTGCACTACCAGGGTGTTATATAATACTCATAAGAGGAAAGCTGGGGACTATGAAGGAATCCTCATGAGGATAGCTATCAGATATAATCATGGCAGAAGCCCTTTGAAAGTACTATTGAAGCTTTGTGAAAAGGCATTGGAAGATTATATTAACATGTAAGGGCATGTAAATTAGATGGGAAAAATTAATTATAAATTTTATTGGCATGTAATAAACCTTAAAAATTACATCTCTAAAGTATTTAATATGTAATATATCCTCCTTTTGCTGCATTCTTTTGTTTTATACTTTGCTGTGCTATTAACAAGATTCTGACATGTTTTCTTTAATTTTACATCATGAAACCAGACTTTAAAAACAATAGATTTGAGGCAGATAGGTGGAATTAGGAGGACCTGAGTTCAAATTCAACCTCAGACACTTGATACTTACTAGCTGTGTGACCCTGGGAAAGTCACTTAACCCCCATTGCCTCACCAAAAAATAAAACAAACAAACAAACAAAAAAGCCCAATAGATTTTAAGCATGCCTTTGACAGACAATCTATTTTTTCTAAATCTAGTCTTAATTTGATCCTATACAGTTTTGAAAAGGCTAAAAATAGGCCGTGTTACCAGGCTACTGAGATATTATCTGGAAGATTCTCTCTCTTCTATGACCTTCTCACTCTGGAAGATCCTTCCACCCCTGTAGTCTACTTTTTCCATTTGATAAATTCATCCTAGAACCTCCATGGGATGTACCCATGGCAGCCATGTTCACCATGTATCAGGCTGAGCTCCAGAATCTCCAGACCACTTTGATATCGTACCCCCACATGAGCACTTTCTCTCCCTATCACCTAACCTTTCACCTTCCTTGCATGTATTTTCTTCCTTCATTATAATACAAGCTGCTTGAGGTCAGGGATTATTTTAATTTTTTCTGTTACTTGTATGTCCAGTGTTTAGCATAATACCTCCTACAAAGAAGTATTTGACTAAAAATTTGTTGTCTTGACTTTATCTTGTTATCTTGGGTAAATTCCTTTATCTTTCATTATGTATACAATGGGATAGAGGTATGTTGTAGTGTTGTATATCTTTATGGGAATTTCTGTAACTGGAATAATTTCATTTCCCAAAATGTTTATCAGAGTTGATCATGGTCACATTGGGGATAAGACTGCTGGGCTTGTTAACAGTAAAAATTCTCCAAACAGGTATTTTGGGTTATGATGAAGTTGCCCACATCTTATAATTTTATCTTGATTATTTCTGACACTGAGTTTAATATCACCTTGAATTTTAAAAGTAATTTTCTTTAAATGTCTTTTTTTTCTATTTTGGTACCCCCCTTTTCATACTACTTTGCCAATAGCAAATTCTTTTTCTTAGTATTTGTTAGGGGTTTTTGTTTGCTTATTTATTATTCTTTTTGCTTTTTTAATTTTTTCCCCTAATTTCAAGAAGCCTATACTGCATCAAATAACTACTCTAGATTCCAGGTCCCCTCTGAAGGACTTCATTTATTTTTTGAAAACTAATTAGGTGGTATTGCCTCAATAATTCATCAGTTTGGGGTGTTCTCTTTCTTTTTAACCTCACTTTCCAATGAGCTTCAGTGTAATGAAACTATTTCACTGTGGACTTGAACAATTCTTAAACTGCCTGATTTTTCCACAAACCACCACCAAAATATCTTTAACAGTCATTGATTCTTAGGTACACTTTAAGGACAAAAACATTTACATATTTCCTTGGAGTAATAACCATTCATAAAATCCAGAATTAAGAACACAATAAAAGAGAGCAATGAAATCCATTTTATTCTAAAAAAAATAGATGTTTAAAATAGCATGTTGTATTTACAAGTGAAAAAATAAAAGGTGAGAATATCATTTTAGTGGTGAATTCCTCATTTGTATCCTTCCCTCATCTGTTGGATATATCCCAAGGCTATGTCTGATTGCCCTCTCCCCTCTCCTTCCCTTCTTATCTCTTTCCTTTTTCCCTTTCTTCTCCTCTCTTCTCCTACTTTTATATTGTCTCTCTTGGTGACCTCATCAGCTATCATATATTCAATTATCATCTCTATACCAATGATGCCAAAATCTATGAATCAAAATTTATCATCTCCTGAGCTCTAATCCTGCATTGCAAGGACTGACTATTGGGCATTCCAAATGGAATATTCCATAAGCATCTCAAATTAAACATGTACAAAACATAATTCATTATCTCCCCTATCCTCAAATTGACCTTTTTCCCTAGCTTTACTTTTTCTATTAAAAGCAACATTATTATTGCTGTCACCCACATTCTTAACTTTGGAATTATACACAACACCTCCTCTTCCCTCAACCTATGTATCCAATCAGTTGGCAAATCATATCTATATGAAAGGTTCCCAACGTTTTTTTTTAATATGTCATAAAACCCCTTTGGCAGTCTGGTAAAGCCTATTGGCCCCTTCTTAGAATAATGTTTTTAAATGTATAAAATTAGGGGGCAGCTAGGTGGCACAGTGGATAGAGCACTGGCCCTGAAGTCAGGAGGACTTGAGTTCAAATCAGGCCTCAGACCAAACACTTGACACTTACTGGCTATATGACCCCAGGCAAGTCACTTAACCCCAATTGCCAAAAAATAATGTATAAAATTAAATACATATCATTAGAAAAGTAACCAATTACATTAAAATGTAGGTATCAAACTATGTTTAAAAAAATCATAGACTCCAGGTTAAAATTTCTTTAATTCCATTGTACAATACATTAGTAGATACTGAGTGTTTTACTATGTTCAAAGTACCTTGTTCATCAGAGACTAAACCTCATCTAATAAGCCTCTACAAACTGAGCTAGGCTTGCCCTGATTAAAACACACACACACACACACACACACACACACACACACACACACACAAGAGTGGTATATGATCATGATGGGATACTACTGTGTTATAAGAAATGATGAGCACATTGATTTTAGAAAAAAAGTATGGATAGACTTGCACAAAATAATGAAGAATGATGTTAGTAGAACCAAGAGATTGTTGTATACAGTAATAGCAATATTGTTTGAAGAACATCTTTGAGTGACTAAGTTGGTTTGACTATTATAAATACCCAAATTAATTACGGAGTACCTATTAAGATACTATCTGCATCCAGAGAAAGAATTGTGGGCAGTAGCATGTACAGAATAATTTTACATCTATACATACACATCTATACATACACACACATCTATACATACACATACACATATGTGTATTTATATGTAAAGATATATATTTATACATGTACAAATATATACATATTTATGTATTATATGTATAAATATGTATGTATATGTGTGTGTATTTGTGTCTAATGGTAGTCATCTCTAGGATGGAGGAGAGGGAGGAAAAGAAAGGGGATAAAAAGAAAGTTACATGATAATTTTATTATATGTTTAAAAAGAATAGCAAGTTGTATATATTTGCAGTTTCATGTGCAATCATCTTTTTTATTCTCTTATGGAAATGCTTGTTTTATTTCATAAATTAAAATTATATATATGTATATGTGTATACATCTGTCTATATATCTATGTCTTGTCTATATCTATCCATAATTCAATCCAAACCTGAAGCATTTCTTATTTGGTTAGGTCTGTCAGAGCTTACACTTTATTGGTGTTGACTTCAAAAATTGAGGATCAAATCCATGCTATGATGAGGCATTAAACAGGGGGCTTCAGTGGTTAGACACTTAGCAGGCACTTAGCAAATACTTATTGATGGATTGAATAGATGGAAGAACACAAATTTTCCTCCCTTCATTTATTGTTAAAAACTTCAAGTATTTCTTTTAGATTATTTGGACAAAGGAGATACTGATCATCTATTTTAAATATTTTATAACCATTAAAAGAGCCACAGTGAGAAATGTGCCTTATTTTGTTCCCCACCCCTTTCCAAATTGTTTTATTTGGTTTGGCATTAAAGCAGCAGGAGGTGAGAACAAAGAATCACATTCGATTTTATTGCCCAACCACATCAAGAAAGTGTTTCAGGATTGGCTCTCTTTTAGATTTTAGACTTAGTGATAAATAAAATGCTTTTGCCTAACCCTTTTTAAGAGGACAGTCTATCAATATTTAATTTAGCTGGCCAGAAAATGCATTAACATTACATAAAATAATTTATGAGACTGACTTAGTCTTGGATCTCCCTATTAAATGTAGTTAAAATAGATCAACAGCAATGTATTGTGTTTTTGTTATCTTAATAATTCTAATTAACTTTTGGTAATTGCTGAGAATCTGCATCTAACTAAAAAGGGCCATTTTTCATGGTTATTGTTTTCAGCAGGCAGCAAAGGAATGAATAAAATAAGTTTTATGAGAAATTAAACTTAATTCAAAGCAACAAAGCTTTCATTCTTATTGGAGAACATAAAGTTCACCAATGGATATGACCATTTATTTACATTTGAAAGACAAAAGCATTCTTTAAAACTTTATGAAAGTGTAATAATTTTTAAAAAATCCATCACAGTAGAACCATCATGTGATCCTTCAGAATTTCTTCCGATTACTGCTAATTACTGAGATGTGCAGCTGCAACTGTAGCTTCCTCCCTTGTGAGCAGCCCACTCTTTTTGGTGTCTAATTCATTTTTTAATACTGCAGTCCAGTTTTTTTACATCATTCTTGAAATAATTGTGATGAATTGCAAAGTAATTAATAAAGAATTGAGCTACCTCAGTGTTTCAGATGAATTCCAATTGCAGTCAGTGTCACAGAACAACTTGGTATTTGCTCATTGACCTGGGGAAATTGAGCTGTTGATCTTTCTCCTTTGCTAAAGACCTCATGCTCATGTCATAGAAGAGATGGTTATAATTAGTTTGTGCCAATGCTTCTGCAAATAATTTGTGACTCAAACTGGCAGGTTCTCCAAAGGGTTTTGCATCCAAAGGTTGGTCATCTAGGGCCATTCATTGGATAACAGGCCTTGGGAATATTATTGAGAAAACTATGTAGATGGCAGAGTATGGTCCACATAGGAATAAAGAAGCAATAATAATGTATTCAGATACATTCTTTCTAGAATTCTAAGGGGTACTGAATTACTTAAAATAATAATATTTTATAAAACATAAAAACATAATAATTTAATCCTTTGTCATAGTCTATAGCTCTTAGAATAGTTTGTAGGAATATACCTTGGTTCTGCATTTACCCCAGACCCACATAATTTCTGTCAACATGGGTAATTTGCTGAAATGCTTAAGCTTCCAAATGACTTGTTAATTTAGTTTTATTTTTCATTACTTTGTATTTGACAAATATTACTGTATCTCCACTATCTCCTAAGTTTAAAGAAAAAGCTTACCTAACATCAAATAAGCATATTCAAATAAAAAGAAACCAAATAACCCATTCTTCAATGGGCAGCAGTGAGTAAAACACACCTTGTGACTTGATAACATCCAGTTTCAAACCTGACTTCATTATTGTTAGCAAAACTTTTTTATGTTCCTCTGGAAATTTCATGTGTGCTTATAAGAATCATTCAAGATGGTCAACTGCAATCTTTTTGTTTTTGTTTTGGCTAGGCAATGGGGTTAAGTGACTTGCCCAGGGTCATACAGCTAGTAAGTGTTATGTATCTGAGGTCTCATTTGAACTCAAGTCCTCCCGAATCCCAGGCCGGTGCTCTACCCACTTCACCACCTAGCTGCCCCAACAGCCATCTTTTCTGACAGGCCTTAGGAGAGTCTTTTCCTTTGTTCTGGATGAGTGCCATGAGGAGATAACATAGATCTATATTGTCATCAGGATAAAAAATACAACCCTTGTACTCCTAAATAGAAAAATCCTTATTATTGTTCTCTTCTTATAACCATTACTTGATGATTTCTTATATGATAAGGTCTGTGACTATACTTTCTCATTCTCAGGAAGATAAGGAGCATTCATATCCCCTCTTTTCTGGAAAGGTCTCAAATCTTTTTTTAATCTCATTTGTAGAGTTGCCTTTGCCTTCTTTTTGTAATACTTCTTTCCTATCCTGTCAATGGTTAAATCTTCCCTCTTCTGCTTCAGAGCCTTTTTTCCTACTCCCCACTGAAGACCCACTTCTCTCTCACTTAGGAATATTTTATTCTATTTACCAACCTGGAGTTTCAGAACCATTCTTTGCCTCCCTTCACCTTCTCTTGTAGGAACAAGATTAACCTACACTTGAATACAGATAACAGTCACTTGGCTGTGGGAAAACATACAAACATTAGTCACTTGATGCAGGTCATTGCACAATTCCACTACTCTCTTTTCTGGTTAAGATTTAATTAATTAATTAATTAATTAATTTTTAATTTTTAGGCAATTGGGGTTAAGTGACTTGCACAGGGTCACACAGCTAGTAAGTGTCAAGTGTTTAGTCTGAGGCCAGATTTGAACTCAGGTCCTCCTGACTTCAGTGCCTTGTGGTTAAGATTTTTATGCTTAACTTTAGCAAAGTTGCAGGTTATAAAATAAACCCTCATAAATCATTGGCATTTTCCATATAATACCTCAGAGTTGTTTTGATTTGCATTTCTCTAATCAGTAGTAATTTAGAGAATTTTTTCATATGACCATAGACAGCTTTAATTTCTTCATCTTAAAACTGCCTATTCATATCCTTTGACCATTTATCAATTGTGGAATGACTTCTATTCTTACAAATTTGACATAGTCTTCTATATATTTTAGAAATGAGGCCTTTATCAGAGATACTGGTTGTAAAATTTTTTTCCCAGTTTTGTACTTTCCTCCTAATCTTGGTTGCATTGGCTTTGTTTGTACAAAAACTTTTCAATTAAATGTAATCAAAATTATCCATTTTGCATTTCATAATGTTCTCTATCTCTTGTTTGGTCATAAATTGTTCTGTTCTTCACAAATCTGACAGGTAAACATACCTTAACTAACAAATGGTCAAATGATATGAACAGGTAGTTTTCAGTTGAAGGAATCAAAGCTATCTATAGTCATATGACAAAAATACTCTAAATCAGTATTGAGTAGAAAAACGCAACTGAAAACAACTCAGAGCTACCACCCCACATCTATCACATTAACTAAAATGAAGGGGAAAGCTACAAATGTTGGAGGGGATACAGAAAAATTGGGACACTAATTTGCTGTTGGTACAATTGGAAACTAGTCCAGCCATTTTGGACAACAATTTGGAATTATGCCCAAAGAGTTATAAAATAACCTATACCCTTTGACACTGCAGTACCATTATTAGGCCTGTTTACCAACATGATTAGGGGAAAAGGAAAAGAACCTGTATGTTCTAAAATATTTATAGCAGCTCTCTTTGTGGTGTCAAAGAACTGGAAATTGCAGGGATACCTGTCAATTGGGGCATGGCTGACCAAGCTGTGGTATAGGATTGTGATGAAATACTATTTCTTAAATGATGAGCTCAATGATTTTAGAAAAAAAAGTACATGGGAAGACTTGCATGAGATAATGAAGACTGAAACGAACAGAAGCAAGAGAATGCTGTACACAGGAATCCCAATATTATTTTAAGGACAACTTTGAGCAACCAAGTCATTTTGACCATTATAAATACTCAAATTAACTACAAAGGACCTATGAAGGAAGATGCTATTTCCATTCAGAGAAAGAATTGATAAATAGAAGTATGTATAGTATGAATATGTGTGTGTGTGTATGCGTGTGTACATACACACACATACATATATGTGTCTAATGGTAGCCATCTCTAGGGCAGGGGAGGGGAGGGAAGAAAAAAAGAAAGTTACATGATAACTTTATTAAATATTTAAAAGGGAAAATAGGTTGTACATAATAGACTTGCAGTTTAACATGCAAAAAAGAGTTAGGTCTTAAAAATGAGTTTCTGTTGAAAAAACAATGAAATTATTGCATCCTGAAATGAAAAAATAAATATATAACTTGCCCCACTCTATCAATCCATTCTATCATTTTGCTTTATCCTCTCATTGACCCACTTATATTTCCTTACTTACCTTGTCTGTTCTTGACAACTATCTTTTCCTTTTATTTCTTTAGTTTTCCTTCTTTAGGTTCTAATTTTTTTTTTTTTGGTGAGGCAATCCAGGTTAAGTGACTTGCCAAGGGTCACACAGTAAGTGTCATGTGTCTGCAGGCAGATTTGAACTCAGGTCCTCCTGACTCCAAGGCCGGAGCTTATCTACTGTGCCACCTAGCTGCCCCTAGATTCTACTTCTTAATGGTTCTTAAGTATGCTTAATCTTTTTTCTCTTTCAACTAAGAAGTAAAATCTTCACTAGAAGAATAAGCAGTGACTTGCTTAAGCTCTACTCCAAACCCCTCCAAATACTCATAATAAATGGCTCTAAACAAATTCTGAAGCAGCAGAACCCCCAAAAAGACAGAGTGAAACAAATTTCCAGCCCAAGACAACCTGGAAGATTGATCAGAAAGGTATATCGTGCCTGGCTGGGGGCACAGCACAGTGTGGCTTGGGCACTCAGGCCTCAGCAAACCTGGAGCAGGCCTCAGAGGACTGAATCTCGGGCAGCTGTGGAGGTTTCCAGACTCCTCAATCCACGAATACCAAAGACTACTTAGAAGGTCAGTGGGAAAAGTCTGTTTCTGCAGTGCTCAGAGAGGAAGGTGGGGTTTCAGCTCCATTCCCCAAGAGCCTGGCCCTGGTGGGAGTAACTACTTCCAGAGCTTCCATCCCACAAACTGAGGGGAAATCCAGTGGCTGATCAGAGAGGGATTGCAGGGATCTCTTTGCCAGTGCTGAGGCAGGAATCTCTTGCTTTCACCGTGTTGGGATCTGGGTCACAGTTCTGGGCAGAGGTGCTGGGGTGAGGAGGAGCCCCTGGCCTGGAGGAGGTTGTAGTGGAGAGGAGCCGCTTCCCATAGTTACAGGACAGAAAGCAATACTTGTGGTCACAGGCCAGGAAAGGAGTAAACACCTTGCCCCTTATCATAACACCTTGGGGGAACTGAAAATTTACAGGTCACTAGAAGCATCTCTGAAAACAGATATATAAACCCCTGAAACTTGGGACAGTACACTCTCCACATTAGAAGCAGACTCTTACCTTAACAAAGAGTTTAAAGCTCAAGTAATTGGCCAGGATCATGAGCAAGCAGTGCAAAAAGAGTAAGACTATATTATCTTACTTTGGTGAAAAAGAAGATCAAAATGTACAACCAGAAGAAGACAACAAAGTCAAAGCTCCTACATCCAAAGCCTCCAAAAAAATATGAATCAGTCTCAGGCCTTGCAAGAGCTCAAAAGTGATTTTGAGAAGCAAGTAAGGGAAGTAGAGGAAAAACTGGGAAGAGAAATGAGAGTGATGCAAGAAAATCATGAAAAACAAGTCAAAGCTTGCTAAAGGAGACCCAAAAAAATACTGAAGAAAATAACACCTTAAAAAACAGCCTAACCCAAATGGCAAAAGAGGTCCCAAAAGCCAATGAGGAGAAAAATGCCCTAAAAAGAAAAATTGGCCAAATGGAAAAGGAAGTCCAAAAGATTACTGAAGAAAATACTTCCTTAAAAATTAGAATAGAGCAATTGGAAGATAGTGACTTTACGAGAAATCATGACACAGTATAGAACAAATCCAAAAGAATGAAAAATTAGAAAACAATATGAAATATCTCATTGGAAAAACAACTGACCTGGAAAATAGATCCAGGAGAGAGAATTTAAAAATTATTGGACTATCTGAAAGCCATGATCAAAAAAAAGAGCCTAGACATCATCTTTCAAGAAATTATTGAGGAAAACTGCCCTGATATAGTAGAACCAGAGGGCAAAATAGAAATTGAAAGAATCCACAGATCTCCTTCTGAAAGAGATCCCCAAAGGAAAACTCCTAGGAATATTGTAGCCAAATTCCAGAGTTCCCAGGTCAAGGAGAAAATATTACAAGCTGCCAGAAGGAAACAATTCAAGTACTGTGGAAACACAATCAGGATAACACAAGATTTAGCAGCTTCTACATTAAAGGACCACAGGGCATGGAGCATAATATTCTGGAGGGCAAAGGAGATAGGATTACAACCAAGAATCACCTACCCAGCAAAACTGAGTATAATCCTTCGGGAGAAAAAATGGTCATTCAGTGAAATAGAGGACTTTCAAGCATTCTTGATGAAAAGACCAGAGCTGAGTAGAAAATTTGACTTTCAAATACAGGACTCAAGTGGAACATGAAGAGGTAAACAGGAAAGAGAAATCATAAGAGACTTATATAAGATTGAACTGTTTACATTCCTGCATGGAAAGATGATATTTATAACTCATGAGACCTTTGTCAGTATTAGGGTAGTTGAAGGAGAAAAATTGTTATCTATGTATAGATAGATAGATAGATAGATAGATAGATAGATAGAGAGCACAGGGTGAGTTGAAGATTAAGGGGTCATATCTGGAGAATAAAATTAAGGGATGATAGAGGATTATATTAGGAGATGAAGAAAGGGAGAGGTAGAATGGGGTAAATTATCTCACAAAAAAAACTGAAAAGTCTCTTACAGTGGAGGGGAAGCAGGGGAAGGTGAGAGGGAACAAGGGAATCTTATTCTCATAGGATTTGGCTTAAGGAGGGAATAACATCACATTCAATTGGGTATGGAAATCTGTCTTACCTACAGTAAAATAGGGGGAGAAGGGGACAAGAGAGCAGGGGGATAATAGAGAGGAAGGCAGATTGGGAAAGGGGTAATCAGAAGTAAATACTTCTGAAGAGGGACAGGGTCAAAAGAAAGAATAGAATAAATGGGAGGGCAGGATAGGATTAAGGGAAATAGAGTTAGTTTTTCACAACATGTCTACTATGGATGTGTTTTGCATAACTGCATATGTACAACCTACATTGAGTTGCTTGCCTTTCCAATGAGGGTGGGTGGGGAGGGAGGAAGAGAGAAAATTTGAAACCTAAAGTTTTAAAAACATATGTTTAAAAAAATATTTTCACATGCTACTGGGAAATAAGAAATACAGGAGATGGGGTACAGAAGTCTATCTTGGCCTACGGGAAAATAGAAGGGGAAGGGGATAAGAGAAGGGGAGAGAGATAGAAGAGAGGACAGACGAGGGGAAGGAATATTCAGAATGCATGCCATCTTGGGGTGAGGAGAGGGGTGAGATGGGGTGAAAATTTGGCACTCAAAAACTTGTGGAAGTGAATGCTGAAAAGTAAAAATAAATAAATTTATATTTAAAAAAAATTTCTGCAATTTCTTCAGATTTCTTCTCCTCAAATTCAAATTCTGTCTCACCTCATTTGTACAAAACCTTAAGAATCACTGACATGATATCTTTTACCTTATTCACCTCATGTCCATTACTTTTGCCCCACAGAAGCCAAAAGGAGATAATGGTTGATATCCTAGTCCATTTTCTCATCCTTATAATTCACCTCTTCATTTTATAAATGAAGCTGTATTTATAGATGGCAGCTTTGTGGTATGGTGGATAGATTACTAGACTTTGAATAAGCTAGATCCAAGATCCTGCCTTAGACATTATCTGTGTGATGCTGGACAAGTTTCATTTAAAGTCTATCTAATTCAGTTTCCTCATCTGTAATAAAGGGACAATAATAATACTTATAACCCAAGGTTATTGTGAGATCAAATAAGATAATATTTGTAAAATGCTTTGCAAATCTTAAAGTTCTTTATAAAAACTAGTTATTTATTACAGAGGTAGTCATGTGGTTCAGTGGATAGAATACTGTTAAAGGAGTTGGGAAGACCTGGGTTCAAATCCTGCTTCAGACACTTATAAAACAATGTGACTTTGGGCAAGTCACTTAATTGTTGCCTGCCTTGGTTTCCTCATCTGTAGTATGGGAATAATTGTAGTACATAAATACCAAGTATGTTGTGAGGATCAAATGAGATAATAGTTGTAAAATGCTTTCCAACCTTAAAGTCCTATATGAACATTAGTTTTTTTTATTAAAATAGTAGTTACATGACTCAGTGACTAGAATCCTGGAGAAGTAGTAAGGAAGGTTGGAGTTCATAACCTACCTCAGACTCTTACAAGCTGATAAGACCTAGGCAAATCACTTAACCTCTGACTCCCTCAATTTTCTCATCTTTAAAAGGGATAAAATAATCTCACCTCCCTCCAGGGTTGTAGTGAGAATAAAATGAGATAATTATTATAAAAACAATTTGGAAAATTGGAAGTGCTATGTAAATCTTAGTTTGATGATGGTGGTGAGGAAGAGGAGGTGGAGGAAAATGAGGAAACTAAGATCCAGAAAGTAAAATAACTTGCTGAGTTCCACACAGGTAAAAAAAAAATTGTAGAGACAGGATTTCATTCAAGGTTCTTTGATTTCAAGTCTAGCCCTGTTTCAATTGTCTCAAAGGAAGTAGGGACAGAATACTGCATGGTGCCATATAGAGCTTTTGCAGAATTTGGGGTGGAAAAATACTTTAGAGAGGTGAAACATCATCCACAGTATAATGAGCCTTCATGTCATGTAAGAGCCTTAAGACAAGATGACAACAAACAATATACTGGGGTAATTTTCAAGAAATGCCTTGAAATAATTCAACTAAAATGCTACCCTTATGTTTCATTATATTATAGAGACGATCCTGAGTTGATAAATGTTCTTCTATTGGAGCACAGACTCTGTCAGCTTTTTCCATGCTGGAGAGGCTTGAGTATGGGCATAGGGATGGATATGAGGTATCTTGTTTGAGGATATACAGAAGCAATAAAACTTAGTGAAGAGAGAGCTATACTCAAAGCCCCAAAGAACTATGACTTCAAGTCTCTCTCTGACTCTTACTGGCTTCGTAATTCTGCAAAAGTCCCTTAATGTCTTAGTGCTCCAGGAAACCCTTAGATTATAAGTAGCAGAAAAGGCTCTGACCTGAGGAGCCTACTATGAGAGTAAAAGTTTCTTCACTCAACAGTTCTTGTATTGGGCCACATAGGTGGTGCAGTGAACAGAGCTCTGTCCTCGGGCTCAGGAGGACCTGAGTTCAAATCCAGTCTCAGACACGTAACACTTACTAGCTGGGCAAGTCACTAAACCCCAATTGCCTTGCCAAAAAGCAAAAAAAGAAAAATCACAGACCCAGTCCATGCACACACATACATGTGTGCATATATATATATATATATTATATATATATATATATATATATATATATATATATATATATATATATAATTTCTTAAAAATTATACATGTACACATATATGTATAGATGTAGCTATATAGTGATGCCTATCTAGCTATACTATATATATATATACATATATATATATATATGTATATATATATATACATATATATATGTGTGTGTGTGTGTGTATGTGTATGTATGTATGTATGTATGGTGTACATGGAAATATAAATATATAGGAGTATGACTATAATTAAAGCTTAAAACTGAGCTAAGACTCTTGGAACACACTGTATATCACCCCGCAGATACACACACACACACACACACACACACACACACACACACACATACATCTATATACACACATATATGTGTATGTGTGTGTATACATATAATGCACATATATGCATAAAAGGAATTTTTTGGTATTAGAAAGAACATTATGAATGGAAACAGCCAACCCTTGTAATAACCCTTGTTATCCCACTACTTCATGCTCATTTGACATTGTGCAATAACAAATCTGAGGATGAGGATAAATAATAGAAACTTCAGCAAATGTGAGGAAAAAGGAAAACAGGTGGAAACAACACCTGAGAGTAGTTTCTTTATTGCCCCAATTTTATTAATTTATTTATTTTTAGTTTGCAACATTCACTTACACAAGATTTTGAGTTCCAAATTTTCACCCCACCTCATCCCTCCCCACACCCCAAGATGGAGTGCATTCTGAATATCCTTTCCCCTAGTGTGCCCTCCCTTCTCTCTCCAACCCCCTCCCCCTTATCCTATCCTCTTCCCCTTCTATTCTTCTGTAGGGCAGGATAGATTTCTATACTCCATTGCCTGTTTATCTTATTTCCCAGTAGCATGTGCAAACAATTTTTAATGTTTGTTTTAAAACTTTGGGTTCCAAATTTTCTCCCTTCCTCCCTCTGCATCCATCCTCATTGAGAAGGCAAGTAACTCGACACAGGTTATACATAGTAGTCATGTCGTAAAAAACTAACTATATTTCACTTCATCCTATCCCATCCCCACCCGGTTTATTCTATTCTCTCTTTTGACTCTGTCCCTCCTTGGAAGTGTTTGCTTCTGATTACCCCCTCCCCCAATCTGCCCTTCCTTCTATTAACCCCCTGCTGTCTTATCCCCTTCCTCCCTATTTTCCTGTAGTAAGATAGATTTCCATACCCAATTGAGTGTGTATTTTATTAGTTCCTTAAGCCAAATCCAATGAAAATAATATTCATTCATTCCCTCTCACCTTCTCCCATTTCCCCTCTACTGTAAAAGCCTTTTCTTGTCTGTTTTATGAGATAATTTACCCCATTCTGCCTCTCCCTTTCTCTGTCTCCCAGAACAAGCCTCTCTCACCCCTTAATTTTATCCTACAGATATCACTCATTCATCTTCAACTCACCTTGTACTCTCTATCTATCTGTCTGTCTGTCTCTATCTATCTATATGTATAATTTTTCCCTCCAACTACCCTAATACAGACAAAGGTCTCATGAGTTACAAACATCATCTTTCCATGCAGGGATGTAAACAGTTCAACCTTAATAAGTCTCTTATGATTTCTCTTTCCTGTTTACCTCTTCATGCTTCTCTTGAGTCTTGTATTTGAAAGTCAAATTTTCTATTCAGCTCTGGTCTCTTCATCAAGAACACTTGAAAGTCCTCTATTTCACTGAATGTTCATTTTCCCCTGAAGGATTATACTCAGTTTTGCTGGGTAGAGGATTCTTGGTTGTAATCCTATCTCCTTTGACTTCCAGAATATTATATTCCAAGCCTTCCAGTCCCTTAATGTAGAAATTGCTAAATCTTGTGTTATCCTGATTGTGGTTCCACAATACTCGAATTGTTTCTTTCTGGGATGCTTGCAATATTTTCTCCTTGACCTAGGAACTCTGGAATTTGGCTACAATATTCTTAGGAGTTTTCCTTTGGGGATCTCTTTCAGAAAGTGATCAAGGGATTCTTTCAATTCCTATTTTGCCCTCTGGTTCTAGAATACTAGGTCAGTTTTCCTTGATAATTTCTTGAAAGATGATGTTTAGGCTCTTTTTTTATCATGGCTTTCAGATAGTCCAATAATTTTTAAATTCTCTCTCCTGGATCTATTTTCCAGGTCAGTTGTTTTTCCAATGAGATATTTAACATTGTTTTCTATTTTTTCATTCTTTTGGTTTTGTTTTACAATGTCTTGATTCCTCATAAAGTCACTAGATTCCATTTGCTCCATTCTAATTTTTAAGGAAGTCTTTTTTTCAGTAAGCATTTGTAATTCATTTTCCATTTGGTCAATTCTGCTTTTGAAGGCATTCTTCTCCTCATTGGCTTTTTGGACTTCTTTTGCCATGAGGTAGGCTATTTTTTAAGGTGTTATTTTCTTCAGTATTTCTTTGGGTCTCCTTTAGCAAGCTGTTGACTTGTTTTTCATGATTTTCTTGCATCATTTTTCTTCCCAGTTTTACCTCTTCTTCTCTTACTTACTTCTCAAAATCCTTTCTGAGCTTTTCCATGGCCTGGGTCTGATTCGTTTTTTTCTTGGAGGCTTTGGATGTAGGAGCTTTGACTTTGTTGTCTTCTTCTGGTACGTTTTGATCTTTGTCATCACAGAAAGATTCAATGGTCTGATTTTTTGTACCGTTTACTCATAATCCCAGCCAATTATTTGATTTTTAAACTCTTTGTTAAGGTAGGGGTCTGCTTACATTGTGGAGAATGTAGTGTCCCAAGCTTTGGGGGTTTTGTGCAGCTGTTTTCAGAGATACCTCTAGTGACCTGTAAATTTTCAGTTCTTCCAAGGTGCTAAGATAAAGGGTGAGGTTTTTACTCCTGTACTGGCCTGTGTTCTGGTCTGTGAGTGACCATAAGTACCCTTTTCTGCCTTGGAACTGTGAGAAGGATTCTCTCTGTGACCCAGAGCCAAGCACAAGCCAGAGATTCCTGCCTCAGCAGCAGCAAGGAGATCTCTGCAATCCCCCTCTGATCAGCCCCTCAATTTCTCCATCAGTCAGTGGGCTGAGAGCTTAGGAAGCAGCCCCCACCCTGGGTCTCCACCAGGACTGGGGCTGGCACCAAGCTTCTCTCTCACCTTGGTCACAGACATTTCCTACTGACTTTCTAAGTTGTCTTTGGTGCTTGTGCGTTGAGAAGTCTGAAAACCACCACAGCTACTCCAGGTTTCGATGAAGCCTGGTCTATGCCTGTGCACCCATACCGAACTGTGTTCTTCTCCCAGCCTGGCATATTGCATCTTTCCAATCAACCATCCAGGTTGTCTTCGGCTGGAAAAATGGCTCTAAACGAATTCTGAAGCAGCAGAACCCACAAAAAGACAGAGTGAGACAAATTTCCAGCACAAGACAATCTGGATGATTGATCAGAAAGGTGTATCGCACCAGGCTGGAAACAAAGCACAGAGTGCCATGGGTGTGCAGGCCTCCATGAACCTGGAGCAGGCCTCAGAGGACTGAATCTCGGGCAGCTGTAGAGGTTTTCAGACTCCTCAAACCACCAATGCCGAAGACAACTGAGAAGGTCAGTGGGAAAAGTCTGTTTCTATAGGTGCTGAGAAAGGAAAGTGGGGTTTCAGCTCCATTTCCCAAGTGCCTGGCCCTGGGGGGGGCAGCTGCTTCCCGAGCTTCCATCCCATAGACTGAGGGGGAATACAGTGGCTGATCAGAGAGGGATTGCAGGGATCTCTTTGCCAGTGCTAAGGCAGGAATCTCTTGCTTTACCCGTGTTTGGATCTGGGCCACAGTTCTGGGCTGCAGTGCTGAAGTGAGGAGGAGCGCTGGCTTGGCGGAGCTTGTAGTGGTTATGGAGAGGAACCCCTCCTCACAGTTACAGGACACAAAGAGTACTTGTGGTCACAGGCCAGGAAAGGAGTAAACACCTTGCCCTTATCATACACCTTGGAAGAACTGAAAATTTACAGGTCCTACAAGATCTCTGAAAACAGCTATACAAACCCCTGAAGCTTGGGACAGTACACTCTCCACATTGGAAGCAGACTCTTACCTTAACAAAGAGTTTAAAACTCAAGTAATTGGCTGGATCATGAGCAAGCAGTGCAAAAAGAGTCAGACTATATTATCTTACTTTGGTGAAAAAGAAGATCAAAATGTACAACCAGAAGAAGACAACAAAGTCAAAGCTCCTACATCCAAAGCCTCCAAGAAAAATATGAATCAGTCTCAGGCCTTGGAAGAGCTCAAAAGGGATTTTGAGAAGCAAGTAAGGGAAGTAGAGGAAAAACTGGGAAGAGAAATGAGAGTGATGCAAGAAAATCATGAAAAACAAGTCAACAGCTTGCTAAAGGAGACCCAAAAAAATACTGAAGAAAATAACACCTTAAAAAAAGCCTAACCCAAATGGCAAAAGAGGTCCAAAAAGCCAATGAGGAGAAAAATGCCCTAAAAAGAAAAATTGGCCAAATGGAAAAGGAAGTCCAAAAGATTACTGAAGAAAATACTTCCTTAAAAATTAGAATAGAGCAATTGGAAGATAGTGACTTTATGAGAAATCAAGACACAGTAAAACAAATCCAAAAGAAATGAAAAATTAGAAAACAATGTGAAATATCTCATTGGAAAAACAACTGACCTGGAAAATAGATCCAGGAGAGAGAATTTAAAAATTATTGGACTATCTGAAAGCCATGATCAAAAAAAGAGCCTAGACATCATCTTTCAAGAAATTATCAAGGAAAACTGCCCTGATATAGTAGAACCAGAGGGCAAAATAGAAATTGAAAGAATCCACAGATCTCCTCCTGAAAGAGATCCCCAAAGGAAAACTCCTAGGAATATTGTAGCCAAATTCCAGAGTTCCCAGGTCAAGGAGAAAATATTACAAGCTGCCAGAAGGAAACAATTCAAGTACTGTGGAAACACAATCAGGATAACACAAGATTTAGCAGCTTCTACATTAAAGGACCACAGGGCATGGAATAATATTCTGGAGGGCAAAGGAGATAGGATTACAACCAAGAATCACCTACCCAGCAAAACTGAGTATAATCCTTCAGGGGAAAAAATGGTCATTCAGTGAAATAGAGGACTTTCAAGCATTCTTGATGAAAAGACCAGAGCTGAATAGAAAATTTGACTTTCAAATACAGGACTCAAGTGGAACATGAAGAGGTAAACAGGAAAGAGAAATCATAAGAGACTTATTAAGATTGAACTGTTTACATTCCTGCATGGAAAGATGATATTTATAACTCATGAGACCTTTGTCAGTATTAGGGTAGTTGGAGGCAGAAAAATTATATGTATAGATAGATAGATAGATAGGTAGATAGATAGATAGATGGCACAAGGTGAGTTGAAGATTAAGGGGTCATATCTGGAGAATAAAATTAAGGGATGATAGAGGATTATACTAGGAGAAGAAGAAAGGGAGAAGTAGAATGGGGTAAATTATCTCACAAAAAAAATTGAAAAGTCTCTTACAGTGGAAGGGGAAGCAGGGGAAGGTGAGAGGGAATGAGTGAATCTTATTCTCATAGGATTTGGCTTAAGGGGGGAATAACATACACATTCAATTGGGTATGGAAATCTGTCTTACCCTACAGGAAAGTAGGGGGAGAAGGGGACAAGAGAGCAGGGGGATGATAGAGAGGAGGGCGGATTGGGAAAGGGGATAGTCAGAAGGAAATACTTCTGAAGAGGAACAGGGTCAAAAGAAAGAATAGAATAAATGGGAGGGCAGGATAGGATTAAGGGAAATAGAGTTAGTTTTTCACAACATGTCTACTATGGAAGTGTTTTGCATAACTGCACATGTACAACCTAATTGAGTTGCTTGCCTTTCAATGAGGGTGGGTGGGAGGGAGGAAGAGAGAAATTTGAAACCTAAAGTTTTAAAAACATATGTTTAAAAAAATTTTCACATGCTACTGGGAAATAAGAAATACAGGAGATGGGGTACAGAAGTCTATCTTGGCCTATGGGAAAATAGAAGGGGAAGGGGATAAGAGAAGGGGAGAGAGATAGAAGAGAGGACAGACGAGGGGAAGGAATATTCAGAATGCATGCCATCTTGGGGTGCAGGGAGGGGCAAAATGTGGTGAAAATTTGGCACTCAAAAACTTGTGGAAGTGAATGCTGAAAAGTAAAAATAAAGAAATTTATATTAAAAAATAAAAATAAAAAGTAGCAGAAAAAAAGAAAGGCTAAATGAGTTACAGGAGGAAATGAAACTATTATAGTGGGGGACTTCTATTTAACTCTCTCAAAGGCAGAGAAATCTAACTATAAAATAAATAAGAAAAAAAAGAAATGAATAGAATTTTAGAAACATTAAATAGACCTTTAGAGAATATTGAATGAGAATAGAAAGATGTATATGTACTTCTCAGCAGTGTATTGACCGTTTAGTAGGGCATAAAACATCACAAATGCAGAAAAAAGAAATTTTAAATACATCATTTTTGAACCACAACAAAATAAAAATAACATTCAAGAAAGTGACATTGAAGAACAGATTAAAAATTAATTGGAAACTAAATAAAGTAATCCTAAAGAATGAGTGAGTCAAAAAACAAATTATTACACAATTATATAATGAAACAACACACAAAATTTGTGGGATACAGCAAAACAGAACTCTTGGGAAAATTTATATCACTAAACACTTGTATCAATAAAAGACAGAAAGAGCAGATCAATAAACCAGGCATATGAATTTTTAAAAAAAAACCCTCATAAAAGACAAATTAAAATCCCTCAGTTAAACAGAAGAATAGAAATCCTGAAAACAACTAGAAATGAACAAAAGTTATTCAACTAATAAATAAAATTAGAAGTGTTTATTTAAATAAACCAATGAATACATGTCTTTGGCTAGATTGGGTTTTTTAGTAAAAAAAACCAAAATAAATAAAACTTTTATTTTTTGACATTTCAATTTTATTATTTATTTTTAACTTTCTTTTCTTTTTAAATTTTGAATTCTGAATTCTCTCATTCCCTACTACTTCTCCTCCACCCACTGAGAATGCAAGCAATTTGAAATCAATTATATGTATGAAACCATGCAAAACACATTTTCATATTAGCCATATTTTAATAAAAAGGAAGTAAAGAGTAAAGTAAGAAAATTATATTTCAATTTTCATTCAGAGTTCATCAGTTCTCTCTCTGGAGGTTGATAGCATATTGTCATACATCACACTTCCTTTGGGATTGTCTTAGATCGTTGTATATGTATCATTGTATCAGAGTAGCCAGGTCTTTCACAGTTGATTATCATTACAACATTGCTGTTACTGTTCATATTAATCTCCCATTTCTTCTCACTTCATTTTGCATCAGTTCATATAGATCTAGCCATTATTTTTCTGAAATCACTCTTGTAGCACAACAGTATTGCACCAGAATCACATACCACAATGTTTTAACCACCTCCCAATTGATGGGCATCCACTCAATTTTCAATCTTTTACCACCACAAAAATGTTGCCATGAATATTTTTGTGCATATGTGTCCTTTTCTTTTTGATCTCTTTGCATTATAGATGTAGTGGTATTTCTGGGGCAAAAGGTATGCACAGATTTATAACCCTTTAGGCATAATCTGAAATTGTTTTCTAGAAGGTTGGAACAGCTTACAACTCCTTCAACAATTCATTAGCGTACCTATTTTACCTCATAACTTCCAGCATTTGTCATTTCTGAGAAGTATGAAGTGGCAAAGAATTGAAAATTGAGACGATGCCCATCAGTTGGGTAACGACTGACCGACTTGTGGTGTGTGATTGTGGGGGAATACTATTGTGCTATAATAAATAATGAGCAGGATGCTTTTAAAACAACCTGAAAAGACACAAACTAATACAAAGTTAAATGAGCAGAACCAGGAGACCATTGTACATAGTAACACTAATATACAATTATCAACTGAGAATGATGGCTATTTTCAACAATAAAATGATCTAAGACAACTTCAAAGGACTTCTGTCAAACAATGCTAAGAAAACTGATGAACTCTGAATGCAAATTGAAGTTAATTTTCTTGCTTTATTTTTCTTGCTTCTTCTTGAAATATGACTAATATGAAAATATATTTTGCATGATTTCACACATATAATTGATTTCATATGGTTTGCCTTCTCAGCTGGTGGGGGAGGAAGAGAAGAGAGTGAGAGATTTCAGAACTCAAAATTTAAAAAGAAAAGAATGTAGAATATAAATAAATAATATGTTGAAAAATAAAGTAAAAAAAATTTTAAAAAGCTTTTTCAGTTCAGTTTCATTGCCATATAGTTGTGCAAAGTTTCTCCTAATAGATTATTTCATTTCATTTTCATTGGTAGTGAATTCACATTTTTTAAAGTTTTCATACTGATAATTTAGCTTTCTTTTTACTTAAAAAACAATTTAGATAATGGCATCTTTTTATTGCTTTATTAAAACTAAAGCTTCTGATTTTATTCATTGAATAACTTTTTAAAACTTTCATATTTGTTCATTTCTATTGGTTTTCAGGATTTCTATTTTTCTGTCTATTTGGGGTTTTTAATTTATTTATTTACTAGATTCTTTTAAATTTGCACACTGTTTCATTGATCTTGTCTTTCCCTTTTTTATGGATGAAAATGTTTAGTGATTATATCTATATATCTACATATACATATACATATACACATATACATACATACATGTGTGTGTTTATACAAAACTTCCCATAAGTGCTGCTTTGCTTGTATCCAATAAATTTTTGTGGTGTTCTCTCATTATTCTAATTACCTTCATATGTAGGTTTATAACTGAAAGAGATCAAAGAAAAAAGGAAAAAGACCTACATGCACAAAAATATTTATAGGAACTTTATTGAACTGAGATAGTCTGAATTCAGATTCCACCATACTTTTTGACTTTATTTTTCTTCTTTTATTTTTTAGTTTTCTTTCACAGCATCACTAATATGGAAATATATTAAACATTACTGCATATGTACAACCTATATCAAAGTACTTGCCTTCTCAATGAAGAGGGAGAGGAGGGAGGAAGAAAATTTGGAACTCAGTATTCCTTAAAAAATGAATGTAAAAATTTTTTTTATATGTAATTGGAAAATATTCTCAAATTAAAAAAGAAAATGTTTTATGTCACTAATAATTTCAGAAATTCAATTTGAAACAATTTAAACATCTCATACCCATCAAACTTGGTTGAGATGACAGAAAGGGAAAATGACAAATGTTAGAGGAAATGTGGTAAAGTAGATAACACCTGTGCTATTGGTAGACTAACCATTCTAGAAAGGAATTTAGAACCATGGCCAAAAAGATATTAAATTGTACATACCATTTGACCAGTAATACCCCAACAGAGATCAAATAAAGAGGAAAGTTATCCACATATACAAACACATTTATAGCAGCTCTTTTTGTGGTAGCAAAGAAGAGGAAACTTCAGAGGTGACTATCAACAGGGGGAATGCTTGAACATGTTATTGTATGTTAAATACTTCTGAATACCATTGTGTTATAACAAATGATGAAGGGGATATTTTCAGAAAAATCTGCAAGGACTTGTATGAAGTGATTCAAAGTGAAATGATCAAAACCAGGAGAACAAGTCGCACAGTAACAACAATATTATAAAAGGTAATCAACTTTGAAAGACTTAGTAACTCTGAAGAATGCAATGGCCCTCCACAATTTCAAAAGATTCATAATGAAACATTCTGTCATAGAGAACTAATGGACTCAGAGTACAGATTGAAGTATATTTTCTTTTCTTTTTTCTTCTTTGTTCCTATCTTCCTTCCTTTTTTTCCTTCCTTCCTAACATGGCTAAAGTAGAAATTTGTTTTGCATGGCTCTCTCTGTCTTTCTGAGTATATATGCACACACAGAACTTATACATACACACACACACACACACACACACACACACACACACACACATATATATATACATACATGTGTATACACACACACACACACACACACATATATATATATATATATATATATAATGCGTGTGTGTGTTTGTGTTTTTGTCCTGTTTTGGTTTTATTTCTCAATGGGTGGAGAAAGTAGATGTATAGGAAGAGAATTTGGCGCTGAAAACAAAATAAAATTGAATTTAAAACATAATAAGCCCCTGCAGTACAAGTTGGTAGTATTTACCTTTGACCCCATTGAAGCCAAGTCTCACATATTTTCCTAGGCATCTGTTGACATTTGGGACCATGAATTTTTTTTTCCTATTAGTTTAAGTATTCTCTCTTTCCCCAAATATCTATATTGAATCGTGCAGTGCTTTCATGATTGTAGCACAAAATGTTTTCTGTTATCCTATATGGGGTCAGTTATATTCTGATAAAAATCTTCCATCAAATAAATCTAATTTCTGACACTATTTGAAAAATAAGGTTATCTTGAGGGAACTCCATGAGAGTTACTCTCCTTCTTCTTGTTTGTATTATTTTCCATAACACTTCTTTACGCTATTGCTCTTGTCACCAGTTATTCAAAGACAACCAAGGCAAAGTGTATTAACTCAATAAAAAACAAATTTACAAACACTAGTTTGCATACTCTTGTAGACATCTCAAACTCTCTATTGTACTTTTATGTTTTCAGAATCCATTTTCTTTCATTGCACAGGCTATCTTTGCTCCTCTATAGGTACCATCATACCTTGAACCCATGTGACTTATGCACCCACATTAGTCTTTTCCTAGACTAACATACACATTGAACTCAGAGTTGGAGAGGGCCATAACCTATCTCATGACAGGCAACATCAAACTTAGCTTAGGCCAAATGTAAGCCAACAAATATTTGTTAGTTCATACTTGAAATTGTGTACCACAGAAATAAATCTTATGACTTACCGGTGGTATCTCACGTTAAAGCTAAAAAACCCTACATATGTATAAAATCACAAATGTCACTTGTAGTAAGTTGTCTCTCAGAAATTGGACTAGATTTCTGTTGATCATTCTCTTAGGACAGGACTTCTGTCAAGCCTTGCAACATACACTGTATGTAAGTGTACGGTATGAGGAGTTTGCCTGGTTCTACATCTGTTAACACTACTGCATAAATATTGATCAAATCCTTAGAAGCTTGTTCACATTTTTCACCCCAACAATATTCAAATGGTGTTGAAGTAGTCAGGCTAGATTGATTTTTCTTATCATTCTACTTTTGGTCCTTTATATAGCTGTGAGTGAGATCACTGAAAGGTTTAGTGATGATAGCTTAGTTCTTCATAAATTTCAAATAGAATCTACAAAATACAAGACTAGCTCTCTGTTTGAAAGAGTTCTTTTTATATGTCTGGATGACAAGCACTTTTATCTTTTCCAAATCAGAACTCATTTCCTGATGAACAAATATGTGAACCTTATACTTGGTAGAAACTACAGAACTGGCACTTATCAATTGAAAGCTTCCTACTGCCATTCCCCTGTCATCATTAGTCATTTCAAATATATTTTCAACATCTTTCCAAAAATGACAAGGTCATCTAGATATACCAGCTAGTTCAAGTCTCAACATTCTGAATGAATGAATGAAAAAGCAGTTATTTATTAAACATGATATGCCAAGCATCATGCTAAGTAAGGAGTATATAAATACAAAAGAAAAATGCTTCTTGCACTCTAGGAGCTAGCATTATAGAGGGAGAGAAAACACATATAAAATGTGGTGGCATCGAAGGTTGTATTTTGTTCGGGGATGTCACAGGGATGGAAAATGGTATCACTTTATTTACAGTAGCAATGACAATAGTTATTTTATTATAATTCCAACTTGAAGACTGGTAGGGCTGAAGGGGAGGGGAGGGGAGGTTGCAGAGGGGGTAGGAATGGCGAGGTCTATAACCTAGAAGGTACAATGGTAGGTAGGATAGATAGCTATAAAATGGCCAGGGCAAAATTTGAAGACTAATTTGGGCTGGCTACCTATAATGAGCCATAAAACACATTCACCATTATGGGATTTTGTAAAGTTTGCTGTGTAATAGCATTAATAAGGTTGAGATGAAATTGCTTATACTCTTGACCCTAATGGTCAATATATCTGAATAATCTGGGAAGCAGTTGGAGCTTTCGTCCCCTACCCTCAACCTCTCTGTCTACCTTGTGCTCCTGGAAGCAGCCAGTGGCCTAGATATATCCACCAATCCAGGTAATGCAGGCTCTAGGGTGGGGGTTCCAGTACTTGGCTCCTCCAGGAAGATGGAAAAGAGCTGATGACAAGAATATGTCTAGCATAGAACGTGAAGTATGGTTGGGTCTGACTAGATACAGTGGGCCATATTTACTATAAATCATTGAAAAGATACAGGTACCCTTAAACATTTTTGGAATGAAAGCTCACATTGCTAGATTGTTACCGTGAGCATGAAGGGTACTTTTTCCTTTTCTTCTACTAAAGGGATCTGATAATATTTCCTGCACAGATCCAACACTGAAAATTCCTAGATGGCTAGCCAACTTGCCAGGGTAGCTTTAACTCATGGCATTCAATATTGGATCCTCCCAGTCTTCTTTCATTGCCATAATATTTGATGATTCAGATTAATCATAGGGCTTTGTGATAATGACTTTGAATATCAATTTCCTCATATTTACTAAGGATTTCAGTTACAGAAAGAACAATAGTCTAAAAACTTTTGTTATTGTTTTACTTTATTTTATCAGAAATCATTGAAGTATATTCTGCGCATTGTTCCATAGGCACATCTAACATTGTACTCATGCAGCAAGAATGAATCTGCTCTCTTTTTCAAGTGATCCTATCAATCCATGGAGGGCAAAATGAACTAACAACATGGGTATCTGAAACTTGAAAATAGAAACTGGTCTGCAGAAGCTCAAATCTTGGGGGCCCTGTTCATAAATTTTATATATATATATATATATATATATATATATATATATATATATATGTAGATATAGTTATAGAAATAGATATGTAGATATAGATATAGATATAGATACATATGTATGGATGTATGTATTATCCTTATGCCAACAATTCTCATGGCATGAAGGGTCTAGTACATGTTTGGTGACTTTACCACTTTTTTATACTCATTAACCTTCCTGACTTCCCTCTCCCCTGAAGAATATCTTTAAAAATCATTAAGAAACTGCCCACCTGATTTCAGCCTGTATTCCCAGGTTCATTGCAAATTTTTCTCCTTCATATACTTTACATTACAGCCAAATTGTCTTTCTCACTGTTCCGTGTAGGTACCAATTTATTAACTGTCTCTGTGCCTTTGCACAGACCATGCCCCCAGCCCATAAAGCACGTTATCCTCACCTCATCATCTCTGATGAGCCTATCATCTCTTTGTAGATGGCTCCCAGATGCAGGCCCATCTTTTCATTAAGCTTCAATCCTACATCACTACTTATCTAGCGTATATTTCAAATTGGATAAACCTGTAGGCATCTTCAATTCAGTAAGTACAAATTTGAACTTATCTCCTCCTAAAACTCTCCTCTCTTCCAAAATCAATTGCTTCTGTTGAAGGTACCACCATTCTTCTGGTCTACCAAGTTCATAACTTTGGCATTATTCTGGACTCCTCATTCTCCCTCACCTTGAATATCTAATTATCAAATCTCACTCTTTCTCTATTTATATCTCTCATAGACTCTTTCTCTTCACTCATATAACTGCCACCTTAGTTCAGGAGTTCATTACCTCTCACCTAGATTACTGAAAGAGTCTCCTAATTGGTCTCCAGATCTCAAATCTTTCCCTATTCTGTTCCATCCTAACTATTACTGTCAATGTAATTTAAACACTGATTTGACCATATGACTCCTATACCCATTTAACTCTAATGGATTATTATCTATTGTGCCTTCAAAATCTGGCACAATGTATCTTTTCAGTCTTACTAGACATCAGCCTTATCAGACATTACTTGCCCCCCATCATTACCATCACCACCACCACTACCACCACCATCCCACACTTTGTGAACCAAGCAAATTGTCCTAATTTCTGTTCCTTAAACACAACATTCCATTTCCCATCTCCACACTTTTTCACTGGCCATACCATGTGCCTAGAACACCCATCCTACTTAGTTCTACTTCATAGAGTCCCTTTCTTTCTTAAAGATGCAATCAGACCATTGTATTCTGCATTAAACTTTCTCAGTTTCCTCAACTGCTAGGAAACACTCTCTCAATAATAAATTACTTTGTACATTTGTATTTGAAGGCCTAATTTTTATTATTTTCCATGGAGCAATAGTACTGCCTTCCTATCCCAGAAACTATGAATCCATTCTCAGATCAATAGGCACTAATTTTGTTCTGGATTTTTGCTAACAGAAAAAAAAAAAAGTTGGTATATATGTGGGTTTTCTTTTTTTCTTTGACATCTTTAGGGTGTATACCTGGTAAGATGATTTCTGGGTAAAAGAGTATGAACGGTTTAGTGACTTTCTCCCGTAAGTATTAATCATTTCCCAGAATAAATTGGAGAAATAGAACCAGAATCTTAGCATATAGGCTATGTCATTCTAGTTTTTCTAAAGTGTGCATGTCCACAGATGCTACCATTCTCCTAAATTAGCTCAAGGATTGGGGAAAAGAAAAGAAGGCCCCAAGGGAAGCTACATTTGTAACATGATTTTCTATAGTAACATGCATTGCAATAAGAGTTAGAGAAATGATTTTCAAAGATAACCTATTTGAAAACAGATGAATGCTAACTTAAATACCACCTAGAAATTAGTTCTCTCTTTTTTTTGTGTTGAGGAGCTATACAGAAAATAAAAATTATGGAGGTGTGTTGAGATAAAAGGACCACAGTTAACAAATTTGGGGCACAGATGTTACAAGTCATAGCAAGACAAGATCAACTGATTGTTTTCTCTGTCAATCAAGTGAGCTCTGAACACAAAGACTTTGCTATCAATATATATGCTGGTGTAGAAAATACAAAAATGGAGGACAGTCAATCTGCACCAGCATCCAACCTTAGAGAAAGGGTAGAAGCTCATTAATCTGTCATTGGCCTTGGAGCACGTCCGCTTTGTTTTGTTCTATGACTGGCATATCAAGGTACCTGGGCAGAGGCAAAAACATAAAACCAGAGTAGGGAAATGTGATTGCTTATTTTGCAATGAAATATAGATGAATTAAAAGATGGAGTAACTCATGCTAGAAGACCAAAGATATAATTCCCCTCTATTTTTGCCACAATGGATAGCTAGACATTTCCTCACTTCTAGGCTCCTCATAATTCCAGTAGAGCTGAATTTGCCCGTTCTTCAAATTTGGTGAGGCCAGAGCTCATAGGAAAATTAAACTTCACCTTTCTTAACCAATGGAGATCACTACAAGGTCATATGAAGTAAAATCCAGTTGTGTACAAACAACACCCTAAAGGAAATAAAGGAAGATTGAATAAATGACACATATATAGAGTCATTCCTTTAATAGATTTTGTTTCATTCTGGGTAATATCCTTGTTGCTTATATTTGACTCATTTTCTTTTTTCTTAAGCTGATAAGCAGTATATAGAGCAATGAAAGATATTTAACCTCTGGAATACTGGATTCTTCAGCAGAGTTCAGTTTTCATCTTTTTTTTTTCCTAAATATGTCTGGATTACATAGTTATTTGATGGTTTTCTTTGAAAACTCTTGTTTGTTCTTAAGATCTAAATCTACTTGTGTTGGCTGTGTACTGCATGCCAATGGAAGGCAATACAAGAAGATTACAAGCTGATGGTTAGATGTTAATAACAGTAACACAAAACATTAAGGCAAGTGACATTTACATAAGTATCTTGATCTTAATACATGTAATTTACATATGAAAATTTAATCACCATAGAGATAAACAGCTGCAATGTTTAATTAAACTCTCCACACAAAATCAGCCTGCAAGAAGTAGTTTGTCACTGCTAATTCATCACAATTCTCATAAGTATTCTTTAAAATAAAAATGCAAAATAAATGACTCTTATTGATAATTTAACTTCTGGTTACTTTGTATTTTAATTGTATCATCAAAGCCTGTTGAGACTCTGATAAAGATTCTAGGTTCATTTCCACACAGTTTAGAAGGCAAAGCATAAACATATAGAGAACAAATGTATTTGTTTACTGACTTTTAAGGGTCACCAATATGGCAGAACTGGAGGACAATTTAAGCAAATGTAATGCCAAGATAAGTTGTGTGTAATGAAGAGATGTGAGGGTCTTTCTCTGTGGAGCTTTTTAAGGAAGAACAAATTATAAGTGAAAATTAATGCCAACATTAGCTAAAACAGAGACAACTGCTGGCTTACAATCTCCCTGATAAAGCTCACATTTTAAAATCACAATCTTCACTGCATTTTAGGCCACAGAGCTGCTGATATTCTGAAGGGAATCAGGCTGACACATTTATCCTGAGGTATTAATTACATCTTGGGACAAAGTCTGCTTCCTGCTTTCCTTTCTTATTTAGAGGGCATTGTTCATTTTGTCCTTGTGAAGTTCACTCTTGGACTGTTTACTAGAAAGTTTAGATTGAAACCATTGTATAATTAAAAATATGGTCCAAGATAGATAGGGGCTGATTTTCATTACTATAAGGAATTTCTGGATGAAAAAATACCCTCTACTAACATAGGTCAGCACCTTTTTTGAAAGCATTCATCTTAGAGAGTTACCCAGACCACTAAAAGGTTGGAATTTGCCCAGAGCCACACAACCGATATGTGTTAGAGGCAGGACTTGGCCTCCTTCAGGTCTTCCCTGCTCCATGATCAGATCTCTATCCACTAGACCACACTATTTTTCCTATTGCTCTAGAAGGTCACATAATTCATAGATGACAGAAGCGCAAAGTTCTTACCTTGGTTATCTGATCTTTTACTCCTCATTTTTAAAGAACAGGAAACTGAGGCCCAAAGTTATACAAATGACTGAAAATTTTACCTGAAATCCTCTGATTCCAAATCCAGTGTTCCTTCCACTTTCCCACTGAGCTGGTAGAAAGGATGAAGTTCAAGGAGAGTGATCATACTGTTCAACTAAAGTCTTCTCTTCTGCTATTACTGAGAGAACACTTGAATGAATGAATTTTTGCTCTGCATTAGTATGATATTCCTCATGTTTGATATTTGCATAGCAAATTTTACATGAATTGCAGTGCTCCTGGATCACTATCTTTTAGATACTCTATTATGTTAGTGCTTTCAGTGTATTTTTCATATAAGGCAATTGTGCTCTTGAATCAAGACCTGGGATTGTGTTGTCATGTGTAAGTCCATTCATTCTGACCATCAAAGTGATATGATCACTTCATGAACATTTCTGCTTTGGTTTGTGGGACTAATAATAGAATAACAGAAGCATTGAACTAGAGATGCACAGAGAGCAAAAAGGCCATCTAGTCTAACCCTGTAGTTGAGATGAGAAAGCTGAAGTCTGTGAAGATGAAATGAATTGTCTAATCTCACATAGATTGTAAGAGGAAAAGGAAGGATTCAACCTCAGGTTCTCTGATTCCACAGCAAATGTTTTCCATGGTACCATATTAAGGTACAGTATTTGCTTGCTCTACTGATTTCCAGAAAATTGATTAGAAAGAAAATAATAGACAAGAATGATGAGAAGTAGAGATAGGATAATTAGAAAACTTTCAGGAAAAGGAAACATTGCTTTTTCCTGGCTGCTTTTGTCTGTATCCTTAGCACTTAGCACAATGCCTAGCTTTTTGAATTTTTTTATCTTACTTGTACCTTCTTGCTACCCAGCTTCTATACTTTCTCTCTTTTTTTTCCTTTTCTTTCTTCCCCTACTCCACCCCAGCTCCTTGATTTATTTAATAATTAACTAAATTCTGCACAGGATTGGCCCCATAGACTGGCTGACTAAATATATCACCTAATGAAAATAATTGAGGGCAATTTCTGTATTAAAAGCAGGTATTTCTGTTCATTCCTTACAAGAAACTTAAACCAGGATTGATATAGGGATGATTTGCTCTAGCAGTGAAGACAGTCGTAATGATCATTTTGTTAACATAAAAAGTGCTATCAGTTGCAGTGTTCTTGACTTAGCTACTAAAGTCTTTTTTCCAGTCTCTAATCAAAACTGAATATGAAACTAAGCTGGGACCATGCTTCACCTACATTTACCAATGGGATATTTCTGTCTGTCCAGCTATCTCTCTCTCTCTCTCTCTCTCTCTCTCTCTCTCTCTCTCTCTCTCTCTCTCTCTCTCTCTCCCTCTCTCTCTCTCTCTCCCTCTCTCTCTGAATACCTACTGTCTTTTACTCTTTGCCATGATTCTAGACAAAGAGAACACAAGTTGTTCATTTATAGCAAGTTAAAATAAAACAGAATAAATGAACTGGAACATTTTACTTCATATAGACACTGTTGTTGATAAATTTATTTAAGTAACTATTTCTGATAAGTAAAAAAAATATTTTGGAATTTTAGTTGGCCACAAATTTCATATGAGCCAAAGCTATGATAAGGTTTTAAAGGAAGCCGATGGAAACTTTGGTTTCATTAATGGCAGCATAATGTCTATCCAAATCATGGGAAATACTAGTCTTATTCTTTGTACTGAACAGATGTCATTAAGAATTTGTTTTTCAATTCTCAGCACCACATTTTAGAGGTCCATTAACAAGTTTTGAAAATATTTGAGGAGAGGATGATTACAATGGCAAGGAATTGTGTAACTTTATAAGGGTCAGGTGATAATACTGGGAATGTTTTACCTGGGAAAGAGAATATTAAGAGAGAAAAGATATAGCTGTCTTCAACTATTTATAAAATTCAGCAACTTAAATGAATAGATCAGAATGATCTATTAGCCCAGAACAAAGAACAAGGTACAAAAGGTAAAAGTCACAGGGTAAAAAAATTTTGGATTATTATACAAAGGAACTTTCTAATGTTCAATAAGATGTCCATCAAGGAAACAAAATTCCTTACATAGGGAGATTTCTGGATAGCGAAGCTTTATGTTTATTTGTCAAAGAGAAGGAGAGATTACTGAATTAGGTGAAAAAGCAGACTAGATAACCTCTAATATCTCTTCCAAATCTGAAATTATATTATTCTATGATTTACCTGAGACCTAGTATGCTACACAGGATAGTTGATACACATAATGGTGTATAGTTGATCCACATGATACCTGATTCCAAGTCTTTGCCTTTTCTTCCATGAATTTCATTCTTTATATTTTTATAAAATCTAAAGTTTGGGAAAATAAGAAATGAATGTTAATCTTGAGGTTTTTGCAGGTTTTTTCATGGAAATACAAGGTTGCTGGTGCCTATGAATATACCTCAAGCCCATTCCATTTCCTTAAGTGCCTTATAAATCTCTAACATGAATAAAATATACACCACCAATTTAAGCGAAGATAAAATCAAATCAGTGAAAGTCCTTTGTAAAGAGGATTTTTTAAAATGAATTGGTCCCTAGGAATTTCTTCCAGGCTTAAGAGCTTTGAAACTCATCTCTGAATGTTTCTCCAAATCAGTAAATAAATAACTGAGCTCTAGAGAGAAAGTGTAGCTGATTAAGAATCTTGCAAAGCAAAATAATGCAGGTTTTCAATTATAGCTTAGACTTCTTCCATTCATTCAAAGTATCCTCTTTTACTACCACTCTTCATCTAGAAAGTCAAAATGGTGAGCCAGATGCCTCAATAATATCCCATATGTGGGGAAAAATAAGTCAAAACCCAGAAAAGAAACTTAGCCATGGTCATACAGTGCACTGATAGAAAGATGTAGAAACCAGTGATAAATTGTGACTTGACCTTCCTAATACAGGAAATATAATTTTCTATGTGAAACGGGGCAATACACATTTTCTCTGGGTTGAGAGTTTGACACTCTATAAAATGAAGTGTTTTGAAAGGATGCCATCTTAGCTTTTTTTCTCCTCTAAATTCTATAATCCTACACAAGTCTTGGAAGTATCCGCTTTAATGACTTGTAATTAACCTGAGTATTCACTGCATGCAAATAACAGTGCTGTCCTATTTTCCTTCTCCTAACTCACTGTTTTTGGTTCCCTTGTCCAATAAAGCAGTGGACTCTAAAGTGAAAGGGAGGAGTTGTGACCCAGTCCGAGAACTTTGTTAACAGAGGTATGGAAAGTGGATCACATTCTGTCATGGAACTTATCTTCAACATATCCACACTCTTATTCCTCAATCCTCCCACATCCCCTCCCATTCCTTCCTCTATTATGTATGCACCTAACCTCAGACCTTCTGATCTGGGCCTTTAGCTGCCTGGGAAGTTGTAATCTAACTAGTCCCTAGGCAGCTGCAGCTGCCATTGTACATACAGGTGGCATTAAGAACAATGCCACCAAATACCTACACCCTGAACACTGTCCTCCTCCCCCCACTCCACTGCATAGTGGCTTTGGTAGACACCCCTTAGAAGGCAAGCTCTGTACTCTGGGTCAAAGACTAGTGTGTAAGAGCCCGTTTCTTTTTAATTCTGGATAAGACAGAGTGTGCACACAGGATAAGCCAGCTTGGACAGTTGTGGGAGGCATCTCAGGTTTTAGATTACCTTTATCTCCAAAGACATGCCTTTCAAAATTTTCTTATTTCTTTTGAGGACACCACCAAATTTCCCATCACCCATACTGACAACACTTGGTGCCATCTTTGACTTCTCGTTTTCCTTCACTTCATATATATCCTGTTAGTTGCCAAAGCCTCTTCTGCCCTTAAAAAAAGAATCTTACATCTCTTTCTTTCTCTTTACTCACATAGCTAGCTCCTGAGTTCTGGCTAATATTCCTTATTACCTGGACTATTACATATATTTTTGCATAAGTACCTATCTGTAAATACATACATACATATGTGTGTGTATATTAGGACAGTATTACATATAAGTAAATACATACCTTAGTTTGAGGGCTCATTTCTTATCATTAATTCATTTGTTCATTAGTTTGTTTATTTATATATTACTGTTAATGCAATGTCATTTAAAAAGTTTGGAGGCCACTGCATGGGAAGTAGTGGAGACTAAAATTTATCTTCATCTGATTTGAACTGAGTTGCGCTAGAAGACCTCTCACCAAAGGTTCCCTTCTCCCCCTCCTCTGACCCTTGGACCTCCAAGACCCCATCAGATCTACCGCTCATAGAGACAAACATGAACTATCAAGTCATGTGGATAAGATGGGAGTGATTAGGTCTAAGAACCTTTCTGATGAGCAGGAGGATTGCTTGGCCTTATCCTGTTCCCTGCCATTGCATCCCAAGATGTTCTAGGTCTCACAATTTTCCCCACTTCTACATCCTCCAGATCCTTATATGAACAACTAATAGATGTTAAAGATATTTGGGTTTTGCTATTTACTCCACTGTCCAAACTTTAAGACATCCACATCCAGGAGTTTTAATTTGCCATTCAGCTGAACTCTTTTAAGTGTTGGATACTCCAATTAGAGTGTGAACTCCTTGAAAGCATCTACTTGTCTTATCTATTTGAATCCCACTGCTCAGCATAGAGGTAGGAACAGAGTACCTATTTAATAAATGCTTTTCATTCATTTACTCATCATCCTATCAGACAATAAACATTCATTAACTACCTATTATATTGCAGGTACTGTGCTAAACTCTTGGGATACAAAATGAGGGACAGTCCTTGACTTCAAAGAGCTCATAATCTAACAAGGGAGAGAATAAGCAAATATGTACATAGATATTTTATACAGGATAAATAGAGGGAAAATAAAAGAAAGAATGCATTAGAATTAAAAAGAGTTTGGGAGAGCTTCTATAGAAAATAGTATTTTAGCTGGGCCTTGAAGTCAAGGACTGTAGTAGGCAGAGATAAAGAGGAAGAGCATTTAGGCATGGGGGACAGCCAAAGAAAATGCACTGGATTAAAGGATACATGGTGGAAAGAAGGTATAAGAAGACTGGAAAGGTAGGAAGAGACTAGATTTATGAAGGGCTTTGAATGTCAAACAGAGGATTTTGCATTTAATCCTAGTGTTCATTGAGTAGAGGGATAACATGGGAGGATCTGCATTTTAGGAAAATCACTTTGGTCCTGAAATGAAGAAGTATTGGAGTGGGGGTAGACTTGAGGCATGCAAACCTACTAGCAATTACCACCCACCAGATTTTTGTTATAAAGAGATGAGGGCCTGACATCTGCGTGGTATCAGTGTATCAGCAGAGAGAAGGGGGCATATCTAAGAGGTATTGCAAAGGTGAAATTGACAGAACTTGGCCACAGGTTAGATATGGGAGGTGAAAGACAGTGAGGGGTTGAGAATGAGACCTAGGTTATCAACTTGAGGAAATGGACAAATTGTGCTGCTCTTTACAGTAATAGGAAAGTTACGGTAAAAGGAAAGGAAATAGGAATATGGTAATAGGGAGGATTTAGGGACAAAGATAGTGAGTTCAGTTTGGGACATGTTGAATTTAAGACGTTTATTATATATCCAGTTTGAGATGTCTGAAAGTCAGTTCAAGATGAGACTGAAGGTCAGAAGAGAAGTTAGGGAAGAATAGGAAAATTTGAAAACCATCAGAGTAGAGATGGTACTTAAATCCATGAAAACCAATGAGATCACCAAGTGAAAGGCATAGAAAGACAAGAGGAGAGAAGAGGAGAAGAGATGAGAGGAGAGGAGATGTGAGAGGAGTAGAGGAGGGAGAGGAGAGAGAAGAGGAAAGGAGAGAGAAGAAGGGGAAAAGAGAGAGAAGGAGAGGAGGAGAGGAGAAGAGGAGAAGAAAGAGGAGAGGAGAGAGGAGGAGAGGAGAGGAGAGAACTCAACACAGAACCCTTTGGGATACTCCCAGTTAGAAAGTGTGATCTGGATGAGGGTTTAAACAAAAGAGAAGAAGCAATTTGCTAGGTAGGAGGAAAACTGAGAGGGACTTATTCTAGTATTCATGGTTTCCCCCATAACAAAGCCAAGAATAACATTTTTTGGAAAGCAGAAGTGCTCCAGGTTTGCCTGAATCCTTATCTGATGAGGTATTTACAGCTCTACAAGCACTGACAAAAGACCCAGATCGGTTGAGGGACCTACTATGTGTGGAAAATGTGGAATGGAACCAGGTTTATCTAACTGCTCTATAGATGAAAGGTGGACTGATAATTAGTCTCACTAAGAATGACCCAGAGAAAGTGCATATGGGGTGTGTGTGTGTGGGGGTGTGTGTGTTGTGTGTGTGTGTGTGTGTGTGTGTGTGTGTGTGTATGAGAGAGAGAGAGAGAGAGAGAGAGAGAGAGAGAGAAGGAGGGACAGACAGAAACAGAGAAAGAGAGAGATACAGATACAGATGCAGAGAGAAAGAGAGTATTCACTTTACTTTAAAGAATATTGACTCAAACTAAAAAAAGAATATTGATTCCAGTCCATGCAATTTAAATTATAATTTCTTGTTTAGGTGAAATGTCATTTTTAAAAATTAAATATACAGTTTCCCCTTTTTATATTGAATGATATCACATTATGATAAAGTTTATTTTAAAGAAAAGAAAAATACAAGCCCTACTTCCAGGGTGAATACACTAAGGGGATGGGTAAGATGTTTGAGCTTTGATAAAGTGAAAGACTTTGACTTCCTCATTATTATATGGATGGAATGACTAAAGATACATCATGTGATTTTGTATTTCTCTCATTGAAGTGAATAATAAATGGGAGAAAATGATCAGAGTAGAACAGAAAAAAAAATAGATTAATTTCCCCTTTCTTCTCTGGGTTAACTTGAGCCAAACATTACAGCAGCCTATGTCATGGAAAAGCCATGGGATCATTAGTAAAAATAGACCAATAACGTAGTCTGTTTCTGACATCAAAATAAATGTTTTTGCTGTCCTGTCAAAATTAATCATTAACTTCAGCATTAGAAATATGTATTTCAATAGTAGAGGTGGGGGGAAAATCCTCACCAACACTTCAGAGCAAAAGTAACCCTGTGGTGTTCTAAATATATATTTTAGCCCAAGAGAAAAGATTGATCCCACAGGAGATCTTTTCTCTCCATCCATTGATGATGTCAGTGAATCTTTGATTAGCTGCTGACATCTGAAATTATGGTGGGTCAGAGAGGTTAATGAAAGCCTTCTTTATATAGTAATATTCCCGTATCCTCTTCTCTTGGCTTATTTGGTGACCTCATGGAACAAGACAAGAGCAAGAATACATGTGGAGAGCAAAAAATAGTTGTGTTTTCTAATCTACAGATATATGTTAATGCCCACTTACTTAACAAAGGAGGTTAATGAATAATTTGTGCCTTGAAATTTGTTTAGAAGTGGTTGGATAGAAGGGTCTATTTAGTAACCTCAATAACAGTATTGAGTATGAACTCTTGAGGCATATATTTCAACAAGATCAATAATAGTATAATTTTTCTGCTTTTATCTGAGTGAAATCACATAAATTCCATATTTTTAATGATATGTCATCTACTATTGGGATAAGAAATAATAAAACTAAATTTGGTTTAAACATACATGCATGTACACATATATCTACATACAGACACAGTGTGCATATGTATATCTCTCACATGCATCCAAACATACCTATGCCTGCACTAATAAAAAAGAGTAAAGTCATATATCTATCTTTCTCTAATCTCTATCTTTATATATTAGGATTACTAGGAAGGTTTCAATATTATCATATACATGTATATATGTGTATGTATGCACATATATACATGCATACACACATACATATGCTCAATGTATGTATATGTTCATTTGTGCACATACAAATACGGGCATGCATATATATGTGTATAGACAGCTATATATAAATCAAGTTCCATGTTTCCCTTTCAAATTCGTAACCACAATTAAAACTGGGAAAACTCACAGATAAATGTCCCCTTAGCTACTTGTTAATATTATATTTGTAGTACTCCATATAAATATATATATATATATATGTATGTATGAATATATTTATATATATATATATATATATATGTATGAATATATTTTCTTATTTTGGACTCTTCAACCTCCTTTCTCTACTTTCTTTGTGAGGAAGTAATAATAACACTTAAGCAATGTAAAGTCAAGAAGAGCAGCTGCATCTCACCAAATAAGCACAGAATAAATCCGTACTAGAATGAAGACAGTCTTAAATTAGTCAATAATTGGGTCTCATTTTATTTCAAAGAGAGAAGATACCACTCTTGCTGTCATCCCCTCCCACAAAAAAGGGAAAAAAATTGAAGATAATACTTGTACCAAAAAAAAAAAAGGTGACTGAAAAGCCATTAACAGCAACCAACCTATATACCTGTTTTCTCAACTCTATCCTACCTCCATAAATTCTCATACATACCTATGTGTTCATGTAGGTTGTCCTAGATGAAAACACAGAAAAGGAATAGTTAGAAATTCATAGGTTGTCTTCAAATCAAAACACATCATTATAGTCACAGAAATGACATTGTCTCATTTATTTATTTGTTTATTTATTTTTAATTTACTCAGTAAAACCAAAGGCAGCCTTAAAGGCAATCCTCGGCCAAGGTGCCTCATTCACACACATTAAAACTATGAAAGACTATGGCAGTTGAGACACTGGAAGTAACTTCAGTGATTTCCCAAGGCTTAAGCCAGGAAAACTTTGTCATGTAAAGTGTTTAATAAAGGCATATAAGACCTATTATGTCAATTCTAAACCAAACAGTTATTTCCTATTGGTTTGACAGTAAGTTCTTCAGATTTATAGATGACATTTTATTAATTATATCAACCTCTGGAATACTACAATTCTTCTTAGTGAAATCCATTGCTACGTGAAAAAATATATATAACCATTCACATTAAAAAAATAGATTAAAAAAACAAACTTGTGGTATCTAGAACGAAAAATGTCTAATACTGTGAGGAATTTGTAGAAAAAATGGGCAAAAAATAGGCAACTTGAAGAGATTTGGAAAGAGTTATGATTTACATTGGTGGAGTGACAATCAATACTAATGACATCACTGGTCCATTTAAGTACTGAAGTAACCATATCATCTCTATATTCCACTGTGAGAGAGGTAAACTATCTTAAAAGTGAAATTCTCACAGAATAGCCATCAGTTTGGTCTCATTGTTTTTCATACACCCGTCATAATGCCACATGAAATCAAGTATTTAATAGATACTTTTTGATGATAATAATGATAGTAATTCATATAGTTTATTCAGATCATGGAGTGTTTTTAATCTGCATATCCACTGGCCATTTTGGTACAGCATGAGTAAGAGAGTATCAAAAGATTTTCTTTATTTTTTGCTAGGGTATTTATTCTGATTATTCTTTTTTGGAGTAGATGAGGGAAAGGAATAATTCTAGTTGATTTTTTCCTTAAAGTTATTGTTTACTTTGCCTTTCTCAATGTACTTGACAACAATTTTAGAACACCAAAGGTTCTGCTTCTTACATAGTGCTCAAGGAGTCCAAACAATAGAATCTTGTTTTTATGCAGATAGATCTAAACATCTTACTTAGAATTAAGGTTAATTTGCATCTCCAGGAGTAAGAATGCCCCTTAGTAAAGGAAACAAAAAAGGCTGGCAAAGAGAGTTAACTGCACTTTCTTCTCTTCCAAAAGAAAAAAAAAGTGAAAGAAGCCTAAAATAAAATCATCTTTTAGCTGGCTGACATGGTAACACACACAAACAAAACTGCCTGATGACCCAGGAAGCAAAGCTACAAATGAGTTATTTCGAATCTTACTGCCCATCACAACTTGTGAATTAGCCATCATGGTAAGATGATTTTTGAAAGTAGGACAAAGCATAGTCCCATATGTCCTTTTTTCCTTTTATATTTGTTTTGATTTACACATGCTATGGCCTTGTCTCTCAGAGTCCAATTGAACTACTGGTTCTCAGAGATGATCTTTCAAATGTATATTTCAAAGAATCATCTTACAAGAATGTTTATGCATTGTGGTAACATAAACTTGATTTTTTTTTTTTTGCTTTTTGGTGAGGCAATCAAGGTTAAGTGATTTGCCCAAGGTCACACAGGTAGATAAACTTGATTTTTTTTAACATAATTTCCAATGTTTGGGAAATACTTTATTGAAATAACTTATGAGTGATTTATGAATTAAAATGGATTTTGGAAACTAGGAGACATAGTGAGGTAGTTAGGAATTATATATAGAACTTTCCTTCCCTTGGTTGAGGTTTCACTGCGATCACATTTCATTATGTCTAGCAGATACAGTGGTAAGCTCCTTGAGGTCAGGGATTATGCTGTTTTTCATCTTTGAATTACTAATACTTGGTATATATTATATGCCTAATAATCATGTACTGAATTGAATTGTTGGTTCTCCCTGAGATGATGATGTTGCTCCATGCTGTGTATGCAATTATGCAGTACATGGTTTGAATTATTATTCTTATTCTATTTCTTAGCATTTAGTCATTGAGAAGTCTTTTTAAAGTACCAATTTTCAGTGATGAGTTATGACCAGAAAAGAGTTTCTGCCTGTAGAAATGAAAAGAACTGAGATTTTTATAAGATGTACTGACAGGGAAGAAGTGACTAGTTACTAAGCTAAATGTCCAGAAGGAAGAACAGGAAAGAGTTCAAATGATCCTGGGGTCTCCTTGGACTAGTGAGCTTACTGTCAGGCAAAAAGACCCAAAGAGGTCAAAAATGGAAACAAAGGTCTGATACTTAAAAAATATGCCTAGCATTACTATTCATTGTAGTAAAGAAATGAAAATAAACTGGACATACATTCACTTGGAAATGGCTGAACAGACTGCCATACATAAATGTGATAAAATATGATTGTTCTGCATTTATATTATATTGTATATAGTATATATCATTCCGAAATTCTAAACATGAAGAATTCAGAGAAACATGGAAATATTTGTATTAACTTGTACTATAGAGATAGAAAAATGCAGAACCCAAAGAATAGTATACACAATGACAACAACAAAGTAAGTGAAAATAAACATAAAATGAAGCTGATCTATGAGTAACTGGAAAAATAATGATGGTTTCAGAAAACAATAAAACATATCTTCTGCATCTTGTCAGAGAAGTGAAGAACAACTGAGGCCTAAGGTTTTATAAACTGTCACTACACATAGTATTTCATATGATTCATTTTCTTTGACAGGGAAATATTCAGTATGTCTGGATGGTGAATAGGAATTCCAGAAATGATTTTGACATAGGATATTTCAATATAAGTTGTGTTTTCCAAAAATAAGTAATTAAAATGGGTGGAATTTATTTGAGATCTTTAGACTGGAAGGTCAAAGATATCATTGTACTTGCCAAAGTAGTTTCTAATGAAAAGAGAACTGGTTTCTTGTTTTGTTTTGTTTTTTAACCATATTAGTTGACATTATTGACCAGTTATTATTTTTCAATTAAATACATGTTTCATAGGATATAGATCTGGACAGATTCTTTTTTTTAAAATCATCACATCCAAATGCTATATTTTCTGGATGAGAAAACTGAGGTTTAGCAAGTAACTTGCTGTTATTTGAAGTTACTTGCTTGATGTCATTCAAATAATGGGCAGGTATGTCAAAGAAGAATCAGCTACTGGGGGGCAGCTAGGTGGCGCAATGGATAGAGCACTGGCTCTGAAGTCAGGGGACCTGAGTTCAAATCTGACCTCAGACCAAACACTTGACACTTAATAGCTGTGTGATGCTGGGCAAGTCACTTAACCCCAATTGCCTTAAAAAAAAAAAAAAAGAATAAGCTGCTGGTGTTCGATGGGAGAGTGTTATAGAGGGATAGTAAAAAGTAGCATGAACATGTTTGTGCCACTTACATAAAGATGATAGTTTATCCTTTAACTCTTTGAAAATGAATGTCCTCACAACTCTGACATGCAAGGGGACGATTCAGGGACCAAATAGAGCTCTGAGGAATGATGGGTTTGGTTCAATAATTTCTAGAAAGTGATGGAGTAGTGGGATGCAGTAATTGACTTTAGGTTTTACACTGAAGAAACCATGAATGATTTGACAAATGTCCCTTCTGCCAAACATAGGAATAGAATCTTGATTGGAAAATGTCCAAGAGAAAGAGGGCTGCTACTAAACACAACAAAGTTCTCATGTTCATTAGATTCTGTCCAGGAGTTTGGAGGTGAAGGGGAGAGATGTGGGTAGGAAGAGTTTTGGGAGAGCACAAATTGATCCAATATTCATTTTTTGAGAATTAGATCGACCTGGGCATTCCTATGAGTCATCATGACATATTACAAATGGCTCCCTTGCCCAGCTAATTTGCCCAACACTATGATTTCAGCAACGACCATTTGAATTTATCTTGCCTAGTGGTTAAGTCTCTCTTCCCACCAGATGTGGTCTTTTTAGAAAAGTATCCAAACCCCTTTGGCAGGGCAATGAAGGGAAGGCTTGCATTGTCCCTGCGTGTGCTTTGCCTGCTTTGAGGATAAATAAATGACTTTAGTTTCCAAGGTTGTCAGTCTTTCATGAGAACTTATACTTAAATCATAATAATGATGCCATTTAAACTCTAGTTCTTTCTGACAGTGCTTGATTAACAAGCTGGCTTGGTGCAGTGATAGAGAGAGGATGGCAGGTTTTCATTTCATCCAGGGTGTCATTATAGCTTAAACTGGCTCCCATATTACTATTATTATTATTGTTAATTGTTATTTGTGAAGGCTCACAAGGTCCCTAACATTATTGAAAATGTAGAAGATGATATGGTCCCTTTTATAAGATTTCATGATCAGAGTTAAATGGATGAAGATATTATCCCACCTCAGGGGGAAAAGATAGGGATTTAACTATGAAATTCCCATGTAGGAAACTGTTGTCTCAGATGCAGACACCTGGGGAAAACTGTATTCCCAGGCATTGACATTGTGCCAAGGTGTATTCCTGTGCCCACACACATGGAAAAAAACTACACATGTGACTGTTTAGTGCTATAAACTGGTAAGATTTTAACTCTAAGTAACTATTCAAAGTGGGAAAAACATAAAAGTAAAGGTTTTCAATGATTGATAGTTGCATATAACAATGATTTTTCTTCCCCTCTTCCTATTGGGGGTAAAGAAACTTAAAACTATGTCCAAAGGGTCAATTTCCTTTGATCCAGCAATGCCACTACTAGGTTTGTATCCCAAAGAGATCATAGAAATTGGAAAATGATCCACATGCACAAAAATTGCCTGCTTTCTCAATTGTGAGGGGGGAAGAAGAGGGAGAGAGAGAGAATTTGGAACTCAAAATCTGAAAAAAAAAAGTGTTAAAATTGTTTTTGCATATTATTGGGAAAAATGCAATATTAAAGATTTAAAAAAGTCTGACTTGCCCAACCCCCTAATTTTACAAAAAAAAAATTAAAATTAAAAAAAGAAAGAAACTAAGGCCAGGATTTGAAAATAATTTGTTCGGTAGGTTACTTTCATTCATTAAGCATCACTACAATGGGTCAGATGAATAATTATTCTAGCTCAATATTCCATTGTTTCATGGAATAACAATACTTTCTGTGACAATATGAGAATTGCTCTCACGTTCTTGAAGGTTAACGATGTTCACTGAACATGACTAACTTTCTCTTAATAGTCTGTTATGGATTATGATCCCTGAGTTTATCTTAACCTTTTTTGAACTTGTTTATATTTTTTGCTTAGAGTCTTTTTGGGGGTGACAGATTCATTATAATATCTTAATAAAAGGTTAGATGTTAGTGAGGTCATAGAACAGTGGCTGATTTGCATATGGGCCAACTAACTTCAGCATATAATAAAATTCTACTCTAAGGATATAAACTTTGCCCTTAATACCAATCAATCATCTTACAGATAATGTCCCTTTGTCCTAAGGATAACCAAAGCCGGTTAAAAAAGTGAACTTCAGAACACATGTTGTTGTTTGAAGAGGTCTTAACAGCATCACTTTGCACATAAGAAATGGTGAGTTATTTTAAAGATAATAGCAGAATTGGATTTTTTACTGCCTACAAGAAACTTCCACCTAACTTTCCCATCACCATCATTCATTTAACCTGTATCTAAATAGTTTCCAAATTTAGCTTCTTCCTCTGACTTCTTTATTCCTGTCCTCAGCTTAATGACATACGTAAAATCCTAATCAATAATGTGCAGAACCTTGGGATTATCTTTAACCTTTACCTCTCCCTTGCCTTTCTTAACTAAACACTTAGCAATTCTGGCCGATTCTTCCTATGAAATCTTTTTCACATATCCCCCTTCATCTTTATTCCTACAGTCTTCACATAATGGGATACAGCTGCTCAATATTACCTGCCTGAACTGTTGCAATAGCCTACTATGAGATCTGTTTTTCATACCAGATAACAGAAGACCTTCAGGACCACCAGTCTACGTCTGCTATAGCCATCACCAAGGGAAGAAACCCTCATAGATATGTGTCCTTGCAGTTCCTGTAACCCTTAACTTCCTGAATAGCCTAAACTACTAAAGAAACAGGAATTAAACTTTTCAGAATCAAAATGCTTGACATTAAAGATACAGTAAACATGATTTTATCCATGGAAATTACACTAAAGAAAATTTATTTTCTACTTCAGCACTGTATCCTAAGGATCATTGGGCCTTTTCATGTGGTTTGCAGATGATACTTCTCTCTGTGTTGTCTGCTACTATTAGAATGCGAACTACTAAAGAGTAGACATTTTATTGTTTCTGTTTCCATCCTCCATAAATGTTTTCATTCATTCATTCAGCTTTCTGCTTCTGCTTTTCCCCTTTTTCAATCAGTTTTCATGCTACTGACTAACTAATCTTCCTGATCAATTTATCTCTCTTCTTAAAAATATTTAATGATTCCCTACAGCCAAGGAAATAAAGTTCAAACTCTTTTTGACTAACATTCAACACCTTTGATTATTTGAGTCATTTATACCTTTTGGCTTTCTCTCTTACTACTCCCTGTAATGTACTCTATATTCCAAGTAAATTAAACAAACTTCTGTTCCTTCCCCCAAACTAACTTCCCTAATTCCAGGCTTTTTCTCACTTTATGCTCTCTATTTGAAATGTCTTCTCTTAACTTGTTGAGTTCTTATCTATCCTTTATAGTCAAATTCACAAATCACTTATTCCAAGAAGCTTTCTCCTAGTTAGTAACAGGCTGCTTCTTCTCATAGAGCATTTTTATCTTACTTTTGCCTAATGTAAAAACTTTTTGAAAAATTCTACATTACACATATATAACGAATTGCTTAGTTTTAGCTGGTTTTATTATTATAATAAATAGATTTATAATATTGCTTACATATAAACTTATAAATAAATGAATAAATCTATAACAATAACTATATTATTATAATCAATATAATAATAACATAAATTAAGTAATGCAATAAGCTAAAACAGTTACTTTTATTTTAGATTTATTGTGCATCAATTTGCCTTTGGATTCAAAGGATATGATCTGGAAACTCAGTTCAACTACATTGCGTATGTGTAACCTTATGTAGGTATTCTTTTTCTTGTGTGCCTCAGCTTCCTCAACTGTAAAATGAGTGGTAGAACTCTTCTGAAGCTTCTTCCTGCTCTAAATCTGTGATCGTGTGTTATGTTATTAAACTATAAAGTCTATGATTGTGTCTTCAGTTATTGAACTATTAAGTCTATAAAAGCAAAGCCCTTTCTTATCTCATTTCTCTGTCTATTCCTAGCCTAGCACAGTGTTCTGTATAAAGTACAAAAGGCCTTTAATGCATATTTGCTCAATTGAATAAAATTAGAAAAGGAAATGACGGATATGAGTAGTGCACGGCATTAATGTTGCCTCAGTATATATCCTTGCTTAATTTTTGGTGTTCTGCTTTCTAGCTATATCATTACTTGTTCAGCTAGATGTTCTTTTGCTCAATGCTTGCAACAATCTTTGTCCAACTGAATTTTCTATAATATAATTAAAGTTAATCGAACCTATGTTCTTGAAGCTTTAAAAGATGTTTGTAATAACAACAAACTAAAGGTTTGTATAACAGCTTTCCTGCGTTATCTAATTTGAGCTCACAACAACCCTCTAAAGCAGATCCTATTATTTCCCCAATTTACAAATGGGGTTTAAAGAGGTTAAAAGACTTACCCAGGTTCACTGATTGGTTTTAAGCAGGACACAAACTCAGATCTTCCTGACTCCAAGTTCAGCTCTCTAACCACTATGTAAATTTGCTAGCAACTTTTCCAACTGTCTTTGTAAAGATCTTATATCCAGTAACTTTTTAACAATATTCTCAATTTCCATTAGGAAATGCTGATAACCCTTTCCTCTATAAGGCTGCTTATTATATTTGCCTATTCAGTAATATCAACTGTGCTTGTATAGAAGTGTATGAGTACATTGATACTCAAGAGAAAAATACAATGACAAAAAATCTGCTGGAATTTGAAAGGACCAATGAATGTGACCCTATAAGCGTGTAAAACAATAGAGAAAATAGTGGCTTGTTGCTGGTGAGGTCTAGCTACTGAGATCATTCTGTATTCATTAAAATTGTCCTCTAATATTACCTCATGGGGTAAAGGTGACTGAATTCTCAAAGAGTGTGCAAAGAAAGTGAAAACTATGTTAGGTCCTACCAAGTTGGAAAAGCTTTGTGATATTTCTGCTGATGAATCAGGTATAGCTTATTCAAGGACCAACCTAGCTAAATTCAGAAAGTTTGATAACCAGAAATTTGCCCACTATCTATTGCATTTCTTTTGGCCAAGGCTATACATGATGATCACATGAAGGGATTGCAATTTGCGTTGGTGGAAAGATTGCCTATGCCAGCAAGATTAAGGATCATTTGAAGTATTGACAAGGCCTATAACAAGAGAATTTCCAAAACAAATGATCTTGATCTCAACATGTGTCATGATCACACTCTGATACTCACAAAATAAAAGTGCTTCTAACCCACAAAAGCAGCAACTATTAGTAGCCAGACTTGACTGCCATCAGTTTGGTGGAAAGGCACCCCATATCTTCCACTACTCTCGTATTTCCCAATTAACATAGAGCTTTTACTACTGACACCTTCTCTTTGAACCATATCCCTTTTAATAAACAACACTACCTTGATAAACTGTAAATTTCCGTGTGAACATAAGCTGGCACAGTCTTGCTAACTGATGGAAGAAGGCATGCTAAAGAACTCACTCAGTGTCTCACTGGCTGGTTGCCATTCCCTGAATGGTGGCTGATACAAAATCAGAGCCCAGTTTTACACAGATTTTGTGCCCCAGTTAGCACTGCTAATTGGGGCACACAAGTAAATCGCACTCTGCCCTGTGGAAATTCTCCATTAGGCAACCAAATCAGTGCATTGCTGAGAGTATGAATATATCCCTTAGTTACTATTTAATTAGGTGCAAAATCTAGGTCCTTCCAGGAAGGACAAAGTACTGACATAGGGTCTCAATGAGAAAAGTTATGTAAAATTTGGTATATTATCTTCTCAAAAATTATTCTCAAGTTAAATGAAAGTTGTTGTAGTTTATATTCAAGTTTATCCCAAAGGATATTTCAATCAGAAATTTTAAATTATATTACCACTGGATTGAGAGGCACTAAAGCTGTTTCAATGATCTCTTCATCCTTCCAGGAAAGACTCAACTTTATTTATCTGAGACCGACAATTGACCTCCATCAGCCTTAAAATATATTGAGGAGATTCTATAACCTTTTTTTGCTGTTGTTTGGGCATTTCATTCATGTGTAACTCTTCATGACCCCATGTGGGGTTTTCTTGGCAAAGATACTGGGGTCGTTTGACATTTCCTTCTCCACCTACCTACCCTAACTATATTTTCTGACGTACAAATCCTTTTGTTTAAGTAATTAATGTTCAAGTCTACTTGACTCCTTTCAGCTGCCATACGGACTCAATGTAAATTATTATTAACTATTAACTTGATTTTCCCTAGCTATCTTCAGTCTTCCATGCTCCTTCTTCAACCTCTGACCTGATATCCAAACTCCTACCTTGGGACCCGGGACTTCTAATAAGTGTAAGTTCACCATAGTTAGCTCTGATTCAGACTTACTGTATTTTTTTCCTGGTCATCTTCATTTCTTACCCTGAGAGGTCCCCACACAAATCCCATGCACACCTCTTTCCACAACTATTTCTGAGAAGAATAACCAAATCAAAACTAACGTTCCTGAAGCGAATGTGTCAATTAATTGCCCCATGATTTCAATCACTATCTCTGCGACTTTCCTGACCAAAATGCCTCTTCCTGATCCCACTACCATTTCTATATTACCTTTCTCCATAAGAATATATGTGTTCTGAGGGCAAGAACTATTTTGTGTTCTTTGTATCCCCACCACGCAGCAAAATGCTTAGTAGAAAGCAAGTGGCTAATAAATGTGTTTTCATTCATTCATTAATTGATAAAGATTGTTTTATAGGGCTATGGGACTTTGAGCTAAAAAGAATCTTGGGAAATATCTACAATAGTATGTGCCCTCCACATTTTTTTTAAAAGGAACTGAGATGTTACATTGGCAGTCAGAAGAAGAGGTGAGATTAATTTTTTCAAAATTAATATGCAATATGGCATCTGCTCTCTGAGCTTCCTGGGGAAATATTTCACACACCAGATTGAAAAAAAAAATTCTGTCATAGGTTTTACCTGCATATAACCCTCATTGTAAGGTGTTTAAATTTTACTTAAATTCAAGTGCCATTTTAATACTATAAAATGTAACTATTTACTAAGAAGTAATGGAATGACTAGAACATTATATTAAAAAATGGGTGTTGATAAATCCTGTATTTAAATAACACTTTTCATCATTAAATGTGATTTCTGATGCACTCAATACTTTCCCCATTGGATTTAGTAAATACTAGATCATCTCTAGAAAGTCAATAATCCTTTGAAAGTTAGTCATTTTGAGTCCATAGGGAAACTAATGGAAATTCTTGCTATGGGTTGCAATATGGTGTTTCAGCAGGCTGTAAGAGTTAACATTTCCTACAGAATGCCTAATTTCCGTCCTTGAGAACCTTCTTTTTATGTGGGTAGTACAGCCACAGGTTCAGTTAAAAGACCCACAAACTGGGTCCTTAGCAGGTCTGAGAACAAATCCCTCCAGCTTCTATGCAGTGCTGTTACCTTTTATTTTGTTGTTGAAATTTTAATAAACTCTCTTATCTGCTCCTGTTGCAGTCAATTTGTAGAGGTTTCCCTTTCTTTATTGATTCTATCCCTTTTACTTCCAGAAGGTGCCAAATCTCAAAAAGCTTAATTGTGGCTAAACGGAAAGGTTGGAAAAATTGTCTTATTTTATTTTTTTCAGTTGATGACCATTTGTTGTTGTTTCAGTCAGATATGACTCTTTGTGACCCCGTTTTGGATCTATCCTGTTCCAAGCTCTTGGTAAATTACTTGTATAATCTGTTCCCTCTGGAAAAGGAAAATCAAAATTGCAGTCTTTTGCTGATTATTGAAAGGTGTTCCTTTTATAACCAAGGTGGCATTGGAAGACACTGTTCTTCTTAAATCATCTTTATTCCATTTGTCATCATAAATCTGCCATTTTCTATCCTCATAAGTGCCATTGACCCCAATAGCTTAGCAATCCTCCATCCCCTTTACATTTTTTACCTGGTTCATTACTGCTTAAGGTCACTCCACCTGTACCAAGTGTAGGGGTGTGTGTCACCTAATTAGTGAAAAAAACAGGTTCATTGACTCTGACTTCCTTCTATGATCCCATTACTAGAAAGTGATAAGAAAAGTACTTGAACCCAAGTCTTGACTCAAAGCCTAATGATCATTTCCCTCTGCCTTACTGTGCAGCCTCTCACTATGATAATAACATATATTTATATTGGACTTTGCACTTTTAAAAACAAAGCACTTAAAAAATTCACTCTCACTTTGTGAGAAACTTAGAGCTCCTCTTGCTATTCCTGCATTTATTAAGGGCATAGGACTATAATTCACACTGGTTTGAAATCACAAAGTCTTCTCTAACTTCTCCCTCCTTTCATTTCTCACATATGAGTCATCAGTTCTGTTTTTACCTCCAGTATCTCCTTCTTATCATGGTCCTGTGCAGTGCACAAGCATTCATCTTCCTAAAACACAAGTTTGATCACGTCACTGCTCTATGCAAAATCTTTCAGTTGCTTCAAGTCCATAATTTGGTTCTGTTCTCCCTTTCCAAGTTTATCTCAGCTTTTCTCCACCATCTCAGCTAAGCTTCACATTTGGGTGGGGGATTTTGTTGGAAAGGATGACAATGTGGAGATGTTCTGGCCAAATGACAGGAAAATAAAAGAGAGTTTGGAGAAAAAAAAAGTCACCTCCAAATCTTTCTGGATAACCTCTAGCTAAATGTAATCTCTCCTTACTCATGCAATAACATCAATTGGGAAGTTGTCATACACTGCTTTAGGTTATAATTGTATCTCTATATATCTTATCTAAGCTAGAATGTTTGAGCCAAATTAAATAAAAAAATAAGTATAATGGAAAGTCTTACATTTGGTTCAAACAATCAACCTCATATTCATGAGACAGAAGTGAGGGTGTTAGTAGATTATAAGCTTAATACAAGTCAACAATGGGATAGAGCAGCCAAGAAAACTGATGCAGTTTTATACTGCACAGACAAGCATAGCTCCCCAAAATATGAAAATAATAGTATCTGGGACTGCAGTGATGATAACCACACTGACTGCCCTAGTTTTTTAACCACAACTATTACTTTTAGTTCTGATTTCTGCCTTTTATCATTAAAATGGGGTGGAGAGATGTATGGAGTGACAATAAAGAGAATAACAACCAGGATGATGAAGGATTTCAAGTCAAGATCATGCTTTATGAAGACATTCCGACAGATCTATTCCACAAGATAACTAAATCAGTAACTGAATATTCTAATATAAAGGAAGACTTAGGAATATATGATAGCTGTCTTCAAGCATTGAAATGATGATATGGAAGACAGATCAAAGTTATTCAGCTTGGCCTTAGAGAAAAGAACTAAGCAAATGGGCAAAAAATGCAAAAAGGCAAATTAAGTGTGATATAAGAAAAGCTTTCTATTAATCAGAGCTATCCAAGAGTTCAAGTTGTTGCTTTGGTAGTCTGTGAGTTTACTTTCTTCAAGAAAAGGCTAGATGACTGACAAGAGAAATGCAGATTGAAAAAACTCTGAGGTACCACATCACATCTATCAGATTGGCTAACATGAGAAAACAGAAAAGTGATAAATGTTGGAGAAGATGTGGAAAAATTGGAACATTAATGCATTATTGGTGGAGTTGTTGAACTGATCCAACCATTCTGGAGAGCAGTTTGGAACTATGCCCAAAGGGCTATAAAACTGTACATACCCTTTGATCCAGCAATACCACTACTAGGTCTGTATCCCAAAGAGATCATAAAAAAGGGAAAAGAAACCATATGTACAAAAATATTTGTAGCAGCTCTTTTAGTGGCGGCTAAGAATTGGAAATTGAAAGGATGCCCATAAATTGGGGAATGACTAAATAGGTTGTGGTATATGAATAATTCCCATAATGGAATGCTATTGTTCCATAAGAAATGGTGATTTCAGGCAGATTTCAGAAAAACCTGGAAAGACTTACATGAACTGATGCTGAGTGAAGTGAGCAGAACCAGAAGACCATTGAACACAGTAACAGTAACATGATGTGATGACGGACTTTGTTAGACAGCCCTTCTGAGCAATGCAATGATCTCAGACAGGGGTGGGGAGCCTGCAGCCTCAGGGCCACATGTGGCCCTTTAAATCCTTGGATGCAGCCTTTTGATTTAATCCAAGTTTTAAAGAACAAATCCTTTTATTAACAGGATTTGTTCTGTGAAGTTTAGATTCAGCCAAAGGGCCACACTTGAGGACCTAGAGGGCCACATGTGGCCTCGAGGCCACAGGTTCCCCACCCCTGAAAGACGTTTCCAAAAGACTCATGATGGAAAATGCTATCTACATCTAGAGAAAGAACTATAGAGTCTGAATGCAGATCAAAGCCTACTATTTTCTCTTTCTTTTCTTTTTCTTTTTCTTTTTCTTTTTTCTTTTTTCTTTGTCATAGTTTTCCCTTTTCTTCTGATTCTTCTTTCACAACATTACTAATGTGGAAATATATTTACTATGATTGTACATGTATAGCCTATATCCAATTGCATGCTGTTTTGGGAAAGGGAGGAGGGAGAGGGGAAATTTAAAACTCAAAATCTGGGGCAGGGTGGTGGCATAATGGATAGAGCATTGGCCCTGGAGTCAGGAAGACCTGAGTTCAAATCTGGATGCACACATTTGATGCTTATTAGCTGGGTGAACCTAGGCAAGTCACCTAACCTCAACCCCCCCCAAAAAAGAAATTTCAAATTGTTCTAGGAAAATAAAAGCAAATGTTGAAAACTGTAATTTTTTTTTCAAAGAAAAGGCTAGGTGACCCTTTGTTGGTTATATTATACAGAAATGAGAAGTCTAATTCAAGTATGGGAAGGAGTAGATGGCCACTGCAGTCTTTTCACTCTGAAATTTTGTAATTCCATGACTGGCCCATTACAGAACCATCTTTCAAAAGATAAAAATTGGAGGCAGCTAGATGACACAGTGGATAGAAAGGGAGGAGGGAGAGGGGAAATTTAAAACTCAAAATCTGGGGCAGGGTGGTGGCATAATGGATAGAGCATTGGCCCTGAAGTCAGGAGGACCTGAGTTCAAATCCGGCCTCAGACCCAACACTTGACACTTGCTAGCTATGTGACCTTGGGCAAGTCACTTAACCCCAATTGCTTAAAAGCAAAAAAAAAAAAAAGATAAAAACTATGTTCTACACATTCTTATAGCTCCAGTAACATGTATTATTGAACCTTGCACTTAGGTAGGAAGTATAATCTAGCTCTGAGCCTCACTTTCCTCATCTATAAAATGAGAGTAGTAATAATAACTAATATCGAAAGGGTTGCTGTATCAAATGAGATAACATAAATAAAATATTAAATATATGTTTAATTAACTACTTAATAAGACCAAATAGTAGTAAATTTAGTGACTAGTAATTTTGGCAAATACGTACTGAGGGAAGCTCCACTTTGAGACAGTGGCAGAGATACGGTTTTGAAATCTGGAAGCAAGGAAAGAGTCCTGAAGGGAAATGAAAAGAAGGAGTTCTGGAGGAGTGAACACTGAAGTCTGAGGTGGTCCATAGAGCATGTGGAACTTGTGCTGGGTTTTAAAAAGAGGAGTAGATTTATAGAATTAGAGAAGGGTAAGGATATTCTAGACAGGGAAACAGTATGATCCAGAGGTCAAAGGTGTATATGTACATGTATATGCTGGTTTGATGAGCATTGCACAGAGCCATTTAGCTAAAGCAATATGTCTGTGGAGGGGAGTAATTAGAGATAATGTTGGGGTAGTATGCAGGTTCCATCTTCTGTAAGTGTAATTTTAAGGACAGAATACTTTGTCTTTTTATTCACCCACTGGAAAGTTAATTAGATACTAGGAGTTAGTGATTATGATGGTAGTAATAATAAAAGGTGATGTTTTGGGGAGATTAGTATTATAATGGTATATTCCATAGAAAGCTAAAGGAAGCCAGAAAACAAAGAACTATTATCATGTTGGGGAAAGTAAGAAGTGCATTGGAACCTAGACTACCATGGTGGTATGTGGAAAGGGGCAAGAAATGAGAAATTAAAAAAAAAGGTGAAAGACAAATCCTAACAGAGATTTAATAGTTGAAGAGATATATCAGATAGGGGCTGGGAAGAAATGAGAATGTAGATATTGACAGAGATGGAAAAAGTTTCTAAGGTAAACAGATTTTGATGCAAGGATGAGAAATGTGGGTGACAAAGTCTGAAGAAAATTCAAGTTTTCAGAGATGATGCACTGTCCAATAGGAACTTAAAGATGAAGGATTAAAGCTCAGAACGAGGGGCAGCTAGGTGGTGCAGTGGATGACTCAGGTCAGGAGGACCTGAGTTCAAATTTGACCTCAGACACAATGATACTCACTAGTTGTGTGACCCTGAGCAAGTCACTTAACCCTGGTGATCTTGCCAACAAAAAACAAAAAACAACATATTTAGTAACAATTCTCCAAAAGAGATTACTAGAAAAAATAGATTTTGGGGGCAGCTGGGTGGCGCAGTGGATAGAACTCCAGCCTTGGAGCCAGGAAAACCTGAGTTCAAATACAGCCTCAGATATTTAACACTTACTAGCTGTGTGACCCTGGGCAAGTCACTTAACCCCACTGCCTAGCCAAAAAAAACCCAACCAGAAACAAACAAAATAATAATAATAATAATAATAATAATAATAATAATAATAATAATAATAATAATAATAATAATAATGATAATAAAAAGCTCAGGACAGAGGGCAAATATAGCTAAAAAGTTGAATGTCATTGACATAGAGATGGTAAATTAAATTAATTTAGAGGACAGAAGGAATAGATGATGTCAGAAAAAAGGAATCAGAGAAGGAATTTCTAGGAAATCAAGTAAAAAAGTGGTTCAGTATAGTGTCACAGAAAATAAGAAAAAAAGCAAGAAAAGTGGTAGTTTAAGTTATATTTTTTTTCAAAGCAGTGAAAGGACATGAGAAAAGACCCTTGGATTTATCAGAAAAATGTTGTTTTAGTAGTTGGACTTTGGATAGAAATTTTATTTTTAGCATAATGGTGATTACATCTCAATGTCAGATGATAGAAATGATAATCCCAACTTCCTTAGGTTGGAGAAGACTTAACATGCTGTCTTCAGAAATCTTATTTTATTTAAACTGAACAAGTTTTTGGTAGCTTTTGTTTGGGAAGGCATTGGAATTTAATAAACTATTTACAATGTACATTGTGTATTGAGGTTTAATATATGACATAAAACCAATGTGGCAGTTATGCTAGACCCAAATTTTAAAAGTTTAGTCTTAATCTTCTGAATGGAAAGCAGCCAACAGACTAAGAAAAACTAAACTTTATATAATAAAGTATAGTAAATATAAAATTCATCTGCTATGTATATATAACTGATCAATTTACAATAAATTATAGGCAAATTTTATTACAGATGAAGAAGGAAAGAAAAGATAAAAGGATTTGCTGCTTTGGTACTCTGCTAAACTAATTTATCTAGATATTTCTCTATTAAGTTACTAAGTATGCTTTGATTAAGATAAGCATAAGCAGTTCAGATATATTAAGTAGATTTTACTTTTTCTCTTTAGAAACACAGATTTTAAATTAAAAAAAATCTTGCTATGAGCTTTTCAAATTATTTGAAATCTTTACAGTAGATGTCAAGAATCATCTTTTCTTTGTAGACATATTTTATTTTAATGTAGTTCTCGCAATAGGTTAGATATTGTATTCAAATGAAAATAATGGGCAGTTCAAAATGCATGCATTCAAAAGAGGTTGAAATTCACAATTTGAAATATCTTTTATGACAGGCCTGGCTTCTTTGTTTCTTTTTCCTTTTACCCTGCTGTTATAAGGCATGACCACTAGATGGTGATAAAGACCATAAGCAGTCTCATATGGTTTTGTAAAAATAATAAAAAAATAAATCTACACAACCCAAAGTGAGCACTTAGAAGGTTTAAGGGGCTGCATTTCACTCATGTTCTATTACAGGCAAAAAAGTATTTTCTTGAATCTGAGGTGTGTCTGCCACATTTGAATAATGATACCTTGGTCCATCATTATTTTCCAATGAAAAGCTTTCAAAATTAAGTTGTTTTGTCAGGATAAATATCAAGTAAAATGATTATGAATCATTGTGGCAAGTTTTAATACAGATCAGAAAGTAAATTAATCCAGCTCTGTCTGACTCATCATGCTTTTCATTTTTTTTTTCTTCAGATACAAATGAAGAGTAAACAACATTTTAGCAATTTTTAGGTTAATCATGTAGAACTGATTACTCAAGAAGAATGCTATTAACATTTAGTCAATTTATACCCTACAATATGACAAATTAGAATTAATGTTGCTGTTTTTAAGATATCAGATGGGTCATGATTTTAAGAAAAATGATTAGCCTTACAGAAAGCTGATAATGATGGCCTGGGCTCTGGCCCTTCAGTTTCCAGCAACTTCTCGCCATCACGTTTAAATCCAAACAGTTAATGCCAGTGCTGGCCGAGTGAAAAACCAGGGTTTAGTGTATGGTGGAGGAATAGAATCTGTCCTTTGTTTAAACAGGTTCTGTCTTTTAAGGGGTAACAGAGCATGGTAATCAATTGTCAGTGATTCCCCACGGACCAGCTATCGTTACAGGCTGCCGATAGCTCAATAACAAAAGGCAGATTTTCTCTTCAGATTGAACCTATTCTCCTGACAAATCTCCATTTGATATTCTTTTCTGATGTTCATAATCGGTTGTTCCCTTTAGTATTCATTTAATTAGTTCATTTCAATACATTTCCTTGATGGGGTGTGTATGTAAATATACGTTTAAAGTTATTCCTTTTTTATTTCCCAAGCAATTGATTCAATGATAACATGGAGCAGAGCTCCAGTTGTATCAGGTGAAAAATAACAGATAAGCCCAGTTAGGATAGAAAATCCTTAAAAGAAAAAGAAAGCTTTGGTCTTTCCATTTCCTACTGAGTCCTTATGCCAGAGATCCCTGCAGAGCTTCCCTGATCCCTCTCTCTGCTCTCATCCCACCCCTACCCCCTCCCCCCCAGCTGGAAGTGATCTCTCCCTCATCAGATCACAGGGTACTTTGTACTCCTCTTATACACTAACCATTTCAGACTCATGTTCCATTTAATGTGTACATGATTCATCACTCTACTATACTGTCATTTCCTTGAGGGCAAGCTCTCATTGCATGCTGCTCCCCCCACCCAGGATATAACATAGAATGTACCAGACAATAAGTGTTTAATTTATGTTTGTGGAATGAAATCTGGTGTATTTGAGTTATTTTCTGGGAATATTACATTTCTCTGACTATAAAACCGACCTAAGAAAGTGGGAAATAGTATATAGCCCAGATTCCCCACTCATAGATAAACTGAATAATGATAATAATAATAGTAACAATAATCATAATAATGATGATGATGTTCAATGTTTTCAATGTAAAACCATGGCTCCTTCTTTTGAATTTGTCTGTCTTGATTTCAGCTCAATTTCCTCTGGATATGAATTTATGGCTAGATTTAAAACACATTAAAAGAAGGAATTTTTTCTGTTTCCCAAAATAACATGCCTGTTCTTAGGAGTTTCCATCCAATCTGAATTGACTGAAGGGTCATGGTCTTTGAAAGTATATTCCAGAACTATAATATCTTCCCATCTTCCCTTGTAAAAAGGATGGAGTAAGAATCTATTCAAAAAGACCATTTTCCTGGCTTTCCGGGAACTTTTCAGCCACTTGGATCCCTGTGGTTGTTGCTGCTGCTTAGTACTTTTTTAGTCACATCCAGCTCTTCATGATCCCATTTGGGGTTTTCTTGGCAAAGATACTGGCGTGGTTTGCCATTTCCTTCTCCAGCCCATTTTACACATGAGGAAACTGAGGCAAACAGGGTAAAATGACTTGCCCAGGGTCACACAGCTAGCAAATGTCTGATTCATACTCTGCAGATGTAGTGAAGAGAACTCAAGATGTTGAGTCAGAAGATCTGGGTTTATTACCTAGGTGAGGCTTATTACCTAGGTGACCTTGTACAAGGTACTTAACCTCTTTAGGTTTTAATTTCTCTGTCTCTAAAATGAAGGAATAGGTCCATATAATTCTGAAGATCACTCGTAGTTCAAAAATCCTATGATCCTTGGAATCACTGGAGATTAGCGTATAAATTAATCACTGAACCACTCTCCTAAATAGATCTCTCTCTCTCTCTCTCTCTCTCTCTCTCTCTCTCTCTCTCTCTCTCACACACACACACACACACACACACACCACATTTGTTTCTGAACTAAAAATATTATAAGTATAGTATATCCTTATGATGCCTTTTTATCTCATGCAACTTAAAACGAGATGTGTTAAGGGAAAGAATAGTATTATCCTTTTTTAAATTCTCCTGAGTAACTATCACATAGTTAGGAACATATTAGCTGCTTATTAAAGCTTGTTGTATTAAATATGTGTCATTTACAAATGCAAATTAAGGCATACTACCTGGTTGTAACAAGTAATGGAAACAGATGAGCATCTTGAGTGGGTATGTAGGTTCTTATGGTCAGAATTGCAGAAGAGACATAAGAAAAGTAACAGCACTAGCTAACATTTATGTGGAACATACTACATGCCAGGCACTGTTCTAAGCACTTTACAATTAATTATCCTATCTGATCCTTACAACAACACTGAGAAACAGCTGCTATTGTTATCCCCTTTTTATAGATGAGGAAACTGAAGCAAAAGATGTTAAATGACTTGCCTAGTGTCACATAACTAGTGAATACGGGAGGCTGAATTTGAACTGAGGGCTTTCTGACTTCAGGATCAGCGCACTGTTTGCTGCATTACCTAGCTGCCCACTAGGCAGTAGAGAGGAAAGAGTATGAGTAATAAATAATATCATCTTGGTACTGAACCTACTCTTTGATTTAGGCAGGGAATTTTTTAAAATATTTCCTATTTTGGGTGGAGAGAAATGCACAAAAGTGGATAAATAAATACAAATGGAGACACCTAGGAAGGTTGTAAAAGGTAGGGATAAAGACAGCTGCTACTAGACAGTTTGGGTCAGCTATAGGGTATGGTAGATAGAGTTAGGCCTGGAGTCAGAAAGGCTCATCTTCCTGAGTTCAAATCTGACCTCACTCACTTACTAACTGCGTGATCCTGAGCAAGTTCATTAGCCCTTTTTGCTTCAATTTCTTCATCTGTAAAATAAGCTGGAGAAGGAAATGGGAAATTACCCCAGTATCTCTGCCAAGAAAACCCCAAATGGAGTCACAAAGAGTTGAACACAACTGAAAGAATTGAACAACCAAATAACTAAATAGAATGAGAGGGAGGGGGAGAAAGGGAAGAAGAAGAAGAAGGAGAAGGAGGAGAAGGGGGGAGCAGGAGAAGGAGGAGGAGGAGGAGGAGGAGAAGAAGAAGAAGAAGAAGAAGAAGAAGAAGAAGAAGAAGAAGAAGAAGAAAAGAAGAAGAAGAAAGAGAAAGAGAAAGTCAGAGACACAGAGAAATAGATAGGAGGGGAGAGAAAGAGACAGAAAGAAAGAAAGCAACAGAGAAAATGAGAAAGAGACCGAGATAGAGTTCATCATACATCTATTCCTTCAAGTTTAGGAAATATGCTGTAGAAAATCCATCTCATTAAATACCAGACTGTCTTCCATGGGAATCCATTCACTTCACTTCACTAGTTTTGAAAATTATACAGACCACATCATTACAACTTCCTAGAAAAGTGCTAGTTAAGGAAATGGACATTCTCAGAAGCAAATAAGTTTCTATTTGTCAGCCATGTTATCTGTCCTCATTTCCACCTTCTTGCTCTGCTCCAACTCTGGACTTTTCTATTTCCTTGACAACAGTCTTCTCACCCTAGGGATAATTTTGCCCTTGCACTATATCATCTCATTGGTAAATCCCTGACCAGGACCATCATTTCATGAAGTGTCCAGGCCATCCATATTCACTTCTCTTCTGGCTTCACTGCTCACTCTCTTTTCTCATTCCTAATAGGATCTTTATTCCATTTTCACTTCTCTTTCCAATTCCCTTGTAATGTCTTGCCTTATTAGAATGTAAACTCCTTCAGGATAGGCGGTGTCATTTTTGCTTGCATTTATACTCCCAGCACTTAGCTTAATATCTGGTACACAGTAAGCTCTTAATAAATGTTCTTTCTTCTCTTTGTTTCTTTCTCTCTGTCTCTGTCTCCCCCTCTCCATCTATCTCTGTCTGTCTGTCTCTCCCCTTCTTCCCTCTCCCTCTCCTCCTCCCCCCATCTCTCTCTCTCTCTCTCTCTCTCTCTCTCTCTGTCTCTCTCTCTCTGTCTCTCTCTCTCTGTCTCTCTCTCTCTGTGTCTCCCTCTTTCATCATTCAGCCACTCAGATTTGGGAAGCATTTCAGTGACTCTACAGGCAGTTTTTTACAGTTGGGATAAATACCCAAATCACAATTGCAGCCAAACAAAGGCATTAAAACTTGGTATAAATGAGCACACTCTTTCTGCACTTGCAGATGGAATACTGAGCTACTTATACATATCTGTGATCTCATCAGTGCAGACATTCTCTCCATCAGTGCAGAATATTATCTTATTCTCATATCCAGGTATTTCCACAAATTCTTTACAGATGCATTCCCCCACAAATTATAATTCTTCTTCTGATTCTTTTAATATTTGGGGAGTATCAGCATAACACCCAGACAACCTCTCATTATTACATAGTCTTATTACATGACCAACTCGTCTCCTATTCTGGTCTTACATGCCCTTGCTTATATTTTTTATGCTGCTCACTCTGAACAAATCAGTATTGTTAATACTGCCATCCATTTGCACCCACTAGGCACTTTCTTTCAATATCATAGTGTTTCATGAACCACAACCATGTAGTATCACTGGGAAAAACATTGTTAAAATGATAGGCTTTTAAGGCAGCAAGTGGTTTGGAATCACTGGAAGTACCACAGGATTTCCAAATTGAAATCTAACCTTATCTACTTTAACTCAATTCTGGGCATAGTTACTGTGCTATGTGTACATTGTATTTGAATGCATTGATTTGTACTAAATAATATTCAAACACACACACATACTTACATCTTTATAGTCTAAACCTGCAACTTCATTAGTGTTGACAAAGTCAAACAGAAATGAGGGGCACTAATCTGTATATAAGGATCTTTGCAGGCAGCATATTGACTTAGCTTTAAAATGTGAAGTTTGATCTATATTTTATTGTATTTTCATTTATTAAAAAAAATTCCAGTTACATTTTAATCTGGTTTGGGCTGCACTTGAGAGTTGTAGACAGCATGCCCCTCCTGGGCCACATGTCTGACACTTCTGGTGTAGTGGTAATGACTATATGGTGGTTAATAAAACACAGTGAAGAAGCAGATATGGGCAGCAAGCATCTAATACAGAGATAAAGAAGCACATGGTTTCCAGACATTAAGATAATATTAATATCTGATCTATGTGGCACCTCTAAGATTTGCAAAGATTTTTATGTACACTACTTAAATTGGTGCTCATAACAACCACGTGAAGTAGGTACTGCTACTATATACATTTTATTAAATGAGGAAACTGTGATTCAAAGAGTCTTGCTGATTTCTTCAGAGTCACAGAGCAAAGCAACAGGCATTTATTAAGCACTTATTATATGCCAGCAGCAAGGTGGAGCTGAGGATAGATCATTGGGCTAGGAATCAACAAGACTCATTTTCATGAGTTCAAATTCAGCTTTAGCACCTACTAGCTGCATGACCCTGGGCGAATCACTTAACCCTGTTTGCTTCAGTTTCCTCATGTGCAAAATGAGCAGGAGAAGGAAATGACAAAACACTCCAGTATCTTTGCCAAGAAAACCCCAAATAGGTCCACAAGGAATCAGACACAACTTAGAAGACTAACATCCAATAAATGTCATATGCCAGGCACTGTAAGAATCAGGAGTGGGATTGGCACCTTGGTTCTTCTTTGTTCTTTGCCTAAACCGTGTCAAGCTTGGGGTCAGTAGGCCAGAAAAACAGGCAGGCCATCAACCTTAGACAAAAGGAAATTGTGTGTGTGACCATGGCATTGAGACAAGGTTTGGATTTAGTTAGGAAACATTCATATAATTTTTATGAATAAGAAACCCAAGGATATAGACACTTTGAAAAGGGGAACAAATAAGTGGCCATTGAAAGCTTATCCAAGCATAAGATTTGCAAGTCAATGCCAATCTCACCTTTCCCTGTAGCCCAAGAATCAGGAGTATGTGTATGTCACATGTAGTAGGCATGGCATGGAGTACAAACTGAAGGCAAAACTGCAAAGAATCTATAAACTACTGGGGAAGCCAGACAACCATGAAGTCTGTCTACATAAGTATGTATGCATAAGTAAAAGTGGCAAAACATAAATATAGTAAAGTGAGTTCTGCTATGCTGAGCAAAATAAGTACTAAGTATCCAGATAGAGGAAGCCTAAGTACAAAACTGCATCAAATTTAATTGAGTAGAGAGACATATAGCTTGCATGCTGCTCACCATGAAATCTCCCTTCCTCAAGTCATTTTGATGATTGAAGGAAATCATCACGGACACCTACATCTTCTGTTATTTCCCATCTTTGCTTCTTTTTTTTTTTTAACCCTGCAGGTCTTGATTCTAAGTTTTCAAACTCTGCATATTCTTTCCTAATGCCTTAGATTCAATATAATTCAGTCAGGGAAGGAATTAAGGTAGGGACAGAGGAAGAAAATAAAAAAGAAGACAGGAAGAATTTATTAAACCCCTACAATGTGTAAGCACTGGGTTACACCCTTTACAAATATTATTTCATTTGATCCTTACAACAACCCTGGTAGGTAACTGCTAATTTTATCCCCATTTTACAGTTGAGAAAAGTTATGTGACTTGCTTAGGGTCACACAACTAGTAATTCTCTGAGGTTGGATTTTAATTCAACTCTTCCTGACTCCAGGTCTGGTACTCTATGCACTGTACTATCTAGGTAAATGAAAGTGGAAGATCAATTTGACACCTAGGTAGATGAATTGGAGTGGAGAGAAACTTGAGGCAAGGAGACCAGGTTCTGGTAATAGGTCAGGTGTGAGGTGATGAGGGGTTATACTATAGTGGTAACAGCATTGGAGGAGAAAAGTGGGCAATGGGAGACAATGGGAATTTTTATGTGTGAGAGATCGTGCCATGAATGCTGTGAGCAAAGATGGCAGTTATTTTTCATAATGCTAAGGTTTATTTCTCAAAGAGTGGAGAACACCTTTATTCACAAAGTATGTATCTTTATATCCACAATACTTAGAGCAATGCCTTGGATAGAGTAAGCATTGAATATGTGCTTACTGAATTGAATTGAATAGTGACAGTAATTTTTTTCACTGACCAGTTACATAGCTAGAGAAGTTATATGAGACTTCTGGTTTTAAGATTGACTGCTTCTAAAACTTCAGAATAGTCTGATTTCACTACCAATTGCACACACACACACACACATACACACATACACATACAGAGAGAGAGAGTCACCCTTCCATTGTGATCACAACTCTTAGACAGGGATTGAAATGAATGGTAAAAGCCCATTTTGTCCGTAAGACCAGGTCCTCCTATCTTGCCCAGGCTCGAAAGGCAAAGACTTACTCAGACTACTCATAGACTAGGTGCCATCACTGATGAGTATGGGGGCTTTGACTTCTATTTTAAACCTGGGCAGGTTCAACCTTCTCTAGGTACCTAGGTGTCCTCCACCCCCCAGGGGCTCACCATCATGATATCTTGTTTAATATGAATACAACCCATTGAAGCTCAGGACCAAGCTTCCAGTTCACTTAATTTGTCAATCTCAGCCTCTCTGGCAGCAGGGATGATAAGATTATTCAAGCCCAATTCACAAGCCTCAATGTTGCTCAAAATTGTTGACTGACTAGGTGTATATTTATATTCAGCTTGCCACAATTGTAAAGGTCAAGTCTCTCCTTAGGAATAGTCTATCCATAATCAATTTTCCCACCCCCATATACTGCCACAAAACAGTCAGGTCTAATGAGTGCCTCTTAACAGTTGATCAATAAATATTTGTTGATTTATTGATTATTGAGCTGTGAACTCATGATAAAGTTCTTAAAAACCTTGTAATAACAAATGATTAGATTTGTCCATGGGATTGATGGTCACCAAATGTCTGGATGCCTATTGAGATTTATTAATGTACTTGCTTGATTTTTCTATTTATTTATCATTTGGTCTACAACTTAGCAATTCATGTGATATCAGAAGTAGCATAATAGAAAGAAGGGCCAGATTTTAAATCCAGCCTGTGACACTTACTACTTGTGTAAACTGAGGCAAGTCAATTAATCACCCTGGGCCTCAATTTTATTTACTTTAAATGATGGGCCTCTGAGGTCTTCTCTAGATCCCTATCTAGGAACTTATTATCCAACTGATGCCAGTAACAGCCCCCTCCATATTTTAGAAAGCTATATTCCTTTAAAAATGGTCTTTTTGACTTGATATTTCAGTATATTCATCATTAAAAACCCAAGCCCGGATAATGAGCCTCTTTGAATCTGACTAAATTGTCCCAAAGACAACACCTCCCCACCCCAACCCCATTCCCACAAAAGTCTATGTCCACAACAACACTCACAATCTTTTCAGTTTAGTTGGGCCAAACAAAGGTTATGGTCCTCATTCACAGCACAATGAGGCACTAGAATAGGACTTCAGTGAAAGGGGAAAAAATCCTTCATAGAAAAGAAAATTTGCTGATAATGGCATTAATAATAATAGTAATATTAATCAGTGGGATACAATATAGTGTTTTAATGCTATAAAGAAGTTTTCCATGTCCATGAGGATGTACATCACTTTGGACTTCGCTGAATATCTGCTTAGGTTGGAAAATTCCAGCAATGCCAAGTCTTGAAGATAGTGTGAATTCTGTTGATAAATGATCAAAGAAGATAAATAGTCAGTTTCCTAAGGAAGAAACTATTAACTGACATATTAAAAATGCTTCAAATCACTAACAATTAGAGAAATGCAAATTAAAGTAACTAAAGTTCAAAGCTGTTGAAAAAGGAAAATTGACAAATACTAGAAAGCCTGTGTGGAATGAAGCATATTAATACACCTTTTGTGGACCTTTGAACTGGTCCAGCATTCTCAAAAGCAATTTGGAAGTATGCCCCAAAAGTTGCTCAACCTGTATCCGTAGCATTTGTCCCAACAACGTTACTACTAAGAAGACTTCTGAGGGTAGAGCAAAGATGATAGAGTAGAGAAAGCACTCAGCTGAGCTCTCCCAAAATTGTCTTCCAAACAACTTTAAAATGATGCCTCAGGTCAAATTCTATTGTGGCAGAGCCAACAAAAGGTCAGAGTAAGACATTTTTCCAGCTCAGGACAACTTAGGAGGTCAGAAAGAGAGATCTGTGACACTGGGTTGGGGGCTGACTTGAAGACCCTTTGGATGAAACACCAGTGGTGGGCCTGGGTGATAAGAGAAGAAGCAGTACCTTCAGGAGCTCTCAAATCAGAGATGGTAAGATGACCTGGCAGTTGTACAGAAAAAAGATTACAGAGGACCCCTGTACTAACAATGGACTCAGGGCCAGATGCTGTTTGGTAATTCCATTGCCTATACCCACTTATGGGTCAAAGTTCAAGAGCAAAAGAATACTTTCAGTCAAGAAGTACATTATTGCTTTTGGTCATAATGGATCAGGGACCCTGAGGAAAAGTTTTGATTCCAGTCCCAAGGAATCAGAGGCCCATCTTGGATAAAGACTAGAGTACAGACCAAGAGATCAGTGACTACACCACTCCCCAGATCACATCAACTTGGAAGTATAGAACACTTCTAAAACTCCAGCACTAGCTCTGAAAACAACTGTGCAAAAAAGTCTGAAGCTTGAGACAGTTCCCCTCCCTGCCTCCATACTGGGAACAGAATCCAACCTTAATATAAAATTCCAAATCAAGAAGTAGGGTTGGAAAATGGGAGAAAAAGAAGAAGAAGAAGAAGAAGAAGAAGAAGAAGAAGAACAACAACAACAACAACAACAACAACAACAACAACAACAACAACAACAACCTGGCCATAAAAAAAATCTACTACAGTGACAGGAAAGATCAAGACACAAACCCAGAAGAATACTATGAAGTAAAAATAACTATAAGCAAAGCTTGAAGGAAAACAAAACAAAACAAAACAAAACTCTGAATTGGGTACACACCCAGAAAGAATTCCTGGAAGAGTTTAAAAATTTCAGGATCAAATATGAGTTGTAGAAAACAAGTCAGGAAAAGAAATGAGAGTGAAGAAAGAAAATTATTTAAAAAAACTATTTACAGATAGGTAAAAAGGCATAAAAATACCCCCAAATGCCTTACAAATGGAAATAGCCAAATGGAAAAAAAGAAGCAAAAAACTTCACTGATGAAAATAACTGTTTAAAAAACAAAGTCCATAGATTGGAAAAAAAAGTTCAAAAGATCATTGAAGAAAACAATTCCCTAAAAATTTGAATTGAGCACCTGGAATCTAATGACCCCATGAGACATCAAGAAACAATAAAATAAAGTGAAAAGAATGAAAAATATTTTTAAATGTGAAATATCTCATCAGAAAAACAAATGACCTAGATAATAGAAGAGAGATAATTAAAGAATTGTCAAACTGCCTAAAACCATTATTAAAGAAAGTGCCTAGACACCATATTTCAAAAGTTTATCAAGGGAAATTACCCTAATATCCTAGTACCAGTGAGTAAAATAGAAATTGAAAGAATCCATTGGTAACCACCTGAAAAAAAATCTCAAAATGAAAACTCTCAGCAATACTATAGCCAAATTCCAAGGCTCCCAAGTTAAACAGAAAATACTTCAAGAAACCAGAAAGAAACAATTCAAATACCTATGAGGCACAGTTAAGATTCTACAAGACTTAGCAGTTTCCACATTAAAGGAATGGAGGGCTTGGGATATGATACTGCTGAAGGCAAGAGAGGTGGAATACAACAAAGAATAATCTGCCCAGCAAAAGTAAATATAATCCTTCAAGGAAAAAAAGTGGATATTTCAAGCATATCTGATGAAAAGACCAGAGCTGAACAGGAAATTTGACTTTCAAATAGAAGACTCAAGAGAAGCATAAAAAAAGATAAACATGAAAGAAAACTAATGGAAGATTCAGTAAGGTTAAACTGGTTACCCTTCAAAAAAGATAAACATGAAAGAAAACTAATGGAAGATTCAGTAAGGTTAAACTGGTTACCCTTCTATATGGGAAGATGACACATGCAATTTCTAAAAGCTTTATCATTATTAGGATAGTGGAAAGATTCTACATAAAAAGAGGGTGCAGGAATGGGTCAGTTATATTGAGATGATGTAAAAAAAAGTGGATAGGTGAGAAAAAAAGATGCCCTTGGAGAAGAAGGAAAATAGAGGAAGAATGGGGAAAATTAAATTGCATGAAAGAGGCATACAAGGAAGGGCTTTTATAGTGGAGAGGGAAATGGTGTAGGGGGTCAGACAACACTTGAACCTCACTTACCTCTAATTTAATTCAAATACAGCATACACACACATTCAATTGGTAACAGAAATCTGACTTACACAATCAGGAATTAGGAGGGGGAGGGTACAAGTGGTCATAAAAAAGGATGACAGATAAAAGAAGGCAACGGTTAGAAGTAAAACATAATTTGAAAAAGTGGATGAGAAAAAGAGAGAGAGAGAGAGAGAGAGAGAGAGAGAGAGAGAGAGAGAGAGAGAGAGAGGATAAACAGAAGAAAGTAGGATTTAGGGAAATAAAAAGTTAATAATCACAGTTTTAAATGTGAATGGAATGGACTCACCCATATAACAAAAGAAGATAGCAGAATGGATTAGAAATCAGAATCCAATAATATGTTATTTATAAGAAGCACACTTGAAACAGAGAAACACACATAGAAATAAAATAAGGGGATAGAGCAGAATCTATTATGCTTCAAGTGAAGTAAAAAAAAAAAATAGCCAGGAGTAGGAATCATGATCTCAGACAAACCAAAAGTAAAGAAAGAAAGAAAGAAAGAAAGAAAGAAAGAAAGAAAGAAAGAAAGAAAGAAAGAAAGAAAGAAAAAGAAAGAAAAAGAAAAGAAAAAACTAATTAAAATGGATAACCAGGGAAATTGCATCTTGCTAAAAAGAACCATAGACAATGAAATAATATCAGTATTAAACATATAAGCATCAAATGGCATTGCATCCAAATTTTCACAGGAGAAATTAAATGAATGACAGGATAAAATAGATAGTAAAATATAATAATAAGGGATCTCAACTTTCCCCTCTCAGAGCTAGATAAAGGTAACCATAAAATAAATAAGAAAGAAGTAAAGGAGATGAATAGAATCTCAGAAAAGATAGACCTCTGGAGAAAACTGATAGAAAATAGAAAGGAGTATACCTTTTTCTCAGCTGCACATGATGCCTTTACAAAAATTGATCATGTACAGTTAATCCTCAACATTCATGTGTTTAACTTAAATAATCTCATTTTCCCTTTCAAGTGGCCAACTGCACACATTCATGGCTACGTGCAGTACTGGAAAAAAGATGAGAGGTGTGATGCATAAGTATGTGGAGTAGCTGATATCTTCCTAGGCACTCACTAGTCTTTGTATACGATACCATTGTAAAGAATTCCCTGTTCATTCATTGGATATTTTAATTGTTTGCCTTTAAAACTTAAATTTTATGTTGCAATTATGTTCCCAAAGAGTAGTATAAGTCATTTGGCCTCTAAGGCCAAGCAAGCATCACTAATGCAAGCTGGTGAGAAAATCAAAGTGTTAGATAATGTTCCTGCCAGGATATCTGTAGCTATTGTTGGTGGTGAGTTTGGTATTAATGAACCAACAATTTGTTATACTGCAAATAGGAGGAGAGTATTCAAAAAAGTTTGTCAATCTGCTCCAGAAAGTGTTAAAGTAACCTCTCAAGTGGCCTGCTGGAATTGAAAAATGAAAAAGCTGCTAACTTTGTGGGTCAATAACATGGTGCTTGGCTGTCTTTACTGAATCCCGCTATGGAAAGTTGCACCAGGCAGCTGGAGGAGTTCTGAGCCTTTAGGAAACTTCCCCAGAGACATGTACTTTTCACTGGAGAACAATTCAAGTACGGTGCAGAAAAAGAAATTAGAGATGTCAGGTTGCCCCTTTCCCTTTTTTATCTCAGGGGTTTTTCTGATATCAGTGAACCTGCCCCTCCCCTTCCTGTTTAGCCTTATCTCTCCTCTCCCTTGCATTTTATGGTTTATTTCATGGTTAAAATGTTAGGAAAAGTACACATTATAAGAATCAAAGAATTTTATGCAAAAAAGTGTATTTTCAGCAATCACTAGCAAAAGATTATAGTTTTTGGTGGTTGGGGGAACCTAATCTTTATTTCCCAAAGATTCAATGTATCGACATTCATGTTTTCAACTTTTGTACCATCCCCTCACAAAAGGTGAGGATTGGCTATATTAGGGAATAAAAACCTCACAATCAAATGCAGAAAAGAAGAAATGTTAAATGCACCTATTTTAGACCATAATGCAATAAAAATTACATTCAACACAGGTCTAGGGAAGCAAATATCAAAAATAAATTGGAAATGATATATTCTAATCCGAGAAGAATGAATAGGTCAAATAACAAATCGTAGAAACAGTAAATAATTTCATTAAAGAGAATGACAATAATGAGACAACATTCCAAAATTTGTGGGATTCAACCAAAGCAGTAATTATGGGGAAATTTACATCTCTAAATATGTACATAAATCAAAGAGAGAAAGAGCAAATTAATAAATCAGACATGAAACTAAAAAAATAGAAAAAAGACAAATCAAAAATTTCTAAGAAAACATCAGAATCGAACTTTTGAAAATCAAATAAGAGAGAAATAATAAAATTGAAAGTAAAAAATAAACAAACATTGAAATAATAAAGAAAACTAGGAGCTGGTTTTATGAAAAAAAATAAAATAAATATACCATCAGTTAATTTAATTTTTAAAAAATGAAGAAAATAAAATGAAATGGTACCAAAAAAGAAAAGGGTTAATGCCTCACCAATGAAAATCAAATTCAAGCAATTATTAGAAGTTATTTTGCCCATTTTATGCCAGTGAAACTGAAAATCTAAGTGAAATGGATGAGTATTTACAAAAATATAAACTGCCACATTAACAGAAGAGGAAGTATAATACTTAAATAACTCTTTCTTAGAAAAAAATAAATTTAACAAGCCTTCAATGAGCTTCCTAAGAAAATATCCCAAGGACCACATGGATTTATAAACAAATTCTACAAACACTTAAAGAACAATTAATTCCAATACTATATACACTATTTGAAATTATATATATGTATATATACGCACAAATGGATATATATATAAGTTATCTATGCATGGCAAGAAGAATTTCTACAAAATTCCTTTTATGACACAAACATGGTTTTGATACCTAAACCAAGGACAGCAAAAACAGAAAAGGAAAACTATAGACCAATTTCCAAAATGAATATTGTTGCAAAAAAATGAAATAAAATACCAGCAAGAAGAATACAGTAACATATCACTAAAATCACACACTACGACCATGCGGGATTTATTTTAAAAAAGAGTGCTGCTTTAATATTAGGAAAATATCAGGAAAATTTACTATATTAAAAACAAAAATCATACGATTATATTAAGAGATTCAGAAAAGGCCTCTGACAAAATACAATACCCATTTCTACTAAAACACTAGAAAGAATCAATGGATCCCTTCTTAAAATGGCAAATAGTATCTACCTAAAACCAAGAATAAGACTTATCTTTAATGGGAATGACTTGAAGCCTTCCAAGTAAGATTAGGGGTGAAGTAAGGATGTCCATTCTCACCACTATTTTTTAAAGTTTTACTTATTTAATTTTTAATTTATGGAATAAAAACATAGTATAATAATATATGATTGCACATGAAATTGCAAATCTATTATGTACAACTTGCTATCTCTTTTAAAATTGTAATTGTTAACATGTAAATTATTATTTTTGTTTTTTTCTCCCCCCCAACTTAGAGATGGCTACAATTAGACATAAATTATATATGTGTGTGTATAAATACACACATCTATGTGTGTGTGTGTATATGTGTGTGTATTGTATTTATATATGTATATATGTATATAAAATCATTCTACACATCTTTCTATTTTTCACTTATTTCTCTGGATACAGATAGAATCTTCATATATCCATTGTTGTTAATTAGGTATTTAAAATAGTCAAAAGGACTTATTCACTCAAAGTTGTTCTTAAAATAATATTGCTGATGGAGGGGTATGACTGGTATCATGATCTGAACGTGGTTACCATTTTCAGGGAACCCAATTACTGCTGCTGTTGTGGGAATCAGGCTGCTATCATGGAACTAGATGACACTGCAAAATATTCCTTCCTGCAGTTTGACCCCTCACCCTTTTGTGGAGAGCCCCATGTAACAGACTACTTCCTATAAACAGCTTTGGGGGAAACTTATGACAAATACCTGGAAGTACACCTGGTGTCTTTTTTATGAAGTGATGAGAATAGACATGTTGGTACAACAAGTTGACATCAGTGTCTGCCTCAGAGCCCATCATGGACCAAACTGTGTGGTAGTGTGCTCAGCACTGATAAAGTTCACTGAGGCTGAAACCCACTCATGCCCGCATCTTAGGTCAGTCAGTCAGTCAGCCTGCCTGCTGTATTTGGAGCCCCTGATTTCTTCTGGACTGTTCAACAGAAAAGGTAACTCATGCCTCCATTTCCTTTTGTGCTTATTAATATGTAAATTTTAGTTTTAGTGTTTAATTGGCATGAATTATAGAATTTGGAGTTTATTTTTAAAGAAAATGCACAAACTAACATTGACATAACTCATCACCCTTTATTTTATTAAAATGTATGATTAACTTAACTGGAAAAAGTAAAAGATTCCACTTGGAAGTACATTGTCATAACATTTAGAGAGATTTCCTTTCATTTAAGCTAAATGACTGTTCTGTGTTGATCCCTTCTTTTTCTTTAAATTTGTCACAGAAGTGCTTGCATCTTCTTGGGTGTATTGGAACAATAAACTTTGAGTTGTAAAAATAAACAACATTGCTGTTACTGTATACAATATTATCTTGAGTCTCCTCATTTTGCTCTTTATTATTTCATGCAAGTCTCTCTGTACTTTTGTAAGCTCATTAAGCTCATCATGTCTTATAGCATTTCATCACAATCATATAGCACTACTTGTTCAGCATTTCCCCAATTGATAGGCAACCCCACACTTTTCAGGTCTTTGACACCACAGTGAGAGATGCAACACATATTTTAGAACATATAGGTTCTATTTCCCCTAATCATCTTTGGAAATAGATCAGTAATAGTGTTACTGGGCTAAAATATTGTCACCTCACCACTGTTTTTCAATTTTGTACAGAAATTCTAACATAGCAATCAGACATTGAAGTAATAAAAGAGGCATTGAGAAAACAAAACTATCACTTATTGAAGATGATATGATGATATACTTAGAGAACCAACTAAAAAACTAGTTTAAACAATTTTAGCAAATTTACAGGATATGAAATAAACCCAAACAAATCATCAACATTTCTATATACTATCAACAAAACCCAGCAGCAAGACATAGAAACAGAGATTTCACTTAAAATCATGGCAGACAATATAAAATACTTGAATGTCTACCTGCCAAGACAAACCCAGGGATTATGTGAATAATTACAAAACATATTTCACAATAAAATCAATAGATCTAACCAATTGCATAAATATTAATTACTCATAGCTAGGCTGAGCCAATATAATAAGAATGATAATTCTAAGTTAATTTACTTATTCAGTGCCATACCAAGCAAACTACAAAGAAGTATTTTATAGAGCTAAAAAAAAATTTAAAAAATTCATCTGGAAGAATAAAATGTCAAGAATATCATAGAAGCCAAAGGAAAAAAAATGTGAAGGAAAGCAACCCACCATTGACAGATTTTAAACCATATTAAAAAGCATTAATCATCAAAACATTCTAGTATTCACTGAAAAAATAGAATAGTGGATCAGTGAAATAGATGTGCTACACAATATACGGTAATGTATTGGGCAGCTAGGTGGCACAGTATATAGAGTACCAGGCCTAGACTCAAGAAGACCTGAATTTAAATCAGCCTCAGACACTTCCCAGCTGTGTGATCATGGGAAAGCCACATAACTATGTTTGCCTCAGTTTCCTCATTTGTAAAATTAGCTGGAGAAGGAAATGGTAAAACCACTCTAGTATTTTTGCCAAGAAAACCCCAAATGGGGTCAAAAAGAGTTAGACCTGATTGAAACAACTTAACACAATAGGCAATGCTCATAGTAATCTCGTATTTGATTAATCCAAAGATCCAAGCTTTTGAGGTAAGAATTCAACATTTGGCAAAAAAAAAAATTGTTGGGAAAGTTGGAAAGCAACCTGTCGGAAACTAGGCATAGACCAACCTCTCACACCATATACCAACATGAGGTCAAAATGGATAAATGATTTAGACGTAAAAGGTGATATCAAAAGTAAATTAGGGGAGCAAAAAAAATCTACCTGCCAGACCTATGGATAAGAGAAGAAATTATGACCAAACAAAAGATAGAAAGGATAGCAGGAAGTAAAATGGATAATTTTGATAACATGAAATTAAAAAAAGCTTTTGTACAAACAGAACTAATGTAGCCCAAATTAGAAGAAAAACAGAAAACTAGAAAAAAAAAATTACAAGTTTCTCTGATAAAGGCCTCATTTCTCAAATATAGAGAAATGAGTTTAATTTATTAAAATTTGAGGCATCCTCTAGTTGATAAATGATCAAAGATATGAACAGAGTTTTCAAAAGAAATTAAAACTATTTATAGTCACATAAAAATGATCTAAATCACCACTGATTAGTAAAATACAAATTAAAACAATTCTAAGATACCAATTCATACTTATTATTTTAGTTAATATGACAGAAAAGAAATATGACAAATGCTGGAGTGGATGTGGACAAATAAGGACACTAATGTGCTGTTGGTGGAGTTGTAAAACAGGCCAATCATTCTGGAGAGCAATTTGGAACTAAACCCCATAGGGTATAAAACTACGCATACCCTTTGATCCAACAATACCACTACTAGGTCTATATCCCAAAGATAATAAAAGAAAAGGAGAAGGATCTATGTGTGCCAAAAATATTTATAGTAGCTCCTTTTGTGATGTCAAAGAATTGGAAATTGAAGGGAAACCTATCAGTTGGAGAATAGCTAAACAATTTGTATTATATGACTGTGATAGAATATTATGTTATAAGAAATGACAAACAGAATGGTTTCAGAAAAACCTGGGAAGACTTAAATGAACTCACACAAAATGAAAAGAGTAGAACCAGTAGATAATTGTACACAGTAACAGCAATACTATAAGGATGATTAGTAATGAAAGACTTAGCTATGCTGATCAAGACAATGATCCAAGACAATTCCAAAGGACCCATAATGAACAATGCTATCCATCTCCAGAGGGAACTGATGAACTCTTAATGCAAATTCAAGCATATTTTTTTTTACTTTCTTTTTTATTCTTGTTTTATTTTTGTCTGTTTTCTTTCAAAGTAGAAATGTTGTACACAATGTCACTTATATAACTAATATAAAATTATTTGAGTTATCAAGGAGGAAGGGAAATAATTAAAACTCAAAATTTTTAAAAATTAGTGCAAATTTTTTACATGTAATTTAAAAATATTTAGTAAAAACATACTTTAAAAAATATTTCCACTAGGCCTATACCTCGAAGAGACCAAAGAAAGAGGGTAAAGGCCCACATGCACAAAAAAATAACAACAGCTCTTGAAGTTTTGCTTGACTACATATATTTGTTACATGGATATCATTTTGTTTTATTTTTTCAGTTGAGGTAAGGAAGTAGAATAGAACTTTTAATTGTGAAAAGAATTAAGTAGCAGAGCTGGGATTTGAATCCATTTCCTCTAATCCCCTACAAAAAGAAAAAAAAAGATGATGAGTCTTTTCAAATTTTTTTTTCGTGCGGTATGTTCGTAGTTTTGGGGAATGGTGTTTGTGTAATCTGCAAAGCCTTGTCAACCATGATTAATCTTGCCCAGAAGTGACAGGCGAGGTCTGGGACCACTGAACAGTTTTCTTCTTTTGCCCAAGGTAAGTGAGTAATGTTTGCATAGAATTACAATTAAAAATTTGGAAGAGATCTTATATTTATATGGCTACATAACCCAAGCCTCACATTTATCAGATTAGAAAAATGAGGCACAAATTAAATGATTTGTCCAAGGCTGCAAAAGTAGTAAATATCAGGGATGAGATCTGATCCTAAATCTTCTAACTGTAAGCCTAGCACCCTTTCCATTTCACCACACTTGATCATCGTGGTGCAAATGTCATGCTGGGTTTTCAAATGCTATGCCAATGGAGCACAGAAAGTTTACTTGAAGAAGGAAAAAATTCTCTGAACACAGAATTACTGATGCCTGGATATCTGTCATTTCTGTTTTATGAGGTCTTAGAAGAGGCTCATCACTAGTAGGCTGGCTACAACTACTGATGAAAACCATCTGCTAAGGCATGGATGGGTTGAGATTTTATCTGGTGAAGTTAATATTCTCACTGATAAAAATCCCAGACTTTCTGAAGTAGGGAAGCACACACAGAGCACTTCTTAATTTCATTTCAAGCTAAACACTTATTTTGATTTATTATTTCTATGAAAATTAGGTTGTCTATAGAAGTACAGGTTCATATAAAATCAGGTACATCATTTAATATTTTTTGAAAAGTGCCTCCCATCTAACCTCCTAGAGGGGTTTTTTTTTTCCTATGAAATTTATTGTACTCCTTAAAAAAAACCATAAAACATAAAATCATATTGCTTGCCTAAGAAAATCGGTCTGTTTTACTCAATTAAATGTGTACATATATAATATACACACACACACATATATATATATATATATATATATATGTATGTATATATATATATATTTCTCAATTATGGTTTGATATTTAAAGCAGCTTTGAAAATTAATGCTATTGGGTAATATAGAAGAAGTAAATAGTGAAATTAGAGCATAAGAACTAAGGGAAATTAAGTAGGGACCCAACACATTTTTAAAGTATTAGGCCTCTTCTCTGGCTTCTCTTGTGTGCCTGAGAATCATCATTATTGGTCAGATGATTTTCAAGCGTGGGGCACATGAGGAAAGGGAGGAGGAGCTCACCTTGGATAGGATCATGGAGGAGCTCTGGAAATTCCCTGTATCAACTAATTATTCTTGTTAACTAGGAGCTGAACTCACTGAGTAATGAAGATCTAAGTTAAATCCAGGCTAAGTTACCTACTAGCTGTGTGATCCTAAGCAAGTCATCAAACCCTTGGGTTTTGGTTTTGGTTTGTTTGTTTGTTTTTTTGCCTCAGTTTCTTCATCTGTAAAATTAGGATAATAATAGAAACTGCCTCCCAGGCTTATTGTGAGGATTGAGTGAGATAATGATTGCAAGCTCAGCCCAGTGCCTGGAATAGAGCAGGCATTATATGTTAGTTCTTTTTTTCTTCTCCTTCTCCTCCTCCTCATCTTCCTTCTTGTTCTTGTTCTTCTTGTTCTTCTTGTTCTTGTTCTTGTTCTTCTCCTTCTTTTCCTCTTCTCTCCCTCTCTTCTTTCTCTTCTTCTCCTCTCTCCTCCTCCTCCTCCTCCTCCTCCTCTTCTTCTTTCTTCTTCTTCTTCTTCTTCTTCTTCTTCTTCTTCTTCTTCTTCTTCTTCTTCTCCTTCTCCTTCTTCTCCCTCTTCTCCTCCTCCTCCTTCTTCCTTTCTTCCGTCTCCTTTTCCTCTTTCTCTTCCTTCCCCTTCACCTCCTTCCTTCATCTCCTTCTGCTCCCTCTTCTACTTCCTCCTTTTCCTGCACTCCTCTTTTTCCTTCTCCTTATTTTTATCATCCTCTTTTCTTAGAGTTTTGAAAGCAAGGGGCCCCAAAGTCTATGTTATGTATGTTTTTTTTTTTCCATGTTGGCTATAAATCCATGTAAAGAAATAAACTTGTCTGGGGCCCAATTGGCTTTGATAATTGTGAGAAGAGCCACTGAAAACTTTTTTGACTGAATAAAATTTTTGTAGGTTTACTGCAGTAGTTGTCAAACATTTTCCCTCTTGTAACATAATATTTTTCTGAGTAAGGGATTACAATTCACTGAACATTTTTTTTGACAAGATCATTAGAGAATTGGGAGACCCCCATATGCACAGCTTCCTTATAATAATAGCATCCATTTTGTTAATTTCTTTGTCTGTCCAAGGTCTGACATTTTGGGATTAGTATGTATAACAGGCAAGTTTTGTTTATTTTTAAAATACTGCATTCCTTTTTTAATTAATAAAATGCAAAAGGATGAAGAAGCTGATTTTATTTTTGATTGGAGTTTGGAACATAACTTTGAGCAGTTTTTTACATGCATAATGAAAAGTTTGGACTAGTTGACCTCTGAGGTCCCTTCTGCCTCTAAATCTGTGATGCTGTGAATTTAAGCCACTGCTGGGTGATTTGCTTTCATTGAAAGGCAGGGTTGTGTGTGACTGATTCTGCTTCCTGACAGACCAATCAGGGAGATAGGAAAGTCAAATCTTCACTCTGAGCCTTGGATTTCTCAGCTCTGGAATGAAGTGAACTATTGGGCTAAATGATTTCTAAGATTCCTTCTCATTCTGACTTTCCATTATGGTGCAAGTGAGCAGCAGCTTGAATTGAACTTTACCCTGAAAGAGAAACTCATTCTAATTAATCTCAGCTTATACTTTTCTTCTTCATCTAAATCTATTTTTGTATTGAATCTATGTCTATGAATTCAAGAGCTAAGGGAATGGACCATTCTTAATTCTCTTTAAGGACTTTCCAGAGGAATGCAGAAAGTCTCTACTATTTCTAAAGGAGGTAGGATAAATACTATGGATATGGCATTAATATTTTGTTTGATACTTGTTACAAGCACAGAAATGTGGAAGGAAAGAATGAAAAGATATATCAAGGTATGTTAACTGTGAAATGGAAACAAAGTTTCCTAGCTGTTGGAATGCGTAAGGTAATGAGAGGTTGCAGATTCATTACCTGTATCACTAGTAGTAGTTAAATGTCAATTTTCCAGATGTTTTGTGACACCTTATGTTTTAAAACCACAACAGCGATAACTAATATTTTATCACACTTTAATTTTACAAAACACTTTATTTATAATATCTAATTTGATCCTTACACAATCCTTAGAGGGAACTATCATAACTAGCCACATTTGACAAATGAGGTAATTGGGGCTGAGTAAAGTAAAATAACTTGCTCAGGATCACACAGGATTTGAACAGAGGGCTTCTTTATTCTGCGGCCAGGACTCCATTCACATTATTCTTTGCTACGCAGCAGTCTGCAATAAGAGTAGTATTTATTTAATACTGTAGGGCTTACAAAGCACCATCTCCATAATATAAGTCAGAGGAAAATAGTACAAGGGATATTATCTTCACTTTATGAGTGAGCAAATTGAAAACTGAGGGAAATAAAATGCCTTGACTTTAGAAACACTGAATAGTCAGCTCTTTTTTATTACATATTTTATCTTTTTTATTTTTTTTCTTTTTAACATTTATTTATTTTTAGTTTTCAACATTTCACTTCCACAAGATTTTGAGTTCCAAATTTTCTCCCCATCCCAACCCTCCCCTACCCCAAGATGGCATGCATTCTGTATACCCCTTCCCCTAATCTACTCTCCCTTCTATCTCATTCCACCTTCTCTTATCCCCTTCCCCTTCTATTTTCCTGTAGGGCAGGATAGATTTCTATACCCCATTTTCTGCATTTCTTATTTCCCAGTTACATGTGAAAACAATTTTTTTAGCATGTGTTTTTAAAACTTTGGGTTCCAAATTTTCTCCCTTCCTCCCTCCCCACCCACTCTCACTGAAAAGGCAAGCAACTTGATACAGCTTATACATGTGTAGTCATGCAAGACACTTCCACAGTAGTCATGTTGTGAAACACTAACTCTACTTCCCTTCATCCTAGCCTGCCCCCCATTTATTCTATTCTCTCTTTTGACCCTGTCCCTCCTCAGAAGTGTTTGCTCCTGATTACTCCCTCCCCCAATCTGCCCTCCCTTCCATCATACTCCTGCTTTCTTGTCCCCTTCCCATCCTTTATTTTCCTGTAGGATAAGATAGATTTCCATACCCAATTGAATGTGTGGCAGTCTTCTAACTCTCCTAGGTCTAGTACTCTTCTTAGTACACCATACTATCTTCACACTTTGGAATAAAATATCTAGATAATTTAAACATAAATTGATTGTGCTTGATGCTCCAGTTATTTGCCACTAATTAACTACTCCATTTTGATTGTACAGATGTGTTTTACTCTGTGCTGACCGTAAAGGTAGATCCAAGGTTTTGTTTGTTTGTTTTTCTTTCAATTACTGTATCATCCGTCCTGTGTACATAGAATCACTCTCTTGGAAATATTGTTTTCTGGAATAATGATGCAGTGTCAGGGAAACTGATGGAATTATCTTAATAACATATTCCAAACTACAATATTCCCTTTTTATGTCGATAGAACAGTGATGATGGATCCTTTCATGCTGAAGAGAAATGGTGGAAACGTGATTCATCAGGACCTGGGTGTAAGGTCTTACATTGTAAGTGGGGAAATCCAAGAAAGCAGAGCAATTGTTGAAGAAGAGTGGAGAAATGCCAAGGATGATCCTAGAGGGATTGTGGCCATATTAATGATGACACATTATAATTGGTTTTAGTGGTTATGATTACTGTACTTCATTTTATTCACTGGGGCAAAATAATGTCATTCCATTTAAAATATACAAAATTATAAACTAATAATAAAACTCTCTTAATAGCACTTACAGTGAAAACTTAACCTTGATGATGAAGTGATATAAGGCTTAATAAACCATATTCCTGGCCATCTCCTAGGGAGAATCAATTCTGAAGTTCTAAGTTATATGGCTATATGGCACCGATACCCTCTTCTCTCTCTCTCTCTCTCTCTCTCTCTTTCTCTTTGCCTCTCTCTATATATACATATATACATATATATATACACACACACACACATATATATGTGTGTGTGTGTGTGTGTGTGTGTGTATTACTAACATGTGGCATTCTTTCATTGGTTGTTAATATAGTCATTCTTTTTAAAACTGTTTATTAATATCCTTTGACCACTTCTCTACTGGGATATGATATTTGGCATTCTGTACTTCTATTATATATTTCTATATTTGGCATTCTATATTTCTGCATACAAAACCCTTATCAGAGACATTTGGCACAAAGATAGGTTCCCCCCCATTCAAGTGCTTCCCTTTTCATTCTAGAAGAATTAATCCTATTTATGTAAATATTTCTCACTTTCTTATAATCAAGTTGTTTATTTTATCTTTTGTACTACATTTATTAACTGAGCATGTTTTATTCATATTTGGATCCAGAGGAACTCCTGGCAAAAGGCTTGCACATAGCTGGTGCTTGATGTTTATATAAGTGATTTATTAATTATGAAAAAAATTATTAGTATCTTTGAACAGCTGAGTGGCGTAGTGGATAGAGTACTGGGTGTGGTCAGGAACACTCATCATTTTGAGTTCAAATCTGACCTCAAACACTTGCTCACTGTATGACCCTGAGCAAATCATGTAACCCTGTTTTCCTCAGTTCCCCCCTCTGTAAAATGAGTCATTGCATCTTGCTAGTGTGTGAATCCATGTTCCATATTAAGGGTTTGGAATTCAAGCCCAAGTCCTGGGTAGGGCTATTGTCTTCATCTCCATGAAAAGTATAAGAAGTATATCTCTGGATGAATCCCATTTGTCTATGTGCTGACATAGCCATTATATTACTTTCAGTAGGTATTGGATGATTCATGTGTGTATGTACACATTTAAATATATGTTTTGTTGTATATTATAAATATATATACTTTTAAACATTATAAAATTGCTTATAAGCATATATTGTAAAATGTATCGATAAATGAATGCACACATATGAATATGGAAATAATTTCACATATGTTATATGTGTGCACACATGCATATTTATGAGGTTAGGACACGTAGACAAATTTAGAACAAAACAAACCTAACATCCTGGAGTTTTAGAAAAAAGTTTACTTTGAGAAAAAGAGAAGTTCTGTAGTTACTCTTTGTTTTTACAAAGCAGTCTTTGACAAAATATTTTTTGCTCATCAATTTAATGACTATTGGTCTCACTGATGTGGTATCTCGATCCCGTTTTATGATGAGATTTGTTATCATACATTAGTGTTATTGTCTTTGCTATTAGGTTTCATTTTAAAATCTGATTATTAAATGTGTGCAATGCTTTAATGAATAGCATGTGGAGAAGAGGAATTTCGGCATTTCTGACCAAATTTCTAGCTATAGTGGCCTCAAGACAGTCTTAACTTCTTTGTTTTTCTTATACAGCAATTCATACTAATTACTATGAGTTCTTTTAGCTAACACATTTGGAAACAAATAAAAATGTAGAACCATAAGTACTAAAATCTAAACTGCTCATAAAAATTTAAAATAAATTATAAGCTGAGAGGTTCTGTAGAGTTGTGTATTTACTCTTTCCTTGCCATTTAGTGCCTGTGTTGTTTCATTGGCTTTTGTTAGTGAGAATACTGAATCAAAAAGAGTTTCAAACAATAAGGAAAAAAATTTAAAAATGGATTGATGGATGAGTTTCTTGGAAACACTACTGAGCTTCAAATCATTAGGGAATAGCAGTGATAGAATTAGAACCTATCATACTTCTATCCTCTAAAATGTATTTTTTTCCAATGTTGTATCAATTGAATATATTGAACAATAGAGCTCACTGGCAGCACTGTCACTTAACTTGTTAGTTTTTGTTTGTTTTTTAAGTTTACAAACATTAATTCATTATCTATGGAATTTATAAAAGCTGTGTTATGTTATAAACCAGTTGATATCCTTTCATTTCTTATAAGATCATAAAAGAAAGGGACCTCCAAGGTCATCTAGTCCAATCCCCTCATTTAATAGTACGAGGTAAGTGAGAACCCCAGAGGTTATGCTATAGATACAAGAGCACACCATTACAGTTATGGTCTTTTAACTTGGGACTACTGACTCCAAAACCAGTGGTCTTTCAGTTACACTACAGCTATGATTCAGCATGCTTGCTGCATGTTCCCGGTGTGTAAATTCATGTTCTTAGAATAGGGCTTAGAACTTAACCTGAGGTCTTCTATTCCTCTAGGCAACAATACTACTCTGGCGGCACATTGGTGTCTGAGTTCATCTGCTGATTCTCCATCACTCTAATCTTCTTGTGGTTTTCCACCATGCTGTTAGATTCCCATGAAATCTGTGTAACAGCCAATAGTACTAAAGACCTGCTTGATTTCCTTCCTTCCTACCTTCCTTCCTTCCTTCCTTCCTTCCTTCCTTCCTTCCTTCCTTCCTTCCTTCCTTTTTCCTTCCTCCCTTCCTTCTCTCCCTTCCTCCCTTCCTTCCCTCCCTCCCTCCTTACTTAGATCTTAAGTTTGTGTTCTCATATTTTTATTTCATTTAGTTTTAAATACCAGGTACAGAGCATGAGGATTTTTAAAATCTATTTTCCTTGAAGACAAGCAACATCAAAGAACTATCCCTAAGAGAGGAGGTATCCCATCTCCCACATAGCATGTTCCTCATCATTGGTAGTAGAGGGATCCTCTCCTCCACCAAGAGGATTCAAAGGTGATAAAATGGAATGGAGGTTGTATGTAATAATTTCGTAATGGTGTGATGCAAATGAAGACATAGAGATAGCAGTTTCAGTTAGAAGTAAGTACTCCCTCTCATGGAGGAAACATCTCTCCCCCCCATCTTAAAGCCTCAAGATAGATTTCTGATTGTCTTGTAATAGTAGTTCTCTTTTTTTCCTAAAGAAATGAAAGTCAAATCCAGTTCTTTACCTAACACTGTAGTTGAATTAAAGTAAATATATGATAATTACTGAATCAAAATCATTGTCGTTGTTGCTCACTTGACCAGTTGTGTTCAACTCTTCATGACCCCATTGACAGGGTCTTCTAAACCTCCACTATCTTGTAAAGTCAGTCCAAATTTATGTTCATTGTTTCTGTGACAGTATCTATCAATTGAATCCTCTGTCATTCCCTTTTTCTTTTGCCTTCAATCTTTCCCAACACCAGGGTCTTTTCCAATGAATGCCATCTTCTCATGTGGACAAAGTATTTAGGCTTCAGCTTCAGTATTTGACCTTTAAGTAAATTAGCTTCAATTAATTTCTAAGTATTGATTGATTTGATCTTCTTGCTGTCCAAGTAAGTCTAAAAGTCTTCTCTAGCACTACAATTTGAAAGCATCAGTTTTGCTGTGTTCAGTTTTCCTTATAGTCTAACTCTCAGAGCCAGACACTGCTACTAGAAAAACCATAGCTTTGACCAAAAGGATGTTTGTTAGCAAGATGATATCTCTACTTCTTAGTATGCTGTCTAGATCTGGCACAACTTTCCTTCTAAGGCATAAGCACAATTTAATTTCTTGGCTGAAGTCACCATCTGCATTGACCTTTTACCCAAGAATATAAAATTTAACTTTGCTTCTATTTCTTCTTCTGTCTACCAGGAAGTGATGGAACCAATTACCAAGATCTTTGTGTGTGTGTGTGTGTGTGTGTGTGTGTGTGTGTGTGTTTTGTTGTTGTTAAGCTTCAAGCCAGCTTTTATATTCTCCTCTTTCATCTTTCATATTTCTTTTGCATTTTTAAGTCAATTAGTTGTTTAATGTTTGATTCTAAATGTTGTTTCTTGGTCCACATACAGGTTTCTCAGACACAAGTAAGATGATTCAGTACTCCCACCTTTTTAAGAACTTGGCACATTTTGTTGTGATCCACACAATCAAAGATTTTAGTGTAGTCAATGAAGCAGAAGTAGATATATTTTCTCGAACTTGTTTGCTTTCTCCATAATCTAGCAAATGCTTGCAATTTGGTCTCTAGTTCCTCTGCCTCTTCAAAAACAAGCCTGCTTTTCCGGTAATTCTCAGTTCACATATTGCTGTAGCCTAGCTTGCAGAATATAAAGCACAATCTTGCTAGCAGGTGAGAGCACAATTGTTCAGTAATTTCAACATTCTCTGACGTTGCCCTTCTTTACAATTGGAAAGGAAACTGATCTTTTCCAATCCAGTAGCCATTGTTTAAAATAATCAAAACTATTACTAATTCTTTAAATTCCTTCATAGTTTATCATATGATTATATTATATGTTTGTGCATTTATATATAAGCATTTAATTATAAGGCAGTTAGGTGATGCAGTGGATAGGATGCTCAGCCTGGAGTCAGGAAGACCTGAGTCTGCATCTGGGATCAGATACTTATTATTTATGTGATCCTGGGCAAATCACTTAACCTCTTTGCCTTAGTTTCCCCATCTGTAAAATGAGCTATAGAAGGAAAAGGCAAACATACTGCAGCATCTTTGCCAAGAAAACCTGAAATGGGGTCACAAGAAGTTAAATATAACTGAAAAATGAGTAAAAAACAAAAATTTACTTATAAGAACGAGACCATTACAGTGGCTAACATTTTGTTCAAGTTGATTCATTTTATCCTCATCTTAATGAATTTTACATATTATATGAATAGAAGTGACAAATCAATACATTAACTAGTATTGTAAGAAAATGACAAAGGAATAGTCTATAAAACATCCAGATCTATAGAAAATTCAGAGATTAGGAAAAGTTTTAGAAGAAATGATAACCAAATGGAAAAGAGGAGAGAAGCCATAACTTGGATTAAGCTTTACATGATGATTTGTCGGTTTAAAAATTTATAATCTGTATTATAGCTGTACTATGTTTTTGTTGTTGTTAAAGAACAAAGGGTGGTTTCTATCCATACAATACAGTGTAGACTGTATCGCAAATATTACACTCTCCAAAAAATCCCCATCTCCTTCAGATTTTTTTTGTTCCAAGCTCTTCTTTTTATTAATTTATTTTGTTTTATCAACAATCACTTCCATAAGCTTTTGAGTTTTAAATTTTTCTCCCACTCTCTCCCTCCTTCCCCAAGATGGCGCACAATCTAATATAGGGCATACATATACATTCCTATTAAACATATTTTCACATTAGTGGTGTTGTAAGTAAGAATTAGAACTAACAGGAGGAACCACCAGAAAGAGGAAACAAAACACAACAGAAGAAAAAAATGGCAAATAGTATGCTTTGATCTGCATTCAAACTCCACAGTCCTTTCTTTGGATGTGGATAGCATTTTCCATCATGAGGCTTTTGGAGATGTCTTAGGTCCTTCTATTGCAGAGAGGGGTTAAGTCTATCAAAGTTAGTCATCACTCAGCGTGGCTGTTACTGTGTACAATGTTCTCTTGGCTCTGCTCACTTTACTCAGCATCAAACCATACAAGTCTTTCCAGGTTTGCCTGAAGTCTGCCTATTCATCATTTCTTATAGCACAATAGTATTCTATTACATTCATATATCACATTCACAATTATGATAACTATCTGTGTCTTTCTCTCCATCCTTTTCCCCCCTGTTCATGCTTTTTTTTTCTCCTTTCTCCTTTTCCCTCCTCACTAAGGTTTTGCTTTTGAGCACCACCTCCCTCAGTCCCACCTCCCTTCTATTAGCCCCTCCCTTTTCTTTCCCCTTTTCCCTCCTACTGCCTATATGCCCTATAGGGCACGTTAGATTTCTGTGCCTAATTGATTATGATATTCCCTTCTTGAGACAAATCTGATGAGAGTAAGGTTCAAATAATGTTCATCTCCCTCCCCTCTTTCCCTCTGCTGTAATAGGTTTTTGTGCCTTTTCCTGTGATGTAATTTACCCTTGTCTGCCTCCTCCTTTCCTTTTCTCTCTCAGTACATTTTCTTAGATCAGATTAATTCACTTTCTTGGATCCATTTAACCCACTTGATTAGATTTTTTTCATCATTACATCAAAGTCAATTTATACCCACCCCCTTTATGTATACCTCTTTAACATGGTATAATAACAACACAGTTCTCAAGAGTTACAAGTGTCATCTTCTCTTGTAGGGAGGTAAACAGTTTGCCCTTATTAATAACATGATGTTTCTTTCTCTACCGCTTACCTTTGTATGTCTCTCTTGAGTTTTGTATTTGAAGATCAAATTTTCTGTTGAGCTCTGGTCTTTTTATCAGGAAGATATGGAAGTCTCCTATTTTGTTGAATATCCATCTCTTCCCCTGAAAGATCATGTTCATTTTCACTGGCTAGTTGATCCTTGGTTGTAATCCAAGCTCTTTTGCCTTATGGAATATCATGTTCCATGCCCTATGGTCTTTTAATGTAGAAGCTGCGCGGTCCTTTGTAATCCTGACTGTGGTTCCATGATATTGAAATTGTTTCTTTCTGGCTGCTTGTAGTATTTTCTCTTTGACCTGGTAATTTTGGAATTTGGCTACTATATTCCTCGTTTTCCATTTAGGATCTCTTTCAGGAGGTGATTGGTGGATTCTTTCTATGGCTATTTTACCTTCTGGTTGTCTATATGAAAATCACAATGAAAAAAACAGCCTGGACAGTACCTTTCAGGACATCATAAAGGAAAACTGCCCTGAGGTCCTAGAACCAGATTATTATTAAATGGCATGAACTAAAGACTCTTCACCATCTGAATTAGCATTCCCTGGACTCTCTTCAGTTTTTTTAAATATTTAGGCTTCAACATGATGCTCAGAATTGGACAGAAAATTCCTGACATGGAATGACCAGATATGAAATAAGGCAGGACTATTAATTCCCCAGTCCTGGACACTACTACTCTTTTAATGTTGTCTGAAATTACATTATTTGTTTGCCTTTCATAGCAATAAAGCAATCAATAAACATTTAGTAAGGGCTTACTATGTGCCAGACACTGTGCTAAGCACAGTAACTCATATTGATCTTTTAGTACACTCTCGTCTGCAGATATTTTTCAGATGAACTGTTGTCTAGCCATTTCTCCTCATATTTTATTCTTGTGAAGTTGACTATTTGAATTCATGTAAGATTTTATGTTTTTCCCTTGTATGTATAATCACATTTCATTCATCTTAATATTCCATATAGTCTGGATATTTTTGAGTCCTTCCCTCTGGCTTCCAGTATGTTATATATCTCCTTTAGGTCTGAAAATTGTACAAGCATCTTATCAATGGCTCTATCTAAGTCATTGATAGAAATGATAAATAGCACAAGACCAAGTGCAACTTCTGTTATGATTTACTGGTAATTTTCCTTCAAGATAACATTGATTCATTTATGATTTATTTAAGTTCAGCCATTCAGCCAAATCTGGATCTACATAATTGTTTTACCATCTAGTTCACATCTCTCTAGGCTTCCCACAGTAATCGCTTGAATCTTAGTTAAATACTTTGCTAAAAAATATATATATATATATGTTGTGACTTGTTCTTGATCAAACCAGGCTGGCACTTCATTATTACTTCTTCCTGTTATATCAGGTGTTCCCTAGATATCATTTTTAATGTTATGATCTAGAACTTATCTGGAAAATGGAATCAAGCACTCTGACCCAAAGTTTGTAGACTCCATTTCCTTCACTTTTGTGAAAATATTTTTCCTGCCATAATCCTATCATTTATCTCTTTCATTCTCCATGGTCTTTCTGAGATTACTAACGTTGCTTTGAGAATCATATATGTTACTTCTAGACCAATATGACCAATGAGCATCAATGTAAAAGTATTAAATAAAATTTTAGCCAATTGATCATAACAACATATTTAAAAGATTATATGTTTTGACCAGGTTGGACTAATACCACAAATTAAGGTTTGATTTGATATAAAGAAACCATTGACTTTGGAACTAGGACCAAAGGGCTATAAACATGTGCATACTCTTTTACCCAAAAATAGCACTTCTAAGGCTGTATCCCAAAGACATCATAAACATGAGAAAAGGACCCATGTATACAAAAATATTTATAGCACTCTTTCTGTGGTGGCAAAGAATTGGAAACTGAGGGGATATCCATCAATTGGAGAATGGCTGAGCAAGTTGTGGTATATGAATATAATGGAATACTATTATGCTATAAGAAATGATGAGCAAGCCAACTTCAGAAAAACCTGGAAAGACTTGTATAGACTGATGCTGAGTGAAGTGAAACTTAGAAAGACTTGTATGGACTGATGCTGAGTGAAGTGAGCAGAATCAGAATGTTGTACACAGTAACAGCCATGCTGTGTGATGACTAACTTTGATAGACTTAGCTATTCTCAGCAATGCAAAGATCTAAAACATCTCCAACAGTCTCATGATGGAAAATGCTATCCACATCCAGAGAAAGAACTATGGATTTTGAATGCAAATCAAAGCATACTATTTGCTCTTTTTTTCTTTTGTTTTGTTTTGTTTCCTCTTTCTTGTGGTTCCTCCTATTGTTCTAATTCTTCCTTACTTCATGACTAATGTGAAAATATGTTTAATAGGAATGTGTATATATAGGGCCCATATCAGATTGCATGCCAGCTTGGGAAGGGAGGTGGGAAGGGAGGAGGAGAAAAACATAAATTTTAAATTTAAAACTCAAAAGCTTATGAAAGTGATTGTTGAAAACTAAAAATAAATTAATAAAAAATGGAGGAAACAAAAGAAACCATTGACTTTTGACCACAACAGTAACTAAACCTGCTCTCTCCAAAGTTACCAATGATCTCTTAATTACCAAATTCAAAGACCTGATTCTTCTAGACCCTGATGCTGCATTTGACAGTGCTGGTTGCTATTTTTCTTCCTAGATATTCTCTTCTTTCTGAGTTTTTGTGACACTATCATCTCCAGGTTTACTTCTTGTCTACATGACTATTCCTTCTCAAGCTCTGCTGGGACCATATACAAATCATGGTTGTTTTCCAAGGTTTTTCCCCTAGACTCTTTTCTCTTCTGTTCTCTTCTGTTCTTTTTTCTCCTCTCCTCTCCTCTCCACTGTCATGTCTCCTAATACAAACTTCCTTATTTCTGTCAAAGGTATCACCACCCTTGAGACTCCCAGGTATATGAACTGGACTCATCACTCTCCCTTACCTCAGATAAACAATCAATCATCAGTCTGCCATTTCTACCACCACAACATCTCTCACATATGGCCTCTTCTATCTACTCAAACACCTATCTCCTTTCTCACTTAGATTATTACAATACTTCTTTGATCCCTATGCTTTAAGTATCTCACTACATTTTTCTATCTTATATACTCCTTCCACAGTAATTGTCCATAAGCCTAGATCTGACCATATGATTCCACTATTCAAGCAACTTCAGTGGCTTTCTATTGCCAGTAAAATAAAATATAGACTCCCATTTTCATATGTTTAATCTCTATACATCTTGGCCGTTACCTACATTTCCAGCCTCATTGGACACTATTCCCCCTTGAGTACTCTCTGATCCAGTCAAACTTGTCTTCTCTTTGTTCCCCACTAATGACACTCCATCTCCTGATTCTTTGCCCTTTTATTGACTAACCCATATGCCTAAAATGAACTCCTTCCTTTCCTTTGCCTCATATGCTCTATCTCTTCCTTTAAGATGCAGTTCAGGCACTATCTGCATGAATCCTTTCCTGATTCATCTCTATTGTGAGTGTACTCATGACCACATAACTATATGAATAAATGAAGAGAAATCATTGAAAATATTCAACACTTACTTCTCTTCAAAATACTAGAAAGTATAAGACTAAATTAACCTTACCTTAACATGGGATGTGATATCTGTCTAAAACCAAGAACTAACATTATATAGTGTTGAAAGACTAGAGGCCTTCATAATAAGATCAGGGGTAAAGCATATTTATTCATTATCAAGACTACTTAACATCAAGACTATCTAATATCAAGACTATTTAACATAACACTAGGAATACTAGCAATAACAATAAGACCAGAAAAAACCAAAAACAAATATTGGCAAATAAACAAAATTTTCTCTTTTTTCATGTAACATAATGATCTCTGTAGAGAATCCAAAAGAATTAGCTAAAATTAAGTGAAACAATTGATAACTTCAGTAAAGTTGAAACATGCAAAATAAATTTGTATAAACCATCATATACATGTATATATGCATATATAGTATTCCATTTTCATCTCTCTATGAATGTTAAATTATAAATCAAGACAAGCAGTGTGGTGTAGTGGAAATATGGCTACAAAAAGATGTGGGTTCAAATTAGTCTCAAAAACCAAGTAGTTGTGTGTTCCTGGCAAGTCCCTTAATCACTCAGCCTCAGTTTCTCATCTATAAGATAAAGATATGTGGCCTCTATGGTGCCTTCTGATTCTGAATTCATGTTTCCATGATCGTTCTCTTCTCCATTTTGTTCTGTTCTTTTCAAACCAAATATTATTGTCCTTGGCTGAGAAAGCAGAAGCAAAATATGATTTGAACAATTTTGCCTTCCCTTGGTTATCAGGAATCGTTATGCCATCCATCCTAAGCAGCACTTTATCTTTTATTGCTCCTGCCATTGTTACTTTGTCTTGCCAGTCATAGCTCATTCTGACTATTAGACTACCTGATACTACTCTTAGAGGATGGGTGCTTTTGTATTCATTCTGCTCTACTTGACCTTCTTTCTATGTTTTCATAATGAATGTTTAAGATCCAAGTGGGTTTGTAACTTGTGAATTAGTGGTACATTTAGGTGTCTTCTTCTTTTTCTTCTTCAATGAAATTGCTTTTTATTTTTAAATCAGGATCTCAAATATTAGAGTTTCCCATTCCCTTTAAGAGTTTTTACTGACTAGGGAGTTACCTAACCTATCTCTGAACCCTTTGAAAGAACTTTTTACCCAAATATAGTATACATGTCAATCTATACTAGGTGTGCCTTCCTCTATTGTAAATTCTAAGATAAAATGATGACTTTTTCTGAAGAATTCCAGCATATATTTCCCAGAAACTAGCTCTTACTTGTTGCTGAGAATCAGATGCATAAAAATAACTTCTGATTATTTGTGAATACATGTTGCAGAAAATTTGGTAGAACAGAAATCGTATAAGGATAATTTGAATGATTATCCAAATTAAAGCAATGTGTACTTTAATACATTGTGATTTTAATGTAACAGTGAGACTAAGGGAGAACAATGAAGAACATATAGAAGAAGATACTTCAGGAGTTTTAAATGACAGAGTCTAAGATCTTTTAGACTATGCAGAAATCTCAGAGTGTACATTAAGAATACAATTTTCATTGAAAATGGTAACCACTGAAAAACAACACAAAAAGAAATTGATAATATTCCAATAGCCTGTAAATGACCGTTTACCGATATAGGAATCACTTCTGAATTAGCTAACTGGATAGAGTCAGACCATTGACTTGTTAGAGCAAAGATAATATATATCTCACAGCAGCAAAGATAACAATAACAACAACAACAATAATTAAAACCTAAGACATGATGTTCAATTAAGGAAACTCCAAACTGACCTATTTAAATATGCTACTGGTGCTAAAAAAATAAAGAGAGAGAGAGAGAGAGAAAGAGAAATAAATAAAAGAACAGACACTATCCTAGATTGTTACCACTTAAGAAAGATATTTAATTTAAATAAATCAGTTGCCCCCAGTGAGGAGACAGGAATGTGGAATTATTTCTAACCAGCAAAAATTTCACCTTTGTGACAAGAAGGAGCATATTAGTCTACAATTTAATTTTTTTTCAAAATTCTAGTGGAGGAGATTGACATGTCAAAATCAGTCCATCTCTATAAAACATAATTAGCAATGAAGGGGAAAAACAGTTTATAGACAACATGGTGAGAGATCCAACTAAGTCAGATTATCCTTAATTCAGTCAAGGAAGAAAGTGGAAAGATAAGAATGAGCAGATGAAACACTAAGAATATCCATCAAGATTTCTATAGTACACTGTTTTCTCTATCAATGACAGTGTAATCTTCACATCTGAACTGTACCATCATAGTTCCTATTGTGTGGCATGAGAAAATAGAAATGTGTTAAAAGCAAACTAATAGAAGGAAAATAGTTAGACTAAACCTGACTGAAATTATGTCAATAACTACTGACTCCTTTTAACTGCCCTAATAATGATAAAGTTCTCATTTGTATTGAGTCTTTTATTAGTATTTTTTCATGTTTACCTTTTTATGCTTCTCTTGACTCTTATGTTTGAATGTCAAATTTTCTATTCAGCTCTGGTTTTTTCATCAAGAATGCTATTTCATTAAGAATACCATTTTCTACTGAAGGGTTATACTCAGTTTTGTTAAGTAGGTTATTCTTGGTGAAATCCTAGCTCTTTGTCTTCTGGAATATCATATTGCAAGCCCTCTGCCCTTTTAGTACAGAAGCTGCTAAATCTTGCATAATCCTTAATGTGGCTCCATGATATTTGAATTGTTTCCTTCTGGCTGCTTGCAATATTTTCTATTTTTTTTTAATTTTGGTATCTGTTTCAATAAGTAATGAGAGTATTCTTTCCATTTCCTTTTTACCTTCTGGATCTAAGATATTGGGTTAGTTATCCTTGATAATCTCTTGTAATATGATGTCTAGGCCCTTTCTTTGGTCATGATTTTAGATAATCAAATAGTTGTTTAATTATCTCACCTCAATCTATTTTTTCCAGGTCACTTGTTTTTCTGATGCTATATTTCACATTTTCTTCTATTTTTTTTCACTCTTTTGACTGTTTTATTTTTTCTTGATGTCTCAAGGAGTCATTACTTTCCACTTTTCCTATTCTGATTTTTAAGGAACTATTTTCTTCAGTAAGATTTTGTGTCTTCTTTCCCATTTGGACTATTCTACTTTTTAAGAAGTTCTTTTCTTTAGTGATTTTTTTGTGTCTCTTTTACCATTATGTCAATTTTGTTTTTAAGACATTATTTCCTTCAGTATTAGTTGTGCCTCATTTTACTGTTAATTCTCTTTGTACATTTTTTCTTGCATCATTTTCCTTTCCAAATTTATCTTCTGTCACTTATCTCTTTAACTTGTCCAGAAATTCTTGTTCACCTTTGGTCCAGTTAGCACTTTTCTTTGAAGCTCTGCCTGTATCTGTTTCAACATTGTCTTCTAAAGTTTATGTCTTGGTCTTCCTTGACACCATATCAACTTTTTATGGTCAAGGTCTTTTGTTATCATTGCTGTTGTTTGTTCAATTTTTCAGCCTATTTCTTCAATTTGAATTATGTTAAACTAGACTTTGCTTATCTGGAGGTGAGGAGGAGGCCAGATTTCAGGCTTTTTCCATGCTGCTATTTTCAGAGCTAGTTCTGGGGGTCTACAAATACACAATGCTTCCAATGTGGTGTGATCCAGGGAGAGATGTGGTCACTGCTCTCTTGGTCTCCATTCTGGTCTTTACCTAGGAAAGTCCCCTGGTCTCCTGTAACTTCAAGGGCCAGCAATATTTTTTGCCCTGGAACTGTGGTCAGGTCCCTTGCTCCTCTGCTGTATATGCACATGCATGTATACATACATGCATGTATGTGCATGTGTCGGGTGACACAAAGTTTCATGTGTGTATGCACACATACATATGGAAAGATAGATAGATAGATAGATAGATAGATAGATAGATAGATAGATAGATAGATTTGCCCATACAGATTGGCAACCAGTCAGTAATTTGAAGACTTAGGCTAAGGTCTAGAAAGAGGTTAAATGACTTATCTATGCTTGCACAGTTTGTATGAAAGTTAACAATTAAAACAACAACATTTTCTTGACTGTGAGTCTAGTGCTCTTACAAGTAATAAATGTTTATTGATCAATTAATTGATGATCATTATGTCATCTGTGTGTATAGAGATGTACCCATAATGTTTGCATAGATAAAGATAACATGTATGTGACCACATGTATGTACGTATGTGAATATATATATATATATATATATATATATATATATATATATATATATATATATATATATATATATATATATATATATACATGTATAGAGAAAGACAAAATCAGAGAGAAAAAGGCAGAGAAGTGGGGGGTGGGAGGGGGGAAGAGAGAGAAAGAGATACAAATGTGACTGAAGAATTAGAAAAGCAGACAGCTAAATCCAGATTGGAATAAGAATAAATTACTTTAGTTTCAAGACTACTTAATAAGTGGCTTTTTGAGCTACATCTCTTGTAACACTGTTATACCCAATAATGCATAGATACAAGAAATCCCTCTCTAAGCAGTTCTGCATTAGTATACTTATTTCAAGATTGAAATCACCACCAAATTCCTATATGAAGGAACACACACACACATACATATGCTCACACATTAGTGTGTCCTAAAGATTTTTCTGCCAATAATAGAGGAACTTCGGGTTCCATGGCTTTTCTTACCCTTCCTACAAGGAAAAGGTCAGGGATGAAAGAAGGCTTGCCTCTCTATAGCTCCTAGAAGAGGCTGTACGGTGTCATGCAGTGATGTCAAAATCAAACAGAAAATGATCCCTGTGAGTTCCATGTTGACTTAGAAAAGCACAAAATAACCTTAACCATGTTGTAAGCATTTTTTTACTTATTTCACTAATCATTTCCCAATGATATTTTAATCTTGTTTGGACTGGAGAGTTTTGTAGGCCTTTAGTTTGATACATCTGATATAGTGGATTGAGTGCTAGTTCTGGAATTAAGTAGACCTGGGATCAAATTCTGCCTCAGACACTTACTAGCTGTGTGACACTAAACAAGTCACTGAACTTCTCGGCCCATAGATCATCTCTAAAACAAGGTGGGTTGCATTGTTTAATGTCTCTTCTGGTTTCAAAAGCTATAATTTTATGATCCTAAGAATTTACAGTTGAAGAAATAAGGCCTTAGCAATTAAGAACAATTCCTAAGAGCAATGCTTGTTGAACCCTGGAAACAGTTACCTGGGGAGAAGAACGGATGTTGTTTTCCCTGAAGATGTTGACTTCTGCATGCATATACTTATGCTTTGTTGGATTAAGGGAAGTCCCACCTGGAATCAACTGTAGATTAAAATATCACTGTGATTCCCTTTTGTATAGTCAACAAGTTTTTCATAGTCATCTGAGCTAATAAGGAAAATTAACAATTAAGAAGTTAAAAAGAATGATATAATATCTCCTGGAAGGAGATAGAACTATGGAGCCTAAGTTTCTCAAAGGAATTCTTCTTCTTTTTAACATTCTCACCTTTCTCATAACATTGGATTTACTGAAATGTTCCCTTAAGTATCAGGTTAGCAGTGAACCAGTTAAAAGGAAAACAAACTATTTTTTCACTGTCTCCCTCCACTCAGGCCTAAATTATTTTTTTTCCTTTGGAAAGAGACATTTTAATATGTCACTTTTCAGTTCCAGCTCAATAAACAACCATTTATTTACAATTTTAAAGCAATCTTCAGCCTAGTCAGGTAAGAATTATTTCAAAAGAATAAAAACATTTTCATTTCCCATCACTGCCAAAAATGAAAAGAACATGAGTTATGAGTCTTGCTATGTTGTCTTAAGTTGATTACTATGGAATGATTAAAAAACTAGCCACACTGTCAGTGCCGAAGAGTACATTATAAGTGTAATAACAGCTTAGGGATACAATCCATCAATGCCGTACTTGGAAGAAGAAAAAAAGTTGATCTATTTCTTTGGTCATCATTTTCAGCATATTAGATGACAAATAATTGTACATTCATCAATAACAATAGATTAAAGTTGAAATGATTTATTGCTATTACACTGCTGTTATGATGGAGCACCGGGTCAGTCAAGCATTGGTGGGGTCTGTATTTAATTTTCACGGGTCCCTTAGCAGAAATAATAGACAGAGAGGAAACCACCTGAAACAAGGTAGATCAAAGTTGTTGACAAGTGATTTGTAGGTTGGTTCTTCATGAATGACGGAGGAGAGGCAGAGAGACCTCTTTGGGCGGGCTTGGTGAACCACTGAATCAAGTGGACCTTGGAGCTATGTGACCCACTACCCAGCCAGAGAACAAACAAAAGCATGAGGACATGGAAGTATGAAATCAGTTTAATATGAACAGAAATATGTGCATTCCTGAGCTAAAACCATGCATGGAAAGCAAATATTTGGCTGAAATCACCTGCAAAACTTCAACCAATTAAAGTGTTAACCCTTCAAAAAATGATAGAACTCCCCTTGTATTCAATGATCGTCAATAGATTTGGTGTATCTTGTGGCTCTTCCCTTATTGGATTTGGAAGGAGTTCTTTCTTCTCAACATGGAGGGGCATTTAAGGGGATTATTCAATTGACTTCAACAAGTATTAATAGAGCATCTATTCTATACCTTGCGCAACATCAGGCACTGTGAAGAATTCAAGAGCAGCATAATACCATATCTGTGTATTTTTAAGCTATTTACATCTTTAAAAGGTATGCTTGATGGAACTATCCAGAACCTTGCCATTATAGGATGTTACACTCAGTGTCTTGTACATAGGAAACATCGTGGTATGGTAGATAGAGTACAGGATGTGAAATAAGAAAAATCTAGCTTTGAATCCTAAACCTGTCAGATAATTAGTTATGTGGTCTTGGATAAACTGTTTCATCTCCTGTGAGTTCAGTTTCTTCATCTAAAAATGGGGACAATAATAAGGTTACCATAAGGATCAAAGTAGATATATGTATTAATGCATTCATATGCAAAGACTTTTGCAAAACTTAAAGATTATACAAATGTGAGTTATTCTTATAATATTTGTTGATTAATTGAATATGTAGAAACAATGTGATTGAATTAAGGAAAAATATAAAAATACTCTGTAGTCATTTTTGTTGAATTAGAAACCCAAGTTTTACAATACATAAAACCTAAGATTTCTTCTCATGGCAGATAAATCGGGACCAATTTTTTGTTCTTTAATGTGGCTTCTGATTACATGATCAAATATAATGAAAGAGTTGTGGAGAAGAATCACATATCCATCCATAATACCCTCCCATGGACAGGCTTGCATGGGGAGTTAGTACCTACTGGGAACTTGGACAGTGGCCCAAAGTCCTTGCTTTGGTGATGCTATCATCTCCAGAAGGAATGGCTGTCCTTTCTGACTAGCCCCTGTGAACATAATTCAGTCTAAGGTGGTTGTCACGATACTGTAAGTATGTGAAATCATCTCATTACATATCCTAAATGAAAGCTTGAGGGAGAAAAAAAAATTATATTATTTGCTCAGAAAGCAACACTGTCTAATAAGTAACCTGTCTACCAATGTTTATAATTTACAATAATATCACTATATAGAGCAGTGTACTAACAATCTCAGATAGTATTAATTACTCCTTTCAGTTTAGCTAGAAAATGAGGACTTATTAATCAATCTCAGGCTTATTAGTTGCTAAATTCCATTGCAGGTGAGATGCAGCATTGAGACAAGGAAGCCAGCGGTACCTCTTGGGTTGGGCAGAGTTCTGCTGAAATTAAAATAATTAGAAAACAATCAAAAGATGAGAACTTTGCAAAGTAGATGACTAGTTGGCTGAGCTCCACTTCAGAATCCCCTACCTGTCAATACTTCTCCCTGGCCAAGTGGGATACCACCAGGCAAAAAAAAAAAAAGCTTTAATTTTCTGTCCAGTCAAATCTTAGTGTATCATGCTCAATTTTCCTTCCTTAGTAACCTAAATAATTTCCCACCTTGCTCATGATGAATGTCTTGCCAGTTCCTACTCAGTCCCTCCACTTTACATGACCTAATTAAAGAAAACATTCCATGATTGCCTATTTTTCCTCATGCATGACAACCTATTATTTTTTCTACCACCTGATTAGGGCTTTGTTATCCTTGGATTTAGATTGATTTGCTGGGCACTTTAATAAAACAGTACTTAGTTTGATTTAAAGGGCTACAGGTTTCCTTCATTCATACAATTATTCTTATAACCAACTCACATGCTAAGTACTGTATAGTCTATGGAAAGCGATTTTCAATTGCCAAAGTAAAAGGTTATAAATCAGAATCACAGGTGACATTCCTGTTGAATATGGTGATGTGGTTTCCACCGTGGGCAGCCATGGGAGGACGTTTTGCAATATAATTTGTCAAGAGTGATAAATCTGTTTCATCATATCTGTCAGGGATGGCTCTTGTGTATTAAAACTACTATAAATGTTTGCCTAAGATAAACCAAAACTTTGATGTGATTAAATAATAATACATTTAAGATGACAAATTGCATTTATGATGTATTATCTACAGGGTGAGCCAAAATTAGGTAGTTATAGTTCAAATGGATGATGATCCATTTTGATTTCATATCTAGTGAAATTTTATTAAATAAATGGTATTTACATCATTATTTTGTTCGATATACAACTCTGTTTTTTTTTTTTACTTTTACTGAAGTTATACTCAGCAAAACCAAACTTGGACTTGTATTTAGTAATAATAATAAAAAATATAAAGAGAAAAAGTCATAGAAATGTTTTAAAATTAAGGGCATGACATACAGTCAGTGCTTAGCATGGTACTGTATAGTTAGAAATGGAAATAGATTACAGCCTTGGAGAAAGCTAACAACTTTACAGGGAGTCAAGAGAAGTATCAATATCAGTCTGGGGAATAAGATTACAAGGTCACCTACCATAGGTGTCAGAGAATGACTATGGAGGATAACAATAAAACTCTAATAGCTTCAACTATCTCCTTATCTACACCTTTCAAATTCTTTTGCCCCTTCAGGGCTCAGCTCAGAAGCTACCTCCTCCAAGAAGCCTTCCCTAACAGTGAAGTGTATTCTACCCTTAAGTATTCCTGGGCACTTTGTCTGCCAATCTCCATTGTCTTTATCTTTGTATCATAATTATACCTCCCTCATTTCCCTTTTGGCAAAAAGACTGTCATTTTTGTTTGTTTGTTTTTGTGTCACTAGCACCTAACAGAGTAGCTTTATACACAGTAGGCTTTTAATAAATGTATAAAGAAATAAATTGAATAGAGTACAAAAAAAGAGATGCAAGGTTAGGATGACATTTATTCTCTCTTAATCCGTCTTAATTCCAGTGGTTTCCTTCTCTAAATTATTACCTATTTAACATGTTTATAGCTTTCCTTATATAGATTTGTTTGCATGTTGTCTTCTTTATTAGATCGTGAGTTGTTGAGGTCAGGGACTGCATTTTGTCCCTTTTTGTATCCTCATCACTTAGTAGAGTTTCAGGGACACAGTAGGCACTTAATAAATGTTTTTTAATGGAATTCAATTCTTAATCCACTCAATCAATCAATAAGTACCATCTATGGAGGACACTACACACACACACACACACACACACACACATATATATATACACATACATATGTGGGTGTGTGTATGTGTATGTATGTATGTATGTCTGTGTATGTATAGATGTATGTATGTATGTATACATTATGGCACTGGCAATTTAATTCATTTCAACATGTGCTGATTAAACACTATCTATATGCCAGATACCATGCTAGGTGCTGTTAGGTACTGCAGATAAAAAGACAGAAAAGAAAATGTCATTGGCTTCAGAGAGTTTATCAGGGAAATGGCATGCATATGATGGGGTACAGGCCCAAGCTGAGACCTTTGCCCCTCATCCTAAAAACAATTTGGGTCCCATTTTTCTACAGGAATCTCTGAATTCTCACACTTTATCAAGGAAGTCTCTAGCCTTTGCCCAAGGCTATAATCATATCAACTGGCCTCTTCTTATCTCCTAAATCCAATCTCCCAATTCCATTACCTCTGACCCAGCCCAAGGGCTACTTCCTACCCTTGACCCTATCTAGCCCCCATTGTCTACCTCCTAATCACCTCCAACAAGATACTCCACAGTCCTGGAACCAAGATGGTGAAGTAAGAGGTGAGTCTCTCTTACCCTCCCCTATTAACCCCTGAAACCCCAGAAAATATCACCCCAGGAAAAACCCTGGAACAGCTGAACCAGAAGAAAGATGGGGTGCAGCACTCCAGTAGCCCAGGTAGCTTGAGAAATTAACTGGAAAGGCCCCTCTCACCTTGGGGAAAGGGGAGCAGTACAGAATAGGAAGCATCCAGCAAATTAGTGGAAAGCCCTACCTCAGCATACCAGGAAGAGATCCCGAAGCCCAGGTGATGGAGCAGGCAAACAGCAACACCTGGACCCTCAAGGACAGAGGAACTGGTGGAAACCAGCTCAGAAAACCACCAGGTGCCTTGGCATTGTACAGCAACCAGCTCTCCAAGTGCCTCAACAAAACTAAGGGAAGCAGCTCAAGGAGCCCCAGGCAGATAAACACCCTACAATATCCATCTGAAAGGAGCTGAAGAAAGCAAAAGGAAGGAAAGGCCTGGGTATGCAGGAAATCTCCAGGAGCCATACTACCCAATCCTACCCCTAGAGATCCAGTGTTGCTGATTCTAGTCCAACACCAGGTAAGCTGCCAGAAGCCCACAGCCTCCAACTGCCAACATTGGAGGTCCCAGCACACAAAGCCCTAAGCTCCCAACACAAGAAGCTTGGTTCAGTGCCCCCAGCTCTCCAGCAGGAGAGCCCAATCTCCTTAAAGGCCAGGAAATAAGCAAACACCATGAGCAAAAAGAAACATATGATAGATTCTTATTATGGGAAGAGTGAAGATCAAGGCAGAAATTCTGAAGTGGACAACATTGTCAAAAAACCCACATGTGGAACCTCAAAAGGGAAAATGAACTTGTCTGAAGCCCAAAAAGCCTTCTTAGAAGAGCTCAAGAAGGATTTTAAAAGTCAAATGAGAGAGGTAGAAGAAAGAATGGGAAAAGAAATGAGAGGTATGCGAAGAGAGAGTCAATATCTTGGAAAAGGAAGGACAAAAATTAAATGTAGAAAACAAGTCCTTAAAAAATACAGTTGGCCAACTGGGAAAAAAGTACACTGAAGAAAACAAGTCCCTAAAAAATAAAATTGGCCAAATGAAGGAAGTACGAAATCTAATAGAAGAAAACAATTTGTTAAAAAATTAGAATTCAGCAAATGGAAGCTAATGACTCTATGAGTGAGCAAGAATCAGTCAAACAAAAACAAAAGAATGATGAAAAACAAAAGACGAAAATGTAAAATACTTCATTGGTGAAACAACTGACCTGGAAAATAGATCCAGGAGAGACAATTTAAGAATTACTGATCTACCTGAAAATCATGATGAAAAAAAGACCTGGATAGTAGCTTTCAGGAAATCATAAAGGAAAGCTGCCTGAAGTCCTAGAACCAGAAGATAAAATAGTCATAGAAAGCATTCACCAATGACCTCCTGAAAGAGATCCTAAATTGAAAACAAGGAATATAGTAGCCAAATTCCAAAATTACCAGGTCAAAGAGAAAATACTACAAGCAGCCAGAAAGAAACAATTTCAATATCATGGAACCACAGTCAGGATTACACAGGACCTTGCAGCTTCTACATTAAAAGACCATAGGGCATGGAACATGATATTCCATAAGGCAAAGGAGCTTGGATTACAACCAAGGATCAACTACCCAGTGAAAATGAGCATGATCTTTCAGGGGAGGAGATGGATATTCAACAAAATAGGAGACTTCCATATCTTCCTGATAAAAAGACCAGAGCTCAACAGAAAATTTGATCTTCAAATACAAAACTCAAGAGAGACATAAAAGGTAAGCAGAGAGAAAGAACAACATGTTATTAATAAGGGCAAACTGTTTACCTCCCTACAAGAGAAGATGACACTTGTAACTCTTGAGAACTGTGTTGTTATTATACCATGTTAAAGAGGTATACATAAAGGGGGTGGGTATAAATTGACTTTGATGTAATGATGAAAAAAATCTAATCAAGTGGGTTAAATGGATCCAAGAAAGTGAATTAATCTGATCTAAGAAAATGTACTGAGAGAAAAGGAAAGGAGGAGGCAGACAAGGGTAAATTACATCACAGGAAAAGGCACAAAAACCTATTACAGCAGAGGGAAAGAGGGGAGGGAGATGAACATTATTTGAACCTTACTCTCATCAGATTTGTCTCAAGAAGGGAATATCATAATCAATTAGGCACAGAAATCTAACGTGCCCTATAGGCCATATAGGCAGTAGGAGGGAAAAGGGGAAAGAAAAGGGAGGGGCTAATAGAAGGGAGGTGGGACTGAGGGAGGTGGTGCTCAAAAGCAAAACCTCAGTGAGGAGGGAAAAGGAGAAAAGAGAAAGAAAAGCATGAAGGGGAGCGGAGGGAGAAGGGAAGGATGGCAAGAAAGACACAGATAGTTATCATAATTGTGAATGTGATATATGAATGTAAGGGAATACCATTGTGCTATAAGAAATGATGAACAAGCAGACTTCAGATAAACCTAGAAAGAATTGCATGGTTTGATGCTGAGTGAAGTGAGCAGAAGCAGAAGAATGTTGTACACAGTAACCTTGAGTGATGACTGACTTTGATAGACTTAACCCCTCTCAGCAATAGAAGGATCTAAGATATCTCCAAAAGCCTCATGATGGAAAATGCTATCCACATTCAGAGAAAGAACTATGGAGTTTGAATGCAGATTGAAGCATACTATTTGCTATTTTTTTCTTTTGTTGTGTTTTGTTTCCTCTTTCTGGTGGTTCCTCCTATTAGTTCTAATTCTTACTAACAATATCACTAATGTGAAAATATGTTTAATAGGAATGTATATGTATAGCTTATATTAGATTGTGTGCCATCTTGAGGAGGGAAGGGGAGAAAAATTTAAAACTCAAAAGCTTATGGAAGTGATTGCTGATAAATTAAAATAAATTAATAAAAAAAGAACCCCCCCCCAAAAGACACTCACTAGCTCCCTTCTACAATCTTTCTGTATATAAGGTCCATCTTGTCTCCATTAAAGTGCTCAGATTCCATAAGAACTTAGCCAATGGCCCAGATTCTTTAAGAGTCTAGCCAAGGGCTCAGATTTTTATAATCTAGCCTACAGCTCACAAATATTCACATTCCTTAAGAATGTGGCCAATATGACAGATAAAGATCTTGTCTTTGGCTGAAAGAAGGCTTTGGTGGAATTCATTCAGGCAGAACCTGCTTGTCATGATTTTGGTGTCCCAGCACCCCTAAATCTCAACACACACAGGTAAGGAAATATAGAATAAATACAAAGTGAATAAAGGTAATTTGTGAGTAGCATAATGAAGGCACTAGCACCTAGAGGGATCAGGAAAAACCATATGAATGAGTTGACATTTGAACTCAGTAGAGAAGGGAACTAGGGATTCAAAGAGGGAGAGGTAAGTATCAAATTTAGGCTTATCAAAGCCTGGGCAAAGACAAAGAATTGAGAAATTAAATGTTATAGTTTTCACACCAGTTTCCTCTTAGCTCCTTGTTTTAAAATAAAGAACTTTATAACAAGAAAAAGTGGTATAGATATGGAGCCAGAGGGGGCATCTTGGGCTATTTACTCAAGCCTCTGCATTTCAAAACTGACATCCAGGAAGATGTTTGGTGGTTGAATGATGTGCCAAAGTCATATTGTAAGAATATTAGAAAGAACATGTGAATACAAGTATTCTGATAAGGCAGTATCCTTTCCACTGTGCAATACTTCCTACCTTGATCCCCTTTAACTCATGTACCTTCCCTGTATTCTATTAATGATCTCCAACTTATCCTCTATAGAACTTGTTTGTAAATAGTTGTTTGCCTGTTATCTCCTTCATCAGATTATTCCTTTTCAGTGAGGACTGTCATTTATCTTTCCAGGTATCCCCAGCATTTAGCATAGTGTCCAGGACATAGTAGGGACCTAATAAATGTTTATTTATTACTGATTTTGCAACATTTTTTTCTACCAGTCCCTGTCCTCTGAACAAGGAAGTATGCATTTCATTGGCAGTCCCCACAATTGACCACCTAATGCTCTTTTCATTGGCAGTCCCCACAACTGACCACCTAATGCTCTTTTCACATGTTAATGGTTGCTTCTTTAGGGGGTGATGATGGAGCAGTACACAGAAACATAAAATCAAATCTATCTTTTAAGTAGCTTGAGATTCAGAGTATATACTTTGAAGAAATAACTAATGTTAAAAGGTAAATGCTGTAAGACTTTCATAGTTACCTCACTTCAGGTTACAATGGTGGGAATGTTTCATAATAGAGATGGAATTTGAAATATATCTTTAAAAATAGATCAGAAAAAAAAATATGGGAGAGGGTAATTATAAACTGATGAAATTACATGAACAAAGGTACAGAAAGCAAGAAAGAACACAATGTGTTTGTTGGAGGCTGGGGATGGGTGATACACTGAACAAAAACAGTTTACTTGAATAGAATATAGAGGAGATAGGATTCAAAAGATATGCTGAGGCCAAATTGGTAATACCAAAATAAGAAGCATGGATTTCATTTGTGTACTCAACATATGGCCATTGGATGGGTATTTCATGAAGGAAACAATGTTTTAGCAAGGTCCATTGAAACTGTGGTATGACACAATGAAGTAGAAAGGAGAGCCTGGAGGCAGGTAGACTAATCAGGAGGCTGTTTCAGAAATTTAGATATCAAGTGACAGGGCGCTGAACAAGGCTGGTGAGTGGAAAAAGAAAGTAAAGCATTCAGGGGTGGGGAACGTGTGACCTCCAGGCCATATGTGGCCCTCTAGGTCTTCAAGTGCAGCCCTTTGTGAAGTTTGGATTCAGTCACTGGTTCCAACCCCTGATACACAGAAGTGATATTCCATAGGAAGGACCATAGATTGCACTGTCTAATTGAATATTAGAGACAGAGGATTCAAAATGAATGAGAGATGAGGAAAATGGTGATGCCATTATCAGAAGCAAATGAATTGATAATAGGACCTGGTATATTGGTGAAAACTAAACCGTATTTTACATATGTGGAGTTTGAGGAGATGACAACATTCTCTAAATGGAAAGTTTTGCTAGACCATTTGAAATGGGAGAGATGGAGGCTAGATTTAAATTTAAATATTACTGACAAAGGGCTGATGCTTAAAACCATGGGAGCAGTTATTGTCAAGGAATAGAGCTTATGGAATTATGTCAATGCCCTTTCTCCCTTTTCTTCTTCCTTTATTTGGCCTCATGTTCTGCCTCTACAACCCTCTCTCTTGGCTAACCAGAAAAGATTATACAGTGGATGTTTTACCATAGAATACCTGAGGACAAGCTCACACTCTTTGGTCTCTTTTTTTTCCCACTCCACTACTAACTCTAAAAATCCAGGTCTGAGCTCTTTTCCTAGGGACAAAAATAAATAAACAAAATAGAGATTGATATTGAAGAGTGCCAACTTTTAATTATACAGACAGGGGACATCACAGTCTCTCATTGAAACTGCCCTTACTTTACCTCTTTGATTAATAATCTGGTTTGTTTGCAAACTTAACTGGTTGAAATCTGAGACACTACTAACAAAATGGTAATGTACTGAGTATTATGAAATCTTAAAAGTGTGAGTGTTGTTTCTCCCTGCACAGTGAGTTCATTTTGCACTGTTACCTCCCACAGTGAGTCTTGTGAAAGTACTTGGGAGAAATATTTAGCTTGGCCATGTGTGAAACTCTTTTTCAAATATACCATGGAGATATGGTGAGTTATGAAGTCCCTAGTATCAACCAGACATCTCGTATATAACTTGCCAAGATTCCTACTCCCCACCTCCATTTTTTTTGGTAGTAGTATTAAGTAAGACTGCCAGAGCAGCCCAGAAATTTCAACATGCTTTGGACCTTAATAAACTTAGGGCTGCTTTCTCTCCTTTCATCTATAATCTGTTAGGACACTTTTATAAACTGCCCTGGATTCAGCACCATTGTAGGGATGAGCAGCAGGTCACAAAATGTCTTTCAGGGACTTGATTATCTGCCTTGCTAGGCCAATCACACAGCTGAACACACCAGACAGCAGGTGCTCTGCAAACAACGCACGTTACATAAAACTAAATAATCTCTACTCTAACTTGATCTTTATTGATTCCACATTGATTTTGAGGACAACATATTTCAGCACAGCAAAATTAACCTTTATGGACACTTCTTACAGTTGTTTCCCTCTGCTGCCCCATGACACAGTTCTAATGATGTGTATCCTCTGGAGAACAAGAAGAAGCAGTAACTAAGTGGAGGGAATATTTTTAATGTTCCCTGTTTACTATTATAAAGATTTGTAAATAAATCACTCATCTGAAGTTTTCATGATAATACACTATTAAAAAGCACGTATTCAGACTTAAGAATGTGATGTTTTTTCTTCCTCTAAAAGTTTGTCTTAACCTAGTACCCATGAACTATAGATAAATAGAGATGAATATATTATGTATATGTGTATATATGTATATATTTAGATAAAAAGATAACTGCATATCAATATCATTAGTTTCCTGTGTAACCATATATGCATATATGTATGTATGTGTATATATATATATATAATACATATATATATATATATACACACACACAATTCATACAAGATACACACATAAGTATGTGTGTGTATTATATATAAATACAAAACTTAAAAACATTATTCCAAGGAGTCCATAGTCTTCACCAGAAAGTCAAAAGAGTCCATTATTTAAAAAAATTAATAACCCCTCCTGTAAAGTAAATAGCTGAGTTCACATTGTCTTCTTTTAATCTAATTTTTAATGTGCAAAACAGGCCTAATACAGCTCAAGTTTATATAATGAGTCACTAAAAAAGTGAGATATAGATTTCTTTTCAAGTTGGCAAAGTCTAAAATATATATTTTAGCAATGATCTTTTATTTTTTCCTCACACAAGGTAATCAACAAAGACAAAAGTATCTTTTGGTTTTATACCTCATGTGTCTGCTTGTCATTATGAGTGGTGCAATGGATGGGACTAAATTAACTTGTGTTGACAGAGTATCATCCTCCAACCATGTCAAGCTTGAAAAATTAAAAAAGACACACATCGGCAAAACTTTTGTATCTGTATGGCAGCCAAGACTGTGAAAAACTAGGAGTCTGCCCCTCTTAATTCATATAAATTGATTCCAGAGTTTCAACTTCATTTGCGAACACAGTATATGCCTTGTATTACTTATATATGAACATATTGTTTCCCCCAGTAGAGTATAATCTTTATTTTTTGAAAATAGAACTTTTTTTCTCAAGTACACATAAAGATAGTTTTAAACACTCATTTTTAAATAAGATTTTGAGTTTCAAATTTTTTCCCCACCTGCCCTCCCATCCCCTCTTCCATCTTCCCTCCCCAAGACAGCAGGCAATCAATATAGGTAATACATGTGCAATCATGTAAATATATTTCTACCTTAATCATGTGAAAGAAGGAACAGAACTGAAAGGAAAAGACACACACAAAAAACCACTGAAAATTGTATACTTCAATCTGAATTTAGACTCCATAGTTTTTTCTCTCAATGTGGATAGCATTTTCCATTAGGAATCTTTTGGAATTGTCTTGGATTATTATATTGTTGAGAAGAGCTAAGTAAATCATAATTGATCATCACACAATGTTGTTTTTACTGCATGGAATGTTCTCCTTGTTCTGCTCACTTCCCTCAAGCATTAGTTCATGTAAGTCTTTTCAGTTTTTTTTCCCTAAAATCCTCTTGCTCATCATTATAGCACAATAGTATTCCATTACATTCATATAAAACAACTTGCTTGGCCATTCCCCAAATGAAGGGTATCTTCTTGATTTCCAATTCTTGGCCACCACAAAAAGAGCTGCTATAAATATTTTTACACATGTGGGTCCTTTTCCCTTTTTTATGATTTTTTGGGGGATACAGACCTAGTAGTGGTATTGCTGGATCAAAGAATACGCTTAGTTTGGTTGCTCTTTGGGCATAATTCCAAATTGCTCTCCAGAATGATTAGATGGGAAGAATTTCTGACCAACCAAGTGACAGAGAAGACTATTAAATGCTAAATGGATAATTTTGATTACATTGAATTAAAAAGGTTTTACAGAAACAAAACCAATGCATCCAAAATTAGAAGGGAAGCAGAAAACTGGGAAACAATTTTACAGCCAGTGTTTCTGATAAAGGCCTCATTTCTCAAATATGTGGAGAACTGAGTCAAATTTATAAGAACACAAATCATCCCCCCTCTCCATTGACAAATGAACATGCAGTTGTCAGATGAATAAATTAAAGGTATCTATAGTCCTACTTTTTTTAAAGTTCTAAACACTATTAATTAGAGAAATGCAAATTAAAACAATTCCAAGGCACAGCCTCACATCTAACAGATTGGATAATGTGAAAGAAAAGGGAAATGATAAATATTGAAGAAGATATGGGAGAATTGGGACACTAATTCATTGTTGGTGGAATTGTGAACTGATCCAACCAGGTAAACTGTTCCTTGCTCTCCTAATTTGTTTATGGTATCACTCTTTAGGTCTAAATTATGTGCCTATTTTCATTTTATCTTGGTATACAGTGTAAGATGTTGGTCTATGCCTAGTTCCCACCATAATATTTTCCAGTATTCCCAGCGGTTTTTGTCAAACACTGAGTTCTTATCTTAGAAGCTGTAGTCTTTGGGTGTATCAAACACTAGATTACTATAGTCATTTGCTACTATGTCCTATGCACCTAATCTCTTCCAATGATCCACTATTCTATTTCTCAGCCAAGACCAAATACTTTTGATGATTGCTGCTTTATAATATAGTTTTAAATGTGGTATGGCTAGTCCACCTCCCTTTGTATTTGTTTTTCATTACTTCCCTTGATATTCTTAACCTTTTGTTCTTTCAGATGAATTTTGTTATTTTTTTCTGGCACTATAAAATATTTTTGGTAATTTGATTGGTATGGCACTGAATAAGTAAATTAACTTAGGTAGAAATGTCATTTTTATCATATTAACTTAGCCTTTCCATGAGCAATTGATATTTTTCCAGTTGTTTAGATCTGACTTTATTTGAGTGAAAAAGTGTTAATTGTGTTCATATGGTTACTGGTTTTGCCTTTGCAGATACACTCCCAAATATTTCATATTGTCTACAGTTATTCTAAATGGAATTTCTCTTTCCATCTCTTCTTGCTGAGTTTTTTTGGTAATGTATAGAAATACTGATGATTTATGTGGGTTCATTTTATATCCTATGACTTTGCTAAAGTTGTTAATTGTTTAAGTAGCTTTTTAGTTGATTCTCTAGGATTCTCTAAGTATACCATCATATCATTTGCAAAGAATGATAGTTTTGTCTCCTCATTGCCTTTTCTAATCCCTTCAATTTAGTTTTCTTCTCTTATTGCTAAAGCTAATATTTGTAGTACAATATTGAATAATAGTGGTGATAACAGCCATCCTTGTTCCAATCCTGATCTTATTGGGAATGTTTCTACCTCATCCCCATTCCAGATAATGCTTGCCAAAGGTTTTAGATAGATACTACTTATCATTTTAAGGAAGGCACCACTTATTCTTATATTCTCTAGTGTTTTTAATAGGATAGGTGCTATATTACATCAAAAACTTTTTTCTGCATTGAGTAATCATATGATTTCGGTTGGTTTTGTTATTGATATGGTCAATTATGCTAATAGTTTTCCTATTATTGAACCAGTCCTACATTCATGGTACAAATCCCACCTTGTCATAGTGTATTATCCTGGTGATAAGTTGCTGTAATCTCTTTGCTAATTTCTTATTTTAAAATTTTGCATCAATACTCCTTAGGGAAATTTGTCTATAATTTTTTTTCTCCATTTTAGCTTCTCCTGGTTTAGGTATCAGCAACATATTTCTGTCATAAAAAGAATTTGCTACAACTCCTTCTTCGCCTACTTTTCCAAATATTTCTAATAATATTGAAATTAATTGTTCTTTAAAAGTTTGGCAGAATTCACTTCTAAATCTATCTGTCACTGGAGATTTTTTTCTTAGGGAGTACGTTGATGATATTTTTAATTTCTTTTTCTAAAATGGGCTGGATTAAATATTTGATTTCCTTTTCTGTTAATCTGGGCAATTTATATTTTGTAAATATTCATTTATTTCACTGATTGTCAGATATATTGCATGCAGCTGGGCAAAATAGCTCCTAATAACTGTATCAATTTCCTCTTCACTGGTGGTGAATTCACCCTTTTCATTTTTGATACTGGTAAGTTGATTTTCTTCTTTCTTTTTTTTTAATTCAAATTAACAAATGGTTTATCTATTTTGTTGTTTTATTTTTCATAAAACCAGCTCTTAGTTTTATTTAACAGTTCAATAATTTTCTTACTTTCGCTTTTATTTTCCTTTGATTTTCATAATTTCTAATTTGGCATTTAATTGGGGATTTTTAATTTGATCTCTTTCTAGCTTTTTTAGTTATGTGAATGATGCATCCATATGTTCTTTATTTTATTCATGTAAGCATTTAGGTATATAAAATTTTCTTAAATATTGTTTTGGCTACCTCTCATAAATTTTGGCATATTCTCTCATTATTGTTATTCTCTTTCATGAAATTATTGATTGATTCTATAATTTATTTAACCTACTCATTCTTTTGGATGAGATTATTTAGTTTCCAATTAATTTTTAATCTATCTTTCCAAGGCCCTTTGTTACATGTATTTTTATTGCATTATGATCTAAAAAGGATGCATTTAATATTTTTGACTTTCTGCATTTGATTGTGAGGATTTTATGCCCCAATACATGGTTAATTTTGTGGCGGTGGCATGTACCACCTTTCTATCCTCATTCAATTTGTTCCAGAAGACTATCATATCTAATTTTTTCTAAAATTCTAGTTGCCTCTTTAACTTCTTTCTTGTTCATTTTGTCATTAGATTTATCTAGTTCTGAGAGGGGATGGTTGAGGTTCCCCACTAGTATATTCTTTCTATCTATTTCTTTCTGTAATTCATTTGACTTCTCCTCTAAGAGTTTGGATGCAATGCCACTTGGTGCATATTCTTAGTATTGTTATTACTTCATTGTTTATAGTACCTTTTAGCAAGATGTAGTTTCCTTCCTTGTCTCTTTTAATTAGATCCATTTTTTTTGCCTTTGCTTTGTCTGAGATCAGGTTGATTGCTACTCCTGCTTTTTTTTTTTTACTTCAGTTCAGTCATAATTTATTCTGCTTTAGCCTTTTATCTTTATTCTCTGTGTGTCTTTCTGCTTCAGATGTGTTTCTTGTAAACAACGTATTGTAGGATCCTGGTTTTTAATCCATTCTGCTATTCACTTTCATTTTATGGAAGAGTTCATCCCATTCACAATAATAGTTATGATTACTAACTGTGTATTTCCTTCCATCCTATTTTTCCATATTTTTATATTTTACTCTGCCCTTTCACCTTATCCCTCCTCACCAGTACTTTGACTCTGAACACTACCTCACTCTATCTACAATCCCTTCTTTTAGCCTCTCCTCCCTTTTCTTTCCCCTTTCCCCTCCTACTTTTTTATAGGATAAGATAAATTCCTCTACCCAACTGAATGCATGTTATTTGAGCCAAATTCTATGAGAGTAAGATTCAAGCAATGCTAACCCCCTCCTTTCTTTCCCTCTACTGTAATTGGTCTTTTGCACCTCTTCATGTGATATAATTTATCTTGTTCTGCCTCCCCCTTTCCTCTTCTACTGGTACAATCCTATTTTTCACTCCTCATTTTTTTTTTATATTATCACATCAAAGTCAACTTCAACTCACACTTTCTGTCTAAGTATACTCCTTCTAACTGTTCTAATGGTGATAAAGTTCTCAAGAGTAACAAGTATCATCTTTCCATGAAGGTATATAAACAGCTTAACATATTGAATAATGTTTATTTTTCTTCCCTGTTTACCTTTTTATGTTTCTCTTAAGTCTTATATTTGAAGATTTAATTCTCTGTTCAGCTCTGTTCCTTTCATCAGGAAAGTTTGAAAGTACCCAATTTCATTGAATATCCATATTTTCCCCTGAAAGATTATGCTCAGTTTTTCTGGACAGTTGATTTTTGGTTGAAATTCAAGCCCTTTTAACTTCCAAAATATCATGTTCCAAGACTTCCAATACTTTAATGTAGAAGTTGCTAAGTCCCGTATAATCCTGACTGTGGCTCCTTCATATTTGAATTGTTTCTTTCTACTTGCTTACAATATTTTACCCTTGACCTGATAATTCTGGAATTTGGCTACCTGTTCCTTGGAATTTTCATTTTGGTATCTCTTTCAGGAGTTGATTGTTGGATTCTTTCATTGACTCTTTGACCCTCTAGTTATAAGATAGGGCAGTTTTCCTTGATTTCTTGAAAGGTGCTGTCCAGGATCTTTTTTTTTTTATAATGGTGTTCATGTAGCCCAATAATTCTTAAATTATTTCTCTTGGATCTGTGTTCCAGGTCAATTGTTTGACCAATGAGGTATTTTATGTTTTCTTTTCTTTTTTTTTTCATTCTTTTCATTCTGTTTGACTGTTTGTGGATGTGTAATAGATGTGTATTAGTTTCTACTTGCCCAATTCTAATTTTTAAGAAATTATTTTCTTTAGTTAGCTTTTGTACCTCCTTTTCTATTTGGCCAATTTCTACTTTTAAAGGAGTTATTTTCTTCAGTGGTTTTTTTTTTCCATTTGGCAATTCTATTTTTTAAGGAATTCTTTAGGGGCATCTAGGTGGTGCAGTGGATAGAGCACTGGCCCTGGAGTCAGGAGAGTTCACATCTGGCCTCAGACATTTAACTAGCTGTGTGATCCTGGCCATGTCACTTCACCCCATTGTCTAGTAAAAAAAAAACAGAACAAAGGAAAACAAAACAAAAAACAACAACAACAACAAAAAGGAATTCTTTTCTTCAGTCAATTTTAGTGCTTCCTTTTCCAAGCTGTCTTTTTCTTTTTCTTTTTACTCTTTTTGTCATAATTCTCTTGCATATCTCTCATTTTTTCTCAATTTTTATTCCACCTCTCTAATTTGATTTTTAAAATCCTTTTTGAGCTCTTCCAAGAGAACTTTTTGAGTTTGAGACCAATTCATATTCCCCTTTGAGGCTCACATGTAGGCATTTTGACCTTGTTGTCCTCTTCTGAATTTGTGTTTAGATCTTCCTTGTCACCATAGTAGTTTTCTGTGGTCAGGGTTCTTTTTTGTTTATTGCTTTTTTTTAAGTTGAGCTCTGCTCCTGGAATATAGGGGACACTGTCCCAAACTTCTTTCAGGGGGGCCTGGTCACTGACTTTTTGCTTCATGGCTTCTGGGGCTGATGGCTTGCTCACTGCTTTAGAATGGCCCAACCTAGTTTGGCCTATGGTCTGGGTTCCAAGGCTGGCAGTTTACCTTCTGTTCTGGGGCTGGAGGCCTCACAGCTGGCCTGCTGTGCCACTGGCTTACTGAGCCAGGACTGCAGGGTCTCGGTTGTTGAACTATGCTGTGGCTAAGAGCCTTCTGCTGGCTTGCCCTCACACTGCCTGCGCTGGGCTGTGCTCCCCTTTTACCGAAGTGAAACAGGACTTTTCTGAAGTCCTTCTAAATTGTCTTGAGGTGTAAAATTGTTTTGCTCTGTCTTTGTGGATTCTGTTGCTCCAGCATTCTTTTAGAGGCTTGATGTAACATTGTCCTGGCTCACTACACTGTCTTAATTTTCCACCAACACATTTTTTTTTCAAAAATGCCAAGATATTAAGATTGTATACCTAGATCCAGAAGGGACCTCAGAGGCCATCCAATCCAATCACTTCATTTGAGGGGTGAAACACCTGAGACTCAGGGTGGCTCTGAGACTCAATCAATCTCTCATAAGCAGAGGACACTGGAAGCAGGTTTTCAGCTTAGGTTTTCTGATGTAAAAGTCAGTCCTCTTTCCACTATGCTCTACTGCTAAATTGTTTTTATGAGTTTTGTTTTTGCTTTTAAATCTGGAGGGGGAAAAGAAGTAATGCTATAATTGGAGAAGATGTTGAAGAGATAACTACAGGAAAAAAATAATTTAGCAGACTAACTTGTTCAGCTACAGAGATTCCTAAATGGCAATTCGCTTCTAATTATTCTCAGATAATTGTGAAGTAGAATAATAAATGTTGTAAGAATATTTTAATGTTCCCCATTAAAAATCACTTAATAGAATCATTTACTCCTGGCACCGTGTATGTGCTCTTGCTTTTCCTCAGTGCTTATTTGGCTGTCCTATATTGAAAGAATACCAAATTTCAAAATGAAATAAAAACATGATCTATAATCAATTAAATATTTTAAGCATTTATAATGCTCAAGGAAGGCACTGGGCTAGGGGCTGAGAGAAATAGAAAGAAATACATGGCATGGCTCTTGCCTTCACAGACTTTGCAGACCGTAATTGAGGTGGTCAAGACTCACACATTAAGTTAAAGGTAGGTGCCAGATAACTGGTACAGATAATAAGGGTTATTAAGAGTTTAGAGGAAAGAAAGACATCTACTCTATTTCAACTCATACTTCACAGAGTAAAGTAGTATTTGAATTTGATTTTGAAGGAGGAAGAGACTGAATATAGCCTGGACAGAGAGGAAGGAAACTCTAGGGAGAGATAACTGTGAGCAAGAGCATAGAAGTAGAAAAGAATAATATATGTAGTATTGGGAAGAGCACTGAAGGATCAATTTGGCTGGATTAGAATTTAGAACAATATTAGGAGATAAGATTGAAAAAGAAGATGAATTGTAGTCAGTTTGTATAGAGCTCTCAATAACAAGCTAAGGACTAAGGATGTCTTACCTTGTAGGCAGTGGGAAACTGGGGGAGAGGATGACATGATCAAAACAGTGTTTTAGGAGGATTAATATGACAACAGGATGTAAGATGGATTAATAATCCCTCAGGGAAGAATATAATTTTTCCATGTTGTTTTCATGCTCTAAAATGACCAATGGAACTGCCTGAGACTGGCGGGTTTTGCCATAATTTTGCTTGTGACAGATGTTTCCTACTGTGTAAGAAGGGTTTTGAAACTCACTTTGATGTGTTTATTGTTTTTTATTTTATATTGGTGATGAATGTGCTATAGATAAGCTGAAAATGTTGTCCCTTAGGGTCTCTTTTTGTTTCCGTGTAGAGTATGCCTGGATCATTTTCTCACAACATTTGCTACATCCTGCTCACAATGTTTTAGATTATCTTAAGAACAAAAATCTTCTGAACATTTGGTGGCTTTACTTTTGATGAGCTTATTTGTGTAATATGGAAAACAATTCTTCTTTGCAAAACCTAGGTTTGGGCATCTGGATCACTAGCATTGATGTTATTCCCACAGTTTTATTGGAGATTCACAAAGATTAAATAACATGCCCATCATCATATTGCCACTAAGAATCAGGATTCAAATCTAGATCTTCTGGAAGTCTGACTTCCTTTCCACTATGACAAGCTGCATCTCTTAATAGTTTATTTCTGTGGAAAACATCATATTCTTTTTTCTAAGACATATTGTTTAAGCTCTTTAATATAGGCCAAGTTCTGTGCTAGGCTCAGTATGATTTTAAAAAGAAGTGTATCTGATTTCATGGAGCTTACAATCAATATGTAGTCAAGGTATATTCCAAACACCTCACACACACACAGGGTTGAGTGTGTGTGTGTATATATATGTGTGTGTGTGTATATATATATATATACATATATATATATGTATGTATGTATGTATATATATACATGTATATACGAATATATGTTTATGCATATATAAATATATTAAACCAAATACATAAAACTATATGTAGTTAAAAATTAAATCGGAGAACTATGCCCTTTGATGTGCCAAAAAATTATTGGTGGTAATTAAAAGTTTACTCAGGAGACCAGCTATTTAGTCATTGCTCCATTATTCTTATCCAATCTCCAACAAATCATGTAACATTTTGGGGCCCCAGTTTTCTTGTTGGAGAATAACACCTTTCCTATCCTTCATCAAATGATTATTATGATATAATTCTTTTGTACTTTTTGGAGGCATGATCAGTATGGGTATTCTCTCCACTAGTGCTAGTGCAGATTGTAGAACATACAAATCTTCTCATGTTTTGTGCTTCATATTGGGGCTTTTCTTTAGTCCTCCAGAGAGGATCCAACCAACCTTCTGGAGGCTTTCCCTGGGCTCTTTCAGTATTATATGTAATACTCACTTTGTCCACATGTGATCTTTTTCACTCTCATTACAGGAATGATCCATTGCCTTTTCTAGACATATATATGTAATCCCTGTGTTCAAATTCATGTGAGATAATATATGCAAATGTTATTAAAATATAAATTGCTTTATTCATCTTCAAATATTCATATAGGGGAATGATTCTAGGAAAGACAACATGGAAAGTACAAAAAAAAAACTTCAAATAAAGAGAACGGGATTTAAATCTCTTTGACATTTACTACCAGTGTGATCATTGGCAAATGGTTTAACTTTTCTGGGTCTTGGTTTCCTAATCTATAAAATGGAGATAATAATAATATTTAATAATAGTAATAATAAATAATAACATGACCTTTCTCTTGCTATATGAACGTACTTTACAAACCTAAAAGTTCAATCTGAAAAGGAGTTATTATTATTTTAATAAATATGAAGCAAAACAGAGCTTGAAGATCAGTATTTACAATAGCTATGACTATAGAGGAAAGGAAAAATGCATGAACAAATTCTTCAATTAAGTTATAGTGTCAGAGACAGAGAGCTGAAGGGGACCTTAAAAGGTCAACTAGTCCATCCCTCTCATTTTTCAGATGAAGAAACTAACATGAAGACAGATGAAGTGAGTTGGCCAGTTCATACAGGTATTAAGCGACAGAACCCTGCAGGAATCAAATCCAGTTCTCTGGCTCGAAGCCTAGCACTTTTTTGCCTAACCTCATTATCTTACACTAGTGTACAGGTCATACTGGGTTTTCAAATACTATTCCAGAAGAACAGTGCCAAGGCTTTTCAGACTAGAAAGAATGAGCACAGGATTGGGGATGGAATAAATGCTTGTCATGTCTGTTCTTTGAGGACCAGCCTACCTTAGGACAGAGTCATCACTAGAAGGCTGTCCACAGATACTCATGAAAACCAATCTCCTAAGACATGGAAAAGTCAAAATTTGTTATGATGAAAAGAGTATTCCCACTGATAGAATGACATACCTTCTGAAGTACTGAAACATCTAGCTCTTTCACATTTACTTTAAGATGAACACTGATTTTCATTCATTATTTTGTATGAAAACTGGATTATTTATGTAAGTAGTGGTTTAAATAAAATCAGGAGCTTTAAGTGTAATTTCCAATTTCTAAAATAAGAAGTGCCTCCCTTTTAACCTCCCAGAGAAAATTGCTGTTATCTTACAAAATTTATAACATGCTCTCTCTCTCTCTCTCTCTCTCTCTCTCTCTCTCTTCTCTCTCTCTCTCTCTCTCCCTCCATATATATATATACACACACATATTATATATGCATATATGTGTCAATCACATATTCCATGATCCCCATTTTTTCACTGAAATTATGACACTGAGGATTTTCTAATACATATTTGATTTTCTCTTTCTCTTTGCAATAAACCATTTTTTCTCCCCCCTTAAGCAAACCAAACCAACTTTTTAGAACCACAAAATCAATTTAGGTTTGCTTCTAAGGAAAGGACCAGCAGACTACCCGTATCATAAACTAAACCAAATGAGATCTTCCTAATTATTGACTTGTAGAGCTGGTCACATAGACAACCAGACCCAAGAAAGCCAATTTTCAAAAAGCCAAAATTTTGTCCAATAAGGTAAGGTGGATATTGAATCTGGACTAAAACAGGGGAAGTTTTCCCAGTTTCTTAACATTTTTAAAAATGATAATTCAGGGAGGAATATACAGGTAATCAAGCACACTGAGACTATAATGTTCTAACATGTCATGGATTTTCAAAAATAGCATAAATGTACATGGGGAGGGATTTCTCAAAGGAAAATTCCCTTTATCCCTCAAAAGAAGCTCTCAGTCTCAGAAAGGAGATCCAAGGCTGAGGCTTACAGGATGACATGACCTTTCCTTGAGCCAGTAGAACTTAAGATGCACAACATTATTATGGTTTTGTCATGGAAGAAATAGATCTCTTCCTGGAGTGAGTCTGGAACCAAAGCAGTGATGAAGAATGTCTCTCTTCTCCAAAGCTTTCCCTCCCAATTTGCCACTTAGAGGCTACTTTTAAGCAACAAATGGAAATACACCTCAGACCTGAAACTTGGAATATAAAAATGATTCAAGGAAGAGCTAAATATCTGTGTCAGCCTGGATCATCATCATATACTTCAACCAAAGCAACATATCACAATAGATTGTATACAGAAATGGATATGAAAATCCAGCTGTCTTCTATTAAGCCAGACATTACAGATATTTGGAAAAATATGTTAAAACATTGCTACTCTTTTCACTGAAATGTTTTTTTAATACAGTTATTTTTCACAAAAATATTTATGTTAACACAGTGGGGTTATTATTATCATGTTTAAATGAGTCAATAAAAAATGCTTTAAAAATTTATCAGTTTTAATATCTAATACAGTAAATAGATAAATATAATCCACACAAACAAAAGCTCTTTGCAGTCTTCAGCACTTTTCTAAGCATGTAAAGGGATGTGAAACAAAAAAAAAATTGAGATTTGGTCATTTACACTATCATGTCTTTTCTTGTTTTTATTTTTTAACAGTTTATAATATCTTCTTATTTTTTTTAGTTGGATTCAGATCTAGATGTTGAGGTTACTGTTTAAGTGCTATCTCCAAAAACTTCCTATAAATTAACAGAATTTTAAAAAAATATTTATAGACAAATAATAGTACACAATCATTTCTTAGAAGCCCTGTTGAACAATACTGAGAAAATTATTGTAAATATTTAGAATACCGTATTTTTAAATATCCTGAAAACTATAATATTTTATAATAGTGAATAAAACTGAAAAGCTTAGAAAAGGAAAGGAGAAAGGAAGGAAGAAAGGAAAGAAAGAAGGAAAGAAGGAAGGAATGGATGGAGGAAAGAAGGAAGGAAGGAAGCAAGGAAGGAAGGAAGGAAAGTGGGAGGAAGAGAGGGAAAAGGAAGGGAAGAAGGGAGGAGGAATGTAAGAAAATCCCAATTCTGGGCACTTTGGACATTTTGTAATATAGACAAAAATTTAAAAAAGGTATAGTTTTAGTCACTAAAACATAGGCCAAAGTACATGACAATGAATCCTCAGTGAATACATTCGATTAAATGACAATTCTTGGATGGGTAATAATAACTAACATTCATATAATGCTTTAAGTTTTCAAAAGCATTTTTATGTGTTTTATCACCTGATCCTCACAACAGTTCTATGAGTTAGGTCCTGTTATATCATCCCCATTTTACAGAGGTTGAGAGAGGTTAAATGAGTTGTTCAGAGTCATGTGGCTAGTAACTATCTGAGTAAGGATTTGAATTCAGGTCTTTCTGACTCTAATATCAGCACTCTATCCACTGTGCCACCTAATTCCCTTCACTGACAGCCATCACTACTCTTCAATAAGTTGATACAGGCTTTGTTAGAGTAATATGAGGGAGTAAACTCATTACCTTGTGGCCAATGCCATAAAGAACATCTCCAAATTTAATTAGGTTGGTCTTCTAGCAACCTATATACATGAAGACATTCTGGATTGATAGGACCTGCCAAGTTCTTTGTTTTCAGACTTCTGGAGCAAGCAGTATGTGTAATCAGTAGTAGAGAAGGCACTGGGAGATAAAAATCCCATCTCAAATGGTTTATTACCTGGGTAACCCAGAGGAAGTTACCTAACCTTCTGTACTTCAGTTTTCTCATCTACAAATGGAGAGACTAGAGTGGGAAGCTTCTGAGGAGCTTCCAGCTCTAAATTTATGAAGCTATGGTCTTTACACCATGCTGAGCTATGGTAGGAAGTCTCCAGTGGAGTGACTGAATACAATTTAAATAATGCTTTTCATCTCTATAAGCACTTTTCATGTCTAAAAGGGTTTTCATATCTATTGGAGCTTCATAGGAGAGTCATTGTTGTCCCATTAGCCCCATCTTATTGATATGAAAGTAATAGTTAAGTACCTAAACTGTTAGTGATTTATCCAATTCATCTAATAAATGGCACTGGGACTACGTCTCTGGTCTTTGGAATCTTGGAATATTATCCTTTCCAGCACACTATTCTGCCTTTTCATAAATCCTTCAGCATCATATTTGCAAACCCCAACTCTTGGCCTATTTATTAAAATATTCATTTCTTTAATTTTTTTTAAATTAGAAAACATTTATTTTTTCTCTTTTCCACCTACCCCAATAAAAAAGAAAAGAAAAGAAAACCCTTATAACAAATATGCATAGTCCAGCAAAGCAAATCACCACATTAGCCATATACAGTGATATTTCAAAGTATTAAAATAATTCCAATGTTCTCTTAAATTTTATTGTATTGAACTACAGCATGTATAATTTATAATTTGAAGTTCTGTGTTTCAAACGTCTTAGAAAAAAATAACTTCTGAATTCAAACTACTAGCTATGATTAGAAACATTTAAACTTTTTTTTTCTAAATAACTGAATTCAACTGATTCATTATTTTCCACCAAAGTCGTTCACATAAACAGCTCTGGTTCACCTTTAACTACTAGCTCATTGCAGAGCTAGTGCTTAACCTGCTTTGAATTAGTGTTTCTGTGTCTTCTTACAGCAAGTCTTCCTAGTCTATTGGCTCTCATCATAGGCCAACGACTGGAACAGCTATTCACTGCCAAGTAGATCATGTAGTAGTATCCCAGGAGTATAAGACCATAGATTTATAAATGATTCAACATCCTTATTTGACAGATGAGGAACTGAGGCTCAGAGAAGACAAAAACAATTAGTCCAAGGTTACACAGTTAGTAAACAGGAAAGCCTTAGTTTACTCTTTTGACAGAATGAAACAGCTGGGATAATAGGTTATTGGGCCAGTTTCTAAAACATGTTGAGAGTAGGAAATGATCCATAAATTAAATATATGGGGGAAAAGTTCATTCTCAGGATTGAAGGGCAAGAAGAATGTTAAAAAGAGGTGATGGGATGAGAGATAGCAGTTTAAAGACTCCATTATTAAATTACTTAGGGGCCAAAAAGCATTACTGAAGTTTTGTTTTATTTTGTTTTGTTTTCAAAGAAGAAAAAAGAAGACAAAGGAAGTAGAAAAGCAATAGCATAATAATTTTGTGATATTTCTAACTAAAACCTGGAGATGGAGATTATATATCACATTTAAACCCTACTATGTAATTTGCAAATACACAAATGATTAGTGCAGATTAATTTTGAACCTTCATTGTGAGTATGTATTTCAGTAGATAGGCCTTTGTAGTAGTATGCAGAAACTTGAAATAGGAGATCTACTTAATTAAAGGAATCATTTATGTGCATAACAACTACACTCATGTGTGAACATGAAAACAAGTTGAAGTTTCACACACATCCAAAATGTGAGGCAGTGCTGCCCTGATTTTTAATAAATTTTTTTGGCACTTAAATATAAAAAAAAATAGTTTCCTGCCTTTGTTGGAGGTAGAATAAGGTGCTATATCAGAATAACAGTTGAGAAGGATATGCTCTAGTAGTATTTTGATGAATTACATGATTATAGTTAAAATGAACAATTTCATCATGCTTGAATTAATAATGGCAGTATGATTTGGCAAGTACTCTTGCAACATTCTCTAACTCATCACTTGAGAAGACAGACTTTTATAGTCCATCCATTGTCTAGGAAAAAGCAGCTTCTCAAGACAATTTTAAAAACAGAAGGGGCAGGAGAAAGAAAGCCCTCAGCACTAGAAAGTAATACATTCACAGCTTTTCATCTCATCACTGCCTGATTGCTTTACCTCTCACAGCCTCATTTTAATCTCTTAGGCAACTAACAGTAAGTCAGGAAATAAAGAGGACCATATTTTTGTTGTTGTTGTTCTGTTTGAGGGTTGGGCTGTTTATCTAATTTAATTTAAAATAGCATGCTCCCCAAGCTCACTCCAGTGCCTCAGAAACTGTATGTGTGTGCGTATGCGTGCGTGTGTGTGTGTGTGTGTGTGTGTGTGTGTGTGTGTGTGTTCCTGAGTATGCAAGAGGTGCTTTCTGTGCAGATTGGAGGGGATTAGGAAGAATATTATATAATCAATGTTACATTCATTCAGGTATCAATCAAGTAAAACACACACAGGGCTGAGCATTACATAATTTCAGTCATAATGAGTACAATTGTGAATTGATTTAACATATTCATAAGTAAATATTCTCCTTTAATGTAACTGGCAATTTGTTTTTTAAAAAGTATTCTTATTAAATTTTTATAAAAAATCAAACCTTGAAAAGTTAGATGAATTTTCCTAAAAGAAATATATTCTATTTAGGGTTTATGTATATTCGATCTTCTAGGTAATCAGACGTAACCAAAATAAACAGGTTAGTATCTTTTTTATGGAGACATTTCAGCATTAAAATTAAGCACAACAGCATTTTTCTTCCTTCTGGAGACAGCAAGTCAATCTTTTTAGAAAGATTACTCTATCACATACCCACAATGAACGTTCAAAACTAATCTGCACTAATCAGTTGTGTGTTATTTGCAAATTGCATAGTAGTGTTTAAATGTGATATATAGACTCTATCTCTACATTTCAGTTAGAAATAGCACAAAATTATGCTATCATTTTTCTACTTGCTTCTTCTCTTTCTTCTTTTTTTCAAAATTAAAATATCCACATAATTGGAACTTTTTCTGTTTATAATTGCTTTGATGATCCAAAGTAAAGCATTATAAGTTCCAAAGGGAATAGCAGAATATTTCAAAATTGGCAAAGTTTAAAATGCATACATTATCTTTGTTCCTTCTGATGGTTTGTACATACACTGAAATATGGTAGTTGAAAATTAAATAAGTGAAAGTTTGGCAATTATCATCAAAAGCATTCATATGCTAAGTACCTGCTTTCAATGCTGTGTAAGACCAGGTAAGCTGATATGTGCTGTGCTACTTAGAAACTAAAATTCTAAAAGTGAATCAATATAATAGGATTTGAAGTGGTATTAGGCAATGTTCTGGTCAGTTTGATCAATATAGCCAATTTAGATCATCAGGTCACAGAATGGATTGTGAGGTATGCCACTACTAATCAGATTGATTAAATAGTGTGCAGTGTACTTACTGTTTCATGAATTATATGGATAACAGAGAGGTCTGTGGTCAGCATGAGCAGGCTGAAGCAGACTAAAAATAAGAGTTTATAAAGGAGAGGTGATATAAAGGATACCAAAGAAGTATAAGACTAGGAAAACAATGGGCTGCTCAGGTAGTAAGAGTAAGGAGCAAATGATCAAAATCTATCGTTACCCATGACATGGTGGTATGGATGCACAGTGGAAAGAATGCTGGATTTGGCATCAGAGGAACCGGGTTAGAATCTTGCCTCTCTTAATTACTACCTGTGTGATCGTAGTCAAATATATAACCATTTTGTCCTTAATTTCTTAAAATAGATTGCACTCTGAGATCCTGTTTAGCTTTAAGTTGCTGATGAAGAGAGCTCAAGGATAGCTTCCAGTACTTTTCATCTCCTTTTAGTATATTTATAGGAAGGTATGAATAAGAATTGTGCAGGAGGGACAGGCATGGATGGGTTGCTGTTGTTCAGTCATTTCTTATTATGTTTGGTTCTTTGTGACCCTTTTTTTCAAGGGGTGTGTATGTGTATGTGTGTGTGTGTGTGTGTGTGTGTGTGTGTGTGTGTGTGTGTGTGTGTGTGTGTGAATTGGGGTTCCACACCTAGTAAGAATCAAGTGTCTGAGGCTGGATTTGGACTCACGTCCTCTTGACTCCAGGGCTAGTGCTCTACCCCCTGTTCCACATAGTTGCCCCCTTGAAGTGTTTTTAGCAAAGATACCAGAGTGCTTTGCCATTTCCTTATCCAGTTAATTTTACAGATGAGAAAACTGGGGGAAACAAGGTTAAATGCCTTGCCCAGGGTCATACAACTAGTATGAATCCAGGTTTGAACTCAGATTTTCCTGACTCGAGACCTCGTGCTCTATCCATTTAGCCAGCTAGCTGCCCATGGACGGGTGGCAATCTGCATTATTTGGAGGGAATACCTACATTGTGGCTGAGGAGAAAAGTGGTAACACAATAAGTCAATAACAATTCATGGACTTAGCTCATAGACTCATAGATTTAAAGCTTAAAGATAACTTTGAAGTCACCAGGGCTGACACATTCATTTTATAGAAGAAGAGACTTGGGCCTAGAGACACCAAGTCAGTCAGTCAACAAGCATTTATTAAGAGCTTCATATATGCTGGGTACTGTGCTAGACACAAATGAAAGCAAAAATATATTTCCTACCCTCAAGGAATGGGCAAAACAGGGAAACTGAAAAGTGGTGTTAAAGGATGAAGATAGCAGGTAGGTGGAGCCAGATAGAGAGGTCTAGAGTGGTGAGGTAGGGTGAGAAATTAAAATATAGATGATTTGAATACCTTCCTCAAATAGAGTTTCAGGGAGGAGCCATCCCACCTGAGGAAAGTGTCCCATTTCCAAGGCTGAAGTGATCTTAGTTGAGGTTACTATTAAAAACTTGGGAAGGAGCTGGAGCTAAGATGGCTGAGAAAAGCCAGGAAATTGCCTGAGCTCTTCCCAGTTTCCTTCAGAAACAATGTTAAATCAATCCTCTAAACAGACAGAACCTACAAAAAGAGGGAGTGAAACAATTTACCAGCTTGAGGTAACTTGGGAGGACTTAAGGAAAGGTCTGTCTTACTTGGTGAAAGGGAAGCACAGCCTAGCTCAGACAGTGTCCAGATGAGCCAGGGGGAGGCTCTTAGCCACAGAATAGATCAGCAAGCAAGGCCTCAAGGCCCTGGCTCAGTAGGACAGTGGCATAACAGGCCAGCTGTGAGGCCTCTAGCACCAGCACAGAAGGCAAACTCTCAGCCCTGGAACCCAGGGCACAACAGGCACAACTAGGATGGGTGACCCCAATGTGGTGGGCAAGCCCCCAGCACCTGAGGCCCTGGCACAGAAACCCAGTGGCCAGGCTGCTGGCCCCAAGCACAAGAAGCTTGCGACAATGCCTGCTGTGCCTCAAAAGCAGAGTTCCACTTTAGAAGTCACAAAATAGACAAAAAATGGGCAAAAACCATAAAAGAGTTCTGACCATAGAAAGCAACTATGGCAAAAGCGAAAATCAAAACACAAACTCAGAAGAAGGCAACAATGTCAAAATGCCTACTTGTGAAGCCTCAAAGGGGGATATAAATTGTTCTCAAGCCCAAAATACCTTATTGATAGAATACAAAAAGGATTTTTAAAATCACATAAGAGAGGTAGAAGAAAAATTGGGGAAAGAAATTAAAGTTATGCAGGAGAGAGTCAACAGCTTGGAAAAGGAAGGACAAAAATTGACTGAAGAAAATAATTCCTTAAAAATTAGAATTGGGATATTGGAAACTAATGACTCTATGACACAGCAAGAATCAGTCAAACAAAATGAAAAGAATGAAAAAAAAATAGAAGAAAACAAAATATCTCATCAAAAAAAACTGACCTGGAAAATAGACACAGGAAAGATAATTTAAGAATTATTGAACTGCCTGAAAGCCATAAAAAAAAAAAAAACCTGGACAATATCAAGAAATCAAAGAAAACTGCCCTGATATCTTAAAACAAGAGGATAAAATAGTCATTGAAAAAAACCACCAATCACCTCCTGAAAGAGATCCCAAAATGAAAACTCCAATGAATATGGTAGTCAAATTCCAGAATTATCAGGTCAAGGGGAAAATACTGTAAGAAGACAGAAAGAAACAATTCAGATATCGAGGAGCCACAGTCAGGATTACACAGGACTTGGTAGGTTCTACATGCAAAGATCAGAGTGCTTAGAATATGATATTCTGGAAAGCAAAGGAATTTGGTCTACAACCAAGAAGCAACTACCCAGCAAAACTAAGCAGCATATTTCAGGGGAAAAGATGGATATTGGGGACTTTCAGTCTTTACTGATGAACAGACCAGAGCCGAACAGAAAATTCGATCTTCAATTGCAAGACACAAGAGAAGCATAAAAAGGTGAAACAGGAAAGGAAAAAAAAAGATTAGACTGGAAAATGATACTTGTAACCTGAGAACTGTATCTCTATTAGAACAATTAGAAGGTGTATACAGAGTCAGAGGGTGTGGGCATAGGTTGACTTGGATATGATGATACAAAAAAAAGGGGTGAAAAAAGAATTGTACCATTAGAAGAGGAAAAGGTAAATTACGTCACAAGAAGAGATGCAAAAGTACCAATTGTAGTAGAGGGAAAGAAAGGAGAAGGTGAGCATTGTTCTAATCTTATTCTCATTGGATATGGCTCAAAGAGGGAATAACATACATACTCAGTTGGGTATAAGGATTCATTTTATTCTAGAGTGAAGTGGGAGGGGAAAAGGGAAAGAAAAGTAAGGTGATACTGATAGAAGGAAGGGTAGATTGAGGAAGGCAGTGGTCAGAAGCAAAATACTGGTAAGGAGGGACAAGGTGAAAAAAAGAGAAAAGTATAAAAAGAGGGAAAATAGGATGGAGGGAAATAAACAGTAATCATAATTGTGAACGTGGATAAGATGAACTCTGACATAAAACAGAAGCAAATAGCAGAGTGTGTTAAAAACCAGAGTCCTACAATATGTTGTTTACAAGAAACACATTTGAAGCAGAAAGACACACACAGAATAAAGATAAAAGGCTAGAGCAAAATATATTATGATTCAGCTGAAGTTAAAAAAAAAAAAAGCAGGAGTAGCAATCCTGATCTCATACAAGGCAAAAGCAAAAGCAGATCTAATTAAAAGAGATAAGGAAGGGAAATATATATACATATACATATACATATACATATATATATGTATGTATGTATGTATGTATGTATGATAGACCTTGAGAAAATTCAATGTGGATAGAAAGGGATATAAATTTTTCTCAGTGGTATATGATAACTATGTGAAAATTGGTCATGTTTTTGGGCATAAAACCTCATGATCAAATGCAGAAAGGCAAAGATATCCTTTTCATAAAATAAAACAATAAAATTACATATAATAAAATGCCATGGAAAGATGGGATAAAAATTAATTGGAAACTAAATAATCCTATCCTAAGTGATGAGTGGGTCAAACAACAAACCATAGAAACAATTAAAATTTCATCAAGGAGAATGACAATAGTGAGATAACATGCCAAAATTTATGAGATACCACCAAAGTAGTTCTTAGGGGAAATTTTATAACTCCAAATGCTTATATGAATAAAATAGAGAAAGAGGAGATTCATTAATTGGGCATGCAACTAAAAAGCCTAAAAAAAATCCTCAATTAAATGCCAAATTAGAAATTCTGCAAATCAAAGGAGAGATTAGTAAAATTAACCATAAAAAAGTATTGAACTCTTAAATTAAACTAAGAGCTGGTTTTATAAAAGAAAACTATAAAATTGATAAACTTTGGGTAATTTGATTTAAAAAAGAAGAAAATGAAATTCCCAGGATTAAAAATGAAAAAGGTGATTTTGCTACCAAATGAAAAGGAAATTAAAGCAATAATTAGGACCTATTTTGCCAAAGTATATGCCAATAAATCTGACAATTTAGGTAAAATGGATGAATATTTATAAAAATATAAATTGCCTAGATTAACAGAAGATAAAATAAAATACTTGAATTTTCCTATTTTTGGGGAAAAAAAGAAAATAAACAAACCATCAATGAATCCCCTAAGAAAAAATCTTCAGGACATGATGGATTTACAAGTGAATTCTACCAAACATTTAAAGAACAATTAATTTCCATACTATATAAATAATTTGGGAAAATGAGTGAAGAGTACTACTAAATTCCTTTTATAACAGAAACATGGCACTGATACCTAAACCAGGAAGAGCTAAAACAGAGAAAGAAAATTATAGAACAATTTTCCTAATGAATATTGATGAGAAAACAACTAAACAGAATATTATCAAAGCGATTAAAATATGTTATCACTAGGATAATACATTATGACCAGGTGGGATTTATACCAGGAATGCAGCATTGGTTCATTATTAGGAAAATTATCAGCATAATTGTCCACATCAATTTTAAAACTGATAGAAATAATATAATTATCTCAAGAGATGCAGAAAAAACCTTTTGACAAAATACAACCCATTCCTATTAAGAAAAAACTCTTGAGCACATAGGAATAAAAGAAGTTTTCCTTAAAACGATAACTAGTATCTATCTAAAACCACCAGCAAGCATTACATGTTATAGAAATAAGCTAGAAGCTTTCCCAATAAGAGCAGGCATGAAACAAGAATTCCCACTATCACGACTATTATTCAATATTGTACTAGAAATGCTAGCTTTAGCAATAAGGAAAGAAAAATAAATTGAAGGAATTAGAATAGACAATGGGGATCCAAAGTTATCATTCTTTGCAGATGATATGGTATGCTTAGGGAATCCTAGAGAATCAACTAAAACACTAATTGAAATAATTAACAACTTTAGCAATTTTGCAGGGTATAAAGTAGACACACGCAAATCATTGGCATTTCTATATATTACCAACAAAGCCCAAGAGCAAGAGATAGAAAGAGAAATTCCATTTAAAATAACTGTAGGCAATATAAATTATTTGATAGCCTATAACCCAGGAACTATATGAACACAATTACTAAACACTTTTCACACAAATAAAATCAGATCTAAACAATTGGGAAAATATCAGTTGCTCATGGGTAGGCTGAAATAATACAATAAAAAATGACAATTCTACCTAAATTAATTTACTTATTCAGTGCCATACCAATCAAACCACCAAAAATTATTTTATAGGGCTAGAAAAAACAAAAACAATTCATCTGGAAGAACAAAAGGTCACCAGTATCAAGGGAATTAATGAAAACAAAATGCAAAGGAAGGTGGTCTAGACCTAAAATCATATTATGAAGCAACAATCATCAAAACTAGTTGGTATTACCTAAGAAATAAAGCAGTGGATCAGTAGAATAGATTATGTACACAAAACATAGTAGTAAATGACTACAGTAATCTGGTATTTGATAAACCCAAGGACTTGAGCTTCTGGGATAAGAATTCACTGTTTAATAAAAACTGCTGGGAAAACTGGAAAACTAATATGGCAGAAACTAGGCATAGGCCAACATCTCACACCCTATACCAAGATAAGTTTAAAATGGGTACCTGATTTAAACATAAAGGGGGACACCATAAACAAATTAGGAGAGCAAAGAATACTTAACCTGTTAGATCTATGGAGAAGGGAAGAATTTATGATCAAACAAGAGATAGAGAACATTATGAAATGCAAAATGAATAATTTTGATTACATTAAATTAAAAAGGGTATTTTTGGACAAACAAAACCAATGCAACCAATATTAAAAGGAAAATAGAATACTGAGGAATGTTTTTTTGTTATGATAAAGGCTTCATTTCTCAAATATGTGGAGAACTGAGTCAAATTTATAAAAAATATAAGTCATTCCCAAATTGACAAATGGTCAAAGGATCTGAACAGGCAGTTTTCAGATGAAGAAAGTCAAATTATCTATAGTTATATAAAAATGCTCTGAATCACTATTGATTACAAAAATTAAAATTAAAACAACTCTGAAGTACCATTGCGTACCCATCAGATTAGCTAAAATGAAAGAAAAGAAAAATGATAAATGTTGGAGAAGTGTGTGATAATTGGAGTACTAATACATTGTTGGTCAACTAGTGAATTGATCCAACAACTGTGAACAGAAATTTAAAATTATGTCCAAAGAGTAATCAAACTGTACATACTCTTTTATCCAGCAACACCACTACCAGGTTGGTATCCCGAAGGGATCATAAAAAAGAGAAAAGGACCCACATGTACAAAAATATTTATAGCAGCTTTTTTTGTGGTGTAGACATTGATGGGAGGCCCATCAATTGGGGAATGGCTGATCAAGTTGTGGTATATGAATGTAATGGAAAACCATTGTGCTATAAGAAATGATGAGCAGGCAGATTTTAGAAAAACCTGGAAAGACTTACATGAACTGATGCTGAGTGATGTGAGAACTAGGAGAACAATGTACACAGTAATAGTAATATTCTGATACGATCAGGTACGATTGGCTTAGCTCTTCTCAGCAATACAATGATCCAAGGCATTTCCAAAAAATTATAATGGAAAATGTTATCTCCATCCTGTGGAATCTGAATGCAAATTGAAGGATACTATTTTCACTTTGTGTTTTGTTTTTGTTTTTCTTTCTTGTGGTTTTTCCCTTTTGTTCTGATTCTTCTTTCATAAAATGACTAATGTGGAAATATATTTAATGTGATTGTCCATGTTGAACCTATATCGAACTGCTTCCTGTCTTGGGGCTAGGGGGAAAGTGGTGGGGGGAGAGATACATTTGGAACTCACAATCTTATAAAAATGAATGCTTAAAACTATCTTTATTTGTGATTAGAAAAATAAAATAGTTTTAAGTGGGGGAAAAAAAGTCTTTTGGAGGATACAAATGAGCCGGGGAAATTTCTGGGGCAATATAGATGAATGGAAGACCTCTGAAAAGGGAGGGACATAAGCATCAGTGGAGATCATGTGCTTGCATAGCATATTTAATGGGTGCAGCTCTTGAAAATCTTTTTTGTTGGAGTCCTCAATGTATTCCCCTTTGGTATGATGTAGTGTCTCATCTAGGTTCCAAAGAGCTCTGAATCTGCTTTCTTCATCATATCCTGTGTGTCCTTGGTTCTAGATGCAGATGTACAGTAGGTCATCCAGGGAAGCTATTAGGCCTTTTGAAGTTGAAAGGTCACCTTCCAACTGAGGGGTATGGACTTGGAGGAATTCATCAAGTGATCTATTCATAGGGTTTAATTGGTATGCTTGCTCATTTCCACTTCCAGGCATTTGATTTTTACCTAGTGATTGCACAAAGTCACACATGTAGCAAATTGAAGAGGTAGGATTTTAACTTAGGCTCTCTGACTCTAAATTCAATTCTCTTTCCAATGTAACACTACAATCACCATCTTCCTTAATGCCTGAAATTTATTCTTCCTTAATGCCTAAAAGAGAATTTCAACAATGTCTGCCAATCACAGGATTCTTGAGGAAGTGATCCCCAGGCAAAAGGGGCAAGTAGATAGTCATTCCATGAGCAGCAAGCTACCACATCTTACTATCCCAATCCCAGTGATGCTGAATCTCCACCTGACCAAATGAAAATCACCCCTATATCTTACCTTTCAGTAACCATCCTTTCATCCCCTTTCATATCAGCCTCTGCTTCCCATGTCCCAATCTATTTCTGTCCACCGTTTCATTACGGTAGTACACTTCAATTATCTTAGGGTTCATCTTGTGACCCTTCCATCTTATGGCCTTCGTGAAGGCTCTGTTCCCCTAAGTCAATATATTCTTAGCCATCCTTTCTGTTGATGACTGAATTATCTCTCATATATACACATGCACACACAAACACACAAATATCTATAGGGCATAGTATGAGAACTGAATACCTCTATCACATTTATTTTATCTTACCTTTGTCATATTTAGTTTATAAATATTTTAAAATTTCATTTTCAAAAAAAAATCATCTTTTTTATTCCTCTAGATATACATATTGCTTCTCCCCATAGAATGCAATATCCTTGAAAGGAAGAACAAAATTTCATTTTTCCTTTGAATCCTCATTGCCTCACATGAATCTTGACATAATAGATCCTTAATAAATGTTTGTTGATTGATAGATTATTTTCCATGTCTACCTCTACCTTATATGTACTGACTCCCCAGTACAACATAAATTCCTTGGAGGAAGGGATTGTCCTGCTTGTGTATGTATCTCCAGGGCTTAGCATAGTGCATGGTACAAAGTAATCAGTTGATACCTGTTTTTTCATCCATTCATTCACTAATTCATTCATTTATCCATATAATATATTTTCATGTAATATGTTACTAACATCTATAGGACATAGTGTGAGAATTAAATACCTCTGTCATATGTATTTTACCCTACCTCTATAACATTTAATTTGTAAGTATTTTAAAATTTCATTTTGAAAAAGATTATTTTCTTGTTCCCTTGCATATTTATAAATCACTTATTTCAACTGGAAAAAGAAGTGAACAATCTTGTCTTTTATTCCAGCAGTGAGATTGAGCTCCATTCTGTAGGTACAGTGTTTTTCCCTCTTCCTTATCCTCATGTATTCAGTGTAATTGCCTCTCTAAGAAAGACACCTGTTTTTGAAGTCAGAGTTTCCAATATGTCTCAGGTTTCTCATGGAAAGTTCTGAACCACTTAGTTGTGTGTTCATCATATATTTATCTTACTCACGCAGAGTTACAGAATCACAGACTCTCAGGCCCGGAAGGGCCTTCAGTAGCTACCTAGTCTCGTCCATATCCAATAGAAATCCCCATTACAACCTTCCCCATGAGAGCTTGTCTTCATGTGAAATAAATTCAAGGCCCTTCACTCACAATGTATCAATATACCTTTAGAATTGTGGTGCCCTGTATGGAACATGTTACTACAGGTGAGGTCTGAAAAACAGCAGAGTACAGTGGGAATATCAAGTAAAGTACAAACAAATCAACAAGAATTATTAAGCGTGTATTATGTCCTCATTATGCTGTCACTTTTTTTTCCCTTAAAGCTAAACCAATATCACATTAGCTTTTTTTTTTCAACTTTGCCACACATCTCACTGTTTTCCCTCTAGAAGGTATCCCACAATGGACCTCTGTGCAGAAATGTCTAACATCTTCTCCAATAATTTCTCTCAAGTTTTACCCATGAATTTATGTTAATGTTACTGTTAAACAAATGTCTAATTTAAGCATAAACTCAGTTTCTGTCACAGCAGAGAAGATGGGAGTCAGTTTAACTGCTATAAACTCAAGTGAAATCCCTTTATAATTCTGGGGTTAGGGGTCAGAACTAATGTCTGCCTTTTAGACCAAACATATTTTAGAATTTTTTCTGAAATTGTTATTTTTTAGGAAATGTGACTTTGAGTACATTTAAAACTACATCCACGTGTGAATCAACTGTGCGGTAACATGGCATTCTACAATGTAAATCTGACTTACATAGGTTTTAAATGTCTGGCAGGAGCTAATTTGAAATATAATATCATCAATAACTTCATTTCTTTATCTTTTTTAAGTCACGAAGACATAATGTGAATCACACATACACACACATCACTGGATTTGGCATTAAGAAAAATGTAGTTTTAAATCCCACATCAGATACTAATAATCCCATCAGAACAATAAATTCTGATTTTGGATTTCCATTTTTTTTTTATGGTTCAGGCAGAAAATTTCTAGAAAGAGAAAGTAACTAAATGGATGAGAAAAATCACATTTCTTCTTATCTTCCCCGTGCAAGTCATTTATGTCTTTTTATATTAAGGCTTAGCTTAGCATCTTATTCATGGTAAGTATTTAATAACTACTTGTTGAATAAACAGTCTTTTAAAGTCTTGAGCACAGAGGCAAGAACTACCCTCTTTACCTCATAAGTGGAGACAGTAAGGCATTGACAAGTTAAGACTTTCCAAAATTATTTGATTGAGCCAGGAATAATTTTTACTTCTACTCTTACAACATAGTGCCAAACTTTGTTCTTGTTGTTGTTGTTAATAATACATTCCCACTGTGTTTGCTTTAAATATAAGATTTGGATACATGCTAATAACTGAGTAACTATGTTGATGAATAACTAATGTAATCTATCTAATTCTGTTTTGAGTTCAGAAAGTCCCTATGTGTTCTTAGAATTACAGCTTTCTGAAATTGCTTTCTTGGTGATCAGTGTGACATTGTCAAATCTATATAATACATTGAAAATCAAGCTATAAATACTTACATATTCACTAGTTTCAGTTGTGTTTCACTCTTCATTAACCCAGGTGGGATTTTCTTGGCAAAGATACTGGAGTGGCTTGCCATTTCCTTCTCCAGCTCACTTTACAGATGAGGAAACAGACAAACAGGTGTAAGTGACTTGCCCAGGGTCACACAGCTAGTAAGTGTCTGAGGCTGGATTTGAACTCAGGAAAATGAGTCTTTCTGACTCCAGGCTTGGTGCTCTACCCAATGTGTCTCTTAGCTGCCCTGTATATTCATTGTGTATAGAAAATGCCAATAATAACTGTTCCCAAAGAATGAGCAGTTTAAATATACTCACACATCTAGATGAACATACTTTCCATTAAAAAACAAAACAAAACAAAACAAACAGGTTGTTTTTTAAGTAAGATGAACTGATACAGTCTAAAAATCCTGAAATTATGAAGCTTGAAAGGATGTAGTGTTTTTATACTTAACCAAGAGTCAGTTTTAGTTGGGTTGCTTACATTCTTTAAGATGGTGGGGGGAAGGGTAAAAACAAGAGAAAAAAAAACAACAAAATAAAACATGGAGTATCAGAAAAAGGAGACATTGAGTGCCCCAGTTAAAATCTGTATTGTTTTACCAAAGGCAAAAACAGTTTGTTCATTACTTTGGACGTGTCACATTTGCTAGTATGACAAGATGTATTATAGATGGAGAGTTTTACAGATGGAAGAGAAATCTCTTTCCAAGTTGTTTATTTGATTTTTTTCCCCATTTGTTCCTTTATACTATACCGGCCAACCTTGGGATAATGGGATTACTTTATGCTTTCTGCACCATCATCAGGCTCTGGTTGACTGAACAGAGGCCAGTGGCAAGAGAAATAAGATGGCTGTAAAAAAAATGCAAAAAATTGGAACTTAAAAAAAAAAAGGTACAACCAATAACTTGCCCTTAAATTTAAAAGGAACTAAATGAGGAACTTCTGGACAATTTATCTTGCTGTTTACTGATAACAAGTCACTTTGTTTTTATGTGCTCAGTCTAGTATTCCATAATTTATTTGAAAGAAGATGAGAAATAATGTAGATAAATGATGAAGTGTCAGGGTCTGACGCTCTTAAATGAAGCTATTATGGTCAAAGAGAAAACGTAAAACCTGCGGCTCATTATGAGAGTGTTCTACTTGTCAGTTAAGTGAAAAGGCCTGGAATGATTTCCAGTTTATTTGTCATTGCAGTTATTAAAGCTGTCTTTTTGGTGCCATGAAAATGAATTGAAGACTTTATTTGAAGTAAATTTGTACTAAAGCTTTCAGATGTATCTTATGTGAGCTCAGTGAGGCAGGAAAACAGCTTAAAAGCTGAAATATTACAAGAAGGCAACTACCAAAGTCTTGAAACCCACATATATATCTATATCTATATATCTATATCTATATCTATCTATATCTATCTATCTATCTATCTATCTATCTATCTATCTATCTATATTAAGGAACCTAAACTGGTAAAGGAAGAGTTTTCTTAGCTGGTAAATAAAGGGTTTTTTTTTCTTTTTTTCTTTTTTGTTAGTTATCCCATGGAATTCCATATATAATTGAGTCAATTATTGTCCTATTAAACTGTAAGCAACCAGAAGGGATGTAGAGTCTCATTTTTTATCTTTGTATATGTGGTACCTAGCACAGAGAAGAAACCTGATAAATATGTGTTGAGTCTAATTTAAATGCCTGAACAATATGCATACATATTTATGCCTCTCCCATACATATATCACGCCTCTGCCACACACTTGTTGGTTTTTCATATGTAAGTGTTTCCCTTAGTTTCTTTTTTTAAAACTCCTTTAAGAAATATTTACCTATATCTCAAACTGAAAAATTTATTAGAATAGTATCCTTAAGTGTTTTCTCAGAATATCTAAGAAATTTGTCATTTTAAATCACATGAATTAAAGAAAATTAAATGTTTTATTAATAACCATGGGAAACATCAATGGGAACAACTAGACTCACTGTATTGCTAGTGCTGTTTAAATTAATTGAGATACATAAAGTATAATAGCACTTCAAATTGCACATAGTTAATAAAATTCAATGAGAAGCAGAAAAGCAGGTATATCACAGAAAATTTAGCCCCCTTCCTGGCACTATAACTAAGATGGCAGAACAGTAGCAAACCTGTGTAAAGCATGGAAAATAAGGAGTACAGGAAGATTGAACCAGTATAATCCATTTCCCTAATTGAATTATTAGACTGCAAAACATTGCATCTTACTACAGGGAATGGAGATGTTATTGACATTTTTAGCTCATATGAGCTGTTCTTAAAGCATCTTAGAATCTCTGCTAATGTGTGTGATTGCCCACATTTTATCTTGCATCACGTGGAAATCAAGTTGGATTGACGAATGCTATTGTTGAGATGGAATTTTTGGCTGGCATTTAAAAATAATTAACTCTTTACAGATTCCTCCTCTCCTGGTCTACAGAGAGACCTTTGACATTTGCTTGTAACACTCTCCACTACCAATAGCTAATTTTATAGAGTTACATTATGTGTTTACTGCAATAAATTATAACTTCTTAACGATGGGATTGACTGAAAGGAAATTGAGAATCCCTGTCTTTCCTCCTTCACCAGCCACCCTCCCCCCAGCATCACCTCCTGAGATGAAAACAATAGAAGCACTAAACTGAATGTTTTACTCCAAGCTCCAGCAGTCTTCCAGACCAGCCAGTGACACTTTATTGCAGATATTACAAATGTTATGACACATTTTCAGGGTCAGTTTAAAAACAAAAAGGGTTCTTCGTCCCCATCAGATGTAATCTGTCAGTTTTGTCATCAGATATTACAGCAGCTCTTAGTGATATTGTCACCATAAAGGGTTTATCGGGCTCTACGTTATGCACCCTGATTTTTAGGGATTTAAAACTGCCATCAAAATTTCCTTTCATCAGAAACTTTGGAATTACCACCCAGAAGTACTTTTAAATAAGAATAAGAATAAAATAAACAGAGCTATTTTGTTTGAATTCTAGAGGACTGAAGCTAGAAATAAAGGCATTTCTTTAAAAAAAAAAAAACTTCTGCAAAAGAAACCTTGAAGGTGGTAAGTGTGGTCAGGTAATATTTAATTAACCAATCAGTGCACAGGCATTTATTAATATCTTCAATGTTCCAGGAGCTCTGGTAAGTGCCTGAGATACAGAGACAAAAATGGAAAAGTATCTTATCTCATATTCGTACATATCTACATCTATGTATAATATCTATATCTATATGTCTTATATTCTCTTAAGGGAAACAATCTACATGACAGACAGACAGCTAGATAGATAGATAGACAGAGAGATAGATATAGATATATTACATAAAAAATAAATACAAAGTAATTAAAGGGAAGGCTTTTAATGAGGAGGAAGAGTCAACCACCAATCATTTCTTAGATGTTGACAGCATACAGACAGTAAGCCAGGCAGTGGAGATGCTCCAAAAGTGAATGGGACAAAATCTCTGTCTTTGAGGGACTTAACAATCCTATTCCATGTTGAACGAAGAGTTAGAAATATTTAGATCATAGAATCATAGAAGAAACTTAAGAGGTCATCTGGTCCAATCCTCTCCTTTAAGTAAATAGAAAGCTCAGGTACAAAGAGGTAAAAATGACTTGTTAAGGTCACATGGGTCTTGAATAGCAGACCTGGCATTTAAACCTGATATCTCTGGCTCCCAATCCCAAATCCATTCTGCCACCAACTACCTTGCTCTTTTGTGGTGATTATGCTTACATCTACAAGCTGGTTTAGGCAGTGGGGTTTGCCTTGGCCAGCTCGCTGGCTATAAGAAAAAAAGAGATAATGTTTTTAAAGCAGTTTGTAAATTTTAAAGTTCAATATACATGCTAGCTAACTAGCTATCAAGGCAGTAGTAGTAGTAGTAGTAGTAGTAGTAGTAGTAGTAGTAGTAGTAGTAGTAGTAGTAGAAGAAGAAGAAGAAGAAGAAGAAGAAGAAGAAGAAGAAGAAGAAAGAAAAAGAAAATAAGATGAAGGAGGAGGAGGAGGAGGAGGAGAAGTAGTAGTAGTAATAGTAGGAAAAGATCTAGTTGTATGTGAAGTCATAGTCAGCCAATCTCTACAAATCGAGGTAACAAAATTCCCTTGCTGCTAAGACCCTAAGATAATTTTTTAGGAAAAAGAAAGCAACTCTTACTTTTTTCTTACATACCAGGTAAGTGGTAAGATGCAATTCAGCCTCTATTAGAAAAAGTCAGAATTCTAGATTACTTAATAAGTTAGTCTTTGATAAGGTATCAAGGTATCATCAGCGTTTCTTCTCTGTATAAGTATCTGTAGATTAAGGTACAGTTGAACAGAGTGGATAAAGAACTGGAATCAAATCCTGCTTCAGACATATGTAACCCTGATACATTCCACCCCTATGGGCTTCAGTTTCATCTGTAAAATAAAGGGGTTGCTGAGTTCAAATCTGGCCTCAGACACTTGACACTTACTGGCTGTGTGACTGTGGGCAAGTCACTTAACCCCAATTGCCTCACCAAAAAGCAAAAAAATAAAAATAAAAGGGTTGCACTAGATGTCTTAGGTCCCTTCCATGAAGTAGCTGGTAGATAGAATGCTGGGTAAAGAAGACCTGAGTTCAAATCCAGCCTCAGACACTAGCCATGTGATTTAAGTAAGTCACTTAACCTCTGTCTGACTCAGTTTTCTTAACTATAAAATGGGGATAATAAGAGCTCCTACCTTCCAGGGTTGTAAGGATCAAATGAAATCAGTGTTTAGCACAATCCCAAGCCGATTGTTAGCACTTAATCAATGCTTAGTTCCTTCCAGCTAAGTATCTATAATTCCATGATCTTCATGTTCTATCCTTGATACATGCACAACTAGTAAGAAGTTTTTGATTATCTACTATATGAAAAGTCCTACTTTAAAGAGTGGAGATAATGAAGTGTTCAGAAAAAAAGAAAGAAAGAAAGAAAGAAAGCAGGCCAAAATCTACCTCTAAGGAGTAGCTCTAATATTCTGAAATACAAGGCAAATGTGAGAAAACTTAGATTAAATATGTCAAGGTAATAATAATTGCTGCTCTTTCTTAATAAATAAAAGATAAATGAACAAACAAATACGTAAATAAAACATTGTTTAATTTTATTTTCTGGCATGGGGAACTGAGGAAATCAAAAGAGAAGATTCTTTGATTTTCTTGAATTTTAATATTTTAATTTTGATAAAAATAATTGATTTCTATTTTGTTGTTATAAAGTTTGATTTTCATACTTGTTAATACTAGATCTTAAAAATAGTGAAAATTTAAAAAAAGGATATTTTATACTCTAGTATAAGGAATTAATAGTCAGCATAGATTTTTCAAATTCTGCTACAAATATGTTTATACTTATCTTGTATAGGTATTACTTTTCATCTTTGAAAGATGACACTTGCAGATATTGAGTTCTATGTATGTGTACACACCAGTGAGCAGTTAGTAGCCTTTTCCATGTTGGGGCATATGCTGAGTCTACCTTTCAGACAAGTCAGCTATTAGCAGAGACTGATTCTTCACCCTTGTCTCACTCAGCCAGGCCCTTCCTTTGAGCAAAAGTCTAGTTCACACCTGGCTATATCACTGCAAAGTAAACCACAAAAGGAGAAATTAAAGCTCAAATTTATGTAGAACTATGGTCTCTGCTTTAAGGAGATAAATAGTGAATTTCCTTCTACTTGGAAGGTGTTCCTATATGTTAACTATTAGAGTGGCTCAGAGAATGTGTTGAAAGTTGAAGATTTTCATTGTTTTTCTTAATTTTCTTTAGTTGCCTTTTTCATATAGGAGATGAAACTGCCATTTTGTATTATAGATTAAAATATATTTCACTAACCCTGGTCCCTTTCCACAGGGGAAAGATGAAACTAGGAGACAAGGGGCATAGAAATAAGATGCAGTCTAGAATTTCTTCTTCTTTCCATGCAGCCCTCCTTCCTTCTCATCCTGCAACTTGCCTATCCTCCATATCCTGAACTGATGTATAAGGTATATTCTCATTTGTAGTTCATTCATTCCAATGGTTTAGTTGATTGCCTTCCTCAGTAAAATCCAAAACAATACACAGAGTGACAACACTGACAAAAAACACTTCATCTTACCACTGGTTTCAGAGAGAAAAACGTCAGACCACTGGCTATATTTCCTAATCCTAATGCTTATTGTTCCTAGTTAATTCTGCTTATAGAAAGGTGTTGAAAGGAGTGAGCTATTTGAACCAGGAGTGAGGTACAGGGGTATCAGTTTGCCATCTCTGTATCAGGCGTGGAATTAGACTAAATGTGACAAGCATGAAGCCATCCTCCAGGGCATAAGGCTATCAAGAAAGCTAAATCCTCTTTGGGTCAGGCACCGGCTGTATTTCTTGAAGGGAAGGAGAAACATATTCACAAAAAGACATAAGGAAATGAGCACTGGATAAGGAATTCTGTGTCTAGCTTTTCCTTCCTCCTATCACTGTGTTAAGAAAAATAATTTACTATTGCAGCCATCTGACAGCTTGTGTTCACAGAATTTTGAAAATGGCTTAAATGTTAGAGCAGACTGGCTTTGTTTTCTTTATCTTTTACATAACATATATCTCTTATTCCACCCCCCATCATTATCACCACTTCCCCCTGTCATTTCCTTGTTCTCTTCACTTCTATCCCTATTTTCCTTGTTCTGGCATTATTTATAATCTTAATCTTTTACATTTACTTGTGGTTTTGGATTCCAAATCTCTTTTGGCAGCTTTTCCATATAGTAATTATATGTTCACAAAAACAGGTTGCCTAAAATTTCCTTATTTATGCAGTATGAACCATTTTTTTTTCTAGTGAAAGGCAAGAGTCAGACCTTGACATTTTCAGTACTTGTTAAATTAAATAAAAACATGGACACATTTTAAACTCCAGAGTTTGCTTCTTTGATCCTGGACCCATTTAGCGATCACCAAATGCTAACCACCCCTAATATGATGTATCTGTTCTAGTGGAAGTATGGCAGTGATTCTCATGGCATTGTTTAAAAGCTTAGGGCACCTTTAAAAGAGAATTCCATAGATCTTGCTGAAGTTGCAAAAAAACCCCACAAACATAAATTCAAACAAATACAGTGTTCTATATACTGGTTTGATAAATTAAATCCAGTGGAATTCCATGTAATTGCCTTGGATCATACCACATCACAGGAAGCCTTTCCTCAGTGGCCTGATCTCAAAGATGTTCTGCTCAATAAAGGATAGTTACTTACCAGGAATAAGGTGATTGTGGGAACAGAGATACCACTGATGATATTTGAGTGTGCTAATTTGCTATTATTTAAATCTCATGAATGAAAAATGTAATTTTTATCTGAATGCATACACTTCTTTTTTCTAAACAGTAAGAGAAACATTTCCCTGAATTGATCAGGATCTGAGATTATGGAACACATAAAAGCACAATTGCATAAAGATCCTAGATTATGAGGAGATTCTTAAAATCAGAACTAGAAATAATCTTGGATGTCTAGGCTTCTCAAATTATAGAAAAGGAAATTAAGACCTAAAGATGGTGACATGCTCAAGGTCACATAGTTAGTAAGTACTGGTGATGAGGGAGGGTTCTTAATGACTATTATCAGATTCCCATAAATCTTTCCTTGGCAAAATCAGGGTGAATTTTCTTTACTGGGTTGTGAATGGGGAGAAATTAATTTTCCTTTTGGCTGTTGACACATGGAGAAGGAGCTTAAAGGTAGAATAACATGATAAATTCCTTTATGCATGATATAATGTAAACATATGCTAACCTTATAACTGTTAAAATTCTAATCTCCTGAAAGTAATGCCTACACGCTTATGGAGCATTAGGTATCCTGAACTTGATTTTTTTAAAGTTAAAATTTCATGTTATGATACAGTGTTGAGTATTGGTAGAGTATTTAAGATTCTTTATTCTTCAGCAATACTAGAATATGATCCTGGTCAAGGTACAGTTTTCTGTACCTATTATTGAGACTATGAAAGATGGACATCCCATTTATTTGATTGAGCATTACATAATATCAATTTCACAAACCTCAGTCCCAATTCATTGTTGTAAAAACCCACTCCCTTAACGTGATTGTTTGCTAATTCATTATTTCATTTCTGTGCAGGGAAGTGAGGAAGTTGTTCTAGGAAGCAAAACTTCTGTTAAAATTGGTAATAACTCAAAATGACAAAATGTTCTACTGATGCTTTCTCTGTTTCCTAATGAATAAGGAAATTTCCCACCTATGTATATGCTTCTCATGGAAAGATATTACTTATTTCATGGCATCTATCCACTTATCTTTATTTATGAAGCTCTTCATCATAGTACCTACGCCCTTGTGATCCCCAAGGTATCATTCAGTTCCCTGGTGGGACTAACTCAGTCCATTTTATAGTTTTTCTGTTCAGTAATGGAATAATGGAGGGTCTTTATTTTTCAAGAAATCATTTGTTGAGGTGTGTTGAATAATATAGCATTTTGGGAGATTGACTTTATATAATGGCAAATAGGTCTACCTTATGGTTTGATAGACACAAGGAAAAGAAAAAAATCAGATAAAATTGTAACAAAGGAGAACTTTGTTTTGGTTTTAATATAAAGATTATGAGCTTTGATCTTATAGTTAGAAAAAAAAGATTCACAAATTTTAATGAAGGAAGGTTGGAAGTGAATGAAACTAGTAGGTAAATGGAAGTCAGAAAACATCTTATAATACTTAAAACAATTTGATTGAAGATACATAATAAGACTAGCTTCAGTTCTTATTTAGAGATAATCACATAGTTCTCACCCCTCCCTCAAACTCAGTGGTATATTCCTGACATACCTAAAGATTTTTTTTGAGGTTATTTTTTTTCATTTCTTATATACCTCACATTATAGGCTGTGTGGAAGGATTTCCTTACCCTCACAAAAATTGGGATTCAGTTATAATCTTTTACTTTTGATTCAAAGTATTTTGTTCTTATTTTGAAGGCCATGTTTTGTATTGGAGAATTAAAAAAGTAAATACTTTTGTATCTAACTTCAGATTATCTATTGCAAGTATTAATGAAAAACAAAAAAAGGTTGGTTGGGCAACTACAACATATAAGGTAATGTGTGGAGCCCTATGAAGGCTATAGGATAGTTTATACATTATCCTGCCTTCAAAGAGTCTGCAGTTTATTTGGGCAAACAATATCAGAATGTATCAGATTGTCAACTTAAACTTCGTGTGATCTTAGAGATCATCTAGTCCAACCTCTATATATTAATGAGGATAAGAAATGTTAAGCAATTTGCCTAGTGTTACACAGCAAGGAAGTGGCAACCTTGGAATTGGCACCCGAGTCCCCTCACTGCAAATCTAGTAATTTGCACTTTTACAACAATCCTATGAGGTATATAGTAGAATTATATTCATGTTTAACTTATGGAAAAATTGAGGTACAGAATTTTAGAAATAAAGAAGTATTAAAATATATAAATAACAGTTTAAGAAAATAATAAATTATTTTTACAAGTGAAAACCCAATTATTTGCCCAGGTAATTACCTAGGCGATGGTTTCTAGGGAAGAGGGATTACTGTAGGAATAGTTGATAAAGTCAGACTTTTCTAAAGGAAATTATTTAAATATTTTACAAGGCCTGGTATTATTACCATATTGATTATTTCTGCACAAGCAATGCAAATTAGAGATGTGGGCAGTTATTCAGTAATTTTATCACATTCACCTATACATATGTTCTAAATTCATTTATTTAAAATAAGTTTGATGGGGGCAAAAAGATTGACTTTATCTCTCAATTTCAATTTTTGTGTGGAGTGAATGGTACCTGGTGTTCATAAAGTAGTCCCAGGTTCCTGTCAAATCTATGTTTTGTCTACTGGGTAATAGAACTTTCTCCAAATTTGAGCTGTCTGTCTTTCAGTATGTTGTTTAAATTTGAAATTATGGTGTGTTGCATCTCCTGATGTGGGCTTCTTAAGAGCAGGGGCTCAACTGTGTGTGTGTGTGTGTGTGTGTGTGTGTGTGTGTGTGTGTGTGTATTTCTATTTCCAGCAAATAGTATAACTCCTGGCATACAGAAGGTACTTAAAGTACTTTGTAATTTACTAATATATTAACTCTTGTAAATGTTAATTTTTATTAACATTTTTAATTTTAATTAACAGTTAATTTTTATTAAATGTTAATTTTTATAAATGTTAAATTTTCATGTTAAGGATGTGAATTAGAAAAAAAATAAGAATAAAGGGTCTTATCATTTAATGCAAACAGTATTCTTCTATAAATATTCTACCAAGGGAAAAATAACATTTGTATTAGGTGGAAAATATTACTTAACAGAGTGAAAAATTAACATTATAAAATATCATGACTTTGTAACTTCCCTAAAAGTGAGAAGATTAAAATGATGTATTTTGTGGGACAAGAATTTAACTAATGGATTTAAATTAACTACATTTGCTAAATGTTATGTTCCAAAACAGGAATGACAGAAAATGTTATGTTCAAATTAATGATAAAATAATTATAAAAAAGGCAGCATTTCTTCACGTTAAAAAAAACAAAGCTGGAAAAATACTGATTTAATGCAGCATAGTAGTGTTTTGGGTGTTGGGTTTTTTTTATTATTATATTTAGCTTAACATTTAGCAGTACTTTTTCCACTTCAGCATTGGTAGTGTTTTTTTCACTGTGTAGTCAACTACGTAGGATACCTTGTTGGAGTAGTACAGCAGTGAGGAGCTCAGTGTCTCACGCTCCCTTTTGTTAGAAGCAAAGAAAGGCCAAAACAAGTAACAAGAGATGATCAAGACCATAGAATGACCACAGCAAAGAATGTTAAGGATGTCAGAGAGTCACATGGTGGTATCCAGTAAAGGACTGGTTATTTTGACCTGGCTTCTCTGACATGCAGCCCTTATTGCAGATACAACCTAGCTACGTGGAAGTCTTGTCTAAAGAACAAGAGCAAACATAGAGAGTTTCCTGTTTCTTTCAGCCAGGAATCTTGTTTCTTCCAGCCAGGAATAAGAAATGACAGGTAGCATCAGAGAATTGTAAAGCAAGTGACATCAGCAGTCATTTGGTCAATTCTCCTGCCCTTAAATATAACTGTTCCTAAATTTTATTGTTAAAAATCATTAAGAAAAAAGTTTATAGAGGAAATTATGGAAAGACTTCTCTGAGGGGATGCATATTGTCCTAAATAATTTTAAAAATGCAAAGACAAACTTCATAGATGTACACAGACTGATTTAGAATGAACAAGCCATACCACATGTATTTTTGTTTTACTTGACTGTAATAGATGATCTAACATTAAAGCTTTTCTTTTTAATCAAAAAGCAAATAGTTCAAATATTAAAAAAAGAATAAAAATGCTTATACAATTCAAATGAATTCAATAAACATTTACTAAATGCTTTTTATGGGCAAAGCATTACAATTCCATGATGGTGTTTCATTATTATTATCATCGAGAAATTCTTTCTTAAATCAAACCTGTTACCATGACACGTTCTTTATTTATAGACTACAAAGTGGCCATAGGTCCTCCTCCTATTTCTTGAATAAATGGCTCCCTTATTCTTTCCTCAAAAGCACAGGATTGTAGGCAAAATTGGGAAGTAAGCTAATTTGATATTGGGGTGCCTAATTTCCTGATTACCATCTAGCTATCCTACCATTCTCACTATCTACATCCTTAACATTATACTATCTGTTCTCGGGTTGGCAGTATCATCATACTCTTTCCCTTTCAAGGTCTGATTCTAGGAAGAACTAAAAACATTCAGACTAAAGTAGAAATGTCTGATAACTTAAAGTCTGTTTCTCCCAAAGGATTTGCATTTTGACAAAAACCAAAGCCTCCAGCTGAAGGGATAAAACCCCTCAGGGGTAATCCAAGGTATCATCAATCAGTGAGAAAGGCTTTTTTTTTTTTGTTTTGCTTTGTTTTATTTTTATTTTCTTTTTTCCCCAGCCTTTGGTGAGGAGGAGGGCATGTCTTCACCTTTACCTTGAAATGCCTTTGGGCCTGCTTAAAAATATTGTTTTTACCCTTTGGATTACTTTAAAACTTCTTCGGACCCTTTCGATTCCTCTAGCTTTTCTTCCAAAAAAGGTGAACACCAGAGCTTTTTCCCACTATAATAATCCTAAAAGCACCTGACTTGTACTAAGGAGGTTACAGCACAAAGGCTTCTTCTCACCTCTGGTTCATCACATTCCCTTTGAGTATCACACCACATCTCCAACTGAGTGAAGTCATTGTCTCTTCTGTTTTATAACACATCATGCAAGTTTCACTTTCATTTTTTTTTAAAGTAAAAGGTATTAAATCTCCCTTCACATATGCATGATGGTATAACACAAATTGGCAACATCTGGGAAGCTTTATATTGAAGATGACACTCTGTCCTTAATGCCTGCTGTTTGGTTTTAAAACATTTTTTTTTAACAATGGCCAGATCTAAAGGCAGAATGTTTGAACAAGCTATGAATTTCCAGTTATTGTCACTTTTTTTCAAGCATTATTCCAACATATTTATTAGCATTTCAGCAGGAAAAATGCCTAAGATGTTTCTATGTATAATTAATAATGTGATCAGTAAAAACTGGCATACAGAGGAATCAAACTCATAAAGTTATACATGAATTAAACATAAAATCTATTATTTTTTTTTTGTCTGATCTAACTATAATTCAGGCTGCCTAACTAAACTTAAATATAGATACTAGAGTTAGGGTATTTGAAAAGCACTAAGCTGACAAGGACAGAGTGCTGGCTATTATTTCTGTTTGGAAGTCAGAGATTTGAGCTATTCATTTTGTAGTTCAACAGTCATCACCGCAATTCCTTGAATTCCCAAAGCTTTTCAAATGACTTCCTCAAGGACAGCTATCATGTCTTAGCTGCTGCAATGACAGATGGGATATAACGTGTCATGTGATGGATAACACTGGAGCCACAGTACTTAATCCTTCTAATACTAATAGCTGCATTATCATAGAGATTTATGAGAATGTCAGTTTCAAGTTCCCAGTTCCATTCATGGGTTTTTAAAACTTCAGCTGCAAAAAACATGCATCCATCCCATTAATTCTAATTATCATGGTTCATCTTCTCAGCAGTTTTGCACTCCGGAACCTTTCAGTGCAAATTAACGTACCAAAAAAGTGTATTAATTAATATTTGTAGCTTTTAATTTCTGCAAGAGTGTTGTCTGGAAGCAGCTGGCAGTACAGGGCCGCTGCTGCTATTGAATCTTTGCCAAACAAGTGCAGATGTAATTTTGTTATCTCTTGCTTAGTCATTTACGCAAATTAATTTGAACAATTAGCCTTTTACTGGTCCTTCATGAATCATGCAAAAGGGATCTGCCAAAAATTGCTAGTTGACAGAAAAGAATTGGTTAACACTGTGCATTTTGTAGGAAGGTAGCATGGAGTGCAAGTCGACATGATTTCATACCATAGAACATATGTTTAAAATTCTATTGTATGTTTTATTTACCACTTTGAAACAAACTTGAGAAATTCTTATAATGAAAAGCAAACCTACGATGGGAAGGTTAAGTTCATAGCAGCTTTCAAACATTGAGTGGGTTATCTGATCCGGATATGAGCTGAGTTAAGTAGATCTGCAAAATGGGACTAGATATTACATTAGGAAGGATTTTGAAAGAGTTCATTGTTTTCTCTGGCTCCTGAAGCCAAATATTTCCTTATGATTCTCTCACTCTACTCTTCAACATAAGTGGATATACAATTTATGGTGTTCATATATTATTTTATAACATGTATGAAAGATTACAAGCTTTATATGGATTAGGACCTTGTCTTGTTTAACTTTCTGTCCCTTGATGTATCAGGCAGAGAGCCTTATCCTTAGTACTATCAACATGATATGTTTATCAGCTGAATTGATACCTAGACACTTTTTAATTAAGTTTTTTTAAAGTAACTTTTCAGAAATTTTAAAGTGACATTTGAGGCCTATTTTAGCATAATTCACATTGTTCATGTGGAACCATCTTAGAGTTTCTTTATAATAAAGTTATTTTATTTTTTAGGTAACTGAAGAAAATTGGATAAGATATAAAATAGACCAGTCTGAAATTAAATTCTGATCTTTTGTAAATAGGCTTTATAGGACACTTTAGGAGTGTCAAATTACTATTTCATTAATAATATTAGATGCTTAACATAGGATTGCTTTTTGTTAGCTGCAAAGCAGATTGGGTTCCTTATGTCTTAGCTTACCTAGTTCTGAGATTTCCGGAATTATGAAACACTGAGCTTAGAAATAAGAAAGCAATGGTTCTGTTGGTATTTTTGAATGTTCATTGCAACCATAACATGTTGAACTTAACATATCTTTAAATTATTAGTACAAAAATGATGGTGACACAGATACTATGTAACAGCAACAGTCTTCTGTTCATGTCACGTAACTGAGAATTACGGAATATTTTGGTCTCCAAAAATTTGAAGTTGAGGGCCATCTAAAGGACAGTTGAAAGGCTCATTGTGGGCACGAGTAGGCTATAATCCATTACAGGTGAGAGATTATGAGGACAAGAAATGTTTGATTGAAAGGGAGGGAAGATGGGCTAAGAGACAGCCCACATGTTCCATAAGTATCCAAACAACATAATGCTAATACAAGAAAGGTTCCTAGAATATTGAGTGGAATACTAATGATGAGCTTATTGTATATGATTGGCGAGAATTTCAAGGAAAAGAAGATGTGGATGGAGTATAATTTGATGTTGATATTAATGAACTCATAAGTCCACTGAAATATTTTAAATTATTCTCACTCGTAATAGGCAAGTTCTCTTGCTGTTTCTTATACTGTTGGATCTTCAATCAGATATTAAGAGATTAAACAGACATGCATTAAGATATCCACCCTTGTTGTATACTAAGGTAACATGTAGATACGCATTTGCAAAGTTGTGTATATATTGACATATGTTGATACATTTTTATCAAGATATTTATATTGCTATGATTTTATATCTCTACTAGATTTTCTTTCCCTGTGAGAAGTGGGCCTATTATGTATATAATGCATTATACATTACAATAATCATTATATATTATATATTATTAGATATTATATTGTATATTATATTATCTTATATATTATATATTGTGTACCTATTATAAAGAATTCCTAATGATATTAACTTGTGTGATTAATGCACAGGGAAGCATGAACTTTTAGTAAATGCTTTGCAGTACATGTATAATCATGGATTTCACAGAAAGGTAAAAGAAGAAAAAGGATAATATCCCATGGATTTCCTACTTTTGTCATTTCAAATAGAACTAAGATGACATCTCTATAAAATAACTGAGCCAGCTGTTTAAGAGTCAAAATGTTTTTCATTCATCTTACCAGACAATTGCTGCAGTGTTGTTAATCCTTTTCAGTCAATGGGAATTTGCAAGATGCCAAGTTAACCGTTTTTCCATCAGTGCTTTTAGTATATAACATACACCATCTCCTTAAGGGATGTCTCTTCAAATGAACTTTTGGTGGAATCATTCAAGTCTGAAGCAGGTAAATGTTGGGGATGGACTAGACATCAGGAAGTCCAGATTCAAGTCCTAAGTCTACCATTGGCCAACTATGTAACGTTGGGCAAAGCACATCACCTTTCTAGGCCTCATTTTACTTTTCTGTAAAACAACAATAGACTGAGATCTGACGGTCTTATTTAAGTCCTCATCTTTATTAACCTCTCTACTTCATTTGACACTGTTGACTACCCCCTGCTCCTGAATGATCTTTTTCTTTGAATGCTACTCCTTCCCTGGTTCTCCTTCTCTCTGTCTGATTATTCTAGTTGTCTATGTCCTTTGCTGGTTAGTCACCCACATAATGATTAACTGTGGTTATTCTCTAAACCTCGGTCCTGATCTCCCTTGTCCCTCTCCCTCTCAATGGAATCATCATAATATCTCTGCAGATGATACACATGTCTATATACATAGCCTCAGACTGTCCTTTGAGCTTAATCCTATATTGTGGTTGTTCAGTTGTTTTCAGTCATCTGACTCTTTGTGACTCTATTTGGGATTTTCTTGGCAAAGACACTAGAGTAGTTCGCCATTTCCTCCTCCAATTCTTTTTACAGATGAGGAGACTGAGGCAAACAGTATTAAGTAACTCATCCAAGGTCAAATAAGTATCTGAGACTGAATTTTGAATTCAGGGAGATATCTTCTTGACTCTAAGCCCAGCACTTTATCCACTATGCCACCTAGCTGCCCAATACCCACATTACTAATTCACTATTGGACATCTCATAATAGATGTCCTGGAAACATCTCATATTCAACATTTCCAAAATAGATTGCATTTTCTTTTCCCCGTAACCCACCTCTCTTCCAAACTTCCCATTTTATTTTGGAGGTATCACAGTTCATTCAGTCTTTCAAGTTTGTAATCTCAGCATTATCCCCAATTACTTACTTTCACCCTATACATCCAACCAGTTGTGAAATTTTTCTATTTTTTCCTTCACAACATCTTCAAATATGACACCTCTCCAATACAGCTCTTCTATCTTCACTTCTCTCCCTTTATAATTTGTTCCTTTCAAAGTCTTTTCAACTATTCTCCACTGTTGAATTCATTGTGTCTTTGTCCTTCAAAGTTTCTTACTCTGCTAATGTTTAAACCTGGGGCGCCACTCTTGCTGTATCAAGCTTATTTGTTTTCCTACTCCTTTCCTTCTGAGTGCTATTGGAGGAAGTGCTCAAAATGTTCAGAATCTATAGCAAATTCAAATTATCTAACCTTAACTGGTCTCCCTGACTCACAGCAATATTTTTTTCATCTTTCTTTGCCTTTCTATCCTGCTCTCCTCAATACTGATCTATACCTTCTACCGAATAAAGTCCTGAACACTACCACATTCCCTCTCAGAAGATGGCCACAACTTCTACATTATGGAGAATAGTGAAGCCATCCATTATATTCATTCCCCATTCTCTATATCTATAAATATCTCTGTGTCCTCATCTCCTCTTTGAGTTCTCTCTTTCTTTCAAAAAAAGTTCCTCACAATCACTTTGTTACTGTTTCCGTCTCTTATCTTTTTTTTTTTTTGTGAGGCAGTTGGCATTAAGCAACTTTCCCAGAGTCACACAGCTAGTAAGTGTTATGTGTCTGAGGCTGGATTTGAACTCAGGTCTTCCTGACTCCAGGGCCAGTGCTCTATCCACTTGCGCCACCTAGATGCCCCTTTCATCTCTAATCTTTCATTCTTTCCTCGGCTCTTCAGTAATACTTACAAACATATTTTAGGTCTCCTTAGTTGTGTGTGCATCTCTCTGTGCTTAGTATACAATATCCCCAGAGCCTTTCCTAGATAATGACCTACTATAAACTCAAAATACAGCTTTATAGTTCTCCCTTCTCTACAAAACTTCTAGAAAGAATAGCGTCTTCCTGTATGCCACCTCTTCTTGAAATCTAACTTTAGGTCCTACCGTTATATTGAAATTGCTCTGCAATTCACCAATACCTCTTAAATTCCAAATCTACTCATAGCAGATTGAGTTCAATTTAAAAACAGACATCAAGAGCCTAAAATTTGCAAAGCTCTGTGCTAGATATTCACCAAAGGGAATACCAGTCTTGTAACTCCTAATGCCCAACTGGATGTCCTCTCTGTACTTCCAACTCACCATATCTAAAATGAAACTCATCTATCCCAATTAAACCTGGCCCTCCTCCCAATTTCCCTATTTCTGATGATGGCATTACAATACTCATCACCCAGGCTAAAAACCTTAAAGATATTTTTGTCATTTCTCTCAATAACTAGAACTAATTTTAAATAATCTAGGATTAAAGATTAATAGAACCATAACAGGTAGCAAGATATATTTAAAAGAGTAATAGATTTGTGTTAGGGACCAAGGTGTTTAATCCCAACTCCAACACATTATCTGTATTCCTTAAATAAATCATGTACCTTTTCAGAAACTCACCTTCCTCATCTACAAAATTAGGGAGTTGAGCTAGTTTATCTACTAAGGTCTAAAGACCATGTGTTTTGTCCCTTTTACATTCTACCTTATTTAATATATTTTTGCATGCTTCTTCCTCCCATTAGATCATCAACTTCTGGAGGCTAAAGGCTATGTAACCACTCACTAATCTGAAGGCACACAGGAGATGCTTAATAAATATTAATTGCATTGTCACATGTGAACATGTGAGTAGATGTCAAATAGGTTCAGTTATGCTTCGGCGGAAATAAGATTTTTACTGTACTTATTTCCAAAGATGATAGAAAGTAACACACCAATTCAATTCAGTCCAATTTTTAAAAGTGTTCACTAACTACCTAAAAGTTGTAAGGCACAATGTTATATGCTAGAGATACAAAAAGGAGGAGAGATGACTCAGTTCTCCTTCTTCAGGAACTCACAATCTAAAGAGGCAGAGGGAGGGAGAAAGATAAGACATTTACATAAATAACTATGACATGAGGTAGGATAAGTCTCTAGGCTTTACTTATAGAAGGAGAGCTAAATGATACAGTAGATAGAGTGACCTGGAGTGAGGAAAGCTCATCTGCCTGAGTTCAAATCTGGCTTCAGACACTTTCTAGCTATGTGACTCTGGGCAAGTCATCTAACCCTGTTTGCCTCAGTTTACTCATCTTTAAAATGAGCTGGAGAAGGAAATGGCAAACTACTTCTGTACCCCAAATGAGGTCACAATGAGTCTAAAATTACTGAACAACAAAATATAGTTATAGTCAGGTCTCATTTCTCTCCAGGCTGCATGTACTTGGATTTTCTCTATCATGCCCTTCCCTCCTTCTTCTCCCCCAGTGCAATTTTCAGCTTCCTTTTGCTGAACACTACCATTTCTGTCTCAGAAGATGGCCACAACTTCTACATTACAGAGAATACCTGTGTGGCTTTGAGCAAGTCACCTAAACTCTCCAGGCCTCAGTTTCCTAATCTGTAAATTGTGGGGATTGGCTTAGCTGGCCCCTGACATTCCTCATTCCTTTAGATCTATGGTATCGTGATCTAGTCTTAATTCTCGACTATAAGCTATGACATTCTAAAATGCTGAATGTACAAAATATTGTGACATTCACTCGGACTGATGCCAGGGTAGAAGGATGTTGGCTTTTTTTAAGTCCAAATATTGAGCCCGAGGATATTTCTAAGAAAGAACTATGTCTCTATGGAATAACTTTGGTAAAGTCTTACTATGTATTCATGAGTTAGCAAGCAGAGAGTTAGGGAAGTTAGCCATCTACTTTTAGGGGTGGGGCTTTGGTGTTGTATTAAACTTCCAAAGGGTATATATTCAGGGAAGACCAGTACTCTATTGTGAAGGCTTACCAATTTCTTTTCAGGGCTTCTCATCCACCTTTCATGTTGACCTTTCACCCAAATCTCCTCTGTCTCCAAGAAGCTGTAGCATGTGTAGCAGCCACACACCAATTAAAACAAACAAAAATCTCAGCGGATGGGTAACTGGCAGATCTCCAACCCATCAGTGAATTAGGGGGATGTCTACCTCAAGCATATGAAGACTTCCCCTGTTGGAATGGGTAGAAGAGAACAATTTGTTCCAATGGTCATGAAGATGGCTGAAGTGGGCACTGTGGGGCGCTTAGAGCTTGGTCAGACATTGAAGATACCAAGGTCACCCACTGCCTCCTGAGCCATCACTAGTTATCCTGACTTTTTCCCACTGGACTTCCATGATTCTGGAAGAGAGACTGAAGTTGATCATTTTGTGGAACTTTGCCTCACTTAAATCCAATTCAGTCACAAGTTAAGACATAACAGAGTGATATCATTGGTTTTCTTTGAAAAGGGAGGTCATATAATGACAAACTTCTAAGGCATGATACAGGAATGTCCACATTTTCTAGCATATTTTATCTTCAGATAGAAATAAATAGATTTCATATTTTAATGGTCTTTTGGAGCAGTATACTAGAAAGGATTGTCCCTGTGATATCAAATTTAGGACTTGGCTAAACTTTTGAGAAAGAATTTCTCAGGAAACTCCCTATTCAGTCAGATATTAGCAGGAATAAGAAACTAGTTTTGGCTGCACTGATAAGAATCCATAAAACACGTTTTTTAAATTTGTATAATAATATGCCAAACTTTTTAGAAATTATTTCAAGGTTTCACTGTTTTTCTGCCACTAGACACATGTTCATGGATCTTTTCCTAAAATGCTATATTATACCTCAGATGAGTAATAAAGTTATTCACAATGATTGTATTTATAGAATAAGTCATTTCAATAATTCTGAGAAAAAAACAACTATACTAGTTGATTGAACCAACTAATTTGACTGAATTGATGAATCAATTCAGGAAAATATAATTATAACAATTACAATTTAGACATAATCAATCCATATTTATATAAACATGAAATAAAAGAATGCATGACTATATTGCTATTATATGTATGTAATGTATACAAATATATATTATATATTATATATACATATATATGCACAATGCATATGTATTTATATGGCAGGGAGAAAAATCTATTCTTGTAGTATTTAAAGTGGTGATAAAGTGATACAAAATTCAATTGAACTCAACAACTCATTTCAATATTTATTAAATACCTACTATGATCAAGGTATGGTTCTATCTAGGCTCAGATGATTAAAAAAAAAATTCCGGCCCTCGATTAACTTACATTCAACCTGTTGAATTCCATGTGAATTAACCAGCTAATCAGACAACCCTCACTTTTCCTTTGCTTAGAGATAGATGTCTTTCTAGTCATTTGAAAGAAGTGGAAAATATATTTGTAGGTTAAGCAATCTTTAAGGTGCAAAATATATTTCTTCATATTGCTTAATAAATGTTGCAAAACATTTACCTTCCATTTTGAGGACTGAAAAAAATTCAACATGATATTTGACAGAATTCCAAATTCACATAATCATACCTCTTAGAACTTTCAAATGTTTTTGTTTACTGTTCTGTAATCTACAACATGTGTCCCTTTATTATTATGTACCTAAACCAAGTTGGTTTATTTTTTTGCTGGGTGCAGAGATTTAAGAATGCTACCCTCCTCTCTCCCACCTTACAAAGTTAGAGAGCTAAAGTTAGTTTCTCTATAATTGAAAGTATCAGTTGTAAACTTGGCTGGAGCTTGATTAATGGTGTATTAAAATCAGAGCCTTCTTGGTGAGTGCTAGATAAGGAGTTTGGGGCAAATTACTTGGTTACTGAGAGGCCTTTAAATTTTAATCATGGAGGTACTTCAGTGTCATTAGGGACTGAAAGGACAATGGGCTCTGGGAGCAAGTTCTGTGAATTGTTGTGCTTTTCAAAATCTTCTTCTGTGGTGATATTGAGAGCAGTGCATGGGCTGCAATTGAAAATCCTCTTGCTCCCCATGACTTTGATTAATATTATTTTAATTTAATGCTACACACTTTCTTAAGATGAACTAGTTGATAGAAATGAGAAAGGATGGTGCAAAAATAATTCTGAACTGAGATTTGGCAGTCACTCAAAACTTAGTTTAAAGCTTTGAAAATTTAGAAGCCTTTTTTTCCAAATTGCAATTAGGAAAGTGAAGTTTTTATTTTAAGTTTATTGTCCTACACTCTGAATTTTACTGGGAAGAGGAGTAGGGAAGTATGTATCTCCAAAATAAATCTTAGGTATAGGTCATATCTATGTTCCCCAAATATAGGTAATCAACTTCCCAACTCCTGTACAGGCAATCACTATATAATTATTTGCTGTGGGATAACTTTAAACATACCCTTACTCAAAATGGCCAAAATGCAAAAACTGATGGGATCCTATTAACAAAAACCTGAACAAAAGCACCCAAATTCCCCATACAAGGTAATCATCCTTCCAGAGATGTTAAACAAGCACTCTGTTTCAATTGGAAGATCTTCACTAAACAAGGTTGGCACTCCCCACATCCCACAAGGCCACTATCCAACCAGCGGTATAGATTTAGTCTTTAGCCTACAGGATAATCCTATTTTAGCAATCTTCAGGCTTCTCTAAGAACTAAGGGAAAATGAGAAGGAAAGGAAGAGAAGAGAGATAGGGGAAAAGGTAGAGGGAGAGAGAGGAGAGGTGAGAGAGGTGAGATGAGAGAGAAGAAGGGGGAGAGGGGAGAGCACAAGAAGTATCCAGCTTGCTCTTATTGCCTAATGAGAGGAGACAACTTTGCAGACAAGAGTCCTTCCCCCGATTCTTAGTCACTATTCATTTTAGATGCAGCCTTAGTCTGGGAACCAAGTAGGGGAGTTTCTTTGTCCTTTCAGCAAGATGTCAAGCAAGGATCCACATCTTGAAATCTTAGGTTGGCCAAGTTGCTAAACCACTGTTACATATATACAGATCTGTAATTCCTTCAGTGTAGGGAATGTTCAATGAGAAACTTTCCTCTAGCAATGAATAACTAGTGTGCTACTTCTAATCTTAGAGAATTTCCTGAATTACTGAGATATTAAGTGATTTGACCAAGCTCCCATATTCCAGTATTTTTTGTTTTTGTTTTTGTATTGTTTTGGTTAGGCAATGGGGTTAAATTTTGACTTGCCCAGGTTCACACAGCTAGTAAGTGTCAAGTGTCAAGTGCCTGAGGCTGGATTTGAACTCAGGTCCTCCCGACTCCAGGGCCAGTGTTCTATCTATTGTACCACCTAGCTGCCTCAATATCAAGTATCTTTTTAGAGAGAACTGAACTCTAGTCTTCCTCACTCCAAGGCCAATATTCCATCCAATACTCTAGGTCTGCATGTCCTGTATCTATAACATGCTGTTCTTTATATTTGGAGAGAGGGCAACTAGTCATGTAGCCAGTAAGTCAAAAATAAGATAAAAGAAGAGCAATATATTCTATTCTTCATCTATACCAGTTATTAAATGAGAGGTATAGTACATACTAGCACTTATGAGTGAATGTTATAACTTTGCCAATGGTCTTTGTTGACTGCATGGATTCCACTGATCTGAAATCCAAAACATGGTTGTATATTACTATATCAGAATTTTTAAGGACAAAGACAATCCCTGCAGGCAAATAGATTTTTTTTTCCCTTTCAAACATCAAAGTTCAATCCTCAATTAATGTAAGCCTTGGTTATGATTTTAAATAAAGATAAACATAGAATGGAATAAAACAACGTCCAAACAGGAAGCATCAATATAATTTAATCTGACTTTTTTATAAAAAATTACAAATGCAGAGACTTAAAGCCAAACTTTCTTAAATGGTTAAATGATGTAGAAAGTGTTTTTGTCTTAATCCATAATAAACTATAAATTCCATGACAACACTGACCATGCCTTGTCATAAACTTCTCCCCTTGTGCCTCCTTCAGCAATGTGCATACTGTAGATGCTTAATAAATGTTGAAAGAATGGATGAATGATTTTCCCCAGGTCACACAGTTCAGAAGCAAGAAAGCTTTTTACTAAAATTCAAATTTCTAATCTCCAATTCAGTGCTCTATTATATTAAGATGAAAGAAACCTTCATTTTCACTGGAAAATATGTAATCGAGGGATTCTTTATGAAGCTTTTTTAATCTTATTTAATATTTTGTTTTTACCAATTTCACATAAAAACAATTTTAACATTCTTTTTTTTTCAAATTTTGAGTTCCAAATTTTTACCTTCTTCCCTCCCCCCCCCCCGCATTGGGAAAGCAAGCAATTTGATACAAGTTATCCACATATAGTCATACAGAACACATTTGCATGTAAGTCATTCTGTGAAAGAAAAAAACAGACAAAAAAAAAAGGAAAATAAAGTAAAGAAAAAGTATCTGTGATCCGCATTCAGGCTCTACAAGTTTTTTTCTTTGGAGATGGACAGGACCTTTCACCATAAATCCTGCAGAATTTTCTTGAATCATTGCATTGCTAACAATAGCTAAGTTATTCATAGTAGATCATCATGCAATATTGTGTTTACTATGTATAATATTCTCCTAGTTCTGCTCATTTCACTTTGCCTCATTTCATGTCTTTCCATGTTTTTTTTTTTTTGAGGGCATCCTGCTCATTATTGCTTATGTATGATAGTCTTTCATTACAATAAAAAACAACTCGTTCAGCCATTCCACAGTTGACGGACATCCCCTCAATTACCAATTCTTTGCCACCACTAAAAGAGCTGTTACAAATATTTTTGTACACATAAGTCCTTTTCCTTTTTATGTTTTTATCTCTTTGTGATACAGATCTAGTAGTGATATTGCTTGGTCAAAGGGTATGCATGATTTTATAGCCCTTTGGACATAGTTCCAAATTGATCTCCAGAATGGTTGAATCAGTATACAATTTCACCAATAGTACATTAGTGTTTTAATTTTCCCACATCCCCTCCAACATTTGTCATTTAACTTTTCTCTTATATTAGCCAAGTTTACAAGTATGAGCGATAGCTCAGAGCTGTTTTAATTTGTATTTTTCTCATCAATAGTGATTTAGAACATTTTTGTATAACTAGATAGCTTGAGTACTTTGTCTCAAAACTCCCTGTTCATATCCTTTGACCATTTATCAATTGAAGAATGGCTCTTATTTCTATAAATTTGACTCTGTTTTCTATGTGTTTGGGAAAGGAAGTCTTTATTGAAGAAACTCACTGTATTTTTTTTTCAAAATAACTATGTATTTCCTTCGATCCCATTTTCCCCTTGTTTATCCTATTCTTTCTATCCTTTTACCCTCTTTATTCTCAAAAGTGTTTTGCATCTGACTTTTACCTCTTCCAAAATGCACTTCCTTCTATCAGCTCACTCTCCTCTCCTTTACTTATACCCTTTTTCTTCCTACTTTCCTGTAGGAAGATAGATTTCTACCCCGAAATGAGTGTGTATATTATTCCCTCTTTGAGACAATTCCAATGAGAGTTCATGTGCTTCCCTCACCGCTTCTCCCATTTTCCTTTCCACTGTAAAATCAATTTCAGGCTTTTTTTATATGTCGGATAATTTATCCCATTCTACCTCTCCCTTTCCTCTTCTCCCAGTGTTTTCTTCTTATTCACCCCTTAATTTTATTTTTTTAGATAATCATACCATCACATTCAACTCATACCTCTGCTTTCTATGTATACTCCTTCTAAGTGCCCTAATAATGAGAATTTTTTTAGGTGTTTTATATATATATATATATATATATATATATATATATATATATATATGTATATATATATATATATATGTATATATATATATATATATACACACACACACACACACACACACACACACACACACACACACACACGTATATTTTCCCCTGTAGGAATATAAACAGTTGAACCTTATTGAATACCTTGTGATTTCTATTTCTTGTTTACCTTTTTATGCTTCTTTTGCATCTTGTATTTGAAAGACAAATTTTTGATTCAGCTCTGGTCTTTTCATCAGGAATGCTTGAAAGGATTATACTCAGTTTTTCTGGGTAGGTTGTAATCCTAGCTCTTTTGCCCTCTGGAGTATTATATTCCAAGCCCTCTTGTCCTTTAATGTAGAAACTGCTAAATCTTGTGTTATAATCTGATGGTATCTCTATGATACTTGAATTATTTCTTTCTGGCTGTTTGCAGTATTTTCTCCTTGATCTGAGAGGTCTGGAATTTGGCTATAATATTCCTGGGAGTTTCCATTTGGGGTCTCTTTCAGGAAGTGATTGGTGGATTCTTTCAATAACCATTTTACCCTCTTGTTCTAGGTTGTCAGGACAGTTTATTTTTTTTAATAATTTCTTGAAAGATGTTGTCCAGGCTCTTTTTGGTTTTTTTAATCATGACTTTCAGGTAGTACAAAAATTCTTAAATCATCTCTCCTGGATCTATTTTCCAGGTCCAGTGTTTTTCTGATGGGATAGTTCATATTTTCTTCTATTTTTTTTCCTTCTTTTGATTTTGTTTGATTATTTCTTAATGTCTCATGAAGTCACTAGATTCCACTTGCCAAATTCTAACTTTTAAGGAATTATTTTCTTCAGTGAGCTTTTGTACTTCTTTTTCCATTTGACCAATTTTACTTTTCAGGGCATCCTTCCCTTTATTGGATTTTTGTGCCTCTTTTACCATTTGACCACTTCTGGTTTTTAAGGCGTTTTTTTTTTTCTTCAGTTTTTTTTTCTGCCTCTTTTACCAAGCTGTTGATTCTCTTTTTAGGATTTCTTACATCACTGTATTCTCTCTTCCCAATTTTTCCTCTACATTTCCTACTTGATTTTTGAAATCCTTTGTGAGCTTTTCCATGGCCTAAGACAAATTCATATTTTTCTTTGAGGCTTTGGATGCAGGAGTTTTGACTTTATTGTCTTCTGAGTGTGTATTTTTATTTTTATTGTCACATAATAACTTTCTATGGTCAGATTTTTTCTTTTCTTTTCTCATTTTCTAGCCTATTTCTTGACTTTTAATTCTATGCTAAAGTGGGGCTCTGTTTCCTGAGTGGAAAGGGCACTGTCCCAAACTTCAGGTTCTTTCTGCAATTGTTTTTAGAAGTAATTCTAGGGTTCTGTAAATTTTTTGCTCTTTTACAGTCGTATGATATATGGAGAGTGTGTTTGTGAGTAATCACTGGAATTTGTTTTTAATTTAGATATATTTATTTATTTAACTTTAGTTTTCAACATTCACTTCCACAAGATTTTGAATTCCAAATTTTCTCCACATCTCTCCCCTCCCCCCACCCCAAGAGGGCATAAAATTTGATATAGGCTCTACATATACATTTATATTGAACCTATTTTCACATTAGTCATGTTGTAAAGAAGAATTAGAAGCACTGAGAGGAACCACAAGAAAGAAGAAACAAACAAAAAAAGGGGGAAGAGAGAGCAAATAATGTGCTTCAATCTACATTCAGACTCTGCAGTTCTTTTTCTGGATGTGGACAGCATTTTCCTCATGAGTCCTTTGGAGTTGTCTTGAATCCTTGCATTGCTAAGAAGAAATGTCTATCTAAGTTAGTCATCACACAACGTGGCTGTTACTGTGGTTCCACTCACTTCACTCAGCACCAGTTCATTCAGTCTTTCCAGGTTTTTCTGAAGTCAGGCTGTTCATCATTTTTTTTTTAGACAATTGGGGTTAACTTGCCCAAAGTCACACAGCTAGTAAGTGTCAAGTGTTTAGTCTGAGGCCAGATTTGAACTCAGGTCCTCCTGACTTCAGGGCCGGCACTCTATCCACTGTACCACCCAGCTGCCCCTGCTCATCATTTCTTATAGCACAATAGTATTCCATTACATTCATATACCACAACTTGCTCAGCCATTCCCCAACTGATGGGCATCCTCTCAATTTCCAATGCTTTGCCACCACAAAAAGAGCTGCTATGAATATTTTTGTACATGTGGGTCCTTTTCCCATCTGTATGATCTCTTTGGGATACAGCCCTAGAAGTGGTATTGCTGGGTCAAAGGGTATGAACAGTTTTATAGCCCTTTGGGCATAGTCCCAAATTGCTCTACAGAATAGTTGTATCAGTTTACAACTCCATCAACAATGCACCAGTGTTTCAATTTTCCCACATCTTCTTCAGCATTAATAATTTTCCTATTTTGTCATCTTGCCAATATGATAGGTATGATGTGATACCTCAGAGGTTTGTTGGTTTGTTGTTTTTTTTTTTTTTGATTTGTATTTCTCTAATCAATAACGATTTAGAGCATTTTTGCATATGGCTATAGATAACTTTAATTTCTTCATCTGAAAACTACCTGTTTATATCCTTTGACCATTTATCAATTGGGGACTGACTTGTATTCTTACAAATTTGACTCAGTTCTCTACATATTTTAGAAATGAGCTCTTTATCAGAGACACTGGTCATAAAAATTCTTTTCCAGTTTTCTTCTCCCTTCCTAATCGTGGTTGTATTGGCTTTGTTTGTGCATAACTTTTCAATTTAATGTAATCAAAATTATCCGTTTTGCATTTCATAATGTTCTCTATCTCCTGTTTGGTCATAAATTCTATTCTTCATAAATCTGACAGGTAACTATTCCTTGCTCTCCCAGTTTGCTTATAGTATCAGCCTTTATATGCAAATTGGTAACCCATTTTGACTTTATTTTGGCATTCAGCATAAGATGTTAGTCTATGCCTAATTTCTGCCATACTATTTTCCAGTTTTCCCAGCAGTTTTTGTCAAACAGTGAGTTCTTATCCCACCACAAACAGGGTTCATGCCCCACTGTGGCCACAGGCTCTGCTATGCTAGTGCTTCTCCTTGTACTGGGAGTAAGACCCAGGACTGACCCAAATCCAAGAATAGGCCATGCAACAGAGCTCTGCCTCTGGTGCTAGCAAATGGATCCTCTGACCCATTTCTGACCCTCTTACAACACCTGTGGGCTGAGAGGCCTGGAAACTGCCGCCACTACCACTGATTCAGTCACCCCAAGGGCTAGTACTAGTTTGTAAGGGCCAGGTCTGCTCTGCATTGTACTCCTCCTCTCTCACCCTGGTGCAACAGACCTTTCCTGCTGAAGGTCTAAGTTGTCTTGGGCTGGAACACTGTTTCACTCTTTCTGTGGGTTTTGCCACTTTGAAATCTGTTTAGAGTCATTATTTAAAGGTATTTGAAGGGGGTTGGGAGAGAACTCAGGCCGGTTTCTGCCTTTACTCCACCATCACGGCTCTGCCTCCTGACCTCTTTATGAAGTTGAACTCAGATTCAGAGAATTATTTTTCAGGAATTAGTCCAAAAAGTCAGAATTTTTTTGTCAGGGGAATGCAAAAATTGGTAATCACTTGACTATGAGTCCTATTCATCTCAGCTGTGTTGTAATACGCTAGAATAGTTATATTTCACACATACATGCATACACACACACACACACACACACACACACACATACACTATTCTACCATATCATAATATATCTATATAGATAGAATTGTATTTTATGCACACACACTATTCTACCATATCACAATATATCTATATAGATAGAATTATGTTTTATACACACACATATACACTATTCTACCGTATCACATATATATATGTGTATATACATACATATACATTCACACATATACATACATTTGAAACATAATTATTCTATCATTACAACACAGTTTAGAATGAATGAGGATCATAGTTAAGTGAAAAAAAACTAAGAAAAGAAAACTCTATATTCTGTCAAACAACATTTAGTTTTTCTTTAAAGCAGCCTTTTCCTTTATCAGCTCTGAGGGAGTTGATTAAAATTCACGTATAAGTAGGAATATCTTTAAATTGATATATTATCATTTCTTTTGTGAAATTGTGAAATGTGTTATTTTTATCTCCTCCTACCCCTCTTTACCCACTCTTAGCCCACCTACTGAGTTGCACTGATTATCAGTTTTTTTGGACAATGACAATCACTTCGGGGGTACATTAAGAGCTATTAGGGGAAACTGATTGATTAAATATCTATGAGTGCCTTCACTATTAACTATTCTACAGAAGATACAATTGATGCTGCAATTTTAAATATAATGAAATATAATAGATAAAATATAGCTTTAATTTTCTAAAGTCTGTTGAAGATTGGGAAGTTTGTCCTTTTTCCTTATTTCATGTGACCAGGGCAAGCTTTGTATGTGTGTAGAGTAGGGACAGGGAGGTGCAGTTTTAAGTCAGTTGATAGTATATCTATTTGTTGAATGAATAAATGCACAGATGCTGATCATTCCAGGAATACAGAATAGCAAAGGATGGAAGACTTACAAGTGTAATCAATGGGAGAAATAGGGCTGATGGAGACTCCAGGGGAGATAAAAGTGAACTGGACTTAGTGCTGGACCTTGAGACAATCGCAAGAGAAAGGAGAGGAATGAAAACAATAGCTTGAGTCAAATCAGGGAATTAGAAAAAAATCACTCATGTTTCTTGTCAGGATCCTTAATCAAGTCACTGTGTGTCCTACTCTTGAGCCTTTGTGAAGTAAGCGAAGTAAGACCTTCGATTCCAAATCGTTTCTAGCAAAAACAAAACCAAACCAAACCCCCTCCACTTTCTTTGTTTCTGGTTATTTTGTTGAGGCCAGATAAGTGATTAGGTGGAGGGGAAAAAATTATATGATTTTAATGGCTTCAGTTACACAACCAAATCCGTCTACACCTCCACAAAGCAAGATAAACTAATCACAAAAGTGCCTGTTCCAAAGAAAAGTTTTGTGGAATACCAAAGGGATGTAGCTCTATCCCTTCCTCTGGAAAATTCAAAATACCACCTGTGCTGTATGTAGTGATACAGTGAAAAGAATACAGACTCTGGAATTTGAAAGCTCTTGTTCAGATCCCACCTCTGACATTTAAAACCTATGTGACGTAGGTAAGTCACTCTTTCCTCATCTGTGAAATGCAGGTGTTGGACAGGATGACCTCTAAAGTCCCTACAAGCTTTAAATCTATGATCTTGTGACTAGAAGGTGTCTGATGTTCTGATGTTACTTAGAGCTCAAGATGCATTAAATTTGAATGAAAATGATGAATGCTTACTCTGTTTTGTCTTAGCTGGAACTGTATCAGAGAATCCCTGTCGAATGCTTTAAATCAAATGCTCCATTTAATAGTGTGTGTGTGTGTGTGGGGGGGGGTTAATTTCTACTGTCCTAGAAATGAATAGCAGTGTGGCCTACTGGAAACAATGCTTGATGGAAATAACAAGCCACGATTATTATTACCATTAAGTAATTATTTGACCCCAGACAATTTATCTAACCTCTCTGGGATTCAATTTCCTATATGAAATGTATGAAAAGTAAGAGAGCTGTACTAGATTGTTTTTTTTTATTAAAAAAATCTTGTATATGTGTTCATATGTGTGTGTCTAAGTCTTTGTCAACCCATTTGGGATTTTCTTGACAAAGATATTGGAATGGTTTGTCATTTCCTACTCCAGCTCATTTTATAGATGAGAAAATTGATGCTAATGGGGTTAAATGATTTACCCAGGATCACACAGCTAACAAGTGTCTGAGACTGGATTTGAACTTAGGAAGATGAGTCTTCGTGAGGCCTAACACTTTCAGGCCTAACACTCTATCTATTGTGCTATCTAGCTATAAAAAAAAAAAGACACTTGTGTCATGTTTCCAAAGATATTCTCATGCTCTACTGATAACTGAACTTTGTGTACGAAGCAGGATTCTTTTGCTAAAAAGTTCATAATTTTTCAAAAGGACAGATTAGCTAGATATGTTCCCTGAATGTTCTTACTCGGTACTATTAATGATATTTCCCTCTGAATGATCCATTCAGATCATTTCTAAACTTATTTGCATTATTTATACATCAAAATGATAAATATGAGATCATGAGATGGAGCTCCTAATAGCCCCTTGAGATCTGAAATCATAAACCTGGAGATCACCTGATCCAGTGCCTTCATTTTACGGATGAGGAAACTGATTCCCAGACAAGGGTTTGCCCAAGATCACAAAGCAAGATGCAAATGGATGTCCTTTGATGTCAAATCTAACATTGCTTCCATTGTATCACACATTGAGATGATCAGAATAATTTTTGTTTCTTAACTGAAATATTCTTCTGAGGAACAAGGAGCAGAGCTTGTACAACAGAATACATCTTCTTAGGTTGTGCCTATACAAAACTACGTCAACTGGAAGATTAAAACAACCACCACCACAACTGGTAAAAGCAGGTGTCCAAATGGCCACAGAAACTGAGCCTGTATCAAAGTTAGTATCAAAGATACTAACAAGTTCACATAGAATCAAATCAAAGATATTGCCTGTGGTCAAATCGCCCATTTAATTAAAGCATTTATTTATTTTACTAATGTTAATTATTTTAATTGTTTAGTATTATATAGACATAGTCCTTGGAGTACATATTAATCTCTTTGGGATTTATAATGGGCACTAATAGTAATAAAACTAACATCTATATAGTGCTTACTTTGTGCCAAATAATTTATAATTATCATCTCATTTAACCCTCACAACAGCCTTCTGAAATAGCTGGTATTATTATTCCCATTTTACAGATTAAGAAACTGAGGCAAAAAAAGGGTTGTGACTTGCCCAGGGTCACACAGCTAGTAAGTGCCTGAGGCCAGATCTGAACTCAAGTCTTCCTGTGTCCAAGCCTAGTATCCTATCTACTGTACCACCTAGTTGTGTAATATGCATCTAGGTGCTAAGAATACATAACATATCAATAATTTAAAAATCCGTGCTTTCATCACTATATGTTCTCCCTTCCCCAGTGCATATTGCAACTCATTCATACTGATTCTTCTCGTACAATTTCTGTCCACATATTTCCCCAGATTTGGCACACATTATCTAACATTCACTGTGGGTTTTCTTTCATTTTTTATTTTTTTGGGGGGCTAGGCAATGGGTTAAGTGACTTGCCCAGGGTCACACAGCTAGTGAGTGTTATGTGCCTGAGGCCGGATTTGAACTCAGATCCTCCTGACTTCAGGGCCAGTACTCTATCCACTACACCACCTAGCTGCCCTCATTTTTCATTTTTTTACAAACACAAATACTGTGCTAAGGATATCTGCGGTTCTAACTATCTAACCATTTCACATCTTTCCACTTGTATATGTCAGTGATGACACCCTTAATTCCACATCTGGTGCATAATCAGCATCAGTAGAATACTACAATTTATTTAGACTCAACATGCATCTTTCCATTGATCCTGTGGTTGTTTAAAATTGGATTTTCCTGGGATGCCAGTGGTGTCCTATAACTCATAGTTTGGAAATGTATGTATTTATGTGTTTATGTGTATGTGTTTGTGTGTTTTCCTTGTCAAACACCAAGTCTGTGATTTCATTTGAATAGGGTACTCCCTGTGAGGAAAGTTCCTCTAACAATCCAGATTACCAAGTACTCTGCAGTTCACCATGTTAGAGAGCAGCGGTCTGTTGTTAAATAACCTGCCTCAGTGTCACACAACCAGAAATTTAGGGAGAGGATTTGAACCCAAATCTTTTTGACTCACAAGTCCTTGGAGACTTACTAGCATCAAAAAAGAAAAAAAAACAACAGAGACAGACTTTTGTACCTCACATGGGAGAACAGGAAATGCTATGTAGTTCCCAAATGTGATCCTTCATGATCACTTATTCAATAATGCATTTGGCTCATTGTCAAACACTAGCATTTATACAAAATAAATACACTTAATTTAGTGTCCCACCTATCCAATTGCAGGATACACTTTGTATGGAAATCTGTTTAATATGTTATTTAATGTATCTGAATGTGTGGGCCAATCTTTTTTGATTGGCAGAGGATCTCATTAAAGAGGCTTTGTACTGGAAAGTGGAGCATCTGAAGAACTTCACCATTGTAGGGTGAATGTGTTTTTAAAATTTGAACTTGAACAGTCCCTAGCCTCAGTAAACTTACATTCTTGAGGGGAAACAACATGTGCCTATGTAAGTATATGCAAAATATATCCATGCAAAATAAATGCAGGATAATCCAGGAGAGGACTGATTTTTACAATTGGGGTAGGGGAAGGAGAGATATTGGGAAGGCTGAGGTTGAACTCAAGCTGAGCTTGGCTGAACTTTCAAGGAAGTTAAGGATTCTAACAGAGAGGCAGAGGAGAGAATCAAGTATGTTTCAAGCATAGGAGTGGAAGATGGATCATCATCTATGAAAAACTGCCAAAAAAAATCTATTTACCTGAAACTTAGAGTGTATAAAGGTAATGAAATGTAATAAGCCTGCAAAATTGTAGTCAGATGACAAACAGCTTTAAATACCAAACAGAAAAGTTTGAATTTAATTTTAGGGGTAATAGGGAATCACTGGCATTTCTTGAGCAACGGATTTACCTGATAAGATGTATGCCTTAGGAATGTCACTTTCCCAATTTTGTGAAGTCTAGAGTGGAGAGGTGAGTGATTTCAAACAAGGAGACTAGTTACCAGACTATTGAAATAGTCCAGTTGAGAAATGAGGACCTAAACTAGGGTGGTGGGTATTTGAATTGAGAGGGAAAGAATGCAAGAGATTTTGCAAAACTGACAAGGCTTGGCATTAGACAGACTTCTCTAATAAATCATGATCAAGTCAATTGCTTTTTTTTAATCCATTTCCCATTTTTGAAGTATATGGCTTAATTTTAAAATGTTAGGTGAGAGTTAATTTCATTATACACACTGACTCATTTTCTTCTTTTGATTTGATATTGATTTTAACCTTTATGCTAGCAATTGATGATCTGTCCACACAAACAATTGACTTTGAAATGATTTCTGTATTGAAAACTAGTCATTTTCCATCCATTACCTATTAATTGTATACAGTTTGTCATACTATGCAATGTCTTCCAACTATGTAGAGGAAATTATTCATGGTATAGGGGCATGAAGTTTTAGAACAAATAGATAAGTTATTCAGTTCTGTGTACTGGACTTTCTGCTATAACAGAATTGAAATAAAAGCAAAAGTGAGAAGGAAAGAGGGGAGGAGAGAGAGAGACAGAGAGAGACACAGAGAGAGGCAGTTCCAGCCTTCAAGGAGCTCACATTTTAATTGGGAAAGACAAGGCATGAAAGGAAGCTGAAATGCAAAGGTAAAGGGATACTGAAGGAGAAAGGTATCCACACAGGGGCCAGGCTGTCGGCAAGAAGGTAGAACATTCTACAGGGTCACAGGTGTAGTTAGAAGAGGAGTAAGGCTAGATGCCCTGAAGACTTCAGGAAATGGTGGTTCTGATCAGGGATGCATCAAAGAAGTAGTCTTCAATCCAGTCATCTCTCCCTCCCATACTTTTTCCTTCCTTCCTTCCTTCCTTCCTTCCTTCCTTCCTTCCTTCCTTCTTCCTTCCTTCCTTCCTTCCTTCCTTCCTTCCTTCCTTCCTTCCTTCCTTCTTCCTTCTTTCCTTCCTTCTTTCCTTCCTTCCTTCCTTCCTTCCTTCCTTCCTTCCTTCCTTCCTTCCTTCCTTCCTTCCTTCCTTCCTTCCTTCCTTCCCTACCTTTTTTGTAGGGGGAAAGAAGTGGGCAGATCTATTGGAGTTTAAAAAAATGGGATATCCTGTATAATAAAGCAACACTATTTCAAATTTTGGTATAACCATTCTTATTCTCAGCAAATTGATGGAGGTATTGTAGTGAATTCATCTCTGCCTTTATCATACAGAGAATTGCAGAAAAGGCAGGTGTGTTAGGTTTTATGGATTTGATGGGGCAAGTTCAGTTATGCCATGGGACAGTAAATTACCTCATGAGGGTCACAGAAATCTAATATAATCCAAGAAGACTTGTAAATATTAACTAAGAGCCCCCAATTGTATAACATTTTTATGTCTCACCAAATACTTTTTTCACAACAACCTTGTGACATAAGTATTGCAAGTATTATCTCCATTTTACGGGAGACAAAAAAAAATTCCTCAGAGAGGAAATTGAGTCTGAGTGCCTTTCCAGTGATGACATAGATAATAAGTATCAGATCAGGACTCAGACTCATCTTCTGACTCTAGAACTAGTATGCTTTTCACTGTATATCACCCTGCCTAACAATTACTTAAATGAGGCAGCAACTGTTCACAGGACCCTAAATGTGTATCTTGGTCTTTGTGAGTACTCAAGACAAATTATGGAAATTCATCAGTCAATCAATATTTTTTGAATGCCTGCCTATTCTGGGCAAGGCAATGGAATAACTGCCAAGTTGAAAAAATTAAAAGGTAAGATATGTTTCCTATCATAAAGGAGTTTGCAATTTAGATGGAAAGATAAGATTAGACTCATGACTGACAAAGCAAGAGAGTTACTGAACCTTTGGATTATTAGTGATGGAGCCAATGCATATCATAGGACTTGAAGAAAGAAAGAGGGTTGAGATAATCCTTGAGGGACTCATGGTAAAGCCAGCATTTCAACTGGCCTCTGAACCCTATTGGGCTACCTCCCCCATACCCCCCAACTTGCAGTCACAGGCTAATTCTGCCGAAAGAGGACAACTATCCTAGCTTCAAGGTTTTGTAATCCTAAAACTAGAGTTCACAATGTGAACTAATGTGTTTTATTCATAATAGATAGCCAGAAGATATAATTAGCTTCTTGACCTGGAATCTGAACATTTTGAGAAAAAATATTTTGATAACTGCAGAAGCAGCTGGTTGGTATAGCAGATAGAGTGCTGGGCTGGGAGTCAGGAAGAAAGAAGTTCAGCTCAGACACCTATTAAATGTGTGACTTGGGAAAGCCACTTAACCTCTTCTTTTTTGGCTTCCTCATCTGTAAAGTGGGAATAATAATGGTACCAATCTCTCAGGGTTGTTGTAAAGCTACAATGAAATACTATTTGTAAAGTGCTATATAAATTTGAGCTAGCTATTGATATGACTTTCAATATAAGTATTTTTCTTTGTAATTCTATGCATTTTATTTTGTGCATTTAAAACATCATTTTGAGAAGGCATCTATGGGTTTCTGAGACTTTCAAAACAGTCTGTGAAATAGAAAAGGATACGAACCTTTGCTTAGAGCAAAGGCCTTTACTAGAATAGCATAATTGGAAGACTTCTCCCATAAACCAAGGGGCCCACTTTCAGCAAATGTGCAAAACATCAGTGAAGCACTGAAGTCAGGTTGAAGGTCTACCTTGGACAATATGTGAATGGGCAATTTACTTTTCTGGGACAGCCACTTCTTATTGGATTAGGCATCTCTGGGGGTGTGAAGCTCTTTTAAGCTCCCTTAACTTGTTCTATCCTGGACCTAGACTCTCTGCTCAACTGGGCTCAGATTCTGGTCCAGCCAAAATCCTTGTGTAAGGCCTTTCTACACTCTTTCAGAGAGAACCACAATCCTTTCCTAGGACCGGCAGGAAGTCACCTCGTTCCACTAGCGCAGAGTCCGACTAGCATCCATATCCTAGGTGCAAAGTTGTCTCTCTTCAGCTGGGCTCTGAAATACTGTGTCGTGTCCCACGTGGTTACCTCCCTGATACCCCACCCACAACTCATAGTCACAGTGTAGTTCCGCCAGAGGAAAACAACTGCTCTAAGTTCAGGGTTCTCTATGGACTCTAATCCTAAAACTAAAGTTCATAAGCCCCCACTAATGTGTTTGCTTTATAGTAGTTAGCCAGAGCATATAATTATTTTTTTAGCTTGGGATCTGTGAGCATTTTGAAAAATAGTCAAAAGTTATCAAAATAATAACTGCAGAAACAGCCAGGTGATGCATCCTCAGAAAAAGACTGGGTTTCAGGGAACCATGTTCTTGTATTCCCCTCTCATACTACATGCAAAGGCATATCTTCTATAGTCATGTACTTCTAACATAAGACAATAATGCTCATGCAGGAGGATAGTTAGAGAAATCCTCTACTCCCAACTCCCTCCTCACATCTTGATGCCTATGTAAGTAGTGCAGTTGGGAACTGTGAGCATACTCAAGAAAAAAGTTCTTCCTTCATAGCTGTCTGTTTTTGTTTTTTTGATGGACTCACTAAGGTAGGCCCTCATGTTCTTAAATTTTCAGACTCTTCCATGTTCCCACATTTTTTTTTTATTGTTAGGCAATTGGGGTTAAGTGACTTTCCCAGGGTCATACAGCTAGTAAGTGTCAAGTGTTTTGTCTGGGCTCAGATTTGAACTCAGGTCCTCCTGACTCCAGGTCTGGTGCTCTATACACTGCACCACCTTGCTGCCCCTCCATCTGCCCACATTAAGGGGCAGTGAGAGAAAAGATACATAGGCGATCTATGTCAGGGACAAGTACATTCTCTCTGCTAATCTTCAACCATTTTTCTGACTCTTTAATATACAAATGGTCCACTCAACATTCAAAGATATTTTGTTTTTATTTGTTTATTTTGCCTCTTTTTAAAATTATAAATGTGGCTGCTTAAACTCTAAATTATAATGTCATCAAATAGGTTGGAGGACCTACCTGTTTAGGGACCCTTTAATCAATTCTACAAACACACACACACACACACACACACACATGCACACATAACTAATATTTGTAGGATTTTACGTATTTTCCACAGTATAAAATTTTGGCTAGAATAGAGGACTATTCAGAGCATAAGGGGAGAAGGATGAGGAAGAGGAGGAAGAAGAAGATGAAGAAGAATGGATGTGTCAGGGAAATACCACTATCAAATTACATCTATATATCCTATCTTCACATTCAATATCTAACAAGTGGTTTTATACAATCGTTACCTATGAGTCTCTTAGTTAGCCTTACATGGAGCAGGCTTTCACCCAAGACATAAAGGAAATAAATAACTGAAGCAGTCCAAACCTGACTGAGTTCAAATAAAGGTAACTTTAAAGATGGTTGTGCCAATAACAAAGAGAACAGTCAGGATAAAGATCAAGTTTTAGAAAGAAAATGGGGAATTAATTTTTAGGTAAATGGAGGAAGATGTAATGAATGCCCAGGTGAAAATAATAGTTGGAGATATGGAGCTAAGAGAAGAGGTAAATGAAGTTATTTCAAATTGTCCCTAGCATTCTGCCTATTAAAATTAGTAAAATCTAACTCTTCATTTATTCTCCCCCTAAATAAGTTCAGAGTTATGCTCCTTAGAAAGTCTAGCTTAGCTTATTTGGCTCACCAGGCAATGTGAAAATTATCTGTTCTTTGAGGCTTGATGAAACTGTAGTGTGGAATTTTGAAAGTTCACAAATCTCATCATCTGTGGATAGCTACAGACTTACTCCAATTATTTCTGTTAAGAGATGAAGTATGGACTACATTAAAAAAAAAACAAAATCAGAAAAAGATTCTGATTAAGACGAAAGATTCCTCAGAAATTAAGGAATAAAAGTATAATACTGGTACTTCAACTTAGAGCTGACAATTTTAAAAAATCATGAAGTGAAACATAACAAGCTTAGAAAAAGTTTGGAGTAGGGAAGATAAATTATTAGGAAGGCTCTGTACTAATCTACAGTAAGTGTATGAATCAATTTAGCTGATAGGGCCATGAGTGACTTGTGTTTGATATCTGGGTTTTTCAATCAGCATTTTCTGAACATGGTTTCTCATTAGGATAATGATGAAGGGATTAATTATCACCATGAGAACAGTGATAATGGCACTTTGAACTATACTTGTCACCATATGACACAGACCATTACTTGTTTCTTAAAATTTAGGGGAGATATGTGCATTTGGAAGGATTTGATTTGCTCAATGAAAGAGATACTTTCTGGATAAGTTCTGTTGGAATTAAGTGGTGGGCAGGCAACAATTAAAAACATTAGACTTTTGTGCTGGTCATACTTACTACAGTTTTAATTGACCAGTTAAAGCAGGGGATAATTAATAGTATCATTTGTATTGTGGATGTCAAATGGATAGTCCAATTAGAATACTTACTGGTTTCTTTTAAAACCTCTCCTATAGCAGATAATATATGTAAGGAACAAAATCACTAATTACCCTTCCAAAACAATATCCTTCACTAACTCAAGTGCAACAGATTAGATGTAAACCATTTAATGAGAGCAATACAACAGAGTAGATTTTAATTTTAGGCTACTAGGTACATGCATACTGGTCACTGGTACGATTTAGAAATAACTCTATGACTAATTAATGCTAATTGAGGCAAAGTATAGATTTTTTTCATTGGTTCCCTTTCTATCAAGACTAGAAATAATGCTGACTGAATCCCATCAGTGGTCAGTCATAATTTTCTCTCCAGGATGATCACATAATTATAGTACAGCAAGCTATTGAATGAAAATGATATGATTTTATAAGGTGCTAGATATACTGATTGCTGGTAATTGTCTCTTCTTGATACAATGCATCCCCTGAGACAAAGTGAATTAATAATAATTTAATAACTTTCCAAAGGAAGCAAAAGGCTGCATTAGGAATTGGGTGGCATGGGTACCCTCCTTAAGTGTTGGTCTGCCTTTGGTCACTACACTTAATTGCCCCGGGCCTTAGTTTCCACATTTGCTTTAAATCAAATCAGAAGTAAGACCAATCCTTTTCATGCTTAAAGACAACGTGATTACTTTGTAGAGTTCAAAACTCATCCTTTATGCTATCTCATACAATCTGTGTTTTCTACCTTCATATATTTGCCCATAAGATTACCTCTCTCCTCTCTGAGGCTTCGCCTGCTAATACCTATCTAGTCTTTAAAAGCCTACCTAAATATGACCTCCTCCAGGAAAAATTCTTTAATTCCCCTCTGAGTATAGCATTCCCTCTCAGAACTCACAAAACATTTTGCAGTATGAAGTTATTTAAGGAACTTATTTTAAATGCTTCATTGATTCTTAAATAAAAACAGACAAAACAGTTAGTTCCCAATTCTGAAGCCACCCAAGGTATCCTCTCATAAGCAAGAAGTATAATTAAATAAAACAAACCAACATATGACTATATGAACCAGGATAGAACTCATTCTGTATCTGTAACATAACATCTTTACACAGAGAGGAGAGAGGTTTATTTTATCTGTCCTCTGGAGTCAAGATTATTTACTACATTGAATTTAGTTCTGATATTTTGGGGGTTTTTCCCCATTGCTCTTGTTTATGTTGTTCCCTTGTTTCTACTTTCTCCAGTATATGTCATTTGATACAAATCTTTCCAAATTTCTTCAAATTCTTCATATTTGTATTTTCTCATGCAAATATAAATTCTCTAATTGATGGTCACTCATTTAATTTCCATTTTTGTTATTTTAAATAATGTAATTGCTAGTATTTGGACATCTATAGGAACTTTCTTAGTAGCATTTACATCTTTGTGGTAATTGTAAATATTCTACTGAGTTACAAGTAACAGTGGGTTAGGGAGAGGATTAGTCAGGCAGTCAATAACATTTAGCAAGCACCTATTACATGCTAAGCACTGGGGATACAAAGAAAACTTAAGACAACCTCTGTTCTCAAGGTGCTCATAGTCCAATGGGGAAGAAGAGGTGGGAATGACAAAGATATCCCACAAACACCTATGTATCAACAAGGTAGATTTGAAATAGTCAACAAAGGAAAAATACTAAAACTAAGAGGGACCTGAAAAGGCAGTAAAATTTTTGCTGTGACTAAAGTTACACTAAAATGAGAAATTAGGGAATAAAGAGGAAGAGGAGGGAGAGCATTACATGTATGGAGGACAGGCAGTGTCAATATCCAGAATTCAGGAGATGGAGTGTCTTGTTTCAAGGAATAGAAAAGCCTATATGATTTGTCCTTTCCCTCAGTAAATGACTTTGTGCTTTTATTGTGCATGAACTTGTGTATGCACATATGTCTTCCCCCAAGGCAATTAAGTTAACTACTTAAGAGCAGGTATTTTTATTTTTGTCTTTTATTCCCCATGCTTAGCACAGTCCATGGCTTATAGAGGTATATATAGGTAGGCAATTAATAAATATATATTGATTGACTGGTTTACTTCTCAGGTTCTTTCCAATGTTAAGATTTTACCTTGTGAGATAGCATGCCTACACCATTCTTTGCATATAGCCTAGTACAAGAACAGTGTAATATTAGATTGGATTATAATAACAATGTCAAAGTAAAATATATATTGGTGGTATAAGTGACTTAATGGACAAATAATATGTAGTTACAGGGAATAACATATTGTTAAAAGCCAGAAAGGACCTTAGCAAAGACAAGCTTGGGTGCTTTATGAACCACTAGTGTACCTAACTTTGAGCTTCTTTTCATGACCTCTAACCAAAGATCTTAGAACCCTAAGAATTAATCCAATAAAACCATTGAGCAGTTATGTAGTTAAGGAACCATTGTTACCACTATTTTTCTCAAAAAGCAACCAAGACCCAGAGAGTTTAAGTGCCTTGCTCAACTAATCAATCAATAAGCATTTCTTACGCATCTAATCCACTATATACACTTGGCGTGTTGATTATAAATAAAAAAGTGAGGCAATCTCTCCTTTCAAGGAGCTTTAATGCTCAAAATTACACAGGGCTTAAGGAAAGACTGGAACCTGCATCTCCTGACACTTCTCACCAAACTACATGCTTTTTGACCATGGATATCTCACACTTGTATTTAAATAAAGGTAACAGATGACATGATTTTTGCATTCTTTAAGAAATAAGTTAAAATGAACATTTTAAAGTGGTAAAAAAAAAAGATAAAGTATTTGTGAGGAAAGAAATAAAGCCAAAAAAAAAGATACTCAGAATATTTTACTTTGTTTGGGAAATACATAGAATGAAATAAATTTTATGAACCTTATATTTTTCTTTTTTACTTGTAAAGCAAAACTCCAGTTATTGTAAAAGAAAAAAAAATAGAATTAAATGCATTTGCAACTGACTTTTAAGATTTTGCAATTGTATCCATGCATTACCACTCATTTTCTCCAATGGAATCTTTCACAAATAGTTGTCGCTGCAAACAGTCTTGGCCTCAAAATGCATTAATGATGCCCTGATATCAGCCAATAGTGGAACTATTAATGTGTGTTCTCACTATAATCATTTTAAGTGACATATAATTAACTTATATCTTGCATATACCTAATAACGCTATTCAATTAACATGCAGTAGCTACCTTAGTAAATCAAAATTAAATGCTTACTTAAGACACTAAGTTGAGAGTGCTACTGTCGGGAGCTTTTCGTGATTTATTCATTTATATGGCAGTCTCACGTTGATGATTAGTGTGCCAGTCCTTGACCTCTGACCAACTTTGCCATTTTTTTAAACAGAAGGCCAAATAAGGTAAAGAAGAAGAGCTTCAGTTAATCAGCTAGGGATGGACAAAGAGTTTGCCTTATTAATGTATTCATTTCAAGCTCTGGAAACTTACCCCATGAGGAAAGTATCAACTTTTGTAGTTAGTTATTGGGGGTTTTCTCCCAGAATAATTTTTTAAAGCATTCCTCTCCTCCTCTGAGATGGATTTTCAGGGAGAATTTACTGGTCTTCTTATTACTTCAAGGTAAAGGGAGCACTCTTTTGTGTTGAATTAGTCTTTCTTCTTTGCTTCTCCTAAATTTTAGAGGAAAAATACATATATCTTTCCTTACCACTTATGCATATTATCTCTATCACCGTATCACCATGTACTTGCTTTTGTATTATTACTCTCAACTTCTCCTGATTTTTCACATATGATTGTTTTGTTACTCCAGCTTCTTGAAGGCAAGGATCATCTTCACTCATTTTCTTCCTTCCTTCCTTCCTTCCTTCCTTCCTTCCTTCCTTCCTTCCTTCCTTCCTTCCTTCCTTCCTTCCTTCCTTCCTTCCTTCCTTCCTTTCTCTCTCTCTTTCTTTTTAATTTTCCACAGCCCTGAGTAGTACTTCTTGCTATTCCATTTCCATGAACTCCAGTCTCAGTTCTGTGCATTTATCTTGGCTGTCCCACCTGTCTCGAATATACTCCCTCCTCACCTCTGCTTATCAGGTTTCCTAACTTCCTTCAATAATTAGTCTGAGCATCACTTTCTACAGGACATTTTCCTGATCTCTCAGCTGCTATTGCCTTCCCTCTCAAACAACCCTATATTCAATTTTTATCTAGTATATGTGTCTGTCTGTCTGGTGTAATAAATACATAATAAATGCTTGTCACTTGCTGGCTTGATACCTAGTAGAATAGAACTATTAAACTGGTAGAAAAGGAAAATATAGGCTACCTCCACATATTTCACAATCCAGTAACAAGGGCCATGACACCCCTATCTCCAGACACCGAATTTTTGCTGGATATTTACCATGCCTGGCATTTTCTCCCTTCACCTCTCTAAGTTCCTAATTTCATTCAAGTTGTGCATTAAATCCCACCATCTACTAGACATCCTCTTGGATTCCATTCCCCCACACCTCCTTATTGATAGTGATTTCCCTCTGAGATAATGTGTGTATATGTATACACACACATTGTATATAGACACATACACACACACACACATATATAGTATATATGTGTGTATATATTGTTGTTGTTGTTGTCGAGTTGTTTTAGTCATGTCCAACTCTTTGCGACACTGTTTTGGATTTTCTTTGCAAAGATACTGGAGTGTTTTTCCTAAATTTCCTTCTCCAGCTGATTTTACAGATGAGGTAGACACGGTTAAGTGACTTGCTCAAGGTCACATAGCTAGTAATTGCCTGAAGCTGCATTTGAAGTTGTGTGTGTGTGTGTGTGTGTGTGTGTGTGTGTGTATGTAAGTATGTATGTATGCGTATATGTATATGTGTGTGTAGGTATATATGTATGTGTGTATATATCTTTATATGTATATATACACAATTATGTTATATGTGTGTACATGTTAGGTGTATATATGTGTGTTTGTGTGTATGTATATGTATGTGTGCATACATGTATGTATATATTTGTATGTATATGTATTATATGTGTGTGTCTTGCTTGTACATAGTTGTTTCCATATTGTCCAACCCCCTTTGTGTATTGTGAGCTTCTTGAGAGTAGGGACTGCTGTTTTGTTTTTGACTTTTTTCAAGGGGGCAAGGGCTCTTTTTTAACATTCCCAATGCTTAGCATTGTACCTGACACATAATAGGCATATAATAAGTGAGTGCTTGTTGTTTTTATTATTGACTTTCCATAGATTTTAGTAAAGTGTTTTAGTCAGAGACAGCTTGGAAGGAAGTTGCTAGTGCCACAAATATTTGTGTTTAACACCCCATTATTGGTCATTTGTATCAATGACTTGGATAGATGCAGAGATGATACACTTAGTAAACTTACAAATAACATAGACAAAATGATATTTGTAAACAGGGCTTAGAACATAGTAGGTATTATACAAATGCTTATCCTATTCACTTCCCTTTCTCTTCTCCACCCTGCTCCCACACAGGGATGGCTCAAATACTAGACCATAGCATTAAGATCCAAAAAAGATAAGAATACTTAAGAATACTAGGTAGAATCTAAGAAGATGAAATTTTAAAAGGATAAATGTAATGCCTTCCACTTGGATTAAAAAATGAATTTACAATTTCAAAATAGGGGAAGGCAAGATCAGATGCCAGAAAGAGCTGTCCTCAGAGATAGCATGTGCTGATCAATGAAGATCTTCTAGACCAAAGCTGGATGACTGATCACTCAGGCATGGTAGAAAGGGAATTTTTTTTAACAGGTGTTTAGATTTTTTTTTGTTTTTGTTTTTGTTTTTGCTAGGCAATGGGGTTAAGTGACTTGCCCAGGGTCACACAGCTAGTAAGTGTACAGGTGTTTAGATTTGATGGTCATTGAAGTTCCTTCTAATTCTAAATGGTGTTATACAATTGATTCCTGGCTGAAGAGAAAGGCATGCATGTATATATTAATGAATGGATGTTACTGCTAAAATGGCATATTTGCCTTGTTTTACCAACTTGACTGTAAAGTCCTTGAAGATGAAAACTATGTCTACAACTTCTTTTATGTCATTCATAATGCCTAATATGCTGATGAACAGAGCAGGTGCTTAATAATTGACTCTTGAAGCAAAAATGAATGAATAAATATTGCAACCCCAGAATAGAAAACACTACCTTACATATACAATTAATGGAAGAATGTATCCATCATGAATGCCTAAGTTTTTTTACCTTATATGATAATATTGATACTAATGACAATAGCTAGCATTTAAATAGAGCTTCAATGCTTGTAAAGCATTTTATAACTATTATCTCATTCATTCCTTAATCAATAGCCCTGGAAGGAAGGAGCTATTACTATCCCCATTTTGCAGATGAGGAAACTGAGTCAGAAAGCAGTGACTTGCCCAGGGTCCTACAGCTAGAATATATGTGGGGCTGGATTTGAACTCTTGACTCAAATTGAAACACTATATCCATTGTGCCACCTAGTAACAAAAGTGATGGTGACATTCTGTAGTTAATTAGAAACAATTTCAGAAAGGAAAATTATACTGTCTTTTCAAAACACAGATTGGAGGTTTTTTTATACATAGACATAAAGACTTAAGCTGTGATTTCAGAGATGCAAGGATCTTCTGGATGAAGAGACTCTTTCCACCAGTTCCAGTTGGCTTCTTCTCTGCAAATTCTAGTCTTAGAGAATTGCTTTGAAGACAAGCAGTAAAGGGGTAGAGTGATGCTTCAAATCACACAGCCATTATCTCCAAGGTAGAATTTGAACATAACTCCTCTTGGCTGTAAGGCTCTATTACTTTCTACTACATCAAAAACATACTTACGAACCACTATGCCTCTGTATCATTTATGCAGAAGATAAATTCCAATATAGTCTTTCTGAAGCTTTACCCCCAAACACATATATTCTTACCATGGATTAGAATCCAGAATTAAGAACTTTATATTTAAAGTACTTAATAGTACTGAGTAGTCCTAGCTGCCTGACACTAAAAGTGTAGGATCATCCATGAACTATGAATAAATGCTTGTGTCAAATACTGTCTAACTTGTGTACAATAGATAGCTAATTATAGGGAACATATAATAGAGGCCCTGGAACAGCTTTGGCAGAAGAATGTGCATCTGGAAATTGATTAGGATTGATGGAAGCTTGTGGGATGCTTGAGATGAATAACATTTATAAAATATGGCTACTTTCACCCCATTTCAGGTTTTAATAAAAATATCTTAAAGCAACAATTCATGAACGCTTTTTAATTCTTCATATTTCTAAGGTGAGCCTGGGCTAACTTTGTGGAAACTGTGTTAGATTGAGTGAAACTGTTTTAATCTGAGGGGTTTTTTTTGTTTGCTGGTTTGTTTTACTTTGAAGTATATGCAAGGTTATATAAACTTAAATGAAGGGAAAACATTTCTATGAGAAAAAAAAATCTGTACCTTTAAAAGCATCTTCCACCATTTGCTGGTTATAGATATCAGCCATTATTTAAATCTGGAGGTTATAAAAATGAATAGCTTCATTAGATGATGATAACTCTAGAAGGTAAGCTAGAATAATTTGAGGTCTATAACATGGAATTTGGGGGCACACACTCATTGGTGATCTGAGTATAATAGCTTTGAGAGATAAGATAATGTGATCTTAAAAAAATGTTCCTTAAGTCCTGGAGTGGTTCCTATTGGTAGGTTGCCATAGAGTAATTACGAATTGGCAAAATCTATTGTTCTATTCCAGAGATTAGCTATACTTTTAATAGCACAAAACAATATAAGGGAATTGGATGCAAAATATTGATTTTAGGAAAACAATATATTTCAAATTTAAAATGGTAAATTTCTATTTTGACTAGTTGACAGAAATCTGTACTTAATACCCTAATTTGGTGATGAAAATGGAATAGATACTTTTAAAAGTAGACAACCACAGGAAATATAACACTAGTGCCATTTTCCTTTCTGATAGAAGTCCCATTCATATTAGTGGCACAGTGAATAGACCACTGGGCTTGGAACCAAAGAGACTCGACTTCATGAGCTCAAAACCAAGCTCAGACACTTATTAGCTGTATGACCTTGGGCAAGTCACTTAGCCCTGTTTGCCTCAGTTCCTCATTTGTAAAAATGAGCTAAAGAAGTAATGGCAAAGAACTCTAGCATCTTTTCCAAGAAAACCCCAAAATGGGGTCACAAAGAGTCACACATGACTGAAATGACTGAACAACAACACTACATTGGATAGTTCCCTCTTTCCTGGGTTCATCCTACATGGTGGAAGTGGGGAGAGAAGACATGATAGCTGTCTTTAAGTCTTTAAAGTATCATGTGGAAGAGAAATTAGATTTGTTCTTCTTGACCCCGAGGGCAAAACTAGGAACAGCAGACAGAAACTGAAGAGAGCAAAAATTAGGCTTGATATAAGGAAAACTTCCCAGCAGGTATCTAAAAGTGGGATGTGAAGTCTTGGAAGTGCCTTTCACTGAAGGTCTTCAAGGCTCGAATACCATATTGACAAGTACACTGTAGATGGCATTCTTGTTCTAGTATGAGTTGGTCCCTTCCAAATATGAAATTCTAGCCTTTTCCCTGCCTACTTTTGTTTTGTCACTCTATCCCCCAGGTCTGTAGCTTTCTAAAAATTTATTTATTTTATTTTTGTGTGTGTGTGGCAAAGGACTGCTCAGCATCACATGCCTGCATCAAAGAAGATTCTGTCTATGAGCAAAGCACAATTACAGTAGCTCAAAAGAAGAGTGAGATGCACACATTTAGAGACATATCCCTTCCAAATATTTATATGGATTATTTGTGCCCCCCCGTGTGGTAGAGCCTTCTGAGCTCATATTGGTCTGACTAGCCAGTCAGACACATTGTATCTTGACCCCAACATAGTGATATAATTTTGGCCCTCTTTGAGAACAAAAGAAAACAACCAACCAGCTTTTTTGTAACGCCATAAGACAGGGCCTGATAAATACTGAAGTTAGTGCTTAACACATTTTTTTTTTCATTTATTTCATCCACGTTCATGTGTTGAAATCCTATCTACCTTTCAACACCCTGCTCTAATATCACCTCTTCCAGGAAGGCTCCCCTGGTCTGAACATAATTTTACAGCTCAGGCCTGTCATAGACTTTATTTTCTCCCCCCTCCGTTAATTTATTAATTTTAAATATATATATTTTAATTTGTGGAATAAAACAAGCATTTCCATAACATAGTAGATACTAAAAAAAAGGTGATTGCTCGTGAAACTGCAAATCTACTAGGTACAAGTTGCTATTCCTTTTAAATATATAACAAAGTTGTCATGTACATTTCTTTTTTTCTTCCCTTCCCTTCACACTGGAGATGATACCCATTAGACACAAATAGGTGTGTTGTATGTGTATATGTGTTCATATATGTATAGATACACACATGTATGCACATAAAATTATTTCATATGTATGTCCATTTATCAGTTCTAGAACTTTCTACCTTCATGTAACACTTTATAGCTTCACCTACAGTGTCAGTACATGTTTTATCATCTGTTAGATTATAAGTTCCTTGAGGAAAAGGATGATGTCTTATTCCTTATTGGTCCATCTGACACTTAACATGATAACTGCATAAGCACTTATTTTATATTTGTTTAAATAAATTGAAAGACTCAGGTAAACACTTAAATATCCCCTACCTTGCACGTGGCACACATCTGTGCTTAGAAAGTCTACTATAGAGTACACTGAAAAGCTTGCTCTCAGGCAGTCAGTTAATTAACCACCAAGGAATCTTACATGAAATGACTTTGTCTCTGTATATCGTATATTGATGTCTACCAGATAGCACTTCTCTTATGCACGGGATGGTCTGTGAGTGCCGAATGTATTCTACAGTGAGAGTCTTCATGACCTTTGTTTCAACTGAGACACAATTAATGACCCGGAATTTATCTAATCATAATCATGGAGTTGATATAATTATCAAATGCCTGGGGAGGAACTTTAGCATCATTTAGTCCAATGTCTTTATTTTTCAGATAAAGAAACTGAGACCCAGAGACAGGAAGTGAATTGCTCAAGTTTCCAAATCTCATTGGTGGCAGCCCTGGGGTAAGAGCTCAGTGATCCTACTTCCTCGCCTCTGCTCTTAAAAACACAGTTGTCAGAGGATACACAAGTTCAAAACACAAAACATTTAACAATGTAGCAAGATAAATTAGAGGGAAATTTGACTCATCAACAGATTCCTGCACAACTGGTGGAAGATAGAATCCATGTGAGAGACAGCATATGCCTAGAAAACTCATATTGCGAGGACTGTGAGGCACCTTTAACTCCCCTCCACCTTCGTTATTTTTTTTTCCTACACAGAACTTCTAATGCCATCCACCAATGAAGTGACATCATCAACATGCAAACTGGTGGGCTTCTGTGCTACATGGTTCTTTGCTTCATCGCCATCTCCTATGCTGCTCTGTTCTGTTCAACTTCTGTGCCCATCTTCTGACCCCTCATAGCTAAGGTGCTCTCTGAAAGATCCAACATTATTCTCAGTTACCATCTGCTGGGCCACATTGTATACATCCTGTGTGGCCCTCTGTCACTACTTGCTGCTAAGAGGCCTTTTCCACATCCATTGGAAGAAGAGTTTATCAGCTCTTTTAGGATATATCCTAAAGAGTGACCATGTCACTCTTCTGTGATTTAAACTCAGAAGTCATCTCTAACTAGTAAACTTCTGGCTTGAAGTACACCTGATTTTTTATAACCTTTGATTTTAGAGCTATGATTCCCTAAGCTTAGCCCAATATTTACAGTGTTAAAATGCCTTTTAACTCTTTTGAATTCCCATAATACCAACCATGGCTCATGTGAATCAGTCCTTGGGAGCATGACTGAAAGAGGATTAGGTGCAGCTGACAACCTTTGTCCTATTTCCCTTCTTAGAACTAAATCTTCATCTGCCTAGTAAACTAGGATGCAAGAGATGTTGTGAGTATAGGAAAAATAAAACTCAGAAATTGATTCAAGATTTTAAGTGTTTATAAAAGGAAACATGACATTATGCCTTTAAAGGAACAGATATCTGGAATTATTTGGTTTCATATTTTCATTCTCTTTTTAAGGACTAGATTTAAATTTTTCATGTCCTATATAAAGAGCGAAACAAAACAAACCCTCAAAAATTGGTCCTTCGAATATGTTGACCTAAACACAGTATGGCAAAATGCAGTGCTGCAACATTTTTGTTTTTAGTCTTAACATCTAAACCAATAAGTTAAAAATGTTAATCATGCTACAATTCAAGGAAAATCAACCATATCTTTCAAAATTCTTTCTGTCTACCATATAAACAGATAGTCTTTGAAAATTTTTCATGTGACTCACATTAGTGTACCATTCAGTAACACAAAGTCCTTTGATGATTTGTATGTCTGCAACATATTTTTAAAGGATTTTCTCTCATCTGATTTTGTAGTCGCTCATTGCAATGCCTTAAAATGCTTGTACAGTTTTAAAAAATCACTAAAACCTCATTACATTATAATACTGAAGGGGAGGGGGAGACATTACCAAAGGGATAAAGGGATCATTGTTTTCTACATTCTAGTTGCCCTGAAATGTAATTTTATTCTTAGGACATGTCTTTCTAAAAATAATTTGGTTTAATTCTCATACTACGTATTTAAAAATCATTTACTAGCTGGGTCTGCACCATAGATGATATAATGGATGGAGAAAGCAACAAAGATATCACAAACTCATGCTGTGCAGTTAGCTACATCAGATAATTTAGTCCTGTGCTTTTTCCTCAAGTACTGGGAAATTCAGGGAAAATGACATTACACAGATAATTATATCCATGGAACTACATTTGAAAGTAGCCAAAGGTCCTACATCCCTGTCCTTCAGATAGACTTGGTTTTTGTGTTCCAAGGAGCCTGTATTTTAACACAGTCCCATAAAAGGACATATGTTTATATAGGAAAAGGTCTATATGTTTAAGAAATGCTCATGATTTAAAATAAGTATTTCTGATATTTACCATAAATGAAAAACGGGATTGGCGTCCAAGTAATTACAGTGATATTTGCCTTGGGTAAAAGTACATAGAGGGAGCATTTTCCAACAGTTTCTCTTCTGGGCCAACTCTGACTCACAGAAGTGTGTTTGTGAAAAATTGGGAGAGGAGGAATCATCTGACCTCACTGTTGGGTAGTGCGATAATAGGGATTACCTGGGAATTCCCTATTGAAGTATCTTTCCAAAGGACAACCAGGAAGTAATTGTAATGTCTACAGCAGTCACAGTAAGTGCTTAATAAATGTTTATTGAAATGAACTGGATGAATGACATATACTTTAAATGAAATGTTAAATGACAGTAGGAGAGTAGAGATTTGGTGATGGGAAGAATTGTCTGAGATAGCACCTTTAAGGAAGTAACCCAGAGATTCTATCACAATGATTCCCAAACCTGTTACCACACCCCTCTAATTTTCAAAAAGACTTCATGACATTTTAAAAAATCAAGATAAAATCTATTTTTTGTTCAATTTCATCATAACATGCATTTTTCATAGATTTTTTTCAAGAAAATAATAAGGTAAAATCACAAATTAAAGTTATTCTTAATACTAGAATGATTGGAAACTGGTCAAGCCTACTTATGAAGACATCATCATATGAGAAATAAAAAATCCAATGTCAGAGTCAGAATGATTTGTGTTCAATTCCCATTTTTGACTAATGGATGTGTAACCCTGGGCAAATTATTTAATCTCTCAGCATAACTCTCTAAAACTATAACTTGCAGAACTGTTGATAATCTGTATTGCTAGAAAGGCTTTCCTCTCCTGGGAACGCCCTGCACTTATAAAAATGATAAGTCAAGACTATCTTCCTCCAAACAAACAAAATCTATTGATCCTAAGATAAAGGCAAGCTAAGAATGGTATTAAAATCAATAGGACAATTTTATATAGGCACAGAGTACCTCAAGACCTTGTTAGCAAATCCTACACTAAAGAGGAATCTATGATTCAACAATGGGGAAACTAAAGTGTGGGTACAATGGTGGGAAGGAACATTCCAAAGCCAAGGGCAAACACTAATAAAGTCAGGCTTTCTCCTTACCTGAAATATTCATCAATGTCATAGCTGTAGATGAAGTCATGGGGATTTTCATCTAACCTTGACTGTGCCTTCTTAGAACTTTGAATGCAAAAGCTTTCCAGATATGGGAAATAGATGATTTGAGATATTTCACATACGTGGCTTATTTAATATCTTCCAGAAATTTGTATTGTTTATATTCAAACATTTTAAAATTTGTCATAACCAACACATTTTAAAGATATGTACATGTGTGTGTTCTTTTTTCTTTATAGTACCTCTGACCTTCATAATTCTGCTTCTTTCTTTCTCCTGTTATCCCACACCTCCCATTTTCAAATGTATAATTAAAAGCTGTAACTTAAGAGTTCTTTGTACAGCACCTTGAGCTCTTTGGAGGCATGCCATTTCAGTGATTTAATAAATAACTCATGTGGTGTTTCTAAATTGGTATGGTGGGGGCATATTTTTAGAAACCACCCTCAACCAAATCTGGTGCTATTGCCTCTTACAAAGGTGTCAGCAGATGGAGAATGGCGGAGGTTTCAGATCTAAAGCCTCTGTTGACACCTTATTCATGGGGAAGGTGGAAAACATGGTTGCTGTCAATTGGCCACTAGGTAGCACTGAGATTCCAGAGTTCTCTAACTTCTCTTTATTCCTATAATGACTTCACCAAAGGAGAAACTAGCTAAAAGTTTTTACAACATTCATGAGTGGTCAGATTTGGTTTTTTTGTTTTTTTGTTTGTTTGGTTTGATTTTGCTTTTAATTTCCTTCTGGACAATTTTGGGTTACTCTGTGGGTTGGAGGTTGGTAATATCTCCTTTAAGTCCATGCAGTTAATATTTATTCATACCCCACCAAGGAACAGTGAACTTTAGCCTATTAAAAATCATAGGATCATTGGATTTTAGAGTTGGAAAGGGCCTTTTGAGATCATCTGGTTTAGTCCCCTTATTTTACACATGAAGACTTATGACTGAACCAAAGACTGCTGGGAACTTAAGAATACCACCGAGACGTGCTGATTCGACGTAAAAGGGAAAAAAGGGACTGGAGGAGCTGTCTCTGAGACAATGTTTCAGACAGGATTTCAGTCTAAGAGTCAGTATGGATTCTCTACCCATGTAACATACAAACGTAGGTCCCATAATCATAATAACACCTGGAGTTTATATAGTACCTTAATGTTTCTAAAGTGCTTTATCTACATTATCTCCAGGCTGAATTTCATTAGACTGATTCTTTTAAAATCAGTTGGACTAAATTCAACCATTTCCCTACAGCTAGTTTGTGTGGGCAGAAAGAACAACAGATGTAATCACTGTGATATTCAGAATCCTATTAGAGCAAGCTGACAGCTTGGTATAGTGGGAAAAGAGAGAGACTTGAGGTCAGGAAAACCTGAGTTCAAGTTCTTCTGATACATATTGGCTGTGTGACCATGGGCAACTCATTCAACCTCTCAGTGCCCAAGACAGCTCTCTAGAAATAAAAAATTGCAATTGCCAGCATGCATTTGTCAATGGCTTTTTCACATTTAGAGGGGTTTTTTTTATTTTATCTTGTCCTCAAAAGATCGTAATTAAAATGAGCTTGCTTTTACTATACCCATGCAATCAAAAAATTGGCCATTCTATCCCTTAGTAGGATAAAGATTGCGGAGACTCCCTTAACCCCAAAATCAGGATAACATCCCAAATGAAACTCAGGTGAAGTCACCCAAACAACTACTAAGTTCAAATCTTAGTAAATTATCTTAGAACATTATCTTCTCAAAAATATTATAAGAAATTCTAATGGTAAGTGTTGGCCTTAAATGCCCAATAATGACAGTAAATGAATTATGGTGCAGCATATGACGTCTGCAAAAGGACAAAGAGAGCAATCTCTGTTGATGACTGCATAAGTTATTGAATAAATCAATGATACAGATCTTTGATGATGGCTCTGTATGTTGTGGATTTGCCCAGAGTCAGACAGCTAGTAAGTGTCTGAGGCAGTATTTGAAGTCAGAAAGATAAATCCTCCTGACTCTAGGCCCAGCGCTCTATCCATTGTGCAACCTAGCTGCCGTTATTATTAGTAACATCTGCCCTTAAACCTTTTCAGGCCAAAGTCACCTCTTCTTTATTATATGGTGTAACACTCTGGGAATCCAACTGAGTCTCATGTCTTCTGCAAATGCAAAGGTACTTTAGGAAGAAAATTTTGGCCTTGCCTTAAGACTTCCTTCCACAATCCCAAAGAACTCATGATGAAAAAAGCTATCCACCTCCAGAAAAAGAGTTGGTGAACTCAGAACATAGAATGAAATATAATTTTTTCACTTTTTTTTCTTTTTCCTTTCTCTTTTTTTGCAAAATGCTAATATAGAAATATGTTTTGCATGACTTCACATGTATAATGAGTATGGTATTGCTTGCCTTCTTAATGGGTAAGGGAGCAGCTGGAGGGAAGGAGAGAATTTGGAACTGAAAACTTTAAAAAAAATAAATGTTTAAAATACTTTTATAAAAATATTTCATTACACTTCCATGATGTAATAGGCTGGCCTCCCATCTAGATGAGAATGCTGGTTAGGTTCTACACTTTCACAACATAAGTTCCCTCTGCATCTCATACTTCTAGGATCTAAAGTATATGGATGGCTTGTTAATAGGCAGCGCAGAATCTTTGCTCTTCAAACACTAATCAGAGAATTAAGTCTTGAAATGATTGTGACCCTGTTCTTACTAGTGTATTTTCTTAAGGCTCGATATTTGAGAATGAGAGCTTAATGGACATGTTAGCCCCCCTTTCTTTTTTATTCCATGTTTTATTCCTATTTTAAGAGAAAAGTAATTCTTCAGAAGTAGGTTCTAATGTACCTAAATTCTGATGGATTAGTGGTTTCATAGCTGTGCCTAATCTGTGTACGATGCCGATCACAACCCATCCATGCCTGCCCATCCTCTTCATTTCTTATTCATGTGTTATATGATGTCACTATATAGGGATCTGGCATATACTCTACAGTCTCCCTCAAATTCTCTTGACCTCACGAGGTCAGCAATGGAGAAATGAGACTACACATTAGTTGTCCCTCATTGGCTATTTATGTGATCAGTCCATCTTTTTTTCCCCCTAGCCAGGTATTTCTCTGATAGCATCCTTTACACCACTTCTCTTTGACAATTCATTGGTCTACAGTGTGAAATTCTTCTTATGCAAAACATGAAACTCTCCATCGTACAGCTAGGTGTTACAACAGATAGAGTACTGGGCCTAGAATGAGGAAGACCTGGGTTCAAATATGACCTTAAATATTTACTAGCTGTGTGACCTTAGGTAAGTCATTCAATATCTCTTTGCCTCTGTTTCCTTATCTGTAAAATGGGGTAATAATAGCACCTGTATCAAAGATTGTTGTGAAGATCAAATGAGATAATATTTGCAAAATGGTAGTGCCTGGCACATATAAGCACTATATAAATGTTAGCTATCATCATGATCAAAGCCTTCATCATTATCATTATCATCATTACTTTGTTGATCCTCATTTAAAAATCTTCAGAAGTTATATTATTCATTGTCACAAAACTAGATAGAATTACCAGAGGTATACTGGTATTAAAACAATGTGCCTCTGTGTACATCATGAGTTTTAATGTTGAAAATGTAAAAACAGAGAATTCAGTAGTGTCATGGTCACAGTATGCATATTCTGTGCTAGACTACCATCTTGATTTTACAAAGTATCAGAAGTCCCAAAGAAATAAAGTGATTCACTCAAAAGTTAGTGAGTAAATGGGGATTCATTCTAGTACCCATTCCCTACAGCACAGGTACCCTCTAGTCGCTTGAAAATATCACATAAAAGAATGTCTCAGTGACTCTTGGGTTCCTTATCATCGTGTTTTTTATTTTTAATTGTCCAATTTTATATTATTTGACTTTGTAAGATGTCCCAATGTTGCTAAGTAGATAGAAGAATGATTCTTATTAAAAAAAAAAAAGAATGTTCTGAGAAATAGTAGTGCAGAATAATGGGAAAATGTAGAACATCTGGGGAGACTTTCTGTGTTGGAAAGAGCTTTTGATTTGATTTCAGAGGTCTTGGGTTCAAATCCCTGACCCCGTATAAGGAAGCCTCTTTTCCTCCTCGGGTATCAACCTCTTCTTCTGTAAAAGAAGTGGTAGAGATGAGGTGATTCCCATTAGCTCCACCAAGGGCTAAAATTCCATGGGCTCATCATTTAATAAAAATCATTCAGTGTCTTTACTTCTTTGTTCACAGAATACAATGTGTAAATAACATTTATCATCAAATTCAACAAACTACAGCCAAAGTTTAATCTACATCAAATTAACTTTTCAAAAACTTGGAACAGCCCATGATCACTCAAAAGCTAAAAAAAAGTTCACAACCAGCATCATACATATACCTTGAAATGCCCTTAGAAGGCTTTCTAATCCAACCCTCTTATTTTACAGATGGGGAAAGAAATTCATAGAGGTAAAACAGCTTGCTTAAGGTTATACAGTGTGTACTACATGTATTTGAACGGATGAGAGATATTTTCAAAATGTTTTATGATTAATCAGAATTTAAATTACTCTTTCATAAATTTATATAATATCTAACATGGTGCCCACAAACCCTGGCCTTAAAAATAAGGACAATAGGCAATTGTCTCATAATTAAATTTTTTTAAAAAATCAGCAGTCTTTTTAACTTGGGGTCCATGAAAAAAAAAAAAGCGGATTTGAGATATGACTATTTAGTGGATTTTCCAGTATCACACAGATAAAGGAGTAGTCGAGCTTTATCCCCAAGTCCATTCACTCCTTACCTAGCATTCTGTCCATATCAGCTGCATATTATCTAGACATAGCATAAAGGAATGAATATTTAAAAAAAAATATTTATAATGTATTTAAATGCAATTTCTTTCATAGTCATATTGTTTTACTTTATGCATTAGAAACACTATTTTAGGGATGCATAGGCTTCCCAGGAAGGAAAATGGGGTCCATCAAAAAAAGAAGCTAAGTACCTCCATTTTAGAACATCTAAATCACATTCATTTCATTTAAATGGAAAGACAGCGGGAGAAGAGAAGAACGTAAAGAAAAGGAAGAAGAGGGGCGGCTAGGTGATGTGATGGATAGAGCACCTGCCCTCAAGTCAGCAGGACCTGAGTTCAAATCCGACCTCAGACCAAACACTTGACACTTACTAGTTGTGTGACCCTGGGCAAGTTACTTAACACCAACTGCCTAAAAAAAAAAAACTGGAAGAATAAAGAACAAAGGAGGACAAAACAAAAGAGCAGAAGAGGAGGAGAAAGAAAAGAAGGAGAAGATGCAGGAAAAGGAGAAGAGGAGACAGAGAAAAAGGTGTAATGGAAGATAGGACTGATTCCATTTGAGTCAGGAAAACTCAGATTAAGACCTACCTGTGATACTTGCTAGCTGTGCTACTCTGGACTGGTCACTGAAACCTTGACAGACACAGGCACCTAAGACTGAACATTACAAATGAGTTTCAGATCTCTGTAGGGTGGAGGGAATTTCTGCATTGCATTTTTCTCTATCAATGAAAAATAGGTCTTCATGAGGAATAATTTTCTTTAAAATTTTTTTCTTTAAAAAACCAGTAGGATAGCCTACTGGTTAGCTAATATTGTAAGCAAGGATTTAAAAAAAATCCTTTAAAACTCCATTAAGATCTATTAAGTCACTTAGCAAGAGCAGAATTCTGAGGAAATGGGATGCAAAGTAAGTTTTAATGGGAATATGGAGATAGCAAAATATCAAGAGCATGTAGGGTATTGCAATTTGGTCTCTAGGCAGCTAGAGACAGTAAAAAGGATCTGATGCCAGAGTCATCAAAAGGAAGAATCAGGGAAGCAACCAAGACACAATTTGTCTTTCTCACCATCTTGCCAAGTGTTTGTTTTGTTACCCCTTTGGAGACAGGCTCTTGAAATTGTTTTATTTAGTGAAATGAGCAAAAACAAATGAAGGTCTAATATAAGGTGAACAAGCTGTAGTTACCTTGATATTTCATTTTCTTACCAAAAAACAAAAATCATAAGATTAAGAGTGTTATATTGTTGTTGGGACTACTCTGAAGCTAGAATCTTACCCAAAAGATCTTTTTTCAACTCTCTAGTGAAAGTGTATTTAGTAACTGTCTGTATGTTGACCTGAAAAAGATAGTTTAGATGTATCTTAAGTTTGTTTTCAACTTTTTTCAGGCTTTCTCCATTAACTCATTCCTATAACAATTTTGTTTTTAGCAGCTTCTCTGACAGCAAAAGCTATGAGGTTTTTCAAATTCAATAAGCAGGATTAGAAAGGTGCCATCCCTCAACTCAACTTGCGCTGAGGACTGTGAATCCTCAGTATTACCCTCTACATTGGGTGTCTTTGCAGTGATCAGTCTGCTGAAAACATGCTGACAGTTCAGAGTGCTTTTATGGGGTCAACAATGCACAGGCCACAATCACTGGATTTCATTGTTAGGTAGAAGGATTAAAGAATGCCCACAGTTTTTCATGATATTGAGACGGAAAGAGAGAGAGAGAGAGAGAGAGAGAGAGAGAGAGAGAGAGAGAGAGAGAGAAAAGAAAGAAAGAAAGAAAGGAGAGAAAGAAAGAAAGAAAGAAAGGAAAGAAAGAAAGAAAGGAGAGAAAGAAAGAAAGAAAGAAAGAAAGAAAGAAAGACAGACAGACAGACAGAAAGAAAGAAAGAAAGAAAGAAAGAAAGAAAGAAAGAAAGAAAAAAGAAAGAAAGAAAGAAAGAAAAGAAAGATGAGGATGAGCAAAATTTTTTCACTCCTCTGGCATTCTAGAAGTGACTTTTTTTCCCCTCCAATCTCTCATGACTCTCTGCTTGATCACTCCTACACACTTATTTCATTACGACTTTTAATTAACAGTGTATATACATCACCTCCCCCACTAGAATGCCAGCTCGTAAAAGGAATAGACTATGTAACTTTATATCTTTGTTCCCCAATGTCTAGCATGGCGCCACTATGTAGTAAGTATTTAATATGTCCTCCTATACCCCTGTCTTTGAATTTAGAATGAATAACCACAATTGCCCATTGAATACTTCATTCCCTTAAGTGTGACACTAGCATATTGTTTTTTAATTAATGTGAAAAAGGCTGTTCTAAAAGTTGTGGTAGAAATAAGACATCCATGCGAAACCAAATTCTGATGACATAGCTATGCTGCATGACCATTGTCTGCCCTTTCTGAAAGCCTTTTTGTTCTGGAAATATTTTTGTATATAGAGTTTAACATTTATTTTACATTCTGCTAAGTGACTACATAAAACAAACAAACAAACAGCATAGCATCCAAATTCTTAAAGTTTAAATGAATTACAGGAGAAAATAGTAAAACTCTACTAGTAGGGAAACTCAAATTTCCCCTCTCAGAGCCAGATAAATCTAACCACAAAATAAAGAAAGAAGTTAAGGAGATGGATAGAATTTTAGAAAAGCTAGACATAATGGACCTTCGAAGAAAACTGAATGGTAACAGAGCGTAGCATACCTTTTGCTTAACTGTACATGGCACCTTCACAAAACTTGACTAAGTACCATGGCACAAAACCTTCAGAAATAAATGCAAAAAAGCAGAAATATTAAATGCACCCTTTTAAAGCCATAATGCAAAAAAAATTACATTTAATAAAGTGTCTTGGAAGCATAGACAAAGTGACTATATGAGAAGTATTGTACTTAAAGTTATCATGTGCAAAGCATTATACTAAGAGATAGTGTGACATATAGCAGAATAATCCCTGAAGTTGAATTCAATAAACCTGGGCTTAAATCCCAGATCTTCCACTTAATAGCTTTGTGAACTAGCAAAGTCAGTTCACCTCCTAGGAACTCATTTTCAATAAATGAATACTGAAGTTCAACTCTAGGGTCCCTTGTAGCTCAAGCATCCTGCAAATTTGTATTAAGTGTGGTCCTTACCCTCCTGGAATTTATAGTTGAATGGGAGGATACATGCAAATAAATGCAATATGAAATAATATATAATAGTTGTATAACAGACGTGAAGGGAGAGTGCTCAGTGAAGTTCAGGAGGTAAAAATTAGGCCTAATTTGAAAGGTCAGATTTGATCTCCTTTATCACAGCCCCATCCCTACTGTTGCCACTTGCCTCTTTCCCAGGGGCAGGATTGTATAATGAAAAGAATGCTGAACTGGAAATGAGGATACCTTTCTCCCATCCTCATTTGTGCCTAAGCTCTGTAGGTTCTTAAGCAAATCATTTCATGTATTAGATATCAGCTTCCTTATCTAAAAAATAAGCATATTGATTAAGATGATCTACAAGGTCCCTCCTAGCTCTTTCCTCATGTACTAGCTATTTTATGCAAGGCAATGCAAAATTCCTTGTGCCACTTCAACCTCTGACACTTGTTCCCATAACATGGGCTATCAGCACCACTACTATCACATCCCCTTTGGCATCAATGATGGAGGGCAAGGAGACACTGACGGGCAATTTGCATGTTCCCTCAACATCTATAAAAAAAAAAAATCAACAGCTAAGTCCCTAGAGTCTGTCTGATCACAATATGGCTTTGTGCCAAACTATTTAAAATCACATTCTTTTCTAGAATTCTCTCCATCTCATATCTGGGGATGAAGATCTAATTTGTATTATACTATGACAGAAATTGACCTTTCCAATTTTCACATTTTCATTTCTCTTTTCTCATTCTGGGTTGTGGCAAAAGCATTTTATATAAAACCAGTTGGTTAGCTGCTGCCCACTGGAAGAAATCTATTCATTTCTCTATCCAAATCAGTGAATTATCTACTCTCATATATAGAAGTACCAGCAGCATAGCAATAACAAGGACACAAAAGAATTGGTGCTGACCCCAGGTCCTTCAATATATTAATTAATTGCTTTGTTACAACACCTACAGGCAAAGTAGAACTTAAATGCATTCAAACGTATCCCAAACAGCTTGGCTTGAAACTGCAGCACATTCTCCTTCTATACTTTCCGAAATCTATCTATATTTTATTTTGTCTTGGGAAAAGATTAAAGAATAGAATTATATTAGAACTGGTGGAGGCATGAGCCATGCCCCCTTGATTATATTGAAACATTAAAATGTCATCAGCATGTTAATTTTGTCATCTCAACTGTATGAGATTTATTCAGCACTTCTATCTATTACATTAGTCTGGAAACACAATTTATTCTGATTGTGGAAATGTCATAGACAGCGACTAAAAACATCTGGAATTCTTAGTCTGAAAAGAATGCCTGGCTTTGATAATGCCATTTCTAAATTAATTTTATTTAGGAAGAAGGCAGGAGTTAAACATTTCTATATTATTCAGATTAAAATAATCAATTGGCTCACCATTTTTAACCAGAGAGGAAGCCAAAAAGAAAAAAAAAATTCCAAACCAAAACCAAATAAAAAATGCTATCTACATTTTAGATTTGTGAGTGAGGACCTTGCGGAGATAGTGTATAGGGGGGTATTGTTTCCTACCTGAAAAAAAATAGTGTCTGGGGAAGATTTCTGTTCCTTGCAGTAATCCTTAGTAATCAGATTCTTGACTTTGCTGTAGGAAAAAGTAAATAGGCTATTTCAGAAACCAAGGTGACACCTTTGTACATGGCAGATGCCCCAAGAACACAAATATAAAATACCACGATAAAAGCATGTGGCATTTGAATTTTCTACATTGTTACCATGGTTGCTCTTGTTCTTTCTACAGTTTGCAAATAATTTAAATGTACCCAAAATCCCTGTGGCCCCAAGAAAAAAAATTGCATGCTAAGGATATATGTGTGGTCCATTCCAAGTCCACTTCAGAATACACACGGAAAGCATGGTGTTGGCTGACTATGCCTAACTGCTTTTCTCAGTAACAGCTACTACAAAATATTTCTCCAAATCAAGAGTCCAAGCTGGGCTCAAAATTTTGATTAAAAGAAAATTTGATTTTCATCCTAAAGGAAGTCATCTATATTGATGTTTATAATATGCACTTAGATTTCCCTATTGTCCATTTCATTGATATATCATGAAATTTGAAAATCATGAAATTATTATATATTTTTATAATATGAGATCCACAATTTTGTCTCTATGAGTACTCCAATTATTAATGAATATTATAACCTCTCCAATCCTTGTCCATGTTTTCTCAAAAAGTATCTGCTCAACATCCCAACATGTTATGGAGGCCTTCCTTTTTTGTTTGATTGTTCATCTAGCTTCTCAGGCATGCCAGCCTACTACTTATTTTGCCTATATGTTTCTCATTTTCACTACATGACCAACCCACATTCTTTTCCCAACCTACGTGCCTTTAACATGTCTTGTCCAATATCACATTGTCTTCTGCCCAAAATAATCCTGTAAGGGTTATTTCTTTGGAACTGTGGACTGTTCTGAAACAATTGAATTGATCTATATTTGTTTAACTGACAATTTCCATTTATTTATTTCCCAAACAAATAGGAACCACATATTTTTTTCATAGTATAACAACATTAAGGATACTAATAGTGACCATTGATGTTCAGAATGATGACTTGGAAGTGCCTTCTGAATCATCAAATAAAATTATATTATACCTAATATAATTTTATTGAAAAATGTGTCTTACTATATTCTAATTCATTTGAAATTTGTGAATTCACAGATGATAAATAGGACAGATCTTAATTCACTTACAGATTAAACTAACCAGGCTATTCCATTCCAATTCATTCTTCAAAAAGGCATGGTGAATTAATTAGTCCAAATATGCTAATTCTGAATAAACAAGCCAAAGTTATTGACCTTAACATCCTCTTTTGTTTTAAAAAGGATACACACACACACACACACACACACACACACACACACACACACACACACATACACACAGAGTCAAAGAAATTCGATGAGAATTTGAACCTTGTCACCAAAACAACAAAAACAAACAAACAAAAAAACCCTTTGAAGGTAGCTATCCCAACTAAGGAGTCTGTAGATTTCAAGCATTAATTGTACTAAACATTTCTTGTATGCCAAGAGATGCAAACTTCAGGGCTGCAGGACTTTACAGATCATGACATTTTTTTATCTCTGGAGTATATTAATAATTTTGATTGTATGGGGGACTATTGCTTGGTCTCATTGAGATTTTTCTTACTAGTTCATCAAATCTCAAGCTGTCAGGAATGCATTTTTGCATGAAATTTAATTTCAGCAATGAAAGTTGAGAAATTATCTTCCGTCTCATCATCAACGGGAAACACTAACACTTTTTTTGGTCTTCTGTCAGGGAAAAATAGTCACTCAAATCATCTGTATAAAATATTTTGCATTGTTCTGGCAATGTTCTGGCCTCATCCTCTGATAGGAAATTGGGCATGTGTGGATAGGCATTCAGTGGAATATGTTTACCAATGAATTGTATGCCAAGGTTTTGACACTACCATCAGTTATGCCAGATGCAAATCATTTACTCTCTGTCAGTTCAAATACACAATCTTGTTTGGATGGCTTAAATCTTCACTGGCACCCAAATACAGCAAGCAGTATTGCTCAACTTTTGAGATGAAAGCATAGACAAATGTATACAGTGCCAAAACATGAAACAACACAATGGAGACTGCATTTTGCTAAGTATTACCTATTGGTAATATAGCATGGGAATCTCACAGGAATACTGACATTTACCACTGAGAGAGGGAATGTTTAATATTGAGAGGGATCTTTGACAAGAGGGTGGTGAATTCTAAAATTATAGTTAAAATCATATGAGCAGAAATCTTGTTAGATCCCATAAGATCAAGGATGGGGGTCCAGGCAAGAAAATAGTATAAGTCTAAGCAAATATTGTAGATCTAAAGTTGGCAGAAACCATAGAGATTCTATTCTTCAACCAACACATTTCATAGATGAGGAAACTGGCCCAGAGAGTGTATAAAAATAACTTGCTTATTGTTAAATAGGTGGAAAATAGAGCTGAGACTGTGGGATACCTTAGTCAGACAGTAAGTACGGAAGTCTTTCCACTATGCCATATTTCAGGGAGAGACCAAACTAAACCCTGAAACATTAGCTCTGGTGCTAACTATTTCTATAACAAAAGGTTCCTTCTAAATTAGCATCAGACCATTTCTATAGCATATTATTAAATGGACTATGGATTGGCACAGTTGTCTTTTGAAGAAGTACATTATATATTGTAGACCTTTTGAGGCCAGGGACTGTCATTTTTGTCTTTGCAACCCCAGCACCTAGTTCAGTGTAGTAGGTACTTGAGAAATGCTTATTTTGGGGTAGCTAGGTGGCACAGTGGATTCATCACTGGCTCTGGAGTCAGCAGGACCAGAGTTCAAATCTGGCCTCAGACACATAACACTTATTAGCTGTGTGTGACTCTACACCAGTCACTGAACTCCAATTACCTTACCCCCCAAAAAAAGAAATGTTGGTTTCTATATAAATAAAATAAATGATAGCATAGATTCAATCCTAGCATTATAAAGATAATTTCAGATGACCTTAGGTATCCTTAGAAGATTGAGAAATTATTTCTTTCTAGTGATACCGGGAAGCTAGTTTCTCATTAGCCCAAGGTCATCACTGTCAAGTACCATTAGATCCTCTTACCACCTGTCTTATGATCTAGGCTTAGGGATGACCTAGGAGAGCAGCTGGGCCAGAAGGTGGCTAACTTCCATGGTCTAGGATTGCCATCCTAAGCATTAAGATTTGGAGGTCAGCCTTTGATGTCAACATCCCCCCCCACCAACAAAAGATCATTACCAATGGAACCACCACTAGTAGTAGTTTCTTCTCCCCGAGTGAGTTGCAGGAAATATCAACTTCATAGGTTTGTAAGGGGGAGCTAAACCCTTCAAAATTATTGAGAACTTGCCCCATCTCATAATTAGAATATGAGCTCCTTAACATTAATGTCTACGTGACTTCCTTCCTTTCTTTTTTCTTTCTTGCTTTCCTTCTTTCTTTTCCTTCTTCCTTTTTTTCTTTCTTACCTTCTTTCTTCATTTCCTTTTTCCTTTCCTTCCTTCCTTCTTATATCATTGTATCTTGCATACAAAAGATGCTAAATAAAAGTTTCTGAAACAGAAAAGTTTGATGAATTGATCAGATTTTTTTCTACTGGTATTAAAATGAAGAGAACCATTAAGTCAATTCTTAGATTGTATAGAGATAATTTACATCAAAATAGTTGAAATTAATGAGTTGAACAATTATCAACAAAGATAGCAATATAACAAAGATAACAAGGAAGCTAAGGCAAACTTAGGTTATATTAGAAGTATGCAATATTCTGAAAGAGTATTGGACTAAATAGAGCAAAAAACAGGTGAAAAGACTAATGCAAGGATGACTTTGTTCTACCACCCTGTTGGTATTAAATCCAAACAAGTTGTAAACCAGGGAGTCATATGTTCACCAAAGCTGTTTGTCTCTGTTATGAAGGATGTCAGCCCCATTGGATATTATGCTGTAATCCAACAAAATCTGGTCTTCTTACAGTGTGTTCATCACGTGTCCATCACACATGACACTCTAATTCCTGACTCCATGCCTTAGCAATGGGCATCTTCCACCCCTAGAACACACTACCTCCTCATCTTTGTCTGCCTAATAGAAGCCCTCCTTTCCTTCAAGATTCAGCTCAAGAACCATCTCATAAATGAAGATATTCATGATATCCTCCCAATGCAAGTGCCCTCCCTTATATTTAACTACCTCGTGTGTGTGTGTGTGTGTGTGTGTGTGTGTGTGTGTGTGTGTGTGTGTGTATGGCCATTGGGGTTAAGTGACTTGCCCAGAGTCACATTGCTAGTGAGTGTTATGTTTCTAAGGCTGAATTTGAACTCAGGTCCTCCTGACTCCAGGGCCAGTACTCTATCCATTGTGCCACCTTGCTGCCCCAATGTGTTTATTTTCTTTATATTTATTTTGCATATTATTGTCTCCTCTATTAGCATGATGAGCTCTTAGTTTCACTCTTTGCATTTGTATCCTTAACACCTTGCACCATGCTGGTATATAGTAGGAAATTAATGAATATTTTATGTTTGATTGATTGATTGATATCTAGCAGTAAGTCTAAGTGAAAGAGCAATTCCTTCTTAATGGTGAGTTCCTCCAATTGTTACTTTTTGCAGATAATGCTATGGTGATTGCATTAAAGCCCAGGACATTTTATAGTCTCCTAAATATGATTCATATTCACTTACAAGAGGTCAAACTAACAATCCAAACAAGAAAAACCAAAGGGATGAAGAATGCCCATTGTTCAGACTAGGATGTGCAAGTTGAATGGATAGCTTAGAGAGTTTTAGTTAGAATGTGCAATTTGAACTGACATTTCGAATAAACAACTAACCAGACCCAAACAACGATCCAGACTCAGAATAAAATGGAAAGGATAGAATAGAATAGATTTCTTTTCAGAATCTGTATTTGTTTTCAGTGATTTCAAGCTCTTGAATCCTATCTTTCTAACACCAACATTCTTCCAGCACTGTAAGGTGGTTTCAAATCATAAAAAGCCATCATCTCTAAATAATCAAAACTTTAGATTTCTAACATGGTAACTGAGTGATATATTATAATAAATTACAAGTAAAAATTACGTAAAATGGTGTATCATTAAAGTGATATATGTCCAAAAAAAGGACATAGGGATGTTATGTAATGTGAGGGAAAATAACAGATGTGCAGTCTGTTTGGCACATTAGTATACATCTTAACATTAACTAATAAATGTAGAGAAGGCATAGATTGAATATGACTTATGGAATTAGAGGGAACACATACGTTCTTGATGGTAGTGATGATGATTGCTAACGTGTAAAGTGCAGATGCATTGAAATATCGAATAACTATCTAGATCTAGAGAAGTCATAGTCCAGAGCTCTTTAGCCTAATCAGACCACATACGGTGAATTATATTCTGTTCTGTATGCCACATCTCACAAAAAAATATTAATGAGCTAGAGAACATTCATACAGGAGGTGAAGAGGATGAAGAAGAGCCTTGAAATCATGGCATATGGAAGCTGTTTGTAGGAATTGGGTATGTTTAAACTTAAGTAGAGGAGTCCTAGGCAGAACATACATAACAGGTGCATATAAAATGTTATCAAGCCTTGTTCTTCCTGGCCCCAAAAAGCTAAAGTAGGAGCAATGGATAAAAGCTGCAGAGCAAAATTTGGGTTTCATATAAAGAAACAATGAGGACTATCACAAAGTAAATCAGAGCTGTCATAAGAGACAGTGGGTCCTTCTCAGAAGGTCCTCAGGCAAAGGATGGATGGTCACTTGTCAGGTAAGCCATGGAAAGGATGCTTGTGAAGGCATGGATTGGACAATGTGAACTTTGAGATCCCTTCCAACTCTGAGATCCTGTGCCCCTCTGATTACTTTTGTTTAAAATTGAAAGTGTACCCAGACCGAATTACCTAAAGAGGGCAACACAAATAGAATCTATGAGTATATATATGTTTCCAAATCTCTTTGTATAAAATGTGCAATAAAAATAAATAAAATAAAATCAGAATTGCTTTTAAGGACACTCAGCATTGATTATTGTCAAGGACATTACCATCCTCCCAGTTACTTAGATTCACAACCTCAGTGTTATTCTCAGCTCCTCACCTGAACTCGCCTCACATGCTTAATCTGTTTCCAAGTTTTATCTGTTTTACCTTCACATTCTATCTCATGCATGATCCCTTCTCTCCAGTCACACAGATCACCACCTTGGACCAGCCCCTCACAACATCACAGATGGACTAAAGCCATATTAAATTGTATTACAATATATTTAACATATGATTTTAGGATTATTTGCACAATAAGCATAATCATTATTGTCTTGAATGTCTTATCTATCTGGATCCTCCCTTGGTTTAGAGCACAATTCTAGATACATCACTGGCAGCCACTCAAAAATCAAGTCAAGTTTTCCATCTACTCAATTTTTTTCTACTTTGGGCTTCCTGCCTCAAGTCTCTCCCATGCTGGAGTCTATCCTCCATTCAGTTGGCAAGGTGATCTTTTTAAAAAGTGAGTTTTGACTGTGTCATTATCTCTCCCCAATATACATTCAATAAACTACAGTGGATCCCTACAACCTTCAGGATCAAATATAAAACCTTTGATTGAATTTTAATACCCTTTATGACCTGGCCCCTTCCTACCTTTCCAGGCTTTTATGCCTTACTTCCTTCTATGACATGGTGAACTGGCCCACTTCCTATACGTAAAACATGACACTCCCAATTTAATGCCTTTTCACTGGCTGTCCCATGCCTGACATGCTCTTCTTTCTCCCCTCCAACTCCTGGCTTCCTTTAAGAGTGAGCTCAAATCCAAAATGCCACCTTCTGTAAGACGTCTTTTCTGTTCCCTTCACTTTTGCCCTTGCCTCACACTCCTCACATTGCTCACCCTTAAGATTATCTTCCATGTACATTGTGTGAAACTTTCACGTACATAGTTGGCGTTTTTTGTTGTTGTTTCTATCCTTCTGCCTGGCACATAGTAAGCACTGAATAAATGATTGCTGATTAGATTGATTGTTGCTGCTATTTATAATACTGGACCTCCTACATCGTATATGTCATTTTGAGATAAAGTGCCATTTTATGGCCTAATGGAAGAATATTTGGATATGTTCAAAAATATATTAGGGGATGTATTTAGCATCATACATAGGTGTCTGAATTTGAGAAGAAATCACGTATGAGTTTCTATCACTTCCTACATGAGGATAATCCACAGCATGATAAGTTTAGCTGCTCAAATTTAAGAGGGTGGAATGCAGCATTTTCTAACATAGTTATTCCTGAAGGAAAACACACTGTGTATACCTGTTTATGGTGTACCATGTAGCATCTATTTAAAAAGTGAGCTCCTTGGCTGCTTAAAGAATTGAGAGCATTAGTGTCATAGGTACATGTTGGCTCTGGAGTAAACTGACTTTTTCCCCCCCAATATTTCTCCCTTTCATTTGAACTACTGCATTACATGTTTTCCAACTGTGCTATGGAATAGCACTTTTTTTACAGCAAGAAGAGACCTTAGAAATTACCTAGTTCAAGAACTTCATTTTACAGATTTCTTAAGAAAAGTGAAGCCAACAGATGTTACATTAACTTGCTGAAAGTCATACAGTTAAGTAATGATGCATCTGTTAAAGCCAAACTTTGTTGTCGTTGTTTATTGTTGTTCAGGCATCTTTCAGTCATGTCTGATTCTTTGTGGCCAGATTTGGAATTTTCTTGGCAGAGATACTAAAGTGGTTTGCTATTTCCTTCTCCAGCACATTTTACAGATGAAAAACTGAGGCAAAGAGTGTTAAATGACTTGCCTAAGGTCACACGGCTAATAAGTGTCTGAGGCTGGATTTGAATTCAGGAAGAAGAGTCTTTATGACTCCAAACCTGGGACTCTATCCAGTCCACTGCCTAGCTGCCCTAACAGCAAACTTACTAAGACTTAAAAGGAAACTATCACAGAATTATAAATAAACTACTTGAGATTTAGGAGGGACCTCAACAGCCATTTAGTCCAAGCATACATGAAAAGAATCCCCACTCTACCATATCTGACAAAGTGTCCCATGAACACCTCCAAGGAGGGAGTATATCAACATTCTTTTTATTTAAAAAGTTTATAAGAAAAATCAATATTTTAGCAAAAAAAATATACCCTTTGCAAAAGGGCCAAAGGGCCCTGCTTGCATAATTTCTTGCATGAGGGCTTTACTATGATGGCTTTCCAGTTATAGAAGCCAAAATATATGGCATCCTTAAAATGATTTCTTTTTTTTCAGCAGCTTCTCCATGGGTTTCTTTTATGCCAATTCAAACTCTCAAAGGTAGAGGAATAATGATTTTTTTTTCACTTAGAGCAGAAACTATTGCAGCCATATGGCATGGTGCATGGCTAAGTTGCAGTGGTGCAGAATGTGGTTTAATGGTGGGTTCAGACACTCAAGGTAATGAGATGACCTGGTTCTCACTATGGCAAGTAGGAAAGGCTTTGGCACAGGCACAGTAATTAGGACTGTTATAGAGAAGAAGTATGAGGAAGAAGTGCAAAGTCTTGAATGTCTACACCCTGGGGCAAAGTCCTCCTTGCCTCATACTAGTTATAGCTTTACTCAAGGATTCTGCTGGCATGAGAGGGCCGAATCACGTAACCCCAGGCTTGTTCATCTCTTATGTGGTGAAAGTGTTAAATAGTTTATACTGCAAACTTCCTTCATCATGAATGAGAATCCTTTCCTAATTATTCCAGTTCAACTTATAGGGGATTTAGTGGCTTACAAATAAGTAAAATTTAAGATACAAGTCTTGAGCTCAGTTTGTAAAGGCCCCCATTTCCAATAACAAAACTAGCAATGACAGTGATGTATGGTTTATTTTATGAGACCTGAAAACTGATGGATATGTGATCTTATAAATGCTTAGACAAACTAATGCACATAATTATATTTTCCATTTGAAGTCTATTGCTCGGCATTCTAATACAATATCATTAGTTGAAATGGCCACAATGATACAGCTTGGGCAGTTTGTCACGGTAATTACAGGGTGATTATTTTTGACTGGAATAAAGATTTCAGTTTTAGTATGGTGGAAAGCATCATCACAAATTAGAAACCATCTTAGCAAAGAATAATAAAAAAACTTTAAGGTTTTAAATGTGTATTATGGCATAATCCTGAAATAATTCCTTATTAAGACTAAACTGCATGGATATTTGGCTAACTACATTATTTTTTTTTTGCCATGCTTAAAATATGGCCTTGCCAAAAGGGTAACACTTATCTCATTAATGGTTCCCATGTATACGGATTTTAACATTAGATAAAATTCTAATGTGGTAAATAAGGCTTGTGTCATAATTAACATAACCATTAAAAAGGCTTTTTTTTTGGTAAACACAAAAATACAGCATTTATCTTCACTATTTTCAGAATGGTTGATTAAAGTAGACAGTGTCCTAACATCTGCATTGAAAACTGTATTAATCAATTGATTAATCATGAGGCATTAATCAAAATCTTCCCTAAGTGTTTTAGTTTGGGAGCAGCTCTTAGTATTTTCTATCAGATTCCTTTTAAGGTGTCCATTAAAAAGATTAAATTTGGGTGGTAAATATTGAGGGGTTGTGGCACATGTGGCTTCCCACTGGAAGGTCACAGCCACTGCTCATTAGTGCTACTTTTAATGGGATAAGAAGCAAAAGTTCTGAATATGTGACTAAATCAATTACTCAGACTTGCAGTTGAGTTGTTCCAGTAAGGAGTTTAGCATATGCAGAACTGGCACCATGGATGACCATGATTTCTCCTCAGCACTTTCGTTTAGAATGAAGAATAATACTTGCTACTTAACAAGTTTAAACTGGATGTCCCATAAACTGATGTCATGACTGCTCTTCAATATGTTGGTTTGCAGAAACCAGTTAAAAGTCAGCCTCCATTATTAAGGATATATTTAAATAATCTAACTTGCCCTCTACAATGAATGTAAAACTTTCCATTATAGGAGTGAATGTCTACAGAATTAAATGAATTATTTTAGTGTTTAGTTAGATTCAATTGGACTTCACAGAACACTTTCGAGTATACTGAACAGCTGCAAATTCCAAGATTTATGTCCTGAATTTGAATTGTGCTTACATTGTGAAACCTTCCCCTTTGCAGTTTTCCTTAAATAATCATATGCAGTTAGATGGAGATCTGTGAGAGAGAGAGAGAGAGAGAGAGAGAGAGAGAGAGAGAGAGAGAGACAGAGAATTACCGAATATATGTCTTAGTAATAATTATCTCAAACATGTATCTTAATTTAGCAACATTTCTATTTAAGTAGCATTTCTCATTTCTTCATTGGACTTTGCTTTCTTGTTTTATTTCACATGAAATCATGTTTCTCCTAGAAAGTTCAAAGGCACAGATGTTCACGACTGTGCCTTCTGCTTACTACATTCCATAAGATTATACTTATTTGTTCGGGCAGTCACATATAGTTCGAAATGAAGACCATCAAAAAAGAAGTCTTTGTTTCCTACACAAGATACACGTGCATGGTAAGATAAGATTGAACCTGCAGTGGTTCTGGAAAGCTACCTTCCTCTTCTGACTTCACAGAACTCTGGTCACTTTGAAAATGGGATGGCCCATTCCTATCATTGTTGATGTCTAAGAAGGGATGCATAAGAAAAGGCAGCTCCTAGAACTTGTGCAAGATATATTCAGGTTTTAGCAATGTCTAACTAGTTCTGCTTTTCAGCATGGTGATTTAGCTTTATTTTTAAAATCTTTGACTTTAGAGACGTATGTTAAGGTATTAGAATTTAGATGTGTCATGAATGCATTCAGTTTGGGAAAAAAGTTGATATTCTCTTTTAGTTAGTCACTCAGTTGGTCTCCTTATATAGGAATTTAGCTGGGTAATATCTGATATATTTTGTCACTCCATCTTTTCTATGTGATTCTCTCATTTGAATTTACATGATGTTACCATGACCAAGGGTTAGAGAGCTGCCTCAGAGCTGTAAAGCACTGATTTCAATTCCTATCTTTGACACTGACTGACTGTATAAACTCAAGCCAGTCATGTAGACATGAGGCATCTAGGAGACAAAATGGATAAAATTCTGGACTTGGAGTCAAGAAGAACTAAATTCAAGACACATCCTAGCCATATGATGCTGTGCAAGTCACCTAACCTTTGCAAGTTTCAGTTCCCTCCTCTATACAATAAAGATAACATCATCTATATCATAGAGTTGTTTCAAGTTCCAAGTGAGATGACATGTATAAGATGTGTTGCAACTCATAAACTGATACATGTTACCTATTTTTATCATCATCATCATTCTTATTCATATTATTGGATCTTTCTACAATCCCATACAACTCTAAAATATAATTTCTAGAGCAAGAAATGAGGAAATTAACTTGAGTTCTGAATAACAATGAAATAATAGGTCCTTTAGAAAAGTGAATACAAATGCAAGCACCACAACAAATAACTAAAAAACAACTAATAAGTTTGTTAGAATTCAGAAAGTATTATGATAGCACCTTCCACTATAGCCATAAAGGAAACAAAAATTATATTCTTAAAGAGTGCTCAGTTCACATCCCCCCCCCTCCATTGAGGAATTGCTTTCTTTTCATTTCTTTAATATTGGTATGAACCTAGAATCTAATGCTGTAAAAACAGAGTAAAAATAGATTATTCATTTGCTAGGTATCTGAATGGCCTTAGGCAAGTATACCTACTACCTAATTCTATGTTACCAACAGAAAACAGATTTAAGGAATGGAAAACTTGAAATCTAATCATGGCAAAGCACTGAGAAAAACTGACTTATATTATTAATATGTATCTGTCCATTGGCTACATTTCAGTACATCACATGATTTAGAATAAGGTGACTATCTATACTGGCTGTAATTGATTAATATGTAAAGTTTTTCAGGTGCTAAGGAAATGCCATAAACCTTTATTTGTAGTTTTTGCTGCCAAATAATTACATGAAAAAAGAAACATGCTTTAAAATAATCACAAATAGATTTAATTGTGTCTCCAATACATATTGTTTCATATTTGAGTCATATTTTCATTTTGCTATCGATGTGAAGCTTGGTTGCCTTCAGCAGGGAATGAAAAGCAATCTGCATAATTCCCATTAGTTTTTCATTGGACAAATGCAGTCTGATATTCTGTAGTAGGTTCGTTTGTGGGTAATCATTTCTGTATTTAGCAGCAGGTGTTGCTGCTATATTGAAAAAGTATCATGCATTTTAGGAATTACGGGAATAATTTAGCTATAAAACACCTAAGTTTCAATACCTATCAATTCATCAGTTCAGCTCATTGAAAACACACTCAGTCGTTAGCAAGATCATTTCATTACACATGTCGGCTTTTAGATGCTTTGGCATAAACCTTTTATTAAGGATGTATTTTTATATTGATCATGTGGCATAATAGGACTGCATGGCATAATATAAACCAAGGGAAGCTTACTTGCTGTACATTACTTTTAGAGGGAAAACACAGAAGATAATATTCTAAGCAGAGAAAGCCTTTGAGTTTGGAGGCATTTTACTTTATGGGTCTTGGCCAAGATTTTAAAATTTGAACTTTTTCAAATGGGATAATGTGAAACGTGGGATGATGTCAAAACAGATTTTCTTGTTCTCATATGTAAGAACTGTATCATTATAGCATAACTCAGAGTTGTTACAGGATGTTATAGTTCTGAAGAATAAACCTACAAATGAGGGCTCACATCGACTTTATGTTTAGAACAATGTTCATGCATGTCGACCTTATAATTTATACTCATTAATTGAGTCTGGTTAATATTCTACAATAAGTATATCCTAATAGTAGAAAGGGAAAAACTTCTTTGAAATGTATTATTTGATCATGTTTCTCATTCAAATTCCCTTCTCTAAAAAATCTCAAATCTGCTTCCAAGCACAAGAGGAGAATGGAGAATACACTTTACTTTCATTGATGAAATTGTTTGTTTTTCTCCCAAATGCTCTCTATGGCTTCTTTTGATGGTTATGTTTTTAAAGCACAGAAAGACTCTGAGGTCCATGATTTTAGAGAAATCCATGAAATGGAGGGAAAATATATGTATATGTATATATATATATATATATATATATATATATATATATATGTATATGTATATATATGTATATGTATATGTATATATATATATATATATATGTACATATATATAAAATAGTCCCTAGTAGAAAATTTAGCATTTCCTTCAGTTATGAATGTAGAAAACAAAACATCCTAATAAGGGGTATATAGCCAGAGGGGACTACAAAATAAGGGCAAATAGAGAATAAACATATTTTCTGTAGTGATATTCTATGATCCTATCATCTAGAGTCTAAGTTCCTTCTGTTAAAAAGAGACATTTTAAAAATAAATAATATGTTTAAATAACTAAAAATTTTGGATAGCCTTTTCTGATTCTTAGGGGGAAAAAAGTTTGTTTTGGCTACCTCCATCTCCTCAGCCCTTTGCAATCTGGCCACTGGTACCATCATTTGATAGAAACTGCTCCCTCCAAGGTTACTTCTCAAAAATCTCTTAATGGATGCACTTTTCTCAATCTTCATAATTGAACTTACTGCAACTTTTACCATCACTGACTACTCTTTCCTACATATTCTCTCTTTCTTTTGCTTCTTTGCTTATGCTACTTCTCTCTGGGGATAAAACAAAAGCAGAGATGCTCCCTGCCTTCAAGAAGCTTGCAATCTAGTAAGTGACACAATCTGTGTACAACTATGCACAAACAAGATACATACAGGATAAACTGGAGAAAGGAAAGACACTAGCATTAAGAAGGAAGACTAGAAAAGACTTCTTGTAGAAAACAGGATTTCACTGAGATGTGAAGGAAACCAGGGAAGCTAAAAAGAGAAGAGGAGAGAGAAGAATGTCTTGAGTAAAGAGCAATAATGAGGCCAGTATCATTGTGTGGTTTTTTAAAAGAGAATGAATAAGGTGTAAGAAAACAGAAGAAGAAGGGAAGGGACAAGTTATGAAAAGCTTCAAAAGCCATAGATCCCAGAGGTTGGGAGCCACTGGAATTTAAAGATCATGTAGATGAAATGGTCAGACCTCTACTTTATAAAGTATACTTTGATAGTTGAGTGGTAGACTGGAGTGGGGAGAGACTTAAGGTTGGGAAACCAACCAGAAGGTGACTGAGATAGTCCAGGTGTGAAGTGATTAGGGTCTGTATCAGGGTTGTGGCAGTGTCAGAGGAGAGAGGGGATGTGAATGAAAGATGCTGTGAAGGAAAAAAAAATCAATAAGACTTAGAAACAGTTTGGGGTGTGAAAAAGTAAGGAATAGAGAATGCCAGGTTGTGAGCCTGTGTGACTGGGAAGATGTTAGTGTCCTCCATGAAAGCACAGAAGTTAGTAAGAGCTTAGGGTTGGGGGTAAAAAAGATAACAATCTCAATTATTAATGTCTGGTTTAAGATATCCATGTGGCATCCAGTTCAAAGGAAGAGGTTAAATTACTTTTCCAGGATCACACAATTAATAAGCATCTGAGGCAGAATTTGGATCCAGGTCCTAGAGACTCCAAGTCTAATGCCTCATCTAGTACTCCATATTGCCTCTCAAAACAAAAGACCCAATGTTCACATCTCAGCTCTGTCATTTATTGACATTACTTATAACCCCTCAAAGGCACAGTTTTCTTAACTGTAAAATAAGAATGAGTACAACCACGCTTCCATGACCTACCATACCCAGTTGTTTTTAGGAAAGTATGTGGTCTTAGAGTGCCCTAACAATTTGAACAACTACTATTATTTTGGTATTTAAAAAACTATGTTTCTTTAAGTCAATTTGGAATAATTATTTATCTGCTGATTTTTTAGTATAGATATCTGAATATGTTCAAAACCACCTAAATTTTGCCTAAATTGTAGGGCTTTTGTTTATTTTAAATCTGGTGAGTCCATATTTTTTCACTGGAAGCACTTTGTAGAATTTACAATTGAAAAGGACTTTAAAATAATCTAACCTATCACCTTCCTTTGACAGATATGGTAACTGAGGCCCAGCAACATGAAGTGACTTGTCCAAATCACATAGGTAGCATACTAACAAAGATGTGAATCTGGGTCCTCTGGCTTCAGATCCATTGCTCATTTCAATGTCCATAGCTGTGAAAATAATTCAGAATTTTCTTTAGAAAATTCATCAATCTCAGGAACCTTTCTTTAGTGAAATTTATTCACGTCACTTGTTTGCATTAGTCTGTGAAGAAGTGTTCCCTTGAGTATACATTTCCCAGCAGTACATTCTTTAACCAGTACAGTAATGAAAGTTACTTTTGATTGAGGGTAAACTGCTATGTAAAGTGATGTATTATAATCAAGGGGGAAGATCTAAAAGACAATTAAAGAATTCATTAGGTATTTATTTTATTAAGTTGGATATCTCACTCAAATGAGGCTGAATATACATAATAGAAACATATATATATATATATATATATGTGTGTGTGTGTGTGTGTGTATGTGTGTGTATCTTGTTTGAAAAACAAATAAAAAGAAAAACACAGGTCAATTATTGTTTTTACCTGTAACTTGCTAGTACAATGTATCTTACAGAGAATATTGTTGTTCTTAAATCTCAATATTTGTCATATGTTCAAAGTTAGAGCAATACCTCAGCACCAGATGAAATAAGGCTGTTTCATTTGCATTGGTGGTATACAAAGGTCAATGCCATGACTAGACTAACTATACTTCCTTTTACCACCCATTGCTTTTTATTCTTTATTGGCATCTCAGGAATCAACAATATTTGAAAAGTGACACCATTGCTTTATCGCTGCCAAAAGCCTATGTCTGACCTTCCTTTGTTAAAGTGTCACCAAAATGAATCTTACTCAGTTCCAATCCAATCATCTCAATCTGCTAAACCCTTTGGGGGTTCACCGGTTAATTATTGCCAAGTGAATTTCTAATTTGCTCCAAGATTACACGGTGAATACAGTCATTACTGCAGAGTTTATATTAGAAATTGGCACTAGAGGGAGCTAAGTAATTGTATCATTTGTGTGTTGGGGGGAAAAGAACATTTAAAAACTTGCATTTTTCCCCCCTGAACCTGCTGATTTTACAAATATGGCAGCTATGCCTCAGCAAATTATAAGCAATAATGAATTAGTTAATTTTCTTTAGTGCAAACTGCTATGCTAAGATTATTAAATTACTGTATTTCTACTTAGTGAAAGTAGCTACCAGTCGGTAAATTAGGATTTCTAGGACTCTTTGGGGAAAGGGATTATTACTATTATCCTTGTTTATCATTATTTTGGTCTTAACCAAATTAAAATGTTCATAGATATCATCTTAAAATACAAGTGTGGGCTCCCAAATTTATAGTTTGATAAGAAAATGGCTTTGTAGAATAGGAGCACTGTGCAGACCAAAACGAGAAGCTTTACTCTCATGGAATATTTGGGGGATTTCCTTGGTTTGATTACTGTGAAAAGCTGATTCAATTTAACAGTAAAATTCTTCCCCAGAAAGCTTGACTTAGGCAGAGCACTGAGTGAAATTGTAGCAGTTCCTACTTTCATGCTTGCCTCTAAAAGTGAGCTTAAGTGTACTTAGACTGCAGACCTAAGATCTATGGGAAATTTTCAACCACACGACCAAAGTGCTTAGCACCAAGCCTTGCATTTCCCATACTTAGAACATCAGCAATTCTATTTTACCCCCTTCTGAGCTTTGCTTGGCCAAAATCAAGTTGGAGAAACAAATTCAGAAAACATCTTCCTTGAAGTATTTGCAATAGTCAGTCATGATCAAGAAAGTGTTAACTTTAAGGAAACACACACACACACACACAAACACACACATCTATGTGGATATTTTTGTGGGATTTATAATCTCAGCACTGAGAAAACTCAGAGATCATGTTGTCCAAATCCTTTTGAAGCAGCAACCCCCTCTACAATAATTTTCCCGTAAATGTTCGTTAAAGTGCCACTTGAAGATACCCAGTGATGGTCAATTCATTAACTCTATGGCAGTTTATCCCAATTTTACTTATAATTAATTTTAAGGAAGTTTTTGTTTTGTTTCTCCTTCTTATACAAATCTAAATTTGCATTCTTCCTCTATATGATGAGTTTTCAAATACTTAAAGATAGCTATTACTCATTTTTCCCCAAATGCTTTTTTTTCCTATAGACTAAAACATCCTTAGGTTTTTTTTAAACAATCCTTTAAAGATAAATTTTCTGGCTTTCCTTTGACTTCTGTCTTCTCCTAGATACTGAGGGATCTAGATTATCGAGCTTTTCCTTCTGGGGGATGGGCTGCCACCATGTGATTCTAAAAATCTCTATGCTGACTTAATGTGATGGCCAAGCTGATAGCATGAGTCGTTCCTGCACAATAGGGCAATCTCTTTCCCAGCCTGATCCACATTACTCTTTTACCCTGGTGGTGTCTTCTCCAGCAATAACCTAAGGTGTTCTGATGCCCCTGTTTCTGAGTAGAGTTACTTCTCATGGTTCATCTCACCAAAAAATCTTGTATCCTGAGGCCTCTCTGCCCAAGGTCTCCTTCCACCTACTACCACCACACCCCTTCCAAATTCTTGTCCCAGACATTAAAATTACTAGTTGCTGCTCCATAAGATAAAATGTTCATGGTCACTGAAAACTAGTCTCTGGGTGTGCTCTGAACAGGGCGGAATACAGTAAGGTTAAAACAACTCTCATTCCGGACATTTTTCTCTCCCCTTATGTAACATAAGATCACCCTAACAACATTTTTCCCATGTCACATCAATCATTCATGTTGAACTTTAAGCCACTAAAATCCCCAGGCAAGATTTTACATGAAATGCTATCTGGCCATGTCTCCCCAATAATGTACTTATAAAACTGATTTTTATCCAAATGTGGAACTTTCAATTTATCACAATTCACATTCTTCTTATTAGGTTCTTCCTATAATTTTAACATAATGAACTTTTTTTTTGGAATCTGACTGTGTCATCTAATATGCTAATTATCATTCTCAGCTTCACATCATCTGAAAATTTAATAATCATTTGGATATGACCTTATTCAAATCACTGATGTAATTATTGGGAAAGAATCTGAGGGAGGATAAAGATTTGTAATACCATATAAAAATTTCTAAGTTTATATCAATCCATCATCAGTCATACAACTCCTTCAAATCCAACTAACTGTACTATTATTCAGACCAGCATTTCTAACTTGTCCACTATGTGTATATATATATATAATATATATATATATATATATATATAGACAGTACTTTTTTTAAATGAAATACAATTAAATAATTTGTATGGAATGCTTCTGATATACCATCTTAATAACTTCTTTTTTTATAAAAATGAGATGAAAATAGTCTGGAATAACTTGTTCTTGATTAAACCTTTCTTCATTATAATCATCATTGTTTCCCTATTTAGATACTTACCTACCATCCCTTTAATAATATGTCTCGAATTTTGTCAGGGGCACCAGTCTGGGTCACCAATTTGGGAATGGAAGAATTCATTTTATTCCCATTTCGGAAAACCAGGACAATATTTTCTGATCTCTATAACCCTTCACAAATTTTGAGGGGCCATTGGCAGATCCTTGTCAATCATATTCACCATTGTCTAACTTCATAGGAAACAGTTCATCCAGGCATGGCGACTGGGATACATCGAGGCAGCTAAGAGCTCTTCGTTTACCTTGGACTTCAATTCTCATAACTATTCTTGCATAAGGCTGAACATGATTCTCCTTGGTAGGGAAATTAGTAGTTTAACAAGAATCAAATAGTTCTGCTTTCTCTCTACTCCTATAATCAGTATCTCAGTCTAAGAAAATAGATGCCATCTTTATTCTTTGATTTTTTAAAATTAGTTTATTTATTTTGAGTTTTCGACATTCACTTCCACAAGATTTTGAGCTCCAGATTTTCTCCCCATCTTGTCCCTACCCTCACCCCAAAACAGCATAAATTCTGAATACCCCTGATCTTCCATCCCTTCTATCTCTCCCCCGCTTCTCTTATTCCCTTCCCCTTAAATTTTCCTGTAGGGCAGGATAGATTTCTATACTCCATTTCCTGTATATCTTGTTTCCCAGTTGCATGTGAAAAAAAAAATTTCTTTTAACTTTTGTTTTTAAAATTTTGGGTTCAAAATTTCCTTACTTCCTCCCTCCCCACCCCCTGTTATTGAGAAGGCAAGCAATTCAATACAGGTTACACATGTGTAGTCATGCAAAACACTCCCATAGTAGTTATGTTGTGAAAAACTAAGTATATTTCCCTTCATCCTATCCCACCTCTCATTTATTCTATTCTCTCTTTTGACCCTGTCCCTCTTTAGAAGTGTTTACTTCTGATTACCCACTCCCCCAATCCGCCCTCCCCTCTATCATCCTCCTGCTCTCTTGTCCCCCTCCCCCACTATTTTCTGTAGGGTAAGATAGATTTCCATATCCAATTGAGTGTGTATGTTATTCTCTCCTTAAGCCAAATCTGACAAGAATAAGATTCACTCATTCCTTCTCACCTTCCCCCTGTTTCCCCACCACTGTAAAAGCCTTTTCTTGTCTATTTTATGTGAGATAATTTACTCCATTCTATCTCTCCCTTTCTCCTTCTCCCAGTATAATCCTCTCTCACCCCCTTAATTTTATTCTCCTGATGTCACCCCTTCATCTTCAACTCACCCTGTGCCCTCTATTTATGTCTGTCTGTCTATCTATCTATCTGTATACATGCATATAATTTTTTTTCTCTCCAACTACTCTAATACTGACAAGGGACTCATGAGTTACAAATGTCACCTTTCCATGCAGAATGTAAACATTTCAACCTTAGTAAGTCTCTTATGATTTCTCTTTCCTGTTTACCTCTTCATGTTTCTCTTCAGTCTTGTATCTGAAAGTCAAAATGTCTGTTCAGCTCTGGTCTTTTCATCAAGAATGCTTACAAGTCCTCTATTTCACTGAATGTCCATTTTTTCCCCTGAAGGATTATGCTCAGTTTTGCTGGGTGGGTGATTCTTGGTTGTAATCCTATCTCCTTTGCCCTCTGTAATATTAAATTCCAAGCCCTGCGGTCCCTTAACATAGAAGCTGCTAATTCTTGTATTATCCTGATTGTGTTTCCACAATACTTGAATTGTTTCTTTCTGGATGCTTGCAATATATTCTCCTTGACCTGGGAACTCTGGAATGATTGGTGGATTGGTGGATTCTTTCAATTTCTATTTTGCCCTCCAGATCTAAAATATAAGGGCAGTTTTCCTGGATAATTTATTGAAAGATAATGTCTAGGCTCTTTTTTTTTTTTTGATCATGGCTTTCAGATAGTCCAATAATTTTTAAATTATCTTTCCTGGATCTATTTTCCATGTCAATTGCCTTTCCAATAAGATATTTCACATTGTTTTCTATTTTTTCATTTTTTGAATTCATTTTACAATGTTTTGATTTCTCATAAAATCACTAGCTTCCAATAGCTCCATTCTAATTTTTAAGGAAGTTTTTTCTTCAGTAAGCTTTTGGACTTCCTTTTCCATTTGGCCAATTTTGCTTTTTAAGGCATTCTTCTCCTCATTGGCTTTTTGGACTTCTTTTGCCTTTTGGGTTAGGCTATTTTTAAGGTGTTATTTTCTTTGTATCTTTTTGGGTTTCCTTTAGCAAGCTGTTGACTTGCTTTTCATGATTTTCTTGCATCACACTCAGTTTTTCCTCTACTTCTCTTACTTGCTTCTCCAAATCCTTTTTGAACTCTTCCATGGCCTGGGAACATTAATATTTTTCTTAGAGGTTTTGGGTGTAGAAGCTTTGACCGTGTGGTTTTCTTCTGGTTGTATGTTTTGATCTTCTTTGTTACCAAAGAACGATTCTACTGTCTAATTCTTTTTTCACTGCTTGCTCATGATCCCAGCCAATTATTTGAGTTACAAACTCTTTGTTAAGCTAGGAGTCTGCTTCCAGTGTGGAGAATGTACTGTTCCAAGCTTTGGGAGTTTTGTGCAGCTGTTTTCAGAGATACTTCTAGGGACCTGAAAATTTTCAGTTCTTCCAAGGTGCTATGATCAAGGGTAAGGTGTTTCCTCCTTTCCTGGCCTGTGCTCTGGTCTATGAATGGCCACAAGCAATCTTTTCTGTCTTGGAACAGTGAGGAAGATTTCCTCTCTACTGCCACTATGAGCTCCACCATGCCAGCACTCCTCCTTGCCCCAGGACCGCCACCCAGAACTATGACCCAGATCCAAGCATGGGCAAAGCTAGAGAATCCTGCACCAGCAGAGAGATCCCTGCAATCCTCCTCTGATTAGCCACTCAATTCCCCCTCAGGTTGTGGGCTGGAAGCTCTGGAGGCAGCCACCCATGCTGGGGGACTGGGGCTGGCACCACAGAGTTCTTCTCTTTCACAACCACAGAAACAGACCCTTCCTACAGACCTTCTAAATTGTCTTTAGAGTTCCTGAGTTAAGAAGTCTGGAATCCTCCACAGCCGCCTGCAATTCAGTTTTCTGAGGCTTGCTCCAGGTTTGCTGAGGCCTGAGTACCCACACCAAACTGAGCTCCCCTTCCAGCCTGGTGAGATATAGCTTTCTGATCAATCATCCAGGTTGTCTTGGGCTGGAAATTTGTTTCACTCTGTCTTTTTGTGGGTTCTGCTCCTTTAAAATTTGTTTAGAGCCATTTTTTACAGGTATTTAGAGGGGTTTGGGGGAGAGGTCAAGCAAGTCACTGCTCTTACTCTGCCATTTTGGCTCCGCCCAATCCTCTTTGATTTTTTTTTTGTCTCAACATAAATTGACAAAACAAAAGCAAGTGAAGTATAGAGAAAAGAATATGTGACTTTAGCCCAAGTAGAATTGGATTCAAATCCTGCCTTTGTTGATTTGTAAATGTGTGATCATGGTTGAATCACTCAAGCTCTATGAACTTCAGTTTTCCTCTGCAGACCTGCTTTATAGGAGTAACTAGCAAAGTATAACAATAATGTCAATTATTATTCAAAAGCTCTTTTTATTGTATGTAAAATGTAGAAGGAGATATATAAGTATTTGTTCTTCAGTTTAATGAAAAAGGGGGAAATGATGCTTGGTGTTTTGATATTTAAATGAAAGGATGGTAACACGCTGCATTCAGAAGAATTAAAGACATATGCAAGACTGACATTTGATACTTTTTTGAGGTGACATACTTTGGATTTGTTTTCAGTTATTTATTTGGTCTAATATACTAGCAAAGATATCTTTCAAGTGGTCCAAATATAGAATTTCCATTTGTGTCAGCTCTGATTCTCCCACAGGAATATACTAATCTAGTGATACTACCTCCTTTCTTCACTAGAGCAGGGTGAGCATAAGGCACCATCTGTGAGATTCCAGTAAAGAAAGGATTATGTGTGTGTATTTGTGTGTTCACTAAGTATTGTAGTACTTTCTCTACAATCTGCCAGCTTGTTCTTTTTTTTTTTTTTTTGACAGACTGGGTTTCAGGGAGGGGAGACTGGACACTAGATCCCTCTATCTTTCCCTGGCTGAAAGTGCAATGACTAGTCATAGGCTAGATACCATTCTGATCATCATGGAAGTTTTGAACTGCTCCAATTCCAACCTGGGCCTATTTAACTGTCCTTAGGCAAACTGGTATCCCCAGCTTCCAGGGGATCACCATATCAGTGACATATTTAATGTAGACACCTGATTGGCATTAGTTCTACTGCACCTCAGAACTCCCAAACTCAAGAAATCCACCAGCCTTGGCTTCTTCAGTTTCACGGATTACAGGTATATGCCAACACACCCAGTATCTTATTCTCTTTGATAAAGAAAAAGTAATGCTATCTCAGAAATGGAATTCCCAAAAAATCAGAATTTGCAGAGAAGGGGAAAAAGGTGATTTTATCTTTAAGACCTAAGCCCCCAGGCATGAATTTGGATCACTGTTCTTAGGATTAGGGAAGCATAGCCAAAATCTATAGAATTTCTAGAGTGATGAGATCATCTACAACCATCCAGGGCCTAAACTTAAATTCACTTTAACCTGGGGATATTGGATGCAGAAGAGCTAAAATTCAGGAATAAGTAAACCCTAGCAGTCCTACAGAGAAAGGTTCTTCCTTCTATAATGCATGGAAGATGCACTCCATAAACTTTAACTTATTTATTGACTGCTGCATACACATTTTAATAACTGCTAGAATTAAATTTGCTTTGTTTTTGGCAGATTTTTGAGACTATTTTGAATTCTAGCTTTTTTTTTTCTATTACCACTTCCTTGTGAATTAGATTTGGACTACTTTGACTATAAGGTAGTTTGCTCCCTATGGACATTTGGTCCTTAAACCTGAACTGTTTTGGGCTCTGACAGGGAGGATTGATGACAGTGTTATACATTTTAAAAATACATTCTCTCCTTATCTTTTGCTGTTACATTTCCAAAATTTCTCTCAGGTTCCCTCTCTACCCATCTTCCAAAAGAGTCATCAGGTGCAACAAAAAATATTTTAAAATAAATATGTATCTCAGCATAACCCAAAAATACATTGAAAAAATATGTTCCATGTTTGTGGAACTTTCACCTTGCCAAAAAATGGGAGAGGAGAGATATCTTCTCATATTTCTCCTTGGGAGCCATTTTCAATTGTTTTGTAGTTATTATTCTTTCCATGTAAATTGTTATAGTTATTGTGTATATATTTTCTCCTCTTCTTACTTCATTCTACATCAATTCATGTAAGTCTTTCCACCTTTCTTTGTATTCACCATTTTTTGTTATTTCTTAAGCATAATAATGTTTGGTTATATCTATATGCTATAATTTGTTTAGCCATTCCCCAATCAATGAGCATCAACTGTGTTTCCTGTTCATAGATATCACATCAAAAAGAAATTATGCTATCAATATTTTGGAATATGTAGGGACTTTTTTCTTATCAATGACCCCTTTGGGAAATATGGATAGGAGTAGAATCATTGGGTCAAAGGCTATCAAAATTTTAGTCATATTATTGCATAATTCCTAACTGCTTTCCAAAGTAGTTAGACTAATTCACAGCTTTAGCAACAATATGATACTGTCCCTGTCTTCCCATAAGCCCTCCAAACATTGAATAATTTATTATTCATCTTTAATATTAGGGACGCATGCCCATTTTAATTTATTGTGAAACATGATTTAAGATTTAGGTCTAAACCCAGTTTCTGCCAGACTGCTTTCTAGTTTTTTTTAAAGCAATTTTTTTTTATTAAAAAAAAGTATTTATTCTTTCTCACATGATTTTTGTTTGGGAGTTTATCAAACACTGGGTTGAATTCCACTGTTTCTGATTCTCATTATTCTACTTTCTCCCCCCTCCTCTAATCAATCTGCTTCTTTTCTAAATAATAGCAAATGGTTTTGATGACTGCTGCTTTTCATTATAGTCTGTTATATGAAAATGCTATCCCCACTCATCCCTATCTCTTTTTTTCATAATTTTTGTTAACATTCTAGATTTTCCCTTGAAATGAATTTTGTTATTATTTTATTGAATTCTATAAACTATGCCTTTGATAGATTGGTAAGCATTAAAACTATAAATTGGCTTAGGTAGCATTTTAATATTTATTATAGGCAAAGTATTTTAATGAGATTTCCCTTTCTATTATCATTTATTAGACTTTATCATTATAACATTGATACGATTTGGATATTTGTGGATTTATTTCATAGTTTTAAATTTTGTTTAAACTATTGATTTTCTTAGTTAGGATGTTTAATTTCCTGGAATTTCTAAGCAAATCATCATGTTATCAGCAAATAGGGATAGTTTCATTTCGTTTTTGCCTATTTTTCCACCTTTAACTTCTTTCTCTTGTCTTATTGTTATTATTTCTAGAACTTAACCAATGATGTAGCAGATAAAGGTAGCCCTTGCTTTACTCCTGTTATTTTTTTAGGAAGTTTCTTATCTATCTTTATTTCATTAGGTACTTTCATTTGCTTTAGATAGGCACTTTATGAATTAAAAAAAAAAGATTTGTCTATGCCTAGGCTTTGTAGGGATTTACATCTACAAAGGAGTCCAGCAGAGCACTTTTTTTTTCCGTTTTGAGGAACAAATTGTGTAGCACTGATATCAATTATTTTTAAGGGAGAATGGGAGCAAACATTTATTAAATGCTTACCGTCTCCCAGGCTTTGTATTAAAAACTATACAAGTATCTCATTTGGTCTTTATGACAACCCTGTGAAGCAATTGCTCTTACTATTCTCATTTTATAGTTAAGGAATCTGAGGCAGATAGAGATAATATAACTTACCTATGTTGACACAGCTAGTAAATGTCTGAGGCCAAATCTGAACTTTATCTACTCTGCCACCTAGGTGTCTAGGTCTAAAAAAAAATGATAAAATTCTCCTGTGAATCCATCAGGAGCAGAAATTTTTGTTTATTTATTTTGTTTTGTTTACATTCTATTACTGTTCATCTTTACAGCTAGTTCTATTTTTCTGAGACTGGATTATTTAAGATGTCTATTAGATCTTCTGTTACCTCAGTGTTTTACATTTTGGAAATTATCCTTTCTTTTGTGTTCTCAGCTTTCTTAGCATAATGGGTTCTGATAATTCTTTTTTTAAATTTCTTCTGTTTTTGTTGTGATTTCACTTTGTTTATTTGCTATTTAAAATGTTACACTAAAATGAATTCTATTATTGGAATTTAGGTTATTGATGCAGAAGAACAAAAGGATAAGGGATAATTTGACTACTTCCTTCAAGAATATGAAGATATTTTATTAGGAAGATGCTTATTATATGTTCTATGCAGTAAACCAGGCAAGAAGGAATCAGCTTAAATGAAAAGCACAATGATTTATGTTGAATTTAAGGCTGTTTTGACTAGAAGGGTGATTAAAAACTACAGTAGACTGTGGAAAGAAGCCACATCACTGAAGATATTTGAGGAAAAAATAAAATGTGCATTTACCATAGATCATCATAGAAAATCTCTTGCTAGGAGATTTTTTGAGGTCATTCCTAGCTCTATTCTGCTATCCCAATACAAAGTAAGCACAAATCCAGTAATATTTAATGTAAAGACATTTAATGGAATACATATACAAATATAATTAGGTAGACAGAAAATAAAGGTAAAATATAGGTGATTTTTTATTTCATTTTTAAAAATAAGAATTTATTTTTTGGTCACTGACTGAAATAAAAAAAAAGGAAGCATCATAGCAAACATTAAGATAAATTAGCGAAGTGAACAAAAGGAATTTGTTGTAATTGCTGTCACTAGGGTATTCAGGTAAAGAAGAATATATATTTATTTTTTTAATATCCGCCATAAAATCTCTTAGGGAAGAGTCAATAAACATCACCAAAGGTGTACAAGGTGTAGTTTGAAAAGAGTAAGAAAAACTCCTATATTAAAGTCAAACTGAAAATAAGTAATTGACTGACTTTGGGAGTCTTTGGAGGTGATACTTTGCATGTAATCACTTGCCAATCACCATTTCAATTTCATTCAATGGATATCTTTGAGTACTTATATGCATCCATAGCATAAAGTATTATTGGGGATAAAAATATGTAAAAATGTGGTTGCTGTCTTTTAGGTGTTTTCAGTCTACTTGCAGGGAATGGGTAGTACTTGATTTATTCTTTGGCATTTTTGGTTAAGCTAATCAGTTGCAGTACCTATAAGATAATGCAACCAGTAGTCAAAATAGAAACTCCCATTATCCCTGGGTCTCTTGATTTTTATCTGTTTGACCAAAAATTATGATTGTAATGCTGCCACATTTGTTTTTCCACTTACTACTGTGTATAGTCTGTTAAATATTCAATGTGTCTTTCATGCATGTGCTTTAAAAATATTAAATGTTCATTATGTGCAGAACCTAAGGCAGTCATTGTAGGAGATAATGATTACATATTGTGATTCTACTGTTTTTTGATCCTTATCAAAGTCTTCTCCATTATCTATAGTTGGTGTGATGGTAGAGATGTTGGTCACAATATAATGATACCTTTCATCTATTTTACTGAGAAGAATTTAACATCTAACCCTAGTAAGATGTAGAATTGGCTGATACAGCAATAATAACACTTAGTAATAAGGTTGACAGAAGAGCAGATATGACTACAAGAAAAGGAGAAGTGGAGTAATAACTCAGTAAAAAGCTGAGTAATAACGTGTATATAGTGTGCTGGGCATGAGGAAGGAGTGGGTGGTAGGATACAATAAGTCATGCTATCAATATTCTGAAATACCAGTGGCTAGGCTCCTATGACTGTGGTTATAATAAGCCTTACAGTACTTTTCTACACATTTGAGAAAAATCTAAGAATCTAGCTTACTTGCCAAAACCATATAAGAAGAGACAACTTGTATGCTAATAAGGTATCTGGGTCTGACATATATGGAAATGCTCTGACTAATGATAATAATGATAATAATATAAAAAATTTTCCCTAAGGAAAGCTACTCCTCTAGTTTTTCAAATTTATTGTTATTAACATATGTGGTTTATGGAAGGTCACACCAAACAACTGTTTAAAAATCACTGTAGGTCTTTGACAGGTCTATATTTGTAGAAAGCATCACGAGTTGTTGGCTATCTTTGGCTCTTTGGTGAGAGAAGGCATATTATACATGACACATGCTGATGATGCATTAATACATTGTCATTGACACCACACCCAATTCACCCTCTTGTACCATTTCTCTTCATCTCTATTGACTTTGTGTTGTGCTGTTCAAACCACAGGGCTATGGTGTAGTTGCACATAAAAATCACTCAGTCTTTCTAATTAGATAACCATGAAATCAGCATGATGAAATGGAAGGAACAATGGTTTCAGAATCAGAGGATGTGGGTTCATATTTCAGCTCTGCCATTTAAAACAAGTTTGACCATAGACAAATCATTTCACCTTTCTAGGCCTCAACTTCTTCATCTGTAAAAGTAAGAGATTGGAACATACACATTCTAAAGTCCTAGTGAAATTTCTGATCCTAGTCATAACTCAAATTTATAAAGCACTACAATGTTTACAAAAGCCCTGCTGCTCAGCTTGTGACTACCATGCCACAATAGCATTTATTTTCATGATATTAATGTGGTCTTTTCACAAATGCTTTGTCAACCATCCCAAAGCACCTCTGGCTTATTAATCCCTAATTATATTCTTATTCTATTAAAAAATGACCCAAGGACTGGTTTGTTATAAAGCACTTGAATGTAATTCATGCAGATAGATGGGGCATCAATATATTTCTGTGCTCAAAGAGGTTCTATGGCTCTATATTTTCTGTGTCTTTAGACTAAAGCCCCTCTGCCTGATGCTAACAATGTAGTCTTATTAGTCCCTGCTTCTCAATAAGTTCCATGTGGTTTAATCACATTGGCCTTCTTTTCCATTTTACAAACACCCCTTTTCTATTGCTTGTTGCACCCTTACACAAGAATTCCTATGCCTCACACTTCAGTCCATATAAACCCTACTTATTTTTCAAAGCTCAGGTCAAGTTCCTTTCTTATTATCTAAGCAGATATATTTAACAACCCCGTGGAAATGACTCCCATGTCTGTGGCTTCTGTTTTGACTTTTCTCAGTTCCAGTGACATTTCCTCTTGCTTGCTAGGTATAGCTTCCTAAATGCTGTGCTGGAAATTCAAACCCAAGATTCCCCAGACTGAAGGTATATAATTCCCTCTCCTTTCCCCAAATGACCACTTCACCTGTATGAATCCTTTATGCTCTAGTTCCAAGACTTCTCTAATCTGGTTCCAACCTACCTTTCTAATCTTCTCTCTCATAATATATATTTCAATTATTTATATTTACAATGGTTTCCCTCAACTTCATACAGATACAGAAACATACAGATGCACAGATCCCCACACACACTCACATACCTATACACCACTACTACTACCACCAGCATCACTTTCATCATATCAACTTCCCTTTGATTACTCTGAATCTCAGCTTTTTGGATATCTCCTTTTCAAATACATTGCTGTGGACTTAACAAAATAGGTTATGGCATTTATTTATTAAGGCATGCAGATTTTGTTTAACTACTAAGTTGGGGAGAAAAACTGAATGCAACAAGTTTTTATCTCCTTGGGAAAAATACATATAGACTTCAAGCACAAAGGTTTTTTTTCTTCCATCTTAAGAGTTTAAAGACTTTCAGTGCCATACCAATCAAATTACCAAAAGTATTTTATAGAATTAGAGAAAATAACATAATTCATTTGGAAGAACAAAAGGTCAAGAATATCAAGGGAATTAATGAAAAAAAATGCAGAAGACGGTGGCCTCAGCTGAACCAGATATCAAACTACATCATAAAGCATCAATCATCAAAATTATCTGGTACTGGCTTAAAAAAGAGTCCTGGATCAGCAGATTAAATTAGGCCCACAAGACACAGTAGTAAATAACCATAGTAGTATACTGTTTGATAAACCTTTGATAAACCTAAAGATCCCAGACTCAGGGATAAGAGCTCTGCCTTAACTATTCTAATTAGATCTATTTCTGCTTTTGCTTTGTCTGAGATCAAGATTTTTTTTCTTTTACTTCAGCTGAAGCATAGTATACTTACTCTATGTGTATCCTTCCACTTCAAATGCATTGCTTGTAAACAATATATTGTAGGATTATGGTTCTTAATCCACTCTGCTATCCATTTCTGTTTTATAGAAGAGTTCATTCCATTCACATTCACAGTCATGATTCCTACCTGTGTCTTCCTCTCTATTCTACTCCCTCCCCTGCCCCCATTTATGTTTTTCTCTCTCCTTTCTCCCTTTCCCTCCTCAGTAGAGTTTTTGCCTCCCTCAGTCTGCCTTCCTTTCCATTAGCCCCCTCCCTTTTCTTCCCCTTTATCCTTTCTACTTCTTCTTTCCCTTCTATTCACCCCTCTCTTTCCTTTTCTTTTTCCTTTCCTACTTCCTATAGGGTAAGTTAGATTTCTATATGTAACTGATTATGTTATTCCTTTTTTGAGTCAAATCTGATGAGAGTAAGGTTCAAACAGTGTTCATCTCCCTCCCTTCTTTCTCTCTACTGTATTAGGTTTTTGTGCCTTTTCATGTGATTTAATTTACTCTTCTGCCTCCTCCTTTCCTCTTCTCCCAGTACAATCCTTTTTTGCCACTTAATTAGATTTTTTACCATCACATAAAAGTCAACTTATACCCATGCTCTGTATCTAAGTATACCCCTTTTAAATATGGATTCTTTCAATGACTAATTTACCCTCTGGTTCTGGGACCTCAGGGCAGTTTTCTTTGATCATTTCCTGAAGGATGTTGTCCAGGCTCTTGTTTTTTCATTACGGCTTTCAGGGAGGCCAATAATTTTTAAATTGTCTCTCCTGGATCTATTTTCCAGGTTAGTTTTTTTCACTAATGAGGTATTTTATGTTTTCTTCTATTTTTTTCAACTTTAGTTTCTGTTTGATTCTTTCTCTCTCATAGAGTCGTTAGAGTTCACTTGTCCCTTTCTAATTTTTAACGAGTTGGTTTCTTCTATTAGATTTTGTACCATTTTCTAGTTGGCCCATTTTACTTTTTAAGGGGTTCTTCTCTTCTGTGAGTTTTTGTGCCTCCTTTTCCATTTGGCCAATTCTACTTTTTAAGGACTTGTTTTCTACAGTTAATTTTTGTCCTTCCTTTTCCAAGCTATGGATTCTCTCTTGCATACCTCTCATTTCTTTTCCCAATTTTTCTTCTGCCTCTCTTATTTCACTTAAAATCATTCTTGAGCTCTTCTAAGAAGGCTTTTTAGGGTTGGGACCAGTTTGTATTTCCCTTTGAGGTTTCAGATGTGGTATATTGACAACATTGTGCTCCTCTGAATTTGTGCCTTGATCTTCCCTTTCCCCATAATAAGAATCTATGGTCATTGTCCATTTCTGACTTTTGTGCGTGGTGTTTGCCTATTTCTTGACTTAAGAAAAAAAAATTGAGCTCTCCTACTGGAGTGAAGGGTGCACTTACCCTAGCTTCTTTTTCTACTCACCTGGGCCTTGCACTTGAATGTTTGGCTATTGCTCACCTGGGTCTTACACAGGGATGTTTTGCTACTGATGGATGTCTGTCAGCCTGGAGTTTTGTCTCCTGGTGTTGTGCTTGCCAGAGCTGTGTTGAGGCACTGGGTGATTTGGCTGCTGGTGAATGCTTTCTCTCATAGCGGTTTTCCCAGCTAATGTCTACCAGTTCCCCTGCCTGTATTGAGGCTCTTGGGGTGGGGGTGGGGGTCCTGGTGTTGGCACTTGTCTGATCCACCAACCTGGGTCTCAGGATATCCCTCTTTTATGCTGAGGTGGCGCTTGCTGCTGCCTTGCTGGGACACCTCCCATCCTATACTGCTTCCTCTCCCCCACAACAAGAGGGGCCTTTCCTGTTAAGTCGCCAAGCTTCTTGGGCTACAAGACTGCAGGGCCCTGTCTTTTTTCTGGCTTGGGGTTTTTCTTGGGTCAATATTTTCTGGGCATTCAGAGGTCGATAAGGGAGGGTGAGAGCAACTTACTACTTATTCAGCCATTTTGGCTTCTGGAAGTGGAATCAAGAACTCACTATTTGACAAAAACTACTGGGAAAACTGGAAAACAGTATGGCAGAAACTAGGTATAGAACAACATTTTACACTATATACCAAGATAATATCAAAAAGAATATATAATTTATACAGAAAGGGTGATAACATAAGCAAATTAGGAGAGCAAGGAATAGTTTATCTGTGAGATCTATGGATAAAGGAAGAGTTGATGACCAAACAAGATATAGCATTAAGAAATGTAACATGGATAATTTTGATTATATTAAATTAAAAAGGTTTTGAACAAATGAAATCAATGCAACCAAAATTAGAAAGAAGGCAAGAAGCTGAGAAACAATTTTTACATCATGTTTCCAATAAAGGTCTTATTTCTCAAATATATAGAGAACTAAGTCAAATTTATTAAAAAAAAACACAAGTCATTATCCAATTGATAAATTAGCAAACTATATGAACAGATGATTTACAGATGTAGAAATCAAAGCCATCTTTAGTCATATGAAAAACTGCTCCAAATCATTATTGATTAGAACCATGCAAAGTATAACAACTCTGAGATATAACTTCACATCTACCAAATTGGCCAATATGACAGAAAAGGAAAATTACAAATTTTGTAGAGGATATGGGGAAAATGACATACTAATGCACTGTTGGTGGAGTGGTAAACTGATTCAACCATTTTGGAGAACAATTTGGAACTGTGCCCCAAAGGTACTGCTTGAGCCAGAAAAAGCACTAGTAGGTCTGTATCCCAAAGAAAGCACAAAAAAAGGAGAAAGAACCTATATGCACATATTTATAGCAGCTGTTTCTGTGGTGGTAAATAATTAGAAATTGAGGGGATGCTTCTCAACGGGAGAATGGCTGAACAAGTTGTGGTATATCAATGCAATGGAATATAATTGTGCTACAAGCAATGACAAGCAGGACTATTTAAGAAAAACCCAGAAGGACTTACATGTACTGATGCAAAGTGAAGTGAACAAAACCAGGAAAACACTGTACACAGTATCAGTAGCATTGTGTGATGATCAACTATGACTGACTTAACTTTTCTCAGCAACGTAATAGTCCAACACAATTCTAAAATACTCATAATGGAAAAACAAAACGAAACAAAACAAACAAAAAAAAAAACAAACCTACCCACATCTGGGAACTGATGGAATCTAAATGCAGATCAAAACTTACTATTTTCATTTATTTTTTTTTATTTTTTTCCCTTTTAGTCTGTTTCTTCTTTCACAACATGACAAATGGAAATATGCTTTACATGATTGCACATATGTAACCTATATTAAATGGCTTACCGTCTTAGGGAGGGAAGAACAAGGAATGGAGGGAGAAAATTTAAAACTTAAAATTTTATTAAAAGTGAATGTTAAAAATTATCTTTATGTGTAATTAGAAAAAATACTATTTGAAACAAAATTATTATTAAAGTAATATTATTAATTAAATTAATTGTTATTAATTATTTGATTCATTTTTATTAAAATATTATTCCAGAACCAATAGACTGGAATTTAATAACAATACATGTAATGTCTTAAACTTGGGTTCAAAAAATTTATTTCACAAGTATGAAATGGGGGATATATAGCTAGAAAACAAATGTATGAATTTCGTACAACAAATTGTATGAAAAAATATGGAAGTTTTAGTGGACTTCATGCTGAGTTTAACAGTGATATGTCAGTTAATGATGTGGAGGTAACAAGTCTCCTCTCAATGAACATATTAAAACATAGAATGGAAAACTACTAGTCAGGTCTATTTTAGAGCAGATTCTTGTTGAGATATGATTTGGACTAAATGATCAACTAAGAGCAATAATCCTGACTCCAGAACTCCATTCAATAAGGTAAACATGTATTTATTAAGTAGATGCTTCCAATGTACCAAGGACTTTGCTACATCCTAGAGATATAAAGGTATAATAATAATAATAATAATAATAATAATAATAACAATAATAATAATGATAAAAGTTCAATTTCTACTCTTAAGCAACTGAAATCTTACTGTGGGAGAATACATGTGCATATGTAAATATAAGGGATATTTATACCCAGATCTCTCAGTTGAAGTAGTGAGAGAAAGCCAAGAATGTAATCACAATATTCTTATCACCTCCAGAATCAATTCATCCCACTTGAATAGCTTTAATAGTAAGTTCTTCTTTACATCAAACCTAAATTTACCTCTCTATCACTTCCCAGTAATCCTACTTCAAGCCCACCCTCTTAGACATCTCTAACTGGTTGTCGTATAGTCCACTCAAACACATGTTCACCATCATGTGACATCTTTCCCTCCCCAAACTATTCTCCCTTCTCCAAAATTCTGTATTTCTGGTGAAGGAACCACCTACTTCCAGTCAAACAGGTTCACAACCTTGGGGTATACCTTTTCTCTTTCTTTTCCATTTCCATAAATATGAGATAAGTTATCATGTCTTTTTGATTCCACCTCCATAAGATTACTTTCTCCCCATGGCAATTAGGCTTTCTTTTTTCTTCATTCCTGTAATATAAAGTGCTCCCTGTCTCCCATATCAAATCTAAATCTGTTTCTTTACCTGTTGTTCCTAATTCTTCCCTCTATGGCTAAGCAGAACAAGTTTAATGTTTCTCCCATATGAGAGTCCTTCAAATACTTGAGACAACTACCATATCTCCACCATATCTTCTCTTTTCTACACTAAATTTCTCCAGGTCTTTAACCAATCTTTATATGGCATGACTTCAGGTCTTTTACCAACCTTTCTGCCCTCCTCGAGGGCCTTTCCAGGCTTGCATAATTTCCTTAAAATGAAATGACTCCAACTGAACACAATATTTCAAATGTACTCTGATCAAGACAGAGCAACTACTTGATACCAGTTATTATGCCTTTCTTAATTGCAGTCCAAGACAGCATAGCTTTCTTTTTGGCTGCTATATCACTGTTAAATTGAGCACAAAGTCCACTAAAACTTTTTTTCATATAATTTGCTGTCTAACTATATATCCTCCATTTCATACTTGTGAAGTAAACTTTCTGAACCCAAGTTTAAGACTTTATACTTATTGTTATTAAATTATAATATATTAGTTCTGGAATAATATTTTATCCTTCTGAGATATTTTTTAATCTTGTCTCTGCCATCCAACATATTAGCTATCCCTTTAAACTCTTGGCATCTGGAAATTTTTTTAAGCCTGCCATCTGTGTCTTTATCTAAAATACTGATAAAATATTTAAATATGCTGATTTTTTAAGGCCAAAGATAAGGATTACAGTGGAGACCACCTTCCAAGTAAACATAAAATCATTAAGGAATATTCTTTGGGTCTAATTATTCAACTAGTTCTGAAACTAACTAACCTACCATCTCATTTCCATCTTTCTATTTTTTCCCATGAGAATAGCGTGAGAGAAATTATGAAATCATTGCTAAAATCAAGGTAAACTGTATCTAACTTTCCCCTGATCTATTAATGTGGTAAGTATCAAAAAAAAAAAAGGCTAGTCTTTCTTGACTTGTTCTTGACCTGGATCTTTGTGAATAGCACTTCCTTTTTCTAGCTTTTCACGTATCATTCCCTTAGTAATAAATTCTGTAAGTTTTCCAGGAACCACAACTAAATTCATTGGCCTGTAGTTGGCAGTTTCCATTCTCTTCTCATTGTTGTTGTTGGGTTTTTTTTTAATAAGGAGAACATCTAGCTTTTTCTAGTGCCTGAGAACTTCTTTCATTTTCTATGATCATTTAAAAATTACTGAGAGTGGCTCATTATAAACATATGGCAGGTCTTTCAGTGCTTTGGGTTTTAGTTTGTCTGGGTCTAGTCACTTAAAATTCAATAAGGGCAATTAGGTAGGCTCTTACTGACTCTTTACTTATCCTGGGTATCATCTCCACTTTACTTAATCTTTTTTTTTTCCTTTTTCAGTCCAAACATTAAACTCCTTGGTAGAGAAAATAAAAGCAAAGTGAATTTTGAGCAACTCTCTTTTCTAAACCATTAATTATCATTGTTTCAGTCATCCTCCAGGTTCTTTCCTCTCCTTCATCCTTTAACACTTTGCAGTTAGAATTGACCTCATCATTCAACTAAAACTGTTGCATCAAAGGTACCAATGATTAATCAGTCAATAAACATTTATTCAGCACTTTTCATGCCAAGCACTGTATTAAACTGTGGGGATGCAAAAAGAGGAAAAAGACATACCCTATCCTCAAGAAATTCACAGTCTAAAGAGAGAGACAATAAGTAAACAAATATGTAGAGACAAGGAATATACAGGATAACTAGGAAACAAAAGAGGGAAGGCATTAGAACTAAAAGGTTGGGAAAGGCTTCTTACAAAGAAGATAAGATTTTAGTTGGGATTTACAGGAAGCCAAGGAAGCCAGGAGGCAGAGATCAAGATGGAGAATATTCTAGGAATAGGGGACAGTCAGAGAAAATGTCTGTAACTAAGAAATGGAGCGTAGTGTTTATGGAGCAGCAAGGAGGCCGCCATTACTGGTGAAGGAGAATAAGGTGTAAAAAGACTGAAAATGGGTAGAAGGTAAGTTATGAAGGGCTTTGAACACCAAAAAGGTGATTTTCTATTTGATTAGAGATCATTGGGAGTTTATTGATGAGGGGAGTGACATGGTGGGATATCAGTTTTAGGGAAATTACTCTGGTTACTTAATGGAAGTTGAATTGGAATGGGGAGAGACTTTAGGCAAGCAGACCCAAAAGTCCAACTGGTGACAAGGGCCTGTGCCAGGGTGGTGGAAACATTAAATGAGAGAAGGAAGCACATTCAAGAGTTGTTACAAAGGCAAAACAGGTCTTGGAAACCAGTTGGATATTTGTAGGATAGGGTGAGAGACAAGAATAGAAGATGACATTTGGATTGCTAGTCTGGGGGACTGGGAGAGTGATGGTAAATTTTATAGTAATAGGGAATTTTGGAGGTCGGAGGGTTGAAAGGGAAAAGATAATGCTAAATCTGATGGTATTTCTCAGTCCTAACCCCTCTCAATCTATCTACTACATCTGAAACTGTTATTCTTTCCTCCTGGTTGTTATCTCTTCTCTGGGACATAGTAAGGATACTCTCCTCTGATTTTCCTTCTGTTTCACAATTTTCTGTTGTTTTGTTTTTATCACACTCTTCTTTGTTGGTTGATCATCCCTACAGTGTTCCATAACTGTGAGTGTTCCCTAGAGCCTTTTGCCAAATTTCCTACTTCTACACTCTGTGTTGGTAACTTCATTAGCTGCCATGCATGGAGCCATCATCTCTACGTCAATGATTACAAAATCTCTAAATCCAGACTCATTCTTTCTACTGAACAACTAATCCAACAAATATTTATTAAGCACCTATAATGTCCCAGACACTGTGCTATGTGCCACGGATACAATTAATAACAAAAAGAAAGATAGTCCCTTGCCTCAAGGAGCTTACAATCTGAAGGGGTAGACAGCAAAGCAGGGGGTAGGGAAAGGCAAGGGATATCTTGTTCCATGAAGTTTAATCCAGGCAGGGCAGCAGATGCAAAATGAAATCCTATATCACCAATATATTTATCAAAAATTTTTAAACTGGATATCCTGAAGACATTTTAAACTCGATATGTCCACAACTGAACTCATTATTTTTCTCCCCAAACCTTCACTCCTTCTAAGCTTCCTTTTTTTTTTCCTGTTGAAGACACCACTATATCACACTACTATTCAAGTCTCCCAGGTTTGTAAACTCGATCTCATTCTCTTTTACCTCAGATTTCTTATTGGTTGCCAAATCTATTTTCACCTTTATAACATCCTCTCCTGTGACCCTTTATCTCTAGTCACTCAGCTACCATCTTGATTGAGCCCCTCATCACCTCCCATCTAGATTATTGCAATAACCTCCTGATTGCTCTTGTTGCCTCAATTCTCTCACCTCTCCAGTGTATCATACATACTTCTGACAAAATAATTTCCCTTAAACATGAAGATGTGACCAGGTGACTCCTCTACTCAATCAGCTCTGTTTAACTCTCTAAATCTGGCCCCAACTTACCTTTCCACCTTCATTGGACATTATTATACTTCCTACACTCAGCAATCCAGGCAAACTGGCTTTCTCTTTGTTCCTCATAAATGGCTCTACATTCTTGTTTCTGCATCTTTTCCCTGGCCAAACCAAATGCTTACAACACCCATTTTTCTTATATCTGCCTCATAAGGTCCCTCTTTTACTTTAAGATGTATCATCTTCACCATGAAGTTTTTCTTGGTTTACACAAGAGCCAGTGTCTTCCTCCTACCAAAATACAACCCACCTTGTATATAATTGTATTTGTCAATCATATGTTTATTCTGTATGTCTTCCCCCATTAAGTTGTAAGGTCTTTGTGAAGAGGGGTTGTTCTACTCTTTGTAGTTGTATCTCTGATACCTGATACATTTCCAGACACAAAGTAGGAAATTATAAATAACTGATTGACAGGTTGATCCTGAGCACCTGTCCTATCATTTTTTTTCATCTTCCTCTCCCTTGACATAGATTTAGTTTCTATACCATTATCAGCTCTTTATGAATTTTAGTGTGCCTGAAATTTTCTGACAACACTATGCCTTTTGAATTCTTTCTCCATTATCTGTGTGTGTTTCCCTTGTATGAATGTATTATAAAAAAGTGTGTCACCAATTCTCTGTGCACCCACATCAAGGTCTTTAGACAATCCTGCCTTTTTGTTTTCATCAGAATTGTTTCTCTTTATTTCTTTTTTTAATATAAATTTATTTATTTTTAGTTTTCAACATTCACTCCCACAAGTTCTTGAATTCCAAATTTTCACCCCATCTCCCCCCTTCCCCCACCGCAAGATGGCATGCATTCTGAATATCCCTTCCCCTAGTCTGTCCTCTCTTCTATCTCTCTCCCCTTCTCTTATCCCCTTCCCCTTCTATTTTCCCGTAGGCCAGGATAGACTTCTAGACCCCATTTCCTGTATTTCTTATTTCCCAGTAGCATGTAGAAACATTTTTTAAACATATGTTTTTAAAACTTTAGGTTTCAAATTTTCTCTCTTGCTCTCCCCACACCCTCATTGAAAAGGCAAGCAACTCAATATAGGTTGTACATGTGCAGTTATGCAAAACACTTCCATAGTAGACATGTTGAAAAACTAACTCTATTTCCCTTAATCCTATCCTGCCCTCCCATTTATTCTATTCTTTCTTTTGACCCTGTCCCTCCTCAGAAGTATTTACTTCTGATTACCCCTTTCCCAATCTGCCCTCCTCTCTATCATCCCCCTGCTCTCTTGTCCCCTTCTCCCCCTATTTTCCTGTAGGGTAAGACAGATTTCCATACCCAATTGAATGTGTATGTTATTCCTCCTTAAGCCAAATCCTATGAGAATAAGATTCACTCATTCCCTTCACCTTCCCCTTTCCCCTCCACTGTAAGAGACTTTTCTTTTTGTTTTTTTTGTGAGATAATTTACCCCATTCTACCTCTCCCTTCTTCTTCTCTAGTATAATCCTCTCTCAATCCTTAATTTTATTCTCCAGATATGACCCCTTAATCTTCAACTCACCCTGTGCCCTCTATCTATCTATCTACATATAATACATATAATTTTTTTCCTTCCAACTACCCTAATACTGACAAAGTCTCATGAGTATAAATATCATCTTTCCATGCAGGAATGTAAACAGTTCAATCTTAATAAGTCTCTTATGATTTCTCTTTCCTGTTTACCTCTTCATGTTCCACTTGAGTCCTGTATTTGAAAGTCAAATTTTCTATTCAGCTCTGGTCTTTTCATCAAAATGCTTGAAAGTCCTCTATTTCCTGCATGACCAATTTTTCCCCTGAAGGATTATACTCAGTTTTTCTGGGTAGGTGATTCTTGGTTGTAATCCTATCTCCTTTGCCCTCCGGAATATTATATTCCATGCCCTGCTGTCCTTTAATGTAGAAGCTGCTAAATCTTGTGTTATCCTGATTGTGTTTCCACAGTACTTGAACTGTTTCCTTCTGGCAGCTTGTAATATTTTCTCCTTGACCTGGGAACTCTGGAATTTGGCTATAATATTCCTAGGAGTTTTCCTTTGGGGATGTCTTTCAGGAGGAGATCTGTGGATTCTTTCAATTTCTATTTTGCCCTCTGGTTCTAACATACCAGGGCAGTTTTCCTTGATAATTTCTTGAAAGATGATGTCTAGGCTCTTTTTTTGATCATGGCTTTCAGATAGTCCAATAATTTTTAAATTCTCTCTCCTGGATCTATTTTCCAGGTCAGTTGTTTTTCCAATGAGATATTTCACATTGTTTTCTAATTTTTCATTCTTTTGGATTTGTTCTACTGTGTTGTGATTTCTCATAAAGTCACTATCTTCCAATTGCTCTATTCTAATTTTTAAGGAAGTATTTTCTTCAGTAAGCTTTTGGACTTCCTTTTCCATTTGGCCAATTTTTCTTTTTAGGGCATTTTTCTCCTCATTGGCTTTTTGGACCTCTTTTGCCATTTGGGTTAGGCTATTTTTTAAGGTGTTATTTTCTTCAGTATTTTTTTGGGTCTCCTTTAGCAAGCTGTTGACTTGTTTTTCATGATTTTCTTGCATCACTCTCAGTTTTTCCTCTACTTCTCTTACTTGCTTCTCAAAATCCCTTTTGAGCTCTTCCAAGGCCTGGGACTGATTCATATTTTTCTTGGAGGCTTTGGATGTAGGAGCTTTGACTTTGTTGTCTTCTTCTGGTTGTATATTTTGATCTTCTTTTTCACCAAAGTAAGATAATATAGTCTGACTCTTTTTGCACTGCTTGCTCATGATCCCAGCCAATTACTTGAGTTTTAAACTCTTTGTTAAGGTAAGAGTCTGCTTCCAATGTGGAGAGTGTACTGTCCCAAGCTTCAGGGGTTTGTGTAGCTGTTTCCAGAGATACTTGTAGGGACCTGTAAATTTTCAGTTCTTCCAAGGTGGTATGATAAGGGGTGAGGTGTTTACTCCTTTCCTGGTGTGACCACAAGTATTCCTTTCTGTCCTGTAGCTGTGAGGTAGGGTTCCTCTCCACAGCCACTCCAAGCTCCACCAAGCCAGCACACCTCCTCACCCCAGCACCGCTGCCCAGAACTGTGACCCAGATCCAAACACAAGCAAAGCAAGAGATTCCTGCCTCAGCACTGGCAAAGATATCCCGGCAATCCCTCTCTTATCAGCCACCGAATTTCCCCTCAGTCTGTGGGCCTAATTGCAGCTGCCTCCCCCCCCCCCACCAAGGCCATGCTCTTGGGGAATGGAGCTGAAACCCCACCTTCCTGTCTCAGCACTGGCAGAAACAGACTTTTCCCACTGACCTTCTAAGCTGTCTTTGGCATTCGTGGATTGTGGAGTCTGGAAACCTCCACAGCTGCCTGAGATTCAGTCCTCTGAGGGCTGCTCCAGGTTTGCTGCAGCTTGTGCGCCCAGGCCGTGCTGCGCTGCGCTCCCAGCCGGGCGCGATACACCTTTGCGATCAATCATTCAGGTTGTCTTGGGATGGAAATTTGTTTCACTCTGTCTTTTTGTTGGTTCTGCTGCTTTAGAATTTGTTTAGAGCCATTTTTTATGAGTATTTGGAGGGGTTTGGAGGAGAGCTCAAGCAAGTCACTGCTTTCACTCCGCCATCTTGGCTCCTCCCCCCTCCTTATTTCTTAATTACTATATGATTGAATGGTTACAACATTACTTTTCTACAGCTGTTCTATTTCTTTGTGGCATCAAAAAAAATTTTTTTTTGAAAAGGGGAAAGGAAAGGGGCTTTATTTTGGTGGTAGGAGGGAGTTCCACTGATGAATGTTCCTATGTACAAAGAGAGATGGGAAGCTTGTATTGGGTGTGGTTTGGGGAATTTGGTATATGGAAAGTCTACTCATTCTAACTTAGGAGGTGGGAAATTGGAACTCCTGGGGGCAACTAGCGACTGGAATGGGAAAGCTTGGACCTAGGGAGGAAACTTTGAGGTAAATGAGAAAAAAAAAAAAGGCAACCAGGGAAAAATTATAAGTTGGTGGTGGGCTGTATAATTAGGGACTTTGAATGTGAATGGATTAAACAATTCAATAAAAGGAAAAAGAATGATAGTTTGGTTCAGAAAACAAAATACTACAATCTGTTGATTACAAGAAACATGTAAAAAATAAGCAAAATAAAAATGAGAGGTTGGTAAAATACTAAGTGTCAAATGAATTCAAAAACGCAGAAGTTGCAATCATGCTTTCAGACAAAGCAAAAACAAATGTTTAAAAAAATATAAAGGACTAAAAAAAGAAAATCTGTTATGCTGAAAAGAAACCATAGATGACGGAGCAATATATGTAATAAACTTATATGTTCCAAATGTCTTAACATCCACATGCATAAAGGAAACATTTTCTGAACTATAAGAAGAAAGAGTTGAGAACACAGTAATGACAAGAGATTTAAATATCCGTCTCTTGGGTTTGGATAAGACTAACAAAAAGATAAACTAAGAGGAAAATAAGGAACCAAACAAATTGATGAAGAAGCTAGAGATAAAAGACTTATGGAATCTTCAATATTGGTCAGCAAAGGAACATACAAATTTCTCAGCACCATCCTTTTCAATAAGGGTCACAGATACAATGCAAACAAATGTCATAAAACAGAAATGATAAATACACTATTTAAAGATGATAATACAACAAAAATAGTATTTGATTCAGGGACTACAAAACACATAAACCTGAATTGGAATTTAACAATGAAATCTTAAATAATAAGTGCACCAAAGAACAAATCATAAAACAAAAACTATCTAAAAGAAAATAAGAATAATAAAACAAAATTTTAAAAAAATACACAGACTAGATAAACTAGCCCTCAAGGAAAAAAAAATCATATCCTTACAAACATTAACAAAATTTAAAAAAAAATAGAGAATTAATAAACTGAGAGTGCTTTTAAAAACAGAAAGCCAACAACAAATAAATAAACTGAAAATTAGCAAAACAGATGTTAAAATCAGAAGGAAAATAGATAAATTGAAAATTAAAAATGACAGAAATGAGAAATAAAACTAAAATACCAATAAAATTGATAAACCTTTTAGCTAATTTGATTAAAAAGAAGACAGCAGAAAATAAAATCAATAAAATAGCAAATGAACAAAATGAAATAAAAATGGAAGCTATAAAAAGAATAATTATAACATATTGTTCAGTTATGTAGCAACAAAACTGAGAACATAGAAGAATTAGAGGAATAACATTCAAAAATATAACATGCTCATATTGTGAGAAGGCCAAATAGAAATCTCAAATAAATCAATCTCAGAAAGGAAAATAGATCTAGCTTTAAAAGAACTTATCTAAGGGGTCATGAAGGGGTAGGGAGGAACAAATAAAAACCTCTTGGTACTGATGGATTCAAAGGAAAATACTGTCAATTTTTTAAGGAACAATTAGGAGTCATACTTTATAAATTATTCTAAAAATCTGAGAAAGAAAGTAGCCTACCAGAATCCTTTTATGTGACAAATAATGTACTAATTCCCAAAGTAGAGAAATATAAAACACAGGAAAAAACAACAACTACATACCAGTATCATTAGTGAATATTGACTCAAAATTTTTAAACAAAATCTTGTCAAACATACTACAACAATTTATCCAGGAAATAACTTATTATGATCAATAGAGATTTACACCAGGGAAGCAAGGATAGTTCAACATTAGAAAAACAATCAGCTTAATTATATTAAAAATAAAAACCTACAAAACCACATGATCAATTAAATAGATAAAGTCAACACCTTTGGCAAAGTATAACACCCTTTCATGTTAAAAAATCCTATGAAGTACAGACATAGAATAACCTTTTTTCTAAATATCATAAAAAATCTAAGACCAAAAGCAAGCATCATATGCAATGAGGATACAGTAGAATATTTTCCAAATATATGGGAGTAAAATAAGAATGACCTACTATTAATTGATATAGTTCTGGAAATGCTAGAACAATAGTAATACAAGAGAAAGAAATTAAAGGCATAAAAATAGGCTAAAAGGAGACAAATCTATCTTTATTTGCTGATGAGATGATGTTTTATTTACTTGGAAATCCTAGAGAAGCAGCAAAGAACAATCAACAAGAAAAAATCTCAACTGTTTGAGACAATAGCTTCAGCAAAATTTTAGGTTACAAAATAAATCTTCAAAAATCAACAGTATTTCTGTAGAATAATAACAAAATCCAAGAAGCAGTGGTAGAAAGCAAAATCTTATTCCAAACAATTACAAAATTCATAAAATATCTAGGACAGGCCTATCAAAGGACACAAAATACTTGTATAGATTCAATTTTAAAGTGTTCCTCAAAGAAATAAAGAACAATTTAAGTAGCTGGATTAATATTCAGTGCTCATGACTAGGCAGTGTCAATATTGTAAAAAATGACAATACTACCAAAATTAATTTACACTTTTAATATTATGTTATATGAATCAAATAACTGAGGAGATATTTTATAGAACTTGATAAAATAATTAACAAAAATTATTTGAAAAAATGAAAAGATCTAGAATGTCAGGGGAAATGACAAAAAGAAGTAGAGATGAATGGGAATAGCACTTCCAGTTTTCAATACAGTCATGAAAATAAAAATGTATTTTCCCCATAGCCCTTGATTTAAAAATAGAGAAAGCGCAATAGATTAGACTAGACAAGGAAGAATCAAAAACAACAGAGGTCAACAACCCAGTGTTTGATAATGTGAAAAATGTAAATCACCTAAGAAAAAAACTTATTTTATAAAGTGGTGGGAAAGTTGGAAAGCAGTCTGGAAAAGATTAGGTTCTGATCAATAGCTTATAATACATTTACATTGCATTCTAAATCGATAGTATAATTCTAAATCATAGTATAAAAATCTTAGAAGATAAAGAGATCATATGCCTCTCACAGCTATGGGCAGGAGATGTATTCTTAACCAAAGAAAAGATAGAGGTAATTGCAAAAGATAAAATAGAAAACTTTGAATACTTGAAACTGGAAAAAAAAAACTTCGTAAGTAAAATTAGGGCACTTAAGATAAGAAGGGAACTTGTTGAATGGGGAAAGGGGTAATTTTTTTTTTTACCAATTTTTTCTAATAAGTTTTTGGTATCCAAGATATAAGAACCATTACAAACTACCATTACCCTATAGATAAGCAGTCAAAGGATATGAAGTGTTTTCAAAAGAAGAACTGCAAAATCTTTACAACCACATGAAGGAATACTCCAAATCACTAATAGTAAGAGAAATACAATTCAAAACAATCCTTAGATTTTACCTCACACCCTAAATATTGGCAAAAATAACAACAAAAAGTGGCCATATTCAATGTTGGAGAGATTGTGGAATGATAGGTACATGATACGTTATTGGTAAAGATGTGAAATGGTACAATCATTTTTGAAGGTAATATGGAATTATGTTAATAAAGTAACTAAAATATCTATATACTTTGAACTAGAAAGTCCATTACTGGGCTTATACCTCACAGTAGCTATCAGTTAGCAGTGCTCATATACTTCAAAATATGTATGGCAGCATGTTTTGTGATAGCTGAGTCAGAAACAAAGTAAATGCCCATCAGTTGGGGAATGGCTAAACAAATTGTTGTACATGATTTGTAATGGAATATCACTGTTTTGTATAGTTAACCTCATTAGAAATGAGAGCAAAATATGTTTTTGTGTCTTGAAATCAAAATAATTTAGGAACAGGATTTTATTTGTATCATGTATAAATAAGATGGGATTCAATAAGAATATGTGCTTAACTGTGTCGTCAAAGTAATGCCTTTAACTTAAATTAAAGCACAAATTTTGCTATGTCACTCACCTGCTGAAGTTCTCTCTTAATATTGGTCTCAGGTAAAATACAAACAACTCTGCTTATCATTTAAAATCATTTATAATATAACTTCTATTTGTCTTCCTATACTGCTTCCCCAATACCTCTCATGGATTATATGTTGATGCAGAACTGACCTCCTTACTATTCCTCGTATGGGAACATGAGATGGGATCTTTCATCTCCCAAATTCCTCCCTTTGCAGAGGCAGCCCCCCTCCCTGGAATGTTGTTTCTCCTCACTTCTTTCTCTTGGAATTCATAGCTCTCCAACTCTCAGCAGAGATGTCACCTCCTACCCGAGACATTCCATGATTCTCCAGCTATCCTTCACCACACTTTCATCTCATCCCCCCAAATTGCATTGTATCTATTTTCATTCTTCCAAAGAATTAAGCACCTGGGTGGGGGCAGAATTTATTTTTGTCTTTCTATACTTAGCTTCTAGCACAATATCAGCACATAATAAGCATTTAATAATGTTTGTTGAATTTAATTCTCAAGGCTCATTCATAAGTTTCTTTAATTGCTCTCCAGTACTATGAAGTGGGTACAATATTTTCTGGGTTCCCTTTATTCATCTGAATTTCTGTGCTCTGAATAATGGGGGATAGCATGTTTTGTGTTCATTTTTAAAAACACAATGAATGAATACTAATGCACAATTTTAAAGAAAATGACTAGGTACAAGTATAAAATAGGACAAGTATTATCAATGACCTCTTCCTATCAAAGATCTCAAAAAGCTGAGATTGATTTTAGCAGTTTGATAAAGTGGTTCATGCTTCTGAAAGAATCTCCAAATCTTAATTCTAGAAATTGAATATGATATCTTGTGGTACATAACAATTTTTTTTAAATTAGATGTTTATAAAAGTTTTAACTGCAATCATGTATCACTCTGGAAGCCCAAGGACTAATAGAAATATATGCTGTATCCACGCAGTATTATGCTCTGACCATGAGTAGTTCCTAGGATCACAAATAGGCGAAAGGGACACAAGAGTTCATATATTTCATCTCCCTCATTTTACAGATGAGGAAACTGAAGCTTAGAAAGTAACTTGCTAAATACTTCACAGGGAGGGGTAGAAATGTAATTGAGTTGGGTATAGTGAGATTTTTGTCTCTTTACCTTTGTGTGGGTGGGTGGTAAGTTCTACTTCTGCTTTCATTTAGAAAAGTAAATATCTAAGAGTGACATCAAAATAATCTGCCAAAATTATCTTCCTAAAGCCTAGGTTGATCAGACTCCCCAATTCAAGAACTTGTCCCCCCATGCTTCCAGTATAGATACAAATTACTCAGTTTGAAAATGGCAACACTGTAGACTCTGATTCCTTTCTACCTTTCTGGACATTTCATGCTACTTCCCTTCATTCATACCAAATTCTGGCCACTTTTGCTATTTGCTTTTTAAACTCAACATTCCTTCTTCTGTCACTGGGTTACTGCATAGCATCCCCTGTGCCTGGAAAACTCTTCCTACTCACAAGCTCCATCTATCATAACCTTTTATTTCCTTAAAGGCTTATTTCAAGAGTCTCCTTCTTTGGAAAGCCTTTCCTAATATTCTAGTTGTTAATGTTTTGCTCCCTCCTCAAATTATATTCCATTGACTTATCTGCATCTTGTATTTCCCCCAATACAAAGTTAGCCCTTTATGAATAAGAATTTTTTTTTTTAATTCCCAGCATCTAGTACATTTTTTTTACCAGATCTGTAATTTCATTGGCATAGCAAACTCATAGTGACAAAATTCCCTCTATGTATGCAGATCAAAACATTCTATAATAAATGATAGAATTATAGTCTTAGAAAACTGCCTGGGGCACTCAAACATTAAGTGACTTGCCCAGGATTATACATTCAGCATGTATCAGAGATAGGATTTGAACTCAGTTTTCTTTGACTCTCAGGCCAGTTTTCTTTCCACTACGACACAGCTGTACCTAGCTTTGCATAAAGTAAGCTTCTAATAATTACGTATTGAATTGAACTGCATAAAATGAACATATAGAGCAATTGTCTATTCATGTGGGTTATTAAAGCCCTGCTCCTCTTTAATTGGGGGAAGAACTGATCTCTCAAAGTCAGAGGGTTAGATAGATTCAAAATTAAATGCAAAGGTTTATGGTTTGAATGAGGTTTTTATTTATATTCTAGTTCTGAATGATAGAAACTTCTAATTCATATCAGCATCAATGAAAATTCTATAAATATTACTTCCTGAAAATAAGAATAAATCATCATAGAATTTCTATAAGTAAATGTGATGCCATGTGGCATCAAAGGAAAATTTTCATTGTTGGCTAATTTTGCAACAATATAGGCTAAAGAAATCTATAGCTGCAGTACTTTGAAACATGAGTGATGTGTAAGAGTTATGGATATTAATTCAGACTTTCCACGTGGTATTCAGTGAAATATTAAGCTTTAGAGTCTGTGTGGGAGTGTATCTATATATAGTTGTTATTTTGCATTTGTCCTGCTGTTTCTCTAAAGTATTCAAGTCAGGGAAAAAAATAGCACAAAGCCAATGGTCCTCATTGCAAGGTCATTTCTCTGCAGCCAAACTATAACAATCTCAAATTTTATTTAGTGGTACTCTTGTTTGGCCTTCCCCAAAATCCACTTTGGCTTCCCCTTTTTTATCAGTAAAGTTATGGGCATCTTTGAACAGTGTCATTCATTACAGGCCTAACAACTCCCACTGTAATTTCACAAAAAGAATTACAATATCTACAAGCCATGACTGATAAGCATTACCAAAAATAATGATCAAGATATTCTGTGACACCTTTTTTCTTAGATTACAAAATCACAAGGTTCCATGAAGTTGAAGAGGCAGACACTGAAGAGCTCCATGTGTATGTTGAGATGTGATTTCCTACAGCCCGAAAGACTCATATAATTTTTATAACTTGAATATATCTTAGAGATTGCCTAGGTCAAGTCTCTTATTTCCACATTTTGAAATAGAAACACAGAGAAGTATAAGGACTTGTCCAACACAGTTAGTTGTGGGTAAGTCTAAGTCTAGGGTCTGATTCATTTGATTCTGATTTCAGAATATTGCCTGCCACCAGTTCTGAATAGTTAGGGGTTTTTTTTTTAAGCATTAGGGTTTTTTTTTTAATTTTTAAAAATATTTTCCCTCATTACATGTTAAACAATTTTTAACATTTTTTAAGTTCTGAGTTCCAAAGTCTATCATTCCCTCCCACTCTCCCCTCTAACCTCACTGAGATGACAATAAATTCAATATGGGTTATACAGGGGCAATCGTGTAAAACATTTCCCTATTAATCATTTTGTACAATCTGACTCAACATCTTGCCCCCTTCCCCCTCCAAATACACACAAAAAGTGAAAAATAGTATGATTCAGTCTGTATTCAGACATCAGCTCTATCTCTGGAGGTGGATAGCACATTTCATCATGAGTCTTTTGGGATTGTCTTGGATCATTGCATTTCTGAGAATAGCTAAGTCATTCACAGTTCTTCCTTATACAATATTGATATTCCTGTGTGTAATGTTCTCCTAGTTCTGCTCACTGTACTTTGCATCAGTTCATGCAAGCCTTTCCTGGTTTTTCTAAAAGCATCTTACATGTCATTTCTTGTAGCACAATAATATTTCATCACAATCATATATATGATAGATAATTTGTTCAGCCATTCCCCCAATTGAGGTGAATCCCTTCAATTTTCACTTCTTAGCCATGACAAAAAGAGCTGCTATAAATGTTTTTCTGCAAATAGGTCCTCTCCCTTCTCCCCCTCTTTTTAAAAAATCTCTTTGGAAAACAGACCTAGCAATGGTATTGCTCTATCAAAAGGTATGCACAGTTTTACTGCCCTTTGGGCATATGCTAAATAGCTAACATTTGTAACAAATAGTTATGCAACATTTTAAGGATTCTAAAGTATTCTATATTATATCATTCAACCCTCTTAATATTATTAATACAGTTTTGCAGATGAAGAAACTGAGATTTTAACAAATGATTAGTGATAGACTGAAATGCTTATTAAGGTAGAATTTGTGTCCAGGTGTTCCTTATTTAAAATCTAGCATTCTTTCTACTATGCTCCACAACTTTCCAATATACTTAATTGTATTTGGACTAAAGTGTCAATCACAAAATCACAAACCATGTAAAATCTTGTAAATATTGGTGCTATTGACAGGACTCTAAGCCAAAGAAATGGTTTGTCTATCAGATTGCCATTTCACTAACTCTCTGGCTATGCACATATCCACTTCCAATACAGAGCTTAACAGCTTGGTTGAAAGTAACTAAGACTCAAAATTAAATTTATATCTATATGTATGTATATATGTACTTATGTATTACATATATGTATGTATCTATATGTATATACATACATGCATATGTGCATACATACACATACATGTATGTATGTATGTTCCTTCAAGGTGAATCAAAGTTCTTTGTATAGTTATTTTGTTTTGTTTGTTTCTTCATTCTTGCATCAAGGAATAAAGCATAAGCATTTTTCCAAAAGGGAACATAAGGTAAGAAAAAGTAAAAATGAGGAAAACCTCCCTTTCCTCCAAAAAAAATGTCCCAGGACTTTCTAAAGAAACTTGGTGATTTTTTTTTTTACATACACACTGTTTCTTACGTTAATGAATGTTAAGGCTTCTTTAGCAATCATCTGTACACCTATAATACTTCAGACCCTCAGACTCTTCTAAAGTGCTTTTCCGACTTGATAAGGCTCTTTTTTGGGGGGGCAGGATATGAAGTGTACCTAGGACATCAAAGGAAAGAAGCAAAAAGTAAATTTAAAATGTTTGGCCCTACAAATATTAATAGGCAATCAATCAAACAACAAATATTTATTGAGGGATTGCTATGGGTCAGGTATTGTACTAGGCACTGAAGTTACAAAGACAAAAATGAAACAGACCCCAACCTCAAAGAACTCAGATTCTATGAGGGGATACAATACGTTTATGTATAAATGTGTGTGTATACACACGTCATAGAATTATGACTTACTATGACCATATTATGACATACTTAATTCTATGACGTGTGCGTGTATATGTAATAGGGAGATGGAGGCACTATCTGCTGAAGGACGAGGGAATGCTTCATCTAGAAATAGACACTTCAGCTGAGTTTTGAAAGAAAAAAGGAATTTTAAGAAGTAGAAGTAAGGAGGAAGTAGGACATTCCAGGGCATGAGGAAACAGCTTATAAATTGGTATAAGAGATTAAGATGGAGTTTCATAATGAGGAGAATAGATTGGAACGCAGAATGAATAAAAACAAGTCATGTATAAAAAGGATGAAGAGGTAGTTTGGAGCCAGATATGAAAGGCTTTAAATGACCCACAAAAGGCATTTTAATTTACGCTTAAAGACATAGTATACCTAATTCTATGACACAGGAGCTATAACCCAGACTCACATAGACATGTAAGGATGTATCTGGACATTCTTCCAGGTGGAACCTCTAAGTCTAGAAGTGGAAAGGCCTTTAGGGCTAGTCCCTTCATTTTACATAAAAAAAGGATCTGAGGATCAGAGAGGTGATATAATTTGACTATGATTTCACAAACAGTAAGTAACAAGTGACCTCAGACCCCATGAAAAAATGGTTAAATGTGAATATTTGTTCACAATCATATTATGGAATAAAATAGTAGTGAAGTAAACAAAGATGGGATTTAAACCCAGGTCTTATGACTAAATGACTAAATGTGAACATTTATTAATAACTATTACGGAACAAAACTTGGTGCTGAGATCAAGGAGACACATATTCTAGACCTAGCTCTTGCCAGGAAGTAACATACCCCTTTAGGCAAGTCGCTTTGGCTTGTGTCCTAATGGGCATCTTGGGAATAATAATGATGATCTTAATGTGTTGGTGATGTGGTTCTTTTCTAGGACCTTCTAAATGAAAATGAAAATAAAATAAAAATGGAAGTCCTTAACCTGACATTCAATGCCCTGAAAATTTGAATTCTGATTTGTTTTTCCAGTCTTATCACTTTAGAACCTTATCCAGTTAGTCTCATTTCTCCTTTCCTTCAGCCATTTTGAACTTTCTTCAATGTCTCCAAAGTAAGTAATTACTCCCCATGCTGTCATGTTAGTATATGTAAATATTTGTGTTTTTCATATGCATGTTGGGTTTGGATGCAATTTAGATTCTCAGGCACTCTTCTAAGAAAAGCAATATGAGAGGTTTTAGTTATCACTTTAGAATTATTGCAGGACTCCAAATATGAGACAGAATTTGTTCTGACCCACATACAAATGTTCGCAGTTTAGGTACCTTAAATTAAACTAGTTCTATATGTTATGAAGTATGTAAATCATTGCTTTATCCTCCAGCTTTATACATGAACACATCATTAAAGTGTGCCATACACACTAATCAACCATCGTCATCTTCAGGAAGTAATTAGTAAAAAAAAATATTAACTATACCTTTCACTTTAAATATGTAGACTTGGACCTGGAATGTTAGATGAATATTTGATGAATACATTTCACTTTGACGATAAAAATATGATCCTCATTACTGATATGCTAATCAGTCAAAAATCTAGAGGAAAAAACATCCTGCCTTTGTATTTTTTAGTGGCGAAGCTAACCTATTTTTTTTTCAATTTTTAAAAAATGAAACAAAGAAATTCCTTTTAAAGTATCCTTTCTGGGAGACGCAGGCTGTGGAAGTCTCTATTACACTGAATTGGGAATGTGAGAACAGCACCCTACTCAAGGTGTCACAACAGAACTTGGGAACAGGAATATTGAAAGCACAAGTCACAAGGTCAATCACCTTACACTAATATGGATAAGCTGCTGTGGTTTGTCTCCTTCTGACTGTCTCTGCAGTCCAGTTCCTTTGGCTTAGCTCACTACTTGAGGATGTGATTTTATTTCAGCAGAACTCTTGACAGCAGCTCCCAAAAAAGGAGACATTGGACCAAAGTAGTGATTCAAAGCTACTTTGTTGAGGCTACATACCAGCTTTCTCTGCTTCGAAAAGTTTGGTAGGAAGTGAATTAATGTAATAGTTTTTACAGTCTGTAAAGTATAAAATAGACTCAGATTAAGCTAGCAGACTTGTTATTTGACAGTTTATAAAATATTTTAGTATCTTTTTGGCAGTAGCAGTTTGAATGTTGGCAAATGTACACATTGCTTGCAGTTTCAAAACCTTGTAATGAGTATTTTCCACTGTAATAGCAGAGAGCTGATATTTGGATAAACCACTTAGACTTGTGAACTCTGACATGCATGGTAACTATGTCTTTGTAAAAGAGTTTTGTCAAGTACTGGAGCTCCCACTAATAGCACATCCATCTTTTTGCACACCATAAATCTTAAGAAAATTTCTATTACTCTGCAATTTGTCTGGCTTATGCTATTTATTAGCCATTTTATTCTGCTGCTTTAAGAAGTAATGTGATGTTCATTTTATTGCTGGTTCAATAAATTGTTAATTATAATGCAGTGATTGCTGCTGACGTGATTTAAAAGCCACATTAGCACTATAGCATTAAGTTTTAACTATTTTGCCCTTAAATTCCCTGTTTATACAACAGTAAAAGGAAAATAGCCTTGGACTAATTTAAAAAATGAAGGTACTTGTATCTATTGATCACATGACACAGTAGAAACTTTTCCCCACAAAGGTCTTCAAGTCTTGAAAGAGAGAAAAATGGGTTAACGATACATCAGGTTACACTTGGGAGAATAGTGCCTGAGTTTTAAAGCAGATTAAACTCTAAATGGAAATGAACTGAATTATCTCCACTTCTGTTAAAGCCCTAACTATACACTATAAAAAACATAGCTAGGCAGGGAGATAAAGTTCATTTTGAGTATATCAAATTTCTGGAATTCATATAACGTCACAATGATATTACACAGCAAGTAATGCTAGAGAAAACAGTCAATGTAATCACCAATGGGACAAAAATGACCCCAGGCCTTCCTTTTCTTTTATGAATTAACAACTGGTTCAAATTAAGTAGGAAAGTTTGGTGCAAGAGGCACCAAATTACAAAGTACCATAATTTTATACATAGAAGATGGCCATAGGATCATTTATTTAGAGCTGTAAAGTGTTTTAGAGGTCATCTAATCCAAACCTTTTATTTGATCAATGCAAAATAAAAAAGGTGATACTAAGAAATGCCCAAGATTTCAGAGGTGATGTGTCAAAGCTAGGATTTGAACCCAGGTTCCCTGATACCAAATCTGTTTTCCACAACATCATACAGCCTTTCAAACTATAGATTCAATTCAATTCTATAAGCAATCACTAAGTAGCATAGGCATGCATAGAGTAAGGGACAGGTATTCCTATGTGTCCCAGCTTACTCTCAAGTCTTATGTATATATACTGTCTTAAGTGCCTACTATACACTAGGCATCTAGGTGGTACTATGGATAAAGTGCCTGGCCTGGAGTCAGTTAAGACATATCTGTCAGTTCAAATCTGGCCTCAGATATTTATTAGCTGGGCAACCTTAAGCAAGTCACTCAACCCTGTTTGCCTCGGTTTCCTTATATGTAAAATGAGCTACAGAAGGAATGGCAAACCACTCCAGTATCTTTGCCAATAAAACCCCATATAGGGTTATGAAGAGTCAGACAATTGAACAACAACAAATGTACTAGGCATTGGGATAAAAGAACAACAGCAACAACAAATCCCTACCCTCAAGGACCTTATATTTGTATCCAGAAGATCATAAAAATGGAAAACATGACCCTGTACTGAAGTCCTAGATACGCCAAAAAACAATGTTACTCATAGCACTGACTGATATCCTATTTCATATCTCTGAAGTATGTAAATCTTACCCCAACTAGATTGTGAGCTCCCTGGAGATAGAGACAGTCTTTTTGTTTTGGTTTCTTCTCTACAATGCCAACAACAAAACTGAGCACAGAGCAGGACTGATGGGCTGATGGCTACCACTTCACTGTTTATAGGGTCCCAGTTTTGTATCACATCAGATGTGTCATCTCCGTGATAGCTTTATCTAATCTAATCTGTGATCATAGTCAGTATTGGAGCAGATGGAAAACATTTAGGAATCAATAATAGTTTAGTGCTAAAGGTTTAGGGAATATACCTACAAGTGAGAATGGAGCAAGCATTGTACAAGGAGGAAATCAAAAGCCTTGGACTCTAGACCTGTTTTGGTCATCTCCTGAGTCCTGTTTTAGTCACCTCCTGGGAGTATTGTGTTTGGAAAGTCATTCCCTATTCTAAGATTCATTTTCCTCACATAATGAAGGAACTCGAATTATATAATCTCTGAGGTCCCTTCCAGATTTAGATTTTGTGATTTCTCATTTCTTTCAGTAAAAACAAACATAAAATGAAAATAATTCCTTAGCTGGAGTGGTCTGAAGTATGGAGATTCTACTTTCATTGGTCTCTTAATTCACTAAATTTGAAAGAAATTATAAATTGGCCTGTCTTTACAAAGTAAGAATTTAATCATTTATTTAATAGAACCAGGTCTCCTAATTTCTAATTAAGTGTATGTTGCACAATGTATAATACCTCTATTTCAAGAAAACATGGTATTTTAGCTTGAATTTTTCAGATAATTACTTCACTTCTCCACTTTGCATGTATAGTCACAGTCTGTTTTGAAGCCAATTTCTAGTCAATGGGAGAAATGGATGCAATTGTCTCTTCTCCAAGTTGCTCTCCCGATTCCCTCTACCGTTTTCCAGCTTTTCATCCTGAAGTCTTACTCCACCTGGAATTCTCGAAGTAACCCGGGGTGTTGTGGAATAAATGAAATCATAGTTGTAAAGAACTTTGCAAGCCTTAAAGCATTATAAAGATCAGTTAGCAGTAGTAGTGGTGCTGCTGGTGATGGGATGTGGAGGAGGAGGAGGAGCAGCAGCAGCAACAGCAGAAGCAGCCTACAATCTCCTGCCTTTGGGCCCCGAGCTTTCTTCTCTGCTACTGTTGAGCTTTAGAAATGTTTATACAGCAGTACAAGGGTGTATATATATATATATACACATACATATATATATATATATATATATGCATATATGTGTGTGTGTGTAGGTATATGTGCATACATGTGCATGCATGCATGTGTGTATATGTATAAGGATATATGTATGTAGGGATATGTATGTATGTATGTGTATGTATATATACATACATACACACACATTTTCAATTTTAATTTGCATTAACAGTTTCTTGAGTCTAGACAATCAACAGAACAATAAAGTGATGACCTATAGCCAATTCTGAGGTGTAAATGCTCACACTGAAAGTTTAATAACTGGTTTTACAGGGCCATTATAATAGTCTCCAGCACATCACTGACTCTGCCCTCTTCAACTTCTTCTTCTGATAGGATAGCTCCTCCCAGAACTTCCATTTAAGGAGGGTGTCCAGGCCAGCCATGTCTCATTCTTTTCTTTTTAAAATTTTATTTCTATTTTATTTTAATTTATGGAATAAAAGAAACATTTCCATAACGTAGTGTAATAAAAAAAGATGATTGCACATGAAACTGGAAGACCTGACACTGATGCATCCTGGATATGTGATGATGGGTGAGTCACTCAGTGCCCACAGACAACTCTCTGATAGAAATTATAGAGGAGCTATTGATCTCCATCACTGGAGGAAGTCTTCATCCCAAGAGTTTCCTTTAACTGAGAAAATCACAGGTTGGAGGGTATCATAGGGAATGTCAGAAAAAAAATATTTATGAAGGGTCCTTTATAGGAAATTACTTGCTTGAGGTTTTGTGGGATGAAGAGGTGTACAACTGATAGTTCCAGCAGCCAATTAGCTTACAGTCCCAGCTTGGAGAGGAATGAGAAAAGAACCTATATGCTCTAAAATATTCATAGCAGTTCTCTTTGTGGTAGCAAAGAACTGGAAATTGTGAGGATGCCCATCAATTGGGGAATGGCTGAACAAGTTGTGGTATATGATTGTGATAGAATATCCCACAGACCACCCGACCTTTTTGAATTAATGTGTTCTTTGTCATATAGTCTACTTTTGGGGGGAGAGGTAGAAGAATTAACCATACTCCAATTTGAGTAAATTGATTCTACTTACATGCCTTTCACCTGCTGCTTATAAAAGGGCCACTTTCTCTTTCTTTCTTCTTTTTTTTTTTTAATCTGAATTCCTTGGTATTTTGGAGTGTTTTTAAAAACAATCCTTTCACATGCATCCATGGAACACTATTTCTCTTATTTTCCTCTTGGTTTATGCAGAACAGAAGACCCTAACGGGAAAGGGCCATTTGTCTTCTGTCTTTACTTAAACCCTGAGGCTAACAGCATTCTGGACCAGCTGTATTCCAATCTGGTCTTTCTAATATTTCTGCTATAATGCATATAATAAAGTAAGCTATTTTGAGGAGAAGGTTGCTCTTTGTCTCCACTCTCAAGACTCTATAGCTCCCTTTTCCTTTTTCTGTCTATAGTTTGTGACAAGAAAAGTAATAGTTTAGGAAGAAAGGAATTAAGGAAGAAAGAATTTAGAAGGTTCAAGTCACCAACTTCTTTCATGCCAGATGTTAAATTTTCTTTAAATTAATTGTGGTTTTTTAGGTATCTTTTAATATGTAAATACAAGAACTTTGTTTTGATTTTATATGTTTGTTGTTTGTTTGTTTTATATGTGAATGAAATACAGAATATGACCTCTGCTGGATATGCAGCAGATCATCAGTAAGAATAAACATCTGGGACATGTAAATATTTACCAAAATACTATTTCTATGCTCTTCTATAACATGGTGCCTGGGAATTTCCCAACTATGGATATTTCTATGAATGTCCCAGCCTCTCCATTTCCCACCCAAGGGGCAAGAGTATGAAAAGTATCAAATATGTTACTACCTAGTCACAATCATCTGACTGTAAAAATCAGAGAAAATATTATTCTGACCAGGAAGAATCCATAGGAAGGCTCCAGCACCTTCCCAAAGAACGTGTTCTGTCTAGAGGGATGGAGAAGAACTAATGACATTCCCTGTCAGCTTATTAAAGAACTTTTAGAGAGAAGATAGATAAATATAAGCCTGATTTAAGAGAGAAGCAGAGATGCCAAAGCAAAATCCATTTTTAAAATTGATTAGAAATGGATAGGAAGTTGAATGAAGCAAGTGTAGTTGTAAGTGATCTGTCTCGACATGTGTTTGGTTTCCACATTTTTGTTATTCTGAGCTGCAATTCTAGTTCAAGCTATTTGAGAGACAATCATGGGACTTTAAAACTGGTGCAGAGCTTAATTCACAAGCCCTCATTTTACAGATGAGTAAACAGGGCCAGAGAGGGTAAGCAACTTTCTCAAGGCCACCTTGCTTGTGGCAAAACTTGAAGCTAGGTTTTCTTGGCTCCTAGACCCTTGAAGGTTCAATTCCAGCATATGGTAATGGGAAGAACTGGTCCACATTGACTTCTTGTGACTATCATCATCAAACACATTGTGAATTGCGTGGTGTTGTTGGCTAAGTAATGCCCACAAAGTTGCCAAATACGGTGAGTTAAATGAACAAGGCCTTAGCCCTAGAGAGGCTGAAATTCAAAGATGAACAAAGATGCCATGTGCCACAATATTAAGGACACAGAGGTAGAAGAATGACAGTCAAGAAACAATGCACAAGTTAAAACAGCAATGCAATGCACATACACATGCATCATTTTATTTATTTCCAACATTTTTTAAAATTACACCCTTTGCAAAACTGCCTCAGGGCCCAAGTACAAAAAATTAGCACTTTACTCATAATAAGTAAAACATTAACAGCAAGAGCAATTACCATCTTAAACTACTGTATTAAAAAAAGATAGCGGTAGTGTTGCCCCAGATAGGAAAGTCAGTTAATATTATAAATAGCATGGAGGGATAGCTTTTGGAATCTCAAAAGGGGTAAATTTAGGACAAATGAAAGAGTGCTGCTCTATTTATACCCACACACACACATAAACCCCACCACCAGAAAGAGCTGCAATAGCAGCAATGCCACAGCCACAACTGTCAAGAGGGGAAAAAGTCTGAAAATATAGCCAAGTTTCAAAAGGGGTTATTCAGAATCGCTGTCGCTTGTAGTGAACAGATCACTGGATTGAGAACCTTATCTTGGTTGAGGCGTGATTCTAACACTACCTGTGGACCCTGGACAAGTCATTTAACATTACTGAGCCTCAATTTCTTCACCTATAAAATGGGAATAATTCTACATGTAAGCTTCTTCAAGGGCAGGGACAGTTTCATGCCTGTCTTTGTATCCCCAGCATTTCTAACTCAGCAAGGCATTTACTAAATGTTTGTTCCAGGTACTGGAGATACAAAGACACGTATGAAACAGTCTTTTCCCTCAAGGAACTTATACTATCAAGAGAATAACTATGTTCATATATATATATAAGTACAGAAGAGATGTATACAAAATAAATAAAAGATAATTATTTTGATAGGTTAAAGAAATTGTTTACCTACAGTGCATAGCAACCACAAGAAATGGTCTGTGTTAAGATCACATCATCAAAAGCATCTTGTGACTTGAAAGGTGCCATTCGCAACCATGATTCCAAAAGACGAATGAAGAATCCTGCCTGCATCATGACAAAGGTGATGGACTAATATTCAGGATGAGAAATACATTTTTGGATTTGAGAATTTGCTTTGCTTTACTGTGTTTTAGTACTAAAAAGGTCCTTTCTTTTGCTTTCTCTCTTTCTTTTGTCATTGGGGAAGGAAGAAAAATAATTGCTTGATATCGAAAAAATAAAAATAAAATGTTATTTATTTATCTTTTGGCTGGGCCATGGGGTTAAGAGACTTGCCCTGGGTCACATAGCTAGTAAGTGTTATGTGTCTGAGTGCGGATTTGAACTCAGGCACTCCTGAATTCAGAGCCAGTGCTCTATCCACTGCGCCACCTAGCTGCCCCATTATAAAATGTTATTTTAAAAAGATGCAAATAATAGAAATGTTTCATTTACAGTACTCCCTTATTCTTCTTTATACAATATTTGGAAATGTTTATGTTTTGATTTTTTTAGAATTCATAATAAAACATTAATTAGTGGGTTTGGTGATTTTGCCAGAAATCAAAGGTCTTTGGTGCACAGAAAGACCAACATGTCTTTTTGCTTTTTTTCTTTGAAAATTGGTACTTTGCTCATCATCAGTCAAAGGATCATTTATTTAAAGCTAGAAGAGACTTCAGTGGTCACTTGATCCCAAAGCCATCTTACAGAAGAGGCAACTGAGGGAAAAAAACGTTAAGTGGCTTGTCCAAAGTTAGTCAGGCAATAAGGAGAAGTACCTGGATTCATCCTCATTTCTGTGGCTTCAAGTCTCATGTTATTTCCACTAGACCACACCATCCTGTGGAACCTATGCACATTTTCAAAGCTCACTGGCAATGGCTTAGTCTAATAACTAGAACTGATTGAAGGCAGCTTGACATTCTCTTCTTTTCCTTGATTACCACTGGTTTCAGTTTTCTGCTAATCACTATTCTTCAAGACTTTCTAGTTTTAGTGCAAGCATAAGTGTACTCCCAGGTGTTGTTTCAGCATGTGATATGGAGACTAGGGGTTGTATAAAGAGAAATCAGAGAGGAAAAAAAAGCATAAAGAATGACTTTAAATTGTACATTACTGGAAATTATGTAAAAAATTCTCAGCCCAGGTGCCACTTCTTACATGAGATCCTTCCCAGTTCCCCTGGTCACCACTACTCTCTCCCTTCTCCTTCCCAAAATTATTTCTTAGGGGCAGCCCAGGTGGCACAGTGGATAAAGCAACAGCCCTGAAGTCAGGAGAACTTGGGTTCAAATCTGGCCCCAGACACTGACTAGCTGTGTGACCCTGGGCAAGTCACTTAAATCTGATTGCCTCCAAAAAAATTCTCATTTATTTTTAATATTCTGTATATCTATTACTTCTCTCCAGTAGAGTGTAAAAAGACCTTGAGAACAGGGACTAATTCATAGTTGAGACAAAGACTATTTCATGTTTATACCTCCAATGTCAAGTGTACTGATTCACATATAGTAGATGCTACCGTGAACTGAAAACAATTAGGAAATAATTATAAAATTGCAAATAATCATCACATACATGCCCATAGAAACAAAAAGTCAATAGTCAGGAATAGCAGTATATAACACACAATTTTCTGATTATAAAACAACCTGGGCCATATGGAAAGGTGAGCAGAGAAGTTACCTTAAAGAAATCTTGGCCTGCTTAGAGACAGGAAGGTTAGATTCTATAATGTTAAGAGTTATTAAATGGGTAGGGAAAAGGCAAGACATGTCTGAACTCTACTAGAAATGAAAAATATCTTATTCAGTAGAAACATTCAATACTTCTCCTGTATAAGGCACAAGAGGCAGAAATAGTTTATTGAAATATATATGAATATAAATTGTATATTAGTTAGAAAGCAACCCAAAATTGTTTATGTGGTGAGCACTAGGCTGCCCTTCGATTTTCTGTTCCATATTTAGTTATTTACCTCTTACAGTTCCCAGCCAAGGTGCTTTCCTTGGCATGCATAAGATGACATATGCCATTGTCTGGCACTAAATCTTAAAATTGACTTAATTTTTTTCTCCTTTATTAAAAGAGTCTAGAATGGAACTTATGAATTTTGTTCTTTCTTCATAGCCAATAATTAATTACACATTTTCCTTGAAATTACAATGCAAGGAAGTAGGCAACTCTCAAAAATAGAAATGTAGATCTCCAATGTCAAAAAATGACAGATTTATATTAAAATACAGCTCTTGTACAGCTTGGCATGGGGCACAATTGAAAAAGCAGCATTACTAGTATATCTGTATAGTAAGGAAATGCAGGTGTCACATACATATCGAATGAGACTCTGACTACCCTTTATGTGACAGTAATCATAAATTTAGAGCTGGAAGGGATCTTCAAAGGCACCTAGTTCAACTCCCACATTTTACAAATGAGGAAACTAGAGCTCATAGATTAAATGATTTACCCAAGGACACACAGTTAATAGGTGCAAAAGTTAGATTTGGACTGAGGTTCTGTGACTCTAAAACTATTGCTTAGTGTAAGGAAACTCTTGATAGAACATTGCTAAGGACTGTTGCCAAAGAATTGAATTTCAGGGAGACAGGCAAATCCTTAGGGCCCAAACTTTGGAAATGCAGATCAAATTCTCTCTAGATCAAACATTTTCTAGGAAGGTCTAGGAAGACTTTTTTTGTTTTTGTTTTTGTCTAACCAGTGAGGGTGCAGAGGGCTAAATTGGTTTGTCAACTCCCAAAAGAAGATATGATCTTCACCAAAAGGAATCATTCTATCAGGTATCACCTCCTCTCCATCCACTGACTACCAGCAATGAGGCCACCATTCCATAAAATAATCCAAAATAAACAATTTTTGGTTGCTTTCTAATATACAATTTATATTCATATGTATTTCAATAAACTTTCTGACTCTTGTGCCTTATACAGAAGTATTGAATGTTTCTACTGAATAAGATAGTTTTCATTTCTAGTAGAATTCAGACATGTCTTGCTTTTCCCTTACCCTTTTAATCATCTGGCTCATGGTGGCCCAAGACTCATAGTTCTAGTTTGTCCTGTTTTTCTGTATTCTCTGTTCCCTAAAACAATAACAGATAAGGATATGCCTTGCACCTGTACAGATCTTCATCTCCTCTGCCCCTTATAATTTTAGCTGCCTAGAGCATTGGGAAGTTAAATGATTTATCCAGGGCCACATAACTAGTGTGTTTCAGAGCTGGGCTCGGACTCCAGTCTTCTTGGCTTCAAAGCCAGCTCTCTAGCCACTATACCAAGTCGCTTCTCCCGGAATAGGAGAAAGAGCTTTGAATTCAGACTCAGAGGACCTGAGTTTGATTTTGGTTCTACCGTATGTGTGAGACTGATCAGGTCATTTAAGCAATCTGGGATCTAGTTTTTTCAGTTACAAAATGAAGGGAGTTGGATGAGATCATCTCTCAGGTTCATTCCAGCACGAGATCTATAAGGCTATGAACTGGGAGTTTTCATTTTGTGTATGTGGGTGTATCCCTTTCCCACTCCCATTATTCCTGCTAGAAGATGAATGTGAAGTACAGTGCAGGCTTTATAGTTTCCTCTTTTTCTAAAAATATCAAAAAATTATGTTCGTGAAGACATCAACAGGGTCTAATATAGAGAATATTCCTATAGATCATCTTAGATGCACACACAGGTTCTCTGGTGGTTTGCAGTTGGTTAAACTCAATTCCAGATTATATATGTGGATTCTCTCTCTCTTGAATCATTAGCTATGAGGGATAAAAAACTTACTACCTACTGGAAATTAAGAATTAGCACAGAACTTTTTTATTAGTCGGTCAAAGAGCAAAACTACTTTATGTTCTGATCCTCAGAAATGTTCATTTAAACAGCCCACTAATTCCTAAGCGGCTCCAAACTAAGAACTGTGAGCATCCTAAAGAGCTACATTGATGTATGTGCCTCCTGTGATGCCCCTCTGGCACAGCTATTCCCTGGTCCCCATGATAGCCTTCCTATCACAATGATGCTCTTTTCCTTCCTGCACCTCTCCCTGCTTCAAGCTTACTTGCTCTCTCCCATTTCATCAGGCCCATATTCCCTGTCCAAGCTAACAATTAAGTAATCTAATAAATTAAGCATCCGCCTCTTTCATCTTCCAATATGTCCTTAGAATTGTTGATCATCCCACTTAGGTGATGAAGATGACATCTTGGCAAGTTATTGGAGCCTTACACTATTAGTATTGTAGCCATGGAGACAACCATCTACTATGCCCATGCTTCGGGTGGCCCAAACTTCTATCCTGAGAGAGTAATCCCCTAAAGTGACAAATATGAGATTTAACTGGCTCAGTTGCTGCTCCTTGATGATTATGATGATGATGATGATGATGATGACAGTAAATTGGTACTAACCTAAAATGGATATTGGACACGGGGGAGAATCACTAATCCTATCTGTAAAGCCACATAAAACATTTGCTTCCTTTTTTCTGTAACTCAGTAGATTCAGATGACAACTGGTAGTCAGTAAACTCTTCTTTTCTAAACAGCTGTCCAGTCCTTAAAAAACTCCCCAAAACTAAAACAATAAGGAAAAATACCATAAGCAGTTTCTATGGGAAAATCTGGTTTTCATTTTCAGGCAATGTTAATGCTTATTCTCTGGTGGGTTGAGGTTTTTAGTCTGTATGTAGGAAATGGCAAAAACAGAGGCATGCACCACTTTACAGTTCAGTGACCACTCGCACTTAGCACATCTAATTGCCTCTGATGACAGGAGTCACTTCAGAAAAATGGCACTTATTTTGTGGATGGGGTTTTTGTTTTATGCTAAACCTCATGAAAATTCACAAGTTTATAACAAACAAATTATCACTGAGGGACGCTGAAGAAAACCATGGTCATCTACACAATGCCAGACATCTGGAGGAAAAGTTTTTTTAAATATATATTTTTAATGAATCTTCTTATGTTTGTCAATAGATTGCCGAACATCTGGATATTTGAAAATATTCAGAGACTAGATTCAGTTTTTCCATTCCCAGGACAACATGTGGTGTTGTGTCGGCCTAGCCACAAAGTCTTGAGAGGAAAATATTTATTTATGCTGAATTTCATCAAAGTTAGGCAAGGATCCATGTAGGTTCCGGTATCCATGAACACAAACTCCCTTTATTTTTTTAAAGAGATGTTTTGACAATTGATAATGCTTAGCACAGTGCCTGGCATATAGCAGGCATCTAATAAGTGCTTCCTAGCTTGGCATTTATTTTAAAACTATTTAAAAACAAAGCACCAAGTGGCTGTTGTACCAAAAGATCTTTTCAAAATGATCAATGCTTTGACAATATTCAATGGTAAGTACTCTCAAAGTGAATCTGGTATATCAAGCCCTGACGTACATCTAATACGAATCCTTCATTGTTTAGTATTGTCTTTTTGTTTTGTTACTTGTCCTTCATACAGGGTGTCCCAAAAGTCTTATTGCAGCTGTATATCATCCATGTGTTATCAGTCTTGGATTTAAGCTCTTAGATAATGTTGGTCAAAAATCTAACAGAGGAAGTGGGATGCCTAATAAACATTGCTACTGATCATTATCTTATTGTCTTACTATTATAATTATGAACCTGAAAAACATTAACATTTCCATATACAACAAACAAGAATAGTGGATTATATATGGAAGTACAAATTTTTTGTTATATACTGATCGATTCTTTTTTTTAAGTTAAATCAACATGTATTTCTGTTTTTATAACTGTAGATCCTTTTCCTCTTTTTTGATTCCTTTTTTTTTTTTGGTGAGTCAATTGGGGTTAAGTGACTTGCCCAGGGTCACACAGCTAGTAAGTGTCAAGTGTCTGCTCTGAGGCCGGATTTGAACTCAGGTCGTCCTGACTCCAGGGTCAGTTCTCTATCCACTGAGCCACCTAGCTGCCCCAACAAGTGTTTCTTAAGCAGTAAATTCTTGTTGATTTAAAAAAGCAATAAGAGAAACCTACTATGTGATCAGTGCTAACACTAGATGTATTAAATTTAGCCTATTAGTATAAACACTGCCTTCCTTGTCTCTATCCCTTTCTGCACGTCTTTCTCCTCTCTTCTGTCTGATGATTTTTTGAAGTTTTAAGATCAATTCTTTTGAAAATACACATCTTATTGGAAAATAGTCATTCCCATGGTACCTATCTAATGAATTCAATGTGTAATGCATGTAATAAAAAGGGTGCTGAATTTGGAGGGCCTAGATTTAAATTCTAACTCTGCCTCTTAAGTCACAAGTCACATCACACCTTGGGCCTCAGTTTCCTCATTTACAAGATGAAGGAGTTGGATTAAATATATTTGTGGGACACTTCTCAAAATCTGTATTCCTATGAATTCAGCAACTATTCATTAATTGTTTGCTATGAGTGAAGCACAATGCTGAATAAAGAGAAATGCAAACAGGTTTAATGTAGGAATTACTCTCTAAATCTTGTACTTCTACCTTGAGATTTTACATCTCACTTATGCCCAGTTGTCATTAGTGTAAGGAATAAAGTAAGGTAAGAAAATAGAATGCTAAAAATTATCCATTTTCCCCATGTAATCTAATATTAAAATTCTATAAATTCTCAAGAATAATTGTAGCAACTGTAGAAATTTAGGCAGCCACCTATTAGTGAAAAATGAGGAACAGAATACGATGTAATGTGCTTAATAATTTACACATTTCAAATTACGGCCTGACAGAAAAATCTAATGGAATTATATAAATGATGGTTTCATTTATTTTAAATTAAACTATTTGTAGATATTTTCATATGTTTTGACTTTTTATTGACAAGGAATCTTTGTTCCATTTTCTGACATCAGAAACACTTTTTTTAGGGGGAGTGGAATGGAGGAGGGCTTAGAAAAGTATAAGAGTGTAAGAGTTTAGGATAGGTAAAGATTTAATGAGAGAGAGCATTTTAAAAGAAATATATGTCTTTGCCATTGAGTGACATTTTGCATGTATCTTGGTAAAGGAATCTCTTTAAACCACATGGTTTTCTTTACTCCAAAGAGAGCCCCCCTCAACCTCACTCCCCATACTCCACCTCCAATAATGTTCTAGTAGAGCCAGAATATATTAAACATGAAATTGTTTAAGAATTTGATCCCCATGGAAAAGAATTGGAAATTGGAGAATGGCTGAACAAGTGGTATATGAATGCAATGGAATACTATGGTGCTGTAAGAAATGATGCACAAGAAGACTTCAGAAAAACCTGGAAAGACTGGTATTGACTGATGCTGAGTGAAGTGAGCAGAGCCAAGAGAACGTTGTACACAGTAACAGCCATGTTGTGCGATGACTAATAATGATAGACTTAGCCCATCTCAGCAATGCAAGGATCTAAGACATCTCCAGAGTCTCATGATGGAAAATGCTATCTACATCCAGAGAAAGAACTATGGAGTTTGAATGCAGATCAAAGAACACTATCTGCTGTTTTTTTTCTTCTGTTTTGTTTTGTTTTTTCTTTCTTGTGGTTCCTCCTATTGGTTTTAATTCTTCTTCACAACATCACTAATATGAAAATATGTTTAATAGGAATGTATATGTAGAGCCTATAACAGATTGCATATCATCTTGGGGAGGGAGGTGTGGAGTGAGGGGGAGAAAACTTAAAACTCAAAAGCTTATGGAAGTGATTGTTGAAAACTAAAAATAAATTAATTAATTTTTTAAAAAATTAAAAAAAAAGAATTTGATCCACAGGCCACAATCAGAAACCTTTGATTTGGAAACCTCTTTTCACTTCCATTTGAAACAAAGGTTTTAATGGAAACAATTTTTAAGAATTTTTTTTCTTTAAAAAGGCATTGTTGTGTTATAGAAATAACACTGGATGAGGAATAAGGAGTGCTGAGTTCAAGTCCATGTTTTTGTGTCATTCATGCCTCCCACCCACCACTCCAAGTTCAGGCCACTTAAAGTCAAGCAGAACAAGAATAATCCCTTTTTTACATACCAGCCTTTCAAATATTTGAAAGGTGATATCCTGTTTTCTGAAAATCTTCATTTCTCCCAGCTAAGCCTCCCCAGTTCCTTAATCTCCTCCTCTTATGGCATGTTCTGCAGTCCTCTCATCATCCTGATTGCAATCTTTTGGATTGACTCCAGCTTATTCACGTCCTTCCTAAATTGTGGAGCCCCAAACTAAACACACAACTCCTTTTGTGGTCTTGCCAAGGCACAGTACATTGAGATTATACCAACCCTTGTTTCAGAATTATGCCTCTCAATAAAACTTAAGATAGCATTAGCCTTTCTTACTCCTGGGTGTGGAAGCATATTGAGCTTGTAGTCTAATAATAACAAGAATAACAAAAACAAAAACATATTTTTCTGAAAAACTGCTAATTAGACACATTTCAAATTTCTATTAACAAAGTTGATAAGGAATGTTGACTATCAAAAAAAAAAGGATAGATAAAGGGAACACTCTAGTAGATCTATTGCCTCAAATTGTAATTAGTTCATAAATGATGACTTGGGCAGTCCAGTTCCCCAAAGAATTCCAAATTCATTTATTATATTATCATCTAGAAAGTATCTTTTTATCTTGTAAATGAGGATCTCATGAAAGATTTGCATAAAATGCTTTCCAATATCTTTCCTCGATAGACTTAGAGATGCAACAAAGTATATTAGAAAGAGTATTTGAACTTACAGTCAAACAAAATCTGGGTTCAAATCCCATCTCTGACATCATTATTCCTTTTGATCATGTACCATAGAACATTAGATCTGTAGGAATATCAAAGAGGTCATCTAGTCTAACAATCTTATTTTACATGTATATAAACTGAGGCCTTAGAGAAGTTTCAAGACTTCCCCAAAGTCACATACGTGGCAAAGCTTGAATTTTAACTCAAGTTTTAACTCAAATTCAGCATTCTTTTCACTCCAGCACACTGTATAAATCATTTATTCTGTATGGTGCTCAGTATTCTCACTTGCAAGATAAGGATAAGTACATATAGGTCCAGACAACTAGGTGGCACTGTGGACAGAGTGCTGGGCCTGTAGTCAGTAAGACTTATTGTCTTGAGTTCAAATCTGGACTCAAACACTTAGTAGCTGTATAACCCTGGGCAAGTCACTTAACTCTTGTTTTCCTCAGTTTCCTCAGCTATAAAATGAGCTGGAGAAGGAAAATGGCAAATCACTGCACTATCTTCACCAAGAAAAGACCAAATGGCTGACAAAGAGTCAGACATGATGGACATGAATGAATAACAACAACAAAATATATACTATCCCTTTAAAGAAATATTGTTAAGCTCAAATGACATTAGTCACTCAGCTAGCCAACAGGGATTTATTAAAATATTTATATTGTGCCAAACACTAAGCAAATTTCTGGGGTAACAAAGAAAGGCAAAAATATGATCTTTACCCTCAAGGAAGTAATACTTTAATTGAGGAGGAGCCATGGAAAGAACACACACACACACACACACACACACACACACACACACACACATGATGTATAATGTAAAAGGAAAGTGACTCTAGAGAGAAAGTATTGACAGTTGAAGGACTGGAAAAGGCTTCTTACAGAAAGCGGGTTTTCATCTGAGTTTTGAAGGAAGATAAGGAAGCCAAGGGACAGAGTTAAGGAGGGCTAGTTTCCCAGGCAAAAAGGGCAGCCAATGAAAAGGCCCAGAGTAGGGAGATGGAGTAGTATATTCAAAGATTAGCAAGTAGGCCAGTATGACAAGATCACAGTGATCTTGGAATAGAAACGAATAAAATATAAGAAGACTGGAAACTTAGGAAGAGGCCAGGTTGTGAGTGGATGGAAATGCCTAAATGAACACTTTGTATTTGATCTTGTAATTAATAAGGAGACATTGGATTTTCTTGAGTAGGAGGGTGACATGGTCAGACCTGGGCTTTAGAAAAAACATTCTGGCAACTGAGTAATGGACTGAAGCAGGAAGAGATTGAGGCCCAGAGACCAACCTGTAGACAATTGGAACAGTCTAGGTGTGAAGTGCTAACAGACTGCTCTAGATGTAGTACTGTGAGAAGAAGGGAGGGATATACAGGATATGTTGTTAAGGTAGAAACAAGAGGGCTGGTTATATGAAGTAAGTGTGAATGAATAATCTAGACAATACCAAGTTTGGGAACTTGGTTGACTGGGAACTTGGTGGTGACCTTGAGAGTAATAGGAAAAATGGGAAGACTGAAGGGTTTGGGAGAGATACAATGAGTTCCATTTTGGACAAGTTGAATTTGAGACACATTTGGGACATCAAATGTAAAATGAGACTGGTGTTCAGAAAGATGACAAATGTGAAGTCCTTTGCAAACCTCAAACCACTATATAAACATCAGGATATCATCATTCCCTTGATACAAATTTTATAATGTGTATCAGAGGTATCAAACAAGTGGCCTAAACCACACCCAAGTGTATCATAAACTAAATTAAAATGTACTTGAAAATATTTATGAAAATGCAATAAAACATAGATAATATTACATTTTATAACTACATCATTATGAAGCCTGTTAGGATCCTTATTGTGAATAGTGGCCCTAATTTCTATTTGAGTTTGACACCACCAATGTACATAATTGTTAGTATGCGTAGATAGATATAGATACATAATTTATAAATTAATAAATACATATAATAGGGGTACACATTTAAAACTTTTTTAAATTGATAAGGGTAAGTGCCCCCCCATCTGGTAATCCCACTTTAACTTTCCACCCTCGATTCACGTTACTGTTCTTCAAGTATTCTATGCAGCTAAACTGGCAATGGAGATAACTGGGAGGGTATAGAAAGTGGTGCTACCCATGTAGAATGACTGATCTAGAGAAACAGAGCTGGGAACCACCAAGTACTGACACACCTGGGCAGCTCCAGCCTACAATACAATGATAGCTTACACAGTTGTTTAAGTTGCACAAATAAGCTACACAGTTGATCTTGTCCTCCAGGGAGCTCCTCCAGTCAATCTCCTCAGTGCTACAGGAGCCTTGGCTCCTGGAAGGGAGGGTGGGGGAGGGATAGAGGAATGGAGTGTTCTGCAGTACTAACTGGAAGCATTAGGAAAGGCTTCCTCACAGGATGGGGAATCTAAGTAATATTTTCAAAATAAGTTAGGGATTCCACAAGTATAGGAAGGGGGAGAATTACTAAATATGATTGGAAAAGAAGACAAGAGCCTGATTGCATAAGCTTTTAAATGTGAAGCTGAGAATGATGATGATGATGCTTCTGCTTTGGTTGACTGGCCTATGAAAGTTCTTAAATCAGTATGCAGCACTCACATTTCACTCTGGCTTTGAGGACAGAGCAATGAAAGTATAGGCAAGATCAGATCTAAATCTCTGAATAGTTATCTCCTGGTAAGTACAAGGATAGTGTCTTTTTGCATGATTGGAATTATGCAGATATCATCATCTTAATTTTTGTATTGTGATGCTTAATGCCTTCACCAGGAAATATCACACTTCTTTTTGCATGGAGCCCCTAGTGGGACATAAATCACTTAGGGAGAGATATTGGGAGAGAAAGACAGTGATGCAGCAGCTAAAGAATCAAAAATGAAAGGGTGGAATAGAGAGGGATAAATATGCAGTGTACTGGAAAGCAAGGGAAGAAATAACTCAGTGAAAGCATATGAAGGTAAATTTAAGTTGATGTGGGAGAAAGGAAATATGCACCAAGTAGAAGTTTTAACAAATATATTTGTCATAAAGCTGATAAAGGAAAACATGAATTTTATTTTAATAGAAAAAGAACAACTGGAGTTTAAGTACAGTGATATTGACTACAAAAAGTGGGTATGCTTTTTCATTTTGATAAAGCATTTGACAATCTGCAATACGTTTAATCTATTGTTCCTACTTTTGGAGGTTCCTTTGTTAACACCCAAACATGGCCCCCCTGTTTTTACAGGTAGACATTGTTATGTATTAACATATGTTATATGCTATATGTTAAAAAAGACATTTTTAAATTGTGTTTTGCTTAAAAACAAAAATCTGTATTCCAGATCTTACTCATTTAGAGTAGAAATGCACAATGAATGGGTTATTCCTTTAAGCCAATATATATGAGAAAAAAGCTGAAATGTATGTTGGGACAAGTGGATCTAATTTTTTTCTTTTTCATTTTTCTACATAGACTCTCTCTCCTGAGACTACTCTCCTACAACATTCATTTCTCTTATTCACTTCACATTTTATGAACACAAAAATTCTGAGTTTGTTAACATCTTTCTTGCTACTTTATCACTAAATGGTTTCTGAAATCATGCATCCTTCAAGTCCCTAATGGTGGTGGTATATTTTTTTTTAAATGGAGTCAGGGAGTTTCAGCCTTGTTCAAATCCACCAACTCCAATAGCTTTTGGTCAAATTAACTTGGTCAATTTGTATCTCCCCATCCCCTTCCTGGTCATGATTAAATCAGCTAAATATAGAGACACATTTGTGGCAAATTAAGATAAGGTAATCTTACTGGAATAGTTTGTTGAAAAAAAAATAATTATGGGGCATCTAGATGGCCCAGTGGATAGAGCACTGGCCCTGAAGTCAGCAGGACCTGAGTTCAAATCTGGCCTCAGACCAAACACTTGACACTTACTAGCCCAGGTGACCCTGGGCACACCTGTGGGACCTCAATTGCCTAAAAAAAAATAATTATAACAATAGTAATTAGCATGTATATAGTACTTTAAAGTTTGCAAAATGCTTTCTTTACAGGTATTATATCATGTTATTCTCATAACAACCCTGAGATGTAGGTGGTATTATTATCCCCATTTTACAGATAAGGAAACTGAGGCTGAGAAAGGTAAGTAGCTTGCCCCATGTCACAGAGCAAATGTGTCTGAAGCAGGATTTGAAATCATATTTTCCTCACTACAAGTATAACTCAAGCAAACAGAGGTTAAGTTACTCTCCAAGGGTCACATATATTGCATCTGATATGTGATTTGAATTCAGATCTTCCTGAATCCAAGTCCAGCACTTTACCTACCATGCCACTTAACTGTCTAGTCTATGATTATGACTATAATCATAAGATTATAATAACCATTACATGACTATAATGATAATGTAACAGGTGATATTCACGTAAATGAAAGACTTTTGTTTCTGAGGAAGTATTTAAGCCTAAATGCCAAATACTAAATCTCATAAGTAGCTGCTAAGTTCCATGAATTGCAGAAAGGTAACACTATTCAAAATTCATTCATTCATTCAACAAAATTCAGTGAAGCTCCCACTGAAGTGATTTCGGTAGGATATTCCCATATTTTACATGATCATTTACTATTCCTGGATTTTAAGAGCCATGTGACTGCATGTGACTACATGTGACTTGGCTGGAGCAATTCTAAATGGATTGGTACTTTGATAACTCTGTAACCTTTTTGGTGTAGTTACTCACTTCACTTATTAACATCACAAAATGTTTTGCTTTTCTTTGTATCCCCAGCACTTAGCATCTTTTCTGGCATATAGTAGGCATTTAATAAATGCTTGTTGACTTTATTCAATTTATTTTGACATCATTAGAGTATTGCAAATGAGATCCTGCCCTTTCTCTTCCTGCTACACCATTGTCATCTTTACCATCACAGGCAGTATTTTTTTAGTGCTTTAAAGTTTACAAAGTGTTTTCTCATTAACATATGAAACATATGTTTTCTCATTTGATTCTCACAACCCTTTGAAGTAATGCCAATATCATCACCCCATTTTACTGATGAAGAAACTGAGTCTCAGGTTAACTGATCTGTCAAAGGTGGCATAGCTAATAAGAGGTACAAATATAATTTAATGTCAGGTTTTCCGAATCCAAATTTAATGTTCCTTCTAGTAAACCGTGTTGCCTCTTCAAAACCGACAACTAAACCTATACAATTAGTGTAGAAAAGTAAAAAGGAATCATTTTTCTAGGATTAGTAAACCTTTTACAACAAATGACATCCTTCTTATGCTTTAGTTCTCTCCATGTATTCTACAATCCAGGAAAACAGGCTTACTTGCAGTTCCTAAGCAGAACTATCAATCTCCTCATTGGTTCTGTCCCATGAATGGAATTCTCTGCCTCCTCACTTCTCTCTCTTAGTTCTCTTGGTTGTCCTCAAGGCTTAGCTCAAATCCCACATTCTGTTACTCTTTTTTTCCCGAGACCGTGGAAAAATCAGGAGGAACTTTCAGGTACGCGATACAGAAGTGAGACCTTTTATACATGTGAGCAAGAACACTTCAGTATTCAAATCATATTCTACTAACGATACACTGCTTCTGAAGATTCGTTGCTGTCTGTCACCGAAACACATGGGAGCTAAAAGTACATAAATACACATCACAGTCCTGGAAGATCCATTAGATCCAGTCACATTCCAGTGCCCTTCTCCTTCATCCTGGGAGCAGTTTAGCTGTGCTAAGTGCTTCATAAACCTCACCTTAGTACATATATATGTTTGTTGGACTCTACTTTTATTTTTGGTGGCATGGTGGTGACATTTACCACATAACCATCCATTTAGAGAACATTTGCTCCTAAATGTTGGGGAATGAATAGAAGCTACTGATCACCTCTTTAGCCTCTGAAATTAGCCCCTTGAGTCCAGTACACAATTGACGCATTTTTAAAAATTAAGTTCCAGTGTTTAAAAGTGGAGCAACTGGCTTTCTAAACTCTCTAAATCCAAGCCAACTGATAACCATTCAGAGATATAATGCACCTTGACCAATCAATTGATGAAAAAGTATTAAAAAGTACCTACCATGTATCAGTGTCAGACACTTGTCCTAGCTTCCAGGGATACATAGAAACAATTCCTGCTCCAAACAGCTTCTTTTGTTCAGGTGACTTTGTAGGTCAGCTGACCTGACCTGAGCTTATAAATAAAGAGGTACTTAGTGTACCTAAATGAGTCAGGGCTAGCATTATAGGTATAAGTCTTTACCTCTGCTCTTGATCAAACTATAATTTCATTTGTCAAAACAAAGCAGCAATTCTCATTCCTTCCTGTGACTTAGCTTATGCTATCAAAGAAAACTGAGGACTCATATTGTTTTAATGTTATTACCAATTTGGGGCAGGAACCTGACCTACGGCGGGTGTTTATTATCCACAGCTCTTCTCTGCCTACTGAGTACTTTTCTACAGAATGAAAGAAGTGAGATGAAAACCTCTATTTCTATAGAAGCTTGCTGACATAAAGTCTGATTAAAAACAAAACAACAACAACAAGTTAGCAGATGTCTTTTAATTTACGTCTGTAACTAAAAGACATACAATACATATTTAGAACATTTAGACATAAGATTCCTCCATAGATGGCCAGAAAAAGGTTTTGAATGACATATGAATCACTGCCTTTTCTCCTCTATGTTCTTTCTCTTATGTGTTGTGTGTTATCTGGGTTCTTACAACCCATCTTTCTTAAATTACTGGATGTTTTTATTGCAGAAACCTCTCTCAATGAGTTATCCAATTCAGCTCTCAGACTGTCTCGCCAACAGTAAGAAGGAGAAAACACAACAAAAATCAACAATACTTTAAAAAACTTCTGATAAGGATTAACCATTATTTAAAATACATGGTAATAATGTTATATATTGGTGCTTAATACATGTTTTATAGTACTTTTGTTATAAGTGATAAATAGGTGACAATAAAGCGTGGCTTGTAAAATATTTATATGATGTTGTGGATATTATTCTATAAATGTTAAGAAAATCATTAATAGAACAGTGGGGGAAAAACCCATAGTGTTAAATTGAAGAAAGAGTATACACTCCATAAGTCCATGATTAAGTCATGATTGAGTCATGTTTTTAACATAAGGACAAGACATTAAGATGCCTAAGTCATAGCCCGAAATCAGCTCTACTTACTCTTCACCTATCAACCATTCCTCTCCTAAAGTTATATTTATCTAATTTCACCCCCTGTAATTATGACCATTTAAAACAAATGAAAGGAAAATAAACAATAAAAATATAAAACTCTATTTTCAAGGGAAATTTTGTGAGTCCCCTGATGTAATGAAAGGACAAAAGACCAGTATGGAGAAAGGGAATCTAGTCATAGTTCTCTCCCTTCTCTCCTCCTCAACCTTTCCTCTACCCCTGCCTGTACAATATGTGGCTTTTATGACTTTTCACCTTGACATTTATTAAGGTAAATATTTTGATAATTATTGGATCATTGATTTTTATATGAAAGGGATCAAGGAGGACACTTAGTCCATTTTACAGTTGAGGAAACTGAAGCCAAGACAGATTAAGTGATATGTCCAAGGTTACCCATGATTTGGCCAAGGTTCTCTGAACACAAATACAGAACTTTTCTCACTATACTGTATTGCTTATTAGCATGGGACCATCTTAAAACAAGGTAAAACGCTAGAAGAATGAAACACTTCTCTGTAGTAGGTTTGGAGACTGAGAAGATGCCTACATTTCCATTTGACAACAGGACAACCTCTTTCTGATTTCATCTGATTTTTGTGTATAAATGAATTCAGAATAGAATGAAAATGGACAATAGCTAGAAATTTCCAACTTAATTGGGAATCATTTTAAGGTCACAAATCAGAGTATTAATCTTAAAACCATAGTATAACATTCCATAGTGCAGGATGAGAAGCTAGAAGTTTCAGGAAGGAGGAAGTTTGAGGAAGAACAAGGCCATGGTCACAAAATTTTATAAAGGGAGATTAGCTGGATTTATCACTGCAAGTGTATATAATGAAAGCTAGTATTTAGAAGAAAAGATCTAAAGTGTTAGCTGATAACTATAACAGGTTATTTTCTCCTAGTTCTGTACTTATTGCTTCAGACTGATTTGCCTGGCAATCTGGAGAAGTAAAGGCCTGAGAACAGCCTTGTAGCTCCAGTACTAAGCAGCTCTTATGCTATTTATAGAGTCATCTCCAAAAAGATTAGAATTTATAGTCAGAATGTCAGTTTTCTGACAGGAACTGAAACAATTTTTCCAAAAATGTCAGATATGTATTTGGGCAAACAGCTCAAGAATGAAAGCCAGAGAAGTGAAGTCAAGAGAAGAGAATTATTCCAAACCTGAGAATTCACATTGATTTTTATTGCTTGGATGGGAAGAGCCATAGCCCTCATGCTCTGAGATTTAAAAGAAGTTATGCCTCTTTTTAAAGGGAGAGCCATACCAGTGGCTACAATTGTGAAGATAGTAAAGGAGGGTATAGCAATGAACACTATAGCTTGAGAACAGAAGAGATGCCAAGCTGAGGCAATGAGAAATCCAGAAGAAAATGAAGATACCACACTCAGAAAGATGATGTGAAACCCGATAGAGAATGAAGACACTAGAGACCCATCTCATGGAGGAGGGATGTGATGCATATCAAAGAGGTGCAAAAGGTAACACCATAACATCCCTCAAGGACACCAGCAGCTTGGAGGCATCAAAGCATTGCTCTGGCCATGCATATGCTCTGGCCATATTTCTCTATGTATGTATCCTCCATACCTATGCCTAAGCTACATATACCTATCCGCCAACCTACCTACCCCCACCCTCCGCTGTTGTTGTGAGTAGGGAAGGACCCTTCCTGGTCAATTAATTTGCTTTGCTATTTGATGATGATGATGATGATGATGATGATGATGATGGCCTTGATCTCTATGTCTTTTTTGGTTGCTTTAATTAAATGCTAATGGATTGAGAGGTGGGAGACAGATTACAAGCTAAGGTTTTGAGTGGATGCTAACTCTTAAAGAACCTTGGACCTAGGGCAATTTTCTGGAGGAGGTCTACTTTCCTATCTGAACTTTGAGAGAAGAGAAGAGAAGAGAAGAGAAGAGAAGAGAAGAGAAGAGAAGAGAAGAGAAGAGAAGAGAAGAGAAGAGAAGAGAAGAGAAGAGAAGAGAAGAGAAGAGAAGAGAAGAGAAGAGAAGAGAAGAGAAGAGAAAAGAAAAAAGACACATGCATACTCCTTCATAATAGTGGTCTGAGCTACACATATAAACTCTATCTGATTGGAAAAGTAAGAATTGTTCTTCCCATCTTTTTTTTTTTCTTAGATAATATTCTGATGCGTACTCATGTACTTTAGTACTAAACCTTCAAATTTCATAGCTTAGAGTCTAAAAAGAGAAGTTCTTCCAAATACTAGGTTTAAGGATCCAAGTTGGCTTTACAAACTACAAGTCCTTATCGCTGCCCACTTAGTTAATATCACAATAATTTAAGTCTTCTTTCTTCTACTCTTAAGTCTTTGATACATATTTAATAACCCTGTCAGATTAATTCTCATTATGCATAGATCTGATCATGTCAGCTCTTTGTTCAAAAGCCTCAGTGTTTCTCTACTGCTTAATAAATAAAATTCAAATGACTTAGCCTAGCATTGAAGGCCCTCCATAATATCATACTTCCTACCATCCCAGTTTATCTCATAATATTTACAGAAGAGCTTTAAAATTGGAAGGGAAACCAGTGACCATATCTAACCAATACCTAAAAAATGTATATACCCTACAACATACTTGGCCCATTGTCAAATAGCCTTTGCTTTAAAATCTCCGATGAGGAGGAGAGGGGAAGTTTCATTGTGCTCTTTGATTTATCTGAACTAGAGAGCTTGCTGTATTTTACCTCTAGTCCTTTGTTCACACCTCCTTCCAGCTGGAACATCCTCCCCCACATACACATTCCTGCCTACTCAAATTTTCACTCATTCTTCAAAGCCCAGTTCAGATGCCACCTTTTTTTGTGAGGCAATTGGGGTTATGTGACTCCCAGAGTCACACAGCTAGTGAGTGAATGTTATGTGTCTGAGGCTAGATTTGAACTCAGGTCCTCCTGACTCCAGGGTCAATGCTCTATTCACTATGCTACCTAGATGCCCCTACCACCTTTTTTTTTTTAAGATGACTCCCCAGTTGCCAGTAGGGTAATGGTCATTTTCCTTCCTCAGACATCTCATATCCTTTTGCTTGTATCATTCTTATATTTACTTCAATACTTCTATAGGATTATAATCTGACTTATGTGGATACATCCTCTAGCAGTGAAAACTGCAACCTAGCCTCATCTTTTCATTCTCTAAAACTCCTCTCTTTTACAAATCCTCCATAGAGAGGCCAGCTAATATGCTTGGAGGCCATTTTCTAGATCTCTTGATGCTATGTGGGTAATATTTGAGCACTTGGCTATCCATTCGATCTACTTCTTATTCCCATTATGCATCTTGTGGACGATAACTCATGTTGCATGCAAATAATCATTGGAAATATGTTGCAACTTAATTACACCACTACATACCTCTCCATTGCCCTTTGAGTCAGCCTAAAACATTGATTCTTTGGAGACTGTGGTGTCTATGATTTCCAATAATGCAGTATCCCTAGAAATGTTTTGAAAAAAATAAGGTTTTGTTCCAGGAAAAATTAGGGTTGTGTGAAGCTTTGCATAAATTCCCAAATTCAACCTGTTGCTTTCATGTATTTAACATGCATTATTTTATATTACAGTTATATTTGTTATCTGTCATATCTTCCTACTTAATCTTAGCTAAACACTGTATTTTCTCCAAGTACCTAGAATAATGCCCTGCCCAAAGTAGATGCTTACTAAATGTCTATAGAAATGAAAAAGTGGTAGAAGAATTGATTCCCTATCTAGGGAAAAAATGACATATTCATATGCTTGCGTTGGGCTAAAATGAGACTAGAGTAGTTGGTATGTGTCCTATTCATATGTGTATGGACATTAAATAGACTCACTTTGCCTTTCAAAGGGATCACTGTGTGTGAGAGATTTATTGTCAAGTTGCTGGGGGAGAAAGAGTCTGTTGAGATTCAGATTGATTGAAATATGCTATGTTAAACTGGCTTTAGACTCTGATAATTTTGTTGTGCTGACTCGAAAGTGGAGATTTGGAATGTATTCCCATTTAGAGAAGCTGAGCAGTCTCTGCAACATTAGTCAATTTATTTAACCTCAGTGCCCTCAGTTTCCTCATCTGTAAAATGAGGGGCTTAGATGAGATGATCTCCAATGTAACTTTCAACTCTAAAATCCTATATTTGCCACAGTGCCTATTGAACTTTGGGAGGCAGATCACATTCTTATTAGCCATTCTGGAAGAGGCATTTTAAAATGATTGTTTTCTCCTGGCTTGCTATTTTAATTAAACGAAAAGAATTTTGCTTGGCAATCTGAAGCAGTGGTTTAATGGCTGGAATACTGGGTGATATGCTAAAGTATTATAAATGATCCTTGAAGTCTTTAAAACTTGCCCAGAAACCAAGTAACTTGGCTTGTCAGTACTACTGTTTTCCTTATTTGCATGATAATGTTGGCCTGCTCCACAAAGGTGAGATGAAGAAAAATGATGATTGTAAAACACATCAACAGTAGACAATACAAAATGCACAGGGACCAGGCAACAGGTGTTATGTAAATGCTTAACAGACTCAAAATAGAATCTATGTCTGAGAAGACATAATTGGCATCTTTCCCTGATTCTTTACTGCTTGTGATATTACAATCATTCCAACTTTAAATAACCATGATTTCAGACACAAAAGATAATGTCAGGTGACAAGTTAGTGGGAGGGTGGATGATTTCGGAACAGCTAAAGAGGCTGTGATCATGAAAATCATTCTTCCAAAGAGTGGTAAATATTTCTGAAGTTAACAAATGGAACCAAAATACACTGTCAATAACAGGCAGAAGGGAAAAAATAAACATAGAAATCATATGCAGTCCTAGGAGAATTGTCTGGGAAAAAAATGCTTTTCAAAGTCTTCCCGGAGTCGTCAGCAGCTTTTTCAAAAATAAAGTCAGTGCATTTGGAACAATTGTTAAGGAGACATAACTGGTTGGTAAATGATTCATAAGACTCCACCCAGCTGTTAATTTTACATAGTGATTTACACACTGTGCAACTCTGACAACAAAGCCTATCTCTAAAGCTCTACAGTCCCTGTGTGCTGCACTGGGTACATCTGTAAACCTAGCTCAACGAACCTCATGGTGCTCCTCTATAAGCAAGTCAGAGCTTTTTTGCTGAATGCTGGATAGTCAGGAGTTTCATGACATAGGACTTAGGATGCATTTTTCCTAACTTCATTATGACCATCATTATGACCTTTTTTGTCTATTTCTAGCAAACAATCATTTTTACCCACAATAGCTGTAGTTTATCTTGGCAAGATCCTGAAGATCAAAGCGTGCATAAAAAGTGATAAGCTTCAAATCAAAGTTGATGTAAATAGAAAGAAGAGGGCAGATACAGGCACCAATGTGTGGATTCTAAAGAACACAAGGCATACAGGTGCCTTCCTCTGCCTGAAGAAGGAATGTGTCTGAAACCAATGTCAAATGAACATTTAGAGGATTCTCACGCTAATGATTCTGTATTACTAACTCTTTAGCTTCACATGTTTAAGATATTGGGTAAGGCCTAAATGCAAATGTAACACATTGAATCAATTGCATTTTTAAAAATACATTTTATTAATGCATTTTTTGTGATGTAATCAAACTGGCCCGGATGCTCCATCTCCCCACTTTGTGTGTGTGTGTGTGTGTGTGTGTGTGTGTATATCTTCCTTCAAGATACCTGAAGCTTTTTATGATCCCTCCTCAAATGCTAGTGAACTACTTCCCTAGTTAATTTATATATGTATGTGTGTGTATAGAATTCAATTCTATTTATTCTCTTTATAATTATTCTGTATATATTTACATGTATCTTTGTTGCCTCCTTCATTAGGCTATAAGCTCTTCGTGAGTTGGAATTGTTTCATTCTTTGTATGCCAGCCCCTAGCATATCTCCTGGCATATAGGATACCTACTAAATGCTCATTACTCTATTGATTTACTTATAACAATTATTTTAGGGAATTGAAGACCCTCTTCCCAACCCCAAAGACTGAACTTTCCTTGGTATTGAACAAATGTATGCAAATGTCATGAGGAAAAAAGAATTGTTTCATTTAGGTCTTCTCCAAGACCATCACCATTCCACCTACCCCCAGTTACTCGGAGCTCTATTTCCCTTATGCAATCTCATCATTCACATTGTAGTTCTTTTATAATTGCTCTATTTTTGGACCTGCTTATTTCACCCTTTATCAATTCATATAAATCTTTTTCTGTTTCTTTGTAGTCCTCATATATATCCTCTCTAAGTTCACAAAATTGTTTTATTATATACATATTGCACAGATTTTTTCTATCCATTCCCCAGTTGATGGTCATATATTTTGAGTTCTTTATCCCACAGAATGCTGGAATGAATATTTAGGTTTATAGTGAAATTTTATTTCTATCTTTGACTTCATTGGTTTATGTGAGTTGAAGTTGGCAGTTTAATCACTCATCTAGCACTAATTCCAAGTTGATATATAGAAGAATTTAATCAATTGTTAGCTGTCCTTTGTTTTCATAGAGGACCAATGACATCACGGGGTGATGTCTTGACTTGATCGTAAATTGGTTTTAAGAGAGGCAGAGTTGAACAAAGTCGTCAGCCACACTCTCTCTTCCAGAGTGCTCAAAGTCTAGTGGCAAAACAAAAGTCAGAAGGACTGGTGATGGCCTGGGATGCAGTGGATGACCTTGCTGTCTTCTATGTCTGACCAAGGTCTAAGCACTCCACATTGACTGCTTCAGCTGCCTTTGTGGCTGTTGGAACAAATTGTTCACATTCACCCATTCTGCTGTAGAGAGTCTTCACATGCTTGAGGTAGACAACCCCCTAACTCACTGATAGGTTCAGTTATCCTCAACTTCGTTTAGTTCTTATGATATTATATGCAGAGTACCATATTGGTCAAAGGGATTACAAAGCTTAGGAATGACATTAGGGAATGTGACCCATTTGCAGTTTTCTATAATGCAAAATAACATGTGGGAGGAGAGCACAGAGTAATCTGCAAACTCACATGATCAAAAGAGTGGGATGCTGAAAGGCCAAAGGTAGGAGAGAAACTCAGGTGCCTCCCCTGGAATGCATAGAGGACTGGGTACATGTCATTGGGGGTCAAATAACAACAGCAGGCTTCCCAAAGAGGGTACAGGGCACATTATAAATGCCATAAGTTCACAGATTTTGAACTAGAAGGGATCTTGGATGGTCATCTAGCTTTAGAGCTCGAAGATATCTCCAGAGGTCATTTAATTCAAATCACCTCATTTTATAGTTGGGGAATGTGAAGCAACAGGAGTTGTGACTTACCCAAAGGCATCCAGAAAGTTATAGCAAAGCCAAAATATGAACCAGACCTTCCCTTTTTACTGCACCAAAGATCTTTGCATTGTAGAACGAGCCCCACATCATCTTCCTCCACCAGTGTTATCTCCTCTAGGAAAAAGTGAGGAGAAAGTGAGCAAGATCTCAACTACAAAGTCAGTCACTCAGCAAGTGTTTACTGAGTGTCTCCTATGTGCCAGGCACTGTACTAAATGCTGGGGATAAAAAGAAAAATAGAAGATAGAACCTACTCACAAAAAGCTCACAGTCTAATGGGTGTCATAACATTAAAAATATGTACGAACAAGCTATATACAGGATAAATTGCAAATAACCAATATAAGGAAAGTATTAGCATTAAGGGATAATCAGGAAAGACTTTTTGTAGAACATGAGGAAGGGTTCTTATCTGTTTGGTGTCATGGACTTCGACATTCTGGTGAAGTCCATGAATCCTTTCTCAGAATAATGTTTTCAAATACATAAAATAAAATACATGACATGACTAAAGAAACCAATTATGTTGAAATATAGTTATCAAAATTTACATATATATGCATATGTTTGTGTCATTCACAAACCCCGGTTAAGAACCTTTGTATTAGAGATTTATTCAATCAATTCAAATTATTGCCATTTATACTCCACATTCTATGTCTATTATAGCTCAGATTAGACTCAGACTGGTACAGCATTTCAGGGTTAGGATTAGAATGAATGAGGTACTGGTAGATGATCCAATACCTAACAAAAATAAATTAACTTAAAAATAACGTGGATGGGATACCCCAAAAGGACATGACGGTGGGTTAGTTTAGACACAGCTGGCCTCTTCTCCACACAGAAATGTGTTTGTTCAGCAATGTATGGTAGTCCATATGGGTATGGTGACTCACACAGAAATCAGACACCCACTGAGTCCAAGGAATACTGAATCTGTATAAGTTGGTCCTTTTCTGCCTTAGCAACTAGGAAGCTATGTCAAAATCTAGAGACGGTGCATGGATCAATCACATCTTATGAACTGTTCTCTGCTTTTTAAGAAAACTAAGTTAGTCTATACTATAGGGCCATAGAGGATACTGCTCTTCTCCAAAGGTCCATAGCTCTGCTTAAAGCATGGCCTAGGAAACACCAGTGGGAGATAAATGCCCTCAGATTGTATTGAACACCTGGTCAATGTTATATACAGCCTTCTGTCTAGGTCCTGTTTTTTGCTGTCTCCTCTGATGTTGCATTTAATCTTCCAGAAAAATAAGCAAGTACATCAGATTCATCAATTCTTTTTGTGAGCAGGGGGCAGAGGGTAAAGGTACCCACTTTACAGTCTCGAAAGTGACTCCTCCCACTTTGATTTAATAAGTTGATATGGACAATTTGTATGTTAAAATTAATTTATTAAAATGTAAATACTTGTAAAGAAAGTTCAGCTGATTTTAATCTACATTTAGTATTGCTTATAATAAATGATTTTTAAAGCTTTCCTCCTTCCAGCTTAAAAGGCTTTTAAAGTACAATTGTTTTTCCAACCTCAAGGCAACCCACAACAAATCAGTTTAATCAGTTTTACAGTCTACTTTGGGTTTGTTGCTAAGACAAATCATTCTTAGCTAGCATCAGAGGTTTGGAGTTTTCAAGACTCCCAGCTAACTGCAGCCTTTAAGCAGAGAAACCCAGGGTTCTACTAGACACACTCGTGGTCTACAAATGACCTCCCCCACAAAAATAGCTGTGGCTATGCCCATAGATCCACCATGTCCTCACCTAGAAGAAGCAGTACTGCAGCTGTGTATGCTGACACTGAGAATTCCCTATTGATGATTCTATCTAGTTTCTTCCTAGTAGAATTTTCCATCTATATGGAGACAGATCAAAGAAGCTCATGAAAGACCTGGTACATTGAGCAAGATCTGGTGGTTGGCACAACCCTTTTAAAGTTCAGAGTGTATGTTTCACTCCTGCTTGAAGTCTTAGGCATTTTTCCGGGGGATATCTAACAAGTTCAGGCACTCAACAGAGGGCACCTCCTCAGTGAGGTATTGCTAATATATGTTATTAGGTGGGTGGCAGGTGAGCATAATAGAGCATAATAGAGCTATCCAGTTTAGACTAAATAGAATCATGTTTGAGAGTGGCCCTAAAGCTTTATCTCTTTAAAAGCTAGTAAAAACTACAATTGTGACAACTTTAAAATCCTTTATATTTCCTGCACATTTTATCAGTCTTTTGTGAATCTCTAATATCTGTTGATGATATTAATATATTTTTACTTATCAACTTCTGAATAATGCTATTACTTAAATTGCCTCATTATACTTCAAACATTTTTATTTTAAAGAAGAAATTTGATTCAAAATATTTTTAAAAATTCATTTCTATTTATACAATGCAGTCACATTTCTAGGTAAAAAAAATGATCCATTACTGATATGTTAACTACATATAAGAGACTGCCAAGTAAATTTACTTTAAGTACTTCCCTAATTAGTTTTCTGCCATGTAATTTTCTTCAATCTTGAGTCAAGGAATCCCCAAGCCTACCTTGATGTTGTTAGTGTTGTATATGCTGATCACATGAAACTGAATTTGAATGTACTACTAATATTTAAATAAGAAGGCTGACTACCATCATATTTCCCCTATGGATGTAGATGTCACATCAGTGAATAATATTTTCTCAAATACTTAAGCCAAGAATAAGCAAGCAAGTGATACATGATATTCATCTAGAGAAAAAAGCTTTTCACAGCTGAGAACTTCAGATTGGCAGAGTTTAGCTTTTTAGTTTATATAGATACAGGTGGATTTGCCATTTCTAAAGCTTAAATCCCCTACTCTGTCTACCCTAACCTCTTAGAAAAAAAAGAAAGAAAAAAACTTCACCTATCTAGAGTATTACCCTAAAATGAATAAGCTTGTTTCATCTTCATTATTTACTCGTTGACCACTACAAAAATTCAAACTATACTCAGACATTGTATTCCATCATGTTATATTACCCTTTATTATTGAACTATGATATACATATATATAGATAGATATAGATAGGATATAATAACAAATTTGAAAGATCACAGAAAACAAGACAGTTACTATAATACTAAGGATCAGCAAATGTCCCAGTTTTCAAAAAAAGAGAAGGAAACTGAGTCTGGAAACTACAGGCCAGTGAATTCAACTTTGTTTACTGGGAAAATTATAGAACAAATCAATAAAAAGATGGTTAGGGGATATCTAGAAAGAATCAGATAGTTAATATATTGGATGGCAGACTTGGAATCCAGAAGATTCTTGAGGGGCCAGAGCATTTGGTTGAATCTGTTTTTAAAAATCAACTTTATAAAATACAAGATGGTAGAGGCATATTTAGGCAGTGATTTAAAAAAAAAGATGAAGTTTTAGTGGACTGGAAACTCAAGGAATCAGTAGTTTGACAACCTTAAGCTTCTAAATCTGTGACTCTATTATATGATACTATACAATATAAAGTGTTTTTAATTGACTACAGATCATTTAATTGGTTGTCTTGAAATCACGGCTATAGGGACTCAATCCATAAATCAGCATTTCTTAAGGGACTATTGTATATTAGGCACTATGCTATATACAAATATACAAATGAAATAGTCCCTGCCCTCAAGTAACTTACATTCTAGTCAGAGGAGATAATATATACATATGTATATATACATATATGCATATGTATGTGAATGCATTTATGTAAAAATACAAATACAAATCTATACAAAACCTATATAAAAATTAATACAAGATAATGGGTGGGCAAAGGGGCTAGTAGCTAGAGAGTGGTAACTAGTAAAGGCCTTATGGATAAGCTGTCACTTGAGATAAACTTTGAGGTAATGATGGCTTATAAGAAGCAAATTAAAGTAGGGAATGCATTATAGGTATGAGGGATAATCAGTATGAAAACTTAAGATCTGAGAGAGAGTATCATTTGTGAGTAATGTCTAGAAGTCTGCTTTAGCTACTCCCTGAAATACTCTAACTTTCTGTTTTTTTAATCTATTCACTTCCCATGATCTACTTTCACTTCACCAAGCTATACACAGAGATGATAATCCACAGATCTCACTCACGTCACCTCCATTTCCATTAAATCTCTAATTTCTTTATCTAAGTATAATCTTCTATCATTTCATCTTTCCCTATGTCTTATGACCCCAAGCATGTTTTTGTCCTCACTGGGACATCAATCCCCTCCATCTCTCAGGTCTTTCTCAAGCCATCAGCCATATACTGGCTACACAGCTCTGTCTTCCCTATCAAATCCACTTAGTGAATTAATTCAAGTGCATACTTTCCTACACATTTGAATCCCTTTCTCCCTTGGTCAATCACTGATTAAACCTTGTCAAACCCCAACTTTCTTGTTTTGTTTTTTCTCATGTGCTCTTGAATAGAGCTAGGGATAATAATGAAACCACTACATATTAATGTTACATAATATCAATTGTAGTATGTCTACTCTAATTATGTACTATATTATCTCAAATGGGCCTTCACTGCAGTAAGGTATTCCTTCATACACCCCTAATTAGTTTGTTATTCAACTCACTAAAATGACTATTTCAAAACTTTTGAGGTCTTTTCAAGACTTCCACTTCCACAACACCCTTCTTCTCACCTTAAGACCTTGTTTCATACTTTGCTGAAAAATGTTGAGACAATTCAGAGAGTTCCCTCTTCTTCACCTTCCTCATCACACACCACTCTTAACCCCTTCCTCCACTATCTCTTCCTTCTCCCTTGTCTCACAAGAAGTGGTCCTTCTCCTTGCTAAGGAAAACCCTTTGAGAAGCACCCTAAATTCCATCTTCTCTAGTAAATGCTCCTTCTATCACCCCCTCTCTTTCAAATATTCAATTTCTCACTATCTAATGACTTCTCTTCAGTTGCCTACAAAGACAAACCCACACTCAATTTGATACAACCTTTCTCCCTTTCTTCGCTAAATTCCTTGAGGAAAACTGTCTATACTAGATTCCTCTACTTCTTCTCTGATCCACTTCTAAATCTTATCAAATCTGACTTCTGGCTTCCCCATTCAACTTGAAACTGCTCCCTCCAAAATTACCAATGATTTGAGGAAGCTAAAATGGTAAAGTGGATAGAGAGCTGAGTCTCAAGTCAGGTAGGCCTGAAGTCAAAACCAACCTCACACATTTACTGTGAATGACCTTAGGCAAGTCACTGAAACTCTGTTCACCTCAATAAAATGTAATTTGGGAATAATAATAGCACCTACTTCCCATGACTGTTGTGAAGATCTAATGATGCAATATTTGTAAAGTACTTAGTACAGTCCCTGGCACATAATAAGAATTATACAAATGATAGCTTTTGTTATTATTTATCATTTTTATTTCATAATTGCCAAATCTAATTTCCTTTTCTCAGTCCTTATCAATTTTGACCTCACATCAACCTTTGGCATTTTTGAGGCCCTTCTCCTGGGTACTTTCTCCTTTCTAGGTTTATGTGGTATATCAGTTACCTAACTCCTCAGTCTTCTTTACTTAATTTCATTCAGGTTATGCTAACTGTGAGAGTTCCCCAAGGTTCTGTGCTGGGCCCTCTTCTCTCTTTTTATACTATTTCATTTAGGAATCTCATCATGTTCCATGAATTTCATCCTAATCTCTTTGTAAATATTTCCCAGATTCACACATTAACAGAAGTCTTTTAGACATCTTGAATTGGATTGACATTTCAAACTCAACACATTCAAAAGAGAATACATTATCTTCTATTCCCCTCATTCAAACCCTCTCATTTTCCTAACTTTCTTATTGTTGAGTGCACTACTGTCCTCCCAATCTCTTAAAACTTGCAACCTCAGTGTCATACCTACATCATTATTTACACTCATTCCACTTATCCAAAGTGTGTTAATATCTCATGAGCCCCCTTCTCTCTAGTCACACAGCCATGCTTGACTGTTGCAGTAGACTTGTGATTAGTCTCCTTGCCTTAATTCTCCCAGTCCTCTAATCCATCATTACACTCATCTGCCAGGGTTCTTCCTAAAGTCATCTTTTCATATGACAATGTCTTTTCAATAGATTTCAGTGACTCCCTACTACTTCTAGGATCACCTATAGTTGATATAAAGGCTATTTGGCAAAAAGTTCTTCTAACTTGGCCCCTTTACCTTTCTAGTCTTACCTTTCTTGTAGCCTCCACATATTTTTACAATCCAGCATATTGCCAATCCTCATATATTAAAATGTATCTCCCAATCCCATGTCTTTTCCCTTGCTAGAACTGCTTCCCTCCTTCCTAGAACTCACTCCCTCTCACCTCTAATTCTTAACTTCCTTCAAGAGTCAGCTTAATCTTCTGTAGGATGTGTTTCCTAATCCCCAGTCCCACCAAACTCACTGGTAATGCTTTTTCTCTACCTTCAGGGTAATACTGTATATATCTTGCATGTACATGATTTCTCCCTCCTAGAATGTAAACCCTTAGAGGGTTAAGACTATTTTTAAAAAATGTTTCTTATATCCCCAGCCCTTAGTAAAATGCCTATCATATAGTAAGTCCTTAATAATTGCTTTTTGATGCACTGTCTGAAACTAAAATAAGTGAAGGGATAACATATCTGGAGACTGACAAGGTAGGTTGGATCCAGATTACAAAGAGCTAAATGCCAGACAAAAGTCTATATTTGAACAATGATATTTTCATTTCACTCCTTCAATGCAATGTTTAGCTCTTAAATTTCATGTTTCTGGTACTCTTTATTTCTTTGGCCTCATGTCACTCCTTGTCTTCATAATAAAACTTCCAGAAAATAAAGTCTACTAACAACTCACCTCTGACCATTCTACAAACAGAATTCTGTCTTAAATCAAGGGAAGAGAGCTATCATCATGAAAATGCCCAGTAATCATATTATAGCTATTATTAAAAAGCCTTTCTCCTTTGATTTATTTTTAGATTTCCTTGTTGTACTGACATAATTAACCACTCTCTTTCATATTCCAAACCCTATTTCAATTTTGTTTATCAGTTATTATGTTATACAGATTATAATCAGCTTTCTTAGGTCTTTTAGTAGTTCCTATTCAAATTTTCCATTATCTATAGCACAACATCATCTGGTTAGAGGAAGAACACAGAATTAAGACTGTAGGAAGGAGAATAAAAGGTGTCTCATCTTTTACTGTGGAGGAATTTGAAAGATTAAATTCCTCATATGAGTGAAAACTGCAAAATAGAATTGCAGAAAACTAATCTTTCCATTTTTGTCTGGAGGAGGAGTGGAAAGAAGTCAGCATTTTATTCAATAAATTTACCAAGAAGTATACAGATGAAGACAAAGAGGAAAAAAAATCAACAAAGAAAAAGATGAAGACAGAATCTGACTTTTGCATTACTCTCATGAAAGTCAAAAACATTTTTGATAAGTAGAAACTTACATGTACCAGTTAGGAGGACCAAAGAAACAAAGTGAGAGGAGAAATACTGTGTTTTTAACAGGCTCCCTTCATGTTGCATTTTTTTTTCTTTCCTAGGTTCCCTCTTTTCTTTTTATCCCTTCCTTTCATCATCCTTTATACCTTCTTGCTCACCTTTGATTTATTGTCATTAGAACAATAAACACCTAATTTGAACTCCTATGATGTAATAACATCCCATTAAATAGAATAATTCCCTTCACTAACAGAATGACTAACACGAAGCCCTGACAATGTTGTTCAATTTAACATACATTGAGTTCCTATCTATCGATCTGTCATATACATACATGTTTATGTGTATATATATTTATATACAAACATACATACTTGCGTATTTATATGTATACATATACATATATATTTATAGATAAATAGATAGGAAGATATCACTGTGCTTAGAATTAAGATAGATACAGAGGTGAATGATGTTCTATCCCTGTGCTCCAAAAGGTTAGAGTTAATTCTCCACTTTCCATCAGCAGCTCTGCTTGGCTTGGACTCTATAAAAACATCATGCCCTGGGGTGATTATCCTTTACTAACCTTCCCCACCATCCCCTTCATCTTTCTTTCAAGGTTTATCTTTCCCTATTATAGTGTAAGCTCCTTGTGGGCAGGGATTGTCTTTCTTTTTCTTTAGACAGAGCCTCTGGGCACTTAATAAAAGTATATTGTATTATATTTTGTTGTGTTATATTGTATTTCTACACTACAGTAATATTCTGTTGCATTCTTATACCACAATTTGTTCAACTCGTCAATCAATGGATACTCATTTTATTTCCAATTTTTGGCTACTCAAAATAGAGCTGCCATAATTTTGGCTATACCTTTCACTTACCTCCTTGAAATACAAACTGAAAGGGGCAGCTAGGTGGCACAGTGGATAGAGCACCAGCCCTAAAGTCAGGAGGACCTGAGTTCAAAATTGGCCTCAGACCAAACACTTGACACTTACTAGCTGTGTGACCCTGAGCAAGTCATGTAACCCCAATTGCCTAAAAATAAAAAAAAAAATTTAAATAAAAAAAAAAGATATACAAGCTGAGTAATGGGATTTCAGGATCAAACTGTATGAATAACTCAGTAACTTATCTTACATAATTCCAAATAGTTCTACAAAACTGTTATATGAATTCACAGTTTCACCAACAATCTATTAAGTATGCCGCTTTTCTCATAGCCCCATGAACATCAACTATTTCTACCTTTTACAATCTTTAGTAATTTAATTACTATTAAGTGATACCATAGTTGTTTTAATTTGCATTTTTCTTCTTTATGATTTGGAGTATAGTTTCATGTAGTTGTTGCTATTTTGAATTTTTTCTTTTGAAAATTGCACATATCTTTTGACTACTTGTCTAGTGTATAATTGCTCTTAGATTCATGTACTTGCATTATTTCCTATAGATTTTAGATGTCAGATTATTAGTTTCATGCACTTTTTCATGCACTAGCTCTTTTATTTCATTTTTTATTTTTGTTTTGTCTTTTCCTAGGCAATGGGGTTAAGTGACTTTGCCAGGCTCATACGGATAGTAGGTATCAAGCGTCTGAGGCTGGATTTGAACTCAGGTCTTTCTGACTTCAGGGCCAGTGCTTCTTTTATTTCACATAATTGAAAACTATCTACTTCCTTTATAAAATGTCTTCTCTCACTTTTCTAAGTATGAATTTTTCCCCTATAGTTGTGAGATATGTTGTCATTCCTTCTCCTGTAATTGTTTTATGATGTTATTTTTCATATTTAGATATTTGTTGTGTAAGATCTTTGTTGAAACCTGTCTTGCCAAAGTCCTTTCCATTTTTCCAGTAGTTCGTATCAAATAGACTTTCTTCCCTAATAGTTTATGTTGTTAGGTTTCTTGCCCATTGGACTTCTGTACTCATTTGCTTCTAAGTCTTTTTTATAATCTACTGTGGAAAATAAAAATCTCTACCAGGGTTACCCCCTTGCCTCAGCAACATGGATTAGGCTAGATTTTCCCTGAAAGATGATAAAGTGAAGAGATGGAACAAAGCTCAAGCTCTGCCTCTCTTGAATGGTTGTGTTGACGTGGCTTTCTGATCACCTGGAAACATAAGTAGTCCCATTAACATGGAGTCAGTGCCTTTCAGACTTAGCAGATTACCAAAACCCATTTGAGCAACCATACTCTGCCCTGATGACCAAATTTCTTTCCATATGGAGAATATACGTGTTGCATCTATCTTAGGAAAGTACTATTGTATCCTTGTTGCATATGCTTAATGCATTAGTACTAAGCAAACCTTTCATTACATTACTCAATGACGTATGAGTGTCTCACTTTGTCCAAAAATAAATCTTGAACTAAAAAGGTGCTGACATCAGGTCCACCTCTAATATCCACTATTCCATTAATCTACTTTTCTTTGTTTTAGTCAGATCTAGAGAATTTTGACATTTACTGTTTTATCATAATATGAGATCAACTAATCAATAAATAAAACATATTAAATGCCTACTATGAACCAGGTATTGTGCTGGCACAAGGATACAAAAACAATGATTTGCACACACACACATTCACTGTTCTCAGTGACAAATGTTATTTAATCCCACTTATTACTTCATTATTTTCCTTGACAATCTTGACTTTTTGTTTCTCTATATGCATTTTCTTTTTGCTGTCTAGTTCTATATGATATCCTGTTGGTAATCTATACAACATGTGATTTGGTAATTTGAATGCTATAGTACTGGCTGATGATCAATTTAAGCAGTATCATCATTTTAAATACTGATTATTATAAATTTGTTTTGTATCCTGGCATTTGGTTGAAGGCATTAATTTCATTAATTTCTTTAGTTTTTCTTGGTTTTCTGGTGTTTCCTTCTTTACATAGCCTAGGTGTGAATATGGTTAAATAACTACTTTCCCCTCCTTGCCCCTTCCACCCTACCTTTTTCTTTGACTGACTTTTGTGGCTGCCCAATCCAAGAAATATTGATTTGATCCTTTAATTCCCCAAACTCTCCTTTTCCAGAGTCTTTCTTTTTAAGCTTTCTTTTTTTTTTTTTAATTCCTGGGAGACTAAAAATTCTGCCATTATCTCACTACATTCTTTTGTTTTTCCCAGAAGTAGTTCAAAAGATCTCAATTTTTCTTCCAATTCTCCCAGTCTTTATTTTTGCTCCAGTATACTTTCTTCCAACTCTGACTTACTTGAAGATCTCCTTTTCAGGGACTCAACACTTTCAGGAATATTCTCCATCATTTGTTCTAAACCATTTATTCTTCAGCTTGAACTTTTAAATTATTCTGTGAGTCTTCTAATTTCCATCTATATTTTGTCCTTTAATTATTTCACTGATTTTCCAATTCACTCTATAGCTTCTTACAATTAATTGTTCTTGCTATCATTCCAAAGAGTCTTATTATTAGTACTGTTTTATCCACCACTTCCTAAGTCCTTGTATCATATTCTATGACTATTTTCAGTCTTCCTGCTATTTCTCTGTGTGCATATATATATATATATATATATATATATATATATATATATATATATATATATATATATATATGAGCGTACAAATGAGATATTCTTTGTGATAAATTGTTTTCCCCTTTCTCCTCTTGATGTCTTGTTGTTTTGCTGGGTTAGACATCTTGCATTTTTAAACAGCCACAAAAGCAGAGTTTTACTATACACCTCTACTTCTATCTCAGTAACCTGAACTTTTGGCACAATCAGTAAGTCATCTACATGCTAACAAGTAAATAATTTTCTAGTTCTGAATGAATAACAATTGGCTCATATCCCACACATTCCTCAATTATAAAATGAAACATTCACCTGTGAGGTCCATTTCAGGTCTACATTTATGATCTTATTACAGAAAATGCATGTTTTATGCCTAAAATATCCAATGATTCACTTCAATATTGCAAAACAGTTAAGATTTCATTGAGGTGGGTGCTTTCTGCATCAATGCAAATGGCAACCCCTTTACACCCTATCGGACAACATTTATGAACTGCTGCTTTGGCCAAAATAACTGACCATGTGGTGATAAATTTTCAATCAATGAGCATTTCCAAACTGAGGTAGGTCCTCAGACGACATAGTGCTTCTCTGAGCCCTTGTTCAAAACCTTGCACTTTGGGAGAACCTGTTCAGAGCCCGTGTTCTGTATTCAATGCTTTTGAGAAGCCTAGAGTCACCTCCACACCAAGTCTAAACCTCAGAATAGGATTTAAATGGTTATTATATAAGCAAAGATTAACCTTTATGATCTTTATTTGTGTCTGTTATTCTTATTTAGACACTGAGCATGTTATTAAGAGAAAAAAATTAAAATCAATTTTGTAACTTTAAAGTGAACCTGCAAGAATTTAACACGCTTTCCTTGAACTGTTAGTCCTACCTTCAATGATACTTTAAAGGGAAATACACCTTTATATAACTACTGTCTTTTTTTTTTGGAATGCATGTGTCATATTCCATTTTGCTTACAAAAGTATTGAATTTTACTTTTCTGCTTGATGGAGTCAACCCTTACATTAAAATACTGCACAATTGTGTATTCAATTTTAGAGCTAGTACCATTTTAGACATAGACATTGTAACAAATCACTTCAAAACATGCATTAATAAATATGCGGGGGATTCCATGCATATGTCACAATCTGCTTGTTTTTCAGTTGCCTGGTTTTATCACTTTTTAATGATTTGTCACGTGTTCTAAAAGACCACGCAATTAATCTTATGTGGGTTCACTAAATTAGCCTGTAAATAATGTAACAAATCATTAAATAGAAAAGCAAACTGAAAGCATTTAAAAATAAATCTATCATATTGCATTAAAAACCCTAAAGTGTGAATGGCGATGAAACAAGTACAACATGAGTGGGAAAGAGGGAATTGATGAGATTATGTGTGGTAGTATGTTTATTAGGAGTGAAAAGGGCAGTCAAGGTGTTTGTCTTGAGTCATGGCTACTAGTCCAAACGGCTTGTTACAGAGAGGTTGAAGAGGGCTTGTTGCTAAGGAGGCAGGATAGTTCAGTGGATATGGTGATGGACTTGGGGTCATGAACTTATGTGCATATCCTGCCCCTAATTTATAAGCCATTTGATCACAAGTAAACCAGTTAATCTAAGTCTGTTTCCTCATCTGTAAATCTTTTTTTTTTTTCAGGGAGAATCATTGCTATAGTGCCTACCTCATAAAGTTATTATAAGATTAAGTCAACTTCATTTACTAAAAAGCAAAAAACCTTAAAGAGATAGTGAAAAAAAAATCAGCAATTATTGTTAGTGCTAAATGACTTCCAGTAATACTCTACTGATTTGACTAGAGGTTACTACTGTCTTTTCTCTCAGACTAGTTTTATGTATGGCACTTTGCCAGGCTGTGGGAAACTTTACTCTATGGAGTAAAGAGTGAGACCTTTACTCTGGGAATTTAAGAAGCCCAGGACAAATATTATATAGCTAAATTGGCATTTATTGAGTTAATACTGATTGCTATACTTTACAATGACAAAGCTTTTTCTGCTGACACCACACCTATGACCTTGGCAGACAGATAACTAGTATTTCTTATGGTTTTTTAGCTTTTTAATAAGAACCCAGGGCACATCTAATTCCATATTCTTTTCTCAATGAATGGTATTCAGGGATGTTTGGGCCCTGATTGGCTCTGAGTGAGTGTAAATAGCAATTGTTTCTGTTTTGGTCAGAAACCCTGAGGGGTCTTCCCCCCTCTCAGACTGCTTTTTTTTTGTTTTTTAACTAGGTAACAGAGACCATTCCCTTCCTCATTTTTTACCTAACCTTAATCACTCAATGGGTGTTGCCTCAGTCAAATGGAAAGGCCAAGGTCTCCCACTGCATCCAGGGCCATCCTCAGTCATCCTGATCTATATGTTAACCCTGTACCCAGATGTCTCTGGAGAAGAAAGTGATGCTAGTGACTTTGCACAGCCTTCTCTCCCTCAAATCCAATTCACTTGAATGTCACGGGATCACCTCCCTGATGTCATGGTCCTTTTTGAGAATGAAGGATAAAGAACAGTAACAGAAACACATGGTAGCCTTTAGTTCCAATCTGTCTCTCTAGTTTCAGACTGACATCTGTAACAGCATATTGGGCATTTTAAAGTACATGTCCTGGCTGCAAAGGCATAAACACGCATTTTGGAGTATGGATAAGATGGAAACGTGTTTATTTGTTTTATGAGGTTGGGGGTACGAGCTGGTGTGTTGTGTCAGGAAGAATCAGAACTTGTACATTGTGAGGTTTCTATAGTTCTACTCTGGATGCTATTGCCTGCATTTGCATGGATTTTTTTTTTTTTGCAGGGACCCTTTTGTTAAGGGGACAAAGTACATGTCAAGATGGCATTAATGGGAACTTCCTGCCCTGGGTCAAAACCCTGATGGCAATAACTTAGTGGTAACTACCTTAATTTTGATTAATCGAAAATGGAATTTAGATATTCTTTTATTTTTTATTTTTATTCTTTTTATTTTTATTTTATTTATTTTTTAGATATTATTTCTCATATTCTTTCTCCTAGCAATCACTCTTCTCTCTGCTTCCTTATTTGTAAATACCACCACTACTGACTCGGTTGAAAATGCTAAACACTTTTAATCTCCCTATTTCTGCTATCAAGTTACTTAGAAAGTTTCATGGATTTTTCTTCTACAAAATTTCTCACATCATCCTGTTCTTTTTTATTTCTGTCTTGTCATATAATCTCATGATGACTGCCCTGACTGAAACTTTCTAACTGTTGACTTCACCTTCAGTCTCTTTTCTCCCCAATCTACTCTTGACAGTGTTGCTAGATTAATCTCCCTCCTTACCAAATCTGAACATATCACTCCTTTCCTCAAGAACCCTCAATGGTTCCCCATTAGGCCACTAGAAGCAAATGCCCATCTTCTACCATGGAATTCAAGAATCTCCATAATCTTGTCCATGTTTATCCTTCCAAACTTGCCTCTCAATATTACTCCCCTTGAAGTACACTAGATAGCTGCAAACCAGACTATTTGTGTTCTTTACACATCCCCCAAATCTTTCCACTTTGTGCCTTTGCTCACACCACACAACTATCTATGCCTGAAATACCATCCCCAAATATTGATCTTTTAAACACAATATAATGGCTACCGCCTTCACGAAGTTTTCCCTGAACTTCTTCCTGCACCTCCTATGAGTAATAATCTTTCTCTCTTCTTACCTATATAAGGATCTCTCTTGTTTGCTTTTACTATAATCTACTTAACATCATAATTATTGCAGTTATTACCTGTTTGATTATATATAATTTACTCCATTCTAGATTGTGAGCTCCATGAGGACATATATACCCAAATCAAAATCCTCAGCAGCCTTAATGATGCCTAGCACACATTAGGCTCTTAGTATTTTTTAAATTGAATTTAGTCCTATTTTTATATCATTCAGTGATTCAGATGACCCTTTCTAAGTCATATGTGGAATAAGGAACATTTTTTTTTTTGATGGAATGGATAAATGACAACCTCAAAAGATTATGAAGCTACTTCTTACCTTTAATTCTGAAATCAGCCATGAACTAATTTAAATTTTTTTGAACTAAATCACATCTATGTTTTGAGGCTTCCTGACTTATAGATTAAACAGTTCCATGTTTACCACTCTTCTAATTTTTTTTGTTTTTTTTTCTAATTTTTTTTTAAATAAAGCATTTTATAACCATGTATTTTTCAACTAAGAACTGTGCATTTAATAGTAACTAAACTCTACATTCTGTCATCATGTTCATCCTGGGTAAGTTCTAAAACTAAAGCTATTTTTTTTTGTTTCTTCCTATTAGCTCCAAATAACTAATTGACCACAGTTCTCATTCACTGTATACAGAGAATGGCCAAAATTAAGCATTAGCAACCTCACAGATTGAAGATGAGTCAGGGAAACTGGATTAAGGGACATCTCTAAAGGGGTGAAGAGCCTATTTCAGGTATGTTGAATTTTTCAAAGGTCCCCTGAAAGCTCCAGAGGATTTACAAAGGGTCCTAGAGACTGTGTCAAGTTTCAAAATGTGCATCCCCTCTTTTTTCCACTTGCCTTGATTTCTAAGAAATAGCATATTGTAATAGATAGAGTATTGGGCTTGGGGTAGAATAGGTTTTCAGATACTTCCTAGTTGTGTGATTCTGGCCAAGTCACATAACTCTCTGAAACTTGATTTCCTCATCTATACAATGGAAACAATAATTGCACCTACCTCATAGGGTTGTGGTGAGATCAGATGAGATAGATTATACTTTGTAAACCTTGAAATACTATATAAATTCAAGCAACTATGCTTATTTATAAAAATTAAGTTCACATATTTTGAGATTTTTTGAAAGCAGAAACAAAAACCTAAATAATATATGGTCAATTCATGAACTCTTTGTATCAGTTGAAGGTAGTTGGGCATGCTGCACAGTTTCTTAATGACTAAAGATACTATTTGATCAGGATAATAATAAAGCTTATACAATTTTCTTTTGGTAGTTAATGATTTCTACCTTGATTTGTATTGCTCACAAATACTCAATTTACTATAAGCCTTCAAAGCCAGATAAATATGAATAATTTAAATTTTACATATGTCATTGCCAGGGAGTGGATTGTATCTGTGATTACATGGGTTTGGGAAACTTCGAGTATGGAAATTCCCCTCACATATTGCAACTAGTCTGTAAGTTGCAGTTTCCAAAGGTTTGGGGCTACTGAGATATTGTCACTGTCACAGAGGAGATTTGCTTATTGTCGTTCAACTAGTAGCCAAAGGTAGAACTTGAACTCAGGTCTTCCTTACTATAAGGCCAGCCCTCAGATCCCTTTACAGAGCATCATTTCCATAAGAAGTGATGTGACTATGTAAACAATTTAATCTTTTGCTTTAACAATTTTGGCTGCTAATATAAATGTATATAAATCAAATGTTAATTGTGATTCACACAACTTTACTTGATAAGAAAACAGCTATTTACAATGTTTTACAAATCACCTGTGCCCTAGAAGCTGGATCTGGAAACATTTACACTTGATCTAAGATATGGAGCCAACTCTTCAAGCTCCCTGGACAAATACCTCCACCCCACTTATCCCTATCCCCTACTGGTTTGAAGAATTAATTGATCATACAATCCAGAATATCAGTATCATGTTAAAATTATTTTTCCCATAGCATGAAAAAATATATGCTAGCCAAAGTGAAAATTAAAAGTGTTTTGTTTGTTTGATTGATTCTGGTTCTGATTTAGGTTTCTCGGGTGCTTTTCTTTGTCATTCGCTTTCTTTGCTTTGCTTTGAATGCATGGTTTAGTGTGGAAAAAAATGGAACTGAGTTCAAATCTTCATTCTACAACTTACTACCTTGTGACTTTGGGCTAGTTAGGTTACCTCTCTGTTCTTCAGTTCCTTATTGTAAAATGAGGAGTTTGAATTATATGAGCTCTAAGGTCCATTCTCGTTCTTCAACAATGACACAGTCATCTGAGCTAATACATTGAGATTGGAATGAATAAGTCTCTTCTCTCTTTCCTCCATACTTTTTAAACAATACGCTTATCATCATCTAATTCTCTTCAGTTTATACCCTTCATTTTGGTCCATGCTGAAATATTGCAATAAATAGTTAAATTTCCTAATTCTCAAGAGCTTGAGCACTTCTAAAAACAACAGTCAAAATGGAAGGGAAAGAAAATTAACGGTTTTCTGCTAATGACTCATATTAGTCCTCTTTGGTGGTCTAAAGAATGGATTACATCTTTTTTTCATTTCTTCCATCTGCCTGTCACAGGACTACTAGGGTGATTGCTAGTTTTGTTAAAAATGTCATCCTTTTTTTTTTTTGGAATCTTTAAAAGTAAACACAGGAAAAGTGGTATATACCTGGCATTTAGATCAAATAAAACAAAGGTTGATGGAAATACATTTTGAGTTTGAAGAGGCTCCCCTGCTGATTTTGTTTATCAGAAAATGGCAAGTTTTTGTTCCTAATGGACTGAAATTTAAATAAAATCTGACCCTGGAAATAAAAGCAGCCATTATGACAAAATAAAATTATATACTTTGGAGGAGAAATTGAATTAGAATGCTGGCTTTCTTTGGTAAAATTCTTTTACATAAGGAAATGAGCAAACAAGAGAGAAAGCTTCTGGCTGAAGTAAGCTTTTAAAAAATCAATAATTGGTTCTAATTTACTTTTGAAAACTTCACTACCGACTTTGCAGAGATTTGTATATTATATTTGCACATTTTGTTTAAACAAAAGTTATAACTAAAGCCAAAAAATGTCCCAGGAATTTTCTATTCATGTGTCTGTTTTCTCTACCTTATTCTTATTAAAAAGTTAGACTTGTACAGAGCAAACTTGAATATCTTTAGATTTTATATCTTTTAATATATAGAATCATAATGACAATGAAATTGCTGAAAAATCAAGGGAAATATTGTTTATAATAATCTTTAAAATTCTTTAGGAATATTAGTTCATAACCACTTTTGCTTAAAGCTCCTTTGTGAAAGAAAGGAATTTTACAGTCAGGCTGTCTCAGCAGGTATGTTTCCCTTACCAGTTTTCCCTCTTCTACCAAATGAGTGAACAGCACTCCTAGACCAAACATATTTATCAGTCAAATGTTGAAGAAACTGGCCTCTGGTCATCATATTTTTTGGGGGATGAAGTATTCAGAATGGATCAAATATGTGAACAGAAGTAATAATAATAACAACAACAATAATGCATATTTTTATAGTCCTTTGTGACTTATAGGGTTTTTATATTTAAAATGTAACTCTAATGTTAAATAAACTCACTTTAGGCTCACTACTCATTTTAGAAAGTGAATGGGCTATAATATTGGAAAAGGTAACAAGTTTGATTCATTTGCTTCAGAAATAGGAAGGATAATAAAGTCCGGGAAAGGGTGAGTACTGGAAAAACTTGGGAAGATGGAGTAAGGAATAGACTGACACTAGCATATTTGTCATCCTTGTTTCCTGGTCTGAAGGTGCATTTTGCATTGCAAACTTATTCTAGGGACCCTAGAATACTTTCCCCAAAGCAAACCAGAATTTGATAGAAAACTAGTTCCCAGACAAAAATTTAGCTGTCTGCTAAGAGCTGAAGAGATCCACAGTTAGAATAGTTTCTATGGCTCAGGTGTTGATGGCTTAGAATGACTATAAATAGCAATTGTTTTCTGTTCTGGCCAGAAATTTTGAGGGTCTTCCACTCATATATTGATAATTTTGTGATGGTAAATTATTTAAATTTTTGTCTCAATTCTTACCCAGCCCTTTTGCCTCAGACAAACTGAGGTCTGGGAAAGACCTTAATTTAGAAAGGCCAAGGTCATTTCCTGCATTTCAGGCCATCACCAGTCATTTTGATGTTTTTGTCTTGATATTGGACTTCATGACACTGGAGGAGACAGTGAAGTTGAGGACTTTATGCAACTACACCTCACTTAAATCCAATTCACATGCAAGTCGAAACATCATGCTAGTGATATGAACAACAATACCTTGAGGTTATGGAGATAAATCACATTAGGAAAGGAGAAGGTAAGAGAATATAGTGGAACCACATTGGACTGGTAATGATGAATCTGGGTTCTAGTCCTCAGTCTCCCACTAAATAACTGTGTGAACTAGAACAAATCTTTTAACCTCTCTGGGACTGTCTTTTGCAATATTCAAAATTAAATGTTAACCTAGGTGACTGATAAAATTCCTTCAGACTCTGATTAACACTACAATTGTATGTAAAATAGTTTGGAAGTGAAGTTAGTTTGGTGAACATATTAAGGTCCAGAGAATTTGACAACATGAGAGGCAGTATGCTATAGTGAAAAGATCACTGAATTTAGAGTCAGAATACTTTGTTTGAATCTAACCTCCAACATATATTATCGACAAATCATTAACTTCTCTGAGGCTCATTTCCCTTATGTGTAATAACAGACAGAAAATAATACATTCCTTACCATCCTTCAATGGTTGGAATCAGGAAAAGTTCGCAAAATATAAAATAACACATAAATGCATATGCTAAAGTAAATGGTGGTGAAGGCACAAATTAGATTCTGAAAGATGAAGTTTTAGCAACCAGTCACTATAAACTTTTGATGTGTGTATGTGTGTAGTACTAGTGCCAAGCTAACTCTACACTTTTCCTTCTATACTACTTGATTGAGAGGGTATGTATGGACAAGATTAGTTAGGGAAAACCAAAAAGTCATTTAGATTGATTGGCCCCCAGAATCATCTCCAATTATGTAATACACATTAATTCACCACTTTAGAATTCCAGAAAGATGACTAACTAGCAGATATATTTGGATTCTAGTCCATATCTTCTTGGAAACTCCTGCCTAAGTTGACATCTATTCACGAGGAGCAAAGATGGGAATGTTCCAGGTGTACACCTGGAACTCTGCTGCCACATGACCAAGAAGGGAGGCTTTTAAAAGGTGCGTTTCTGACCTGAGGAAATGAGTTTAGGAAATCTATTATTTTCCTTTCTTTCCTAGAGAAAAGGAGAAAGGGAATTCTGTATAATTTGTAGGGGAGGTAGTAACCTTTCTATAGCTAAGAAATGAGAGGCAGAGTGAGAGACAGGAGAGAAAGTGAGCCTTGCGTTCAAGAAGATTTGGGTTCAAATCTTACCTTAAGACATATACTGGCTGTATGACTCCAGGAAAGTCACTTAATTTCTCCAAACCCCACTCCTGCCTCCCCAGTAATCCTCTTGGATTAAAATTTGCAGAAAAGGTTCTTGAATTAGTAAAGTACATAACTAAGGAATGGATCCATACCCCAGTAAAATCATAGGTATGTTGCATGTTCCTCCACTCTCCAGATTGCAATTTACATACCACAGGAAAAACAAATGCACTCAAACTTTAATAAATATGTTTGTCTGATGTTAAGGAAAAGTATAATTTCTATGTATTTACTGTTTAAATGAAGACCCTCAGAAGTATAACTTCCCTTCTTTATGGTAGTATCTGCACTCATCTAAATTTGTAACTTGTTAATACCTAATTGGATTATGAAAGACCTAAGTCAAAATCTTGCCCAGATACTTGCTAGCTCTGTGACCATGGGCAAATCACTTAACCTCTCTGTGTCTCAATTTCATTACGCACAAAAACAGGATTATAAGAAAACCGACTTCCCATGGTTGGTGTGATGATAAAAGGAGAAAACATATAAAGTAAACCTTGAAGAGCTATATAAATGCTAGTTTTGGCTGTTGTTGCTATTGTTATTGTTATGATGGTGATGATTACCACAGGAAGAACAGAAACTAACTGAATTTGCTAATGCCTGAAATAGTTTCCAAAGATATCTTGGAATGTTTCCAAATTATTTTCTAAAAAGCCTCCATTTTATCCACTCTCACATCAATTACTTCTTCCTTGGATATTTCAAAAGCTTGGCCTACTGCGAGTCCTTTAAAATGGACTGCAATTCTCTTCATTTTACTTTCATGGCCCCAGACATGATGACATTCTTAGGGCCAAAGTTCTAAAGGTCCCCCTTCTGTTTGTGTAGTTAACATATTTTCAAATGCCAACTGGCATGGTTGGGTAATTAGGCATGTAAATGTAATAATTATACATATAGATTTCCCAGACAAAAATAAAAAGGAAAATTTCAAAACTCTAGCCCAGAGAAAAATCTGCCTTAGAATTTCTGTAGAAACCCCCATCAGATGACCGCTAGCAATCAAAAATGTAGATACAAACTTCCAACTGATGGTTTTCTTTGACTTCACTTGCAATTTTTGTGTTTATTGTATTGGGAGATTTTTTTTTCTTTGCCAATCTTAAGGTGAATTTTTTCCCATCTTCTATCATGAAAATTACTGTACAGAAAACACATGTGATCAAAACTTTGTCAGAGTATTCCTTTTTGTTGGTCAGAATTCTATGCATATAGGGTTTTTTTTTAAGTTTCTGGTTTTGTTGTTGTTTGTTTTGGGGTTTTTTTTGAGGCAATCAGGGGTAAGTGACTTTCCCAGGGTAACACAGGTAGTAAGTATCAAGTGTTTGAGACTGGATTTGAACTCAGATCCTCCTGACTCCAGGGCCAGCGCTCTATCTACCATGCCACCTAGCTGTCCCCTTTTTTATGTTTCTGAAGAAGGACATGAAGATATATTAAAATTGAGAGTTAGGAAAGTAAGGCTCTTGTTCTGACTCAGATATTACTTTGTTTATTCTTGGCTAAGTCACTTTCTTTCAGTTTTCTTACCTGAAAAATGGTAAGGTCAGATCAGGTGAGATTTGAATGTTTCAAAAAATAATTAAGACAATCATTAAACGTAGCACAGAGACTTCTGAATATAGACACTTGTTATTTACATGCATGTTCAAGATACTCTTTGGCTGTGCATATATTAAAATTAGTTACAGGATCTCACGGTAAATAACAGCAAAAGATGATAACAACAACAAAACATTCCCCTAGACGAACAGGAGCACAATCTCCTACAGACTTACTTACCACAAATGGGAGCAGGAGGATTTCTGCTTGCCAAACAAACGCTTCTGAAGCTCTGTCCCAGCTAGGACACCCCTCAGTCTGTCCATATATTGCTTACTGCCTCCCTTCTGGGCTGCTCATGTCCTCTGCTGCCTGCCTGCTCTCTAGTTGGAAGAGTTACAGAGCAGATCCCTATTTACACGATGGTTGAACTAAAAGGCCTTTGAGGTCCCTTCCAACTAAGAGATTACTTGCTTCTGTGAAGTAACTCTATGGCTATCATCTTTTGGTTTGGCAGATGCGTAGGTACCTCCCTTTCATCTTTTTTTCAACCAATCACTAACTGATTATTTACTGTAGCTGTGAAGGATGTACTGATTTGCATGGTTATTATAGAGGCTTAGAATCTGTAAAATTAGCAAAATAACGATCTATTTTCTGGGCCTTCTGTCCTTACTTTCTTCTTCTCTAACTTTCCTCTCAAGGTGGTTGTAAGAAACAAATGAGTCAATATTTATAAAATAAAATTTACTCCAAAGCCCTATGGAAATATGAGCAGTAGTAGTAATTATTGCAGTTCTTATTGGAGGAAAAAAAATATCTTTTGAAATTAGTAAATTTACTTGGAACCTTCCCCCCTCCTCCAACACTTACTTTTCATATTCTGGCTTTATTAAAGACAAGTCATTACGTATGTTGTTGAGTTATTTCAATCATGTCCTCCTCTTCATGACCTCATTTGTGGTTTTCTTAGCAGATGCTGGAGTGGCTTGCCATTTCCTTCTCCAGCTCATTTTACAGATCAGGAAACTGAGGCAAATAGAGTTAAGTGACTTGCCCAGGGTGACCCAACTAATAAGTGTTCGAGGTTAGATTTGAAGTCAGGTCTTCTTGACTCTAGGACTATTGTTTTTTTTTGTTTGTTTTATTTTGGTTTGGTTTGGTTTTTGCTAGGCAACAGGGTTAAGTGACTTGCCCAGGATCACACAGCTAGTAAGTGTCAAGTGTCTGAGGCCACATTTGAACTCAAGTCCTCCTGACTCCACGGTTGGTGCTTACCAGGCCTGGTGTACTATCTACTATACTACCTCACTGCTTAAGTCATTACATATAACTTCATGTCAAATCAGATCCTTTTGTTCTCCCAATCATGTAGCCTTAGGGACTCCCTATCACTTATAAGATCAAATATAACCTCCACTGTCTAGCATTTAAAGCCCTTCCATGGATCTTTCCAGACTTACATCACATTCCTATCACTTTTCTCCCTTGGCATGAATTCTATATATTACCCAAAATGTACTCTTTTCTTCTCCTAGTACACAAAGCACAGGCTGCCCTCCAGGGCTCAGAATGCTGTCCCTCCTCATTCTTGACTCTTGGAATACCAAGGACCCCTCAATGCTCAGCTCAAGTGATACTTTCTGATATGACCTTTTCTGATGCCCCAAATTATTAATGTTCTCCCTCTCATGGGATTACTTTGTAGATGTTTATATTAAGTAGGTGTACATGTTCTTTTCTTCCAGTGGAATGTAAGCTCTTTTTGTTTTGCTTTTCTCTTTGTATCTACCCAGTATAAACAGGCACTTAATAGATGCTTATTAAAATGAATTGAATTGTATCCTTTATTTTCCTTAACCTAAGGTGGTACTTGCATTCTTATGGATTTCTAAGGGCAGTATGTATGTTCATGAATAAAGTCTAAGTCATTGATAGGCCCCCAGTATGGCTACAGAAAATATATTTTTGCTCTATGGAACTATATGAGATTGTTAATGTAGCTGTATTTTAATGGACTGACAGCATTCATGGTCTTAGGCTAATATTTTGTTCAGTTAGAATTCAACTTTTTTAAAAAAATGCTTCTTTAATTCCATTTCAGCAAGATTTATTCATACCTTCAAAAAGCATTATTTTGGCATGTCCGAGGAACAATCTTAGACTGAACTTTTAATGCCATCATTTGTAAAGGTTTGACTAGTTCATATATATTCCCATTAAAAGTGAATGCCATCTACAGTAGTTTGCCAGATTATTTTTTTCCTTCTCAAATAGTACAAGATATTACATATTTGTCATGAATCCATGACACCAAGGCAATCAGTGAGTTTGATCAATTTGAAGGGAGAATGAGAGGGGTGGGTCAGCTAGGTCATTTGGTGAAACAAACATACAAACAAAAAAAGACCTTGGTAGTTGACTAAATTTTCTACTTTCTGAGTAGATATTTGAGACAATGTGAAAAAAAATAGATGAAGATACAGACACAGGCATATGCATGGTCACATACAGGCTTAATATGAGGCTTGATTATCATTTGTAAGGTATTTTATTGTTAAATCCCATGAACTTTCTTCAGTTGGGCCATCCTCCTTGACCTCTCTATCCATTATGATGCTATTGATAACTCCCTCCTCCCACACATCCTCTGCTCCCTTGATTTCCATGCATACTGCTCTTCCTTTTTTTTTTTTACCTCCTACCTGTGTGATACTCCTTCTCATGATTTTTGCTTGATCATTGTCTATTTTCTGTTCTAGTATGGGGCATCGAAGACATGTCCAGCAGATAGCTTCTGAAGAAGGAATGGAGATACATTGTGATTCAGTATAATCTGGGAGTCATCCTCTTAGATGTCATAACAGAGCTGAAAGGAGCAAATAAGATCACCAAGGTAGAACATATATCCATAGAAGGGCTGGAGACATAGATTTAGGGAGTACAGCCTTTCTCCATGTATCCCTTAAGACTCTTTAATAAGCCCTCTTTTCTACCGTTTCTACACTCTGTCTTGGTGATCTCATTAACTCCTGTGGTTTCAGTTTTTACACTGGGAAGCTCAAAATCAACATATTCAGCTGTAACTTCCTGTTAACCATTTCTTGAATGTCCTGTACAAATAAGAGAGCTTCCTAAAACTGCCTTTCCTCCAAATTTACCTGTTTCTTTTGAAAGCATCGCTATACTCTCTCAGTCACATATGTTCACAACCATGGAGTCATTTTTAACATTTTCCCAAAATCCAATCAACTGTAATATGTTGACAAGTCTATTTCCACAGCATTTCCCCCCTCCTTTTCCCCTTCTCTCAATTTAAAGGGTCACTACTCTCATTCAGGCATTCATCTCCTCTCAGCTGCTATTGTATTCATGTCTCCACCTTGATCTTCCTTCTTTCAGTCTTTCCTCTCTACAATACATCCTATAAGTAGTTTTCCAAGTGATCTTCCTACAATACATGTGAAAGTAAATCTGTACTCGGCTCAAATATCCTCAGTGGCTCCTTATTAACAATCAGTTAGCATTTAGTAATTTCACACAATGTGCCAGTCAGTCAACAACAAGCATTCTTATTACGTACCAGGCATTGTGCTTTAAACACTGGAGATAAAAAGAAAGGCAAAATAGCTCCTGTCTTCAAGGAGCTCACATTCTAATAGAGGAGACAATATGTAAATAACTTCATTCATAGAAGGAACATAGAGTAGATGGAAGATGGATCCTAGACAGGAAAATTCTAGAAGCTTGCCTTGTATTATCAGCCTCCACATTCTGTTTCCCACCTACCTTTCCAGAATTATTTACAAACTCATTCCAGTTAAACTGGACTAATAATTATTCTTCAAATTCCAGTCTCCATGTCTTTTACTTTCTAGGAAAGTGAAGAACTTGGTAAATTTGTAGACAGAATACCTGTAATTCTTTCAGGTGCTCATCCCAGCAGTACATAACTGAGGATGGAGAGGAGTCATAGAAGTGAATAATTTGGGCTTTAAATTATTGGGAATTTGTTGAATGATACTGTTGCAACAATGGTCTGAAAATGTCAGAATGCAGGGTTTAACAAGAGTTCAGAACGCTAGAATGATAGCCAAGCCTCATAAGATGAACATTAAAAGTGATAAATGTAAAGTTCTATATTTTGGTTCAAAAAGTAAATATTACAGGACTGAGGAAATGATATGAGAAGAAACTGATAATTTCACTAGTCTATGATTTCCAACAAGAGTATGACATGTTAGCCGCACAAGCTAATGTTTAGGTCACAATAATAGAATAATAATGAACAGAAAAAGAAAGCTGTTAGCTACTCTGCAATCTTTAAGAGTTAGTTTACATTTAGAGTATCATGTTCAATTCTGGGTGCTACCTTTTAGGAAGGACATTGACAAACTAGATAATGACCTTCTTAAAAGGCAGAATAGAAAATAAAATGCATCAAATGTAGGAATATTTAGTCTACAAAAGAAGGATAATGGTGGTGCTTGGGAGTAGAGTAGAAAGAGAAGAGCAAATTATCACTGTAATCAAGTTTCTGAAGAGTTGTTATGTTGCCAAGTGACTAGATTTATCTTGTTTTGCCTGAGACAATAGAACTAGAATCAATGAATAGACATTGCAAAGAAGTAGTTTTGAGTTTGAATATAAGAAATTATTTCCCGAGGCAGCTAGGTGGTGCGGTGGATAGAGCACTGGCCCTGGAATCAGGAGGACCTGAGTTCAAATCTGGCCTCAGATATAAAACACTTACTACCTGTGCAACTCTAGGCAAGTCACATAACCTTAACTGCCTCATTCAAACAAAAAAAAAATTAGAAAAAAAGAAAGAAAAAAAGGGAAAAAAAAGAAAATACCTCCTAACAATTACAGTTAGTGAGGTATAGAAAGATATACAAAAGCACTGGCTATGGCATAAGAAGATAGAGATTGAGATCCTGACATTTAGTACTTAACCATGAGCAAGCCACCAGGTAACTTCCCAAGGCCTTATTTTCTTCATCTGCAAAATGAGAACACTGGACTAAATCACCTCTCAGTTTCATTCCAATTCTAGATTAATAGTCCTGTGTTCCTCTAAATTTATTAAACTCCTACAGGGTGCCAAGGACTGTGCTAAGTGCTAAAGATAATACAATAAAAATTACATTTAATAAAGGGCTATAAAAGTAGAAAATTTAAATTAGTTAGAAAGTAAATAACCTAATCCTAAAGAATATGTAGGTGAAGGAACAAACCATTTCATTAAAGAGAATGGCTATGATAGGAAAACATTTTAAAATTTGTGAGATGCAGCTAAAGCAGTACTTAGAGGAAAATTAATATCTCTATACACATACATCAATAAAAGAAAGACCAGATCAATGAATTGGGCATGCAACAATAAGAACAACAAAATAGAAAAAAGACAAATTAAAAATTCCCCATTAAACACCAAAATGAAAATCCTGAAAACCAAAAGAGAAATTAATGCAACTGAAAGTCAAAATGACATTGAATTAATTAATAAAACTGGTTTCATAAAAAAAAATAAAATAGATAAAGCACTGGTAAATTTGATTAAAAAAAAAAAGAAAACCAAATTTCTAGTATCAAAAACAAAAAGGGTGAATACGCCATCAATAAAGATGAAATTAAATAAATTATCAGGAGCTATTTTGCCTATTTATATGCCTGCAAAAATGACAACCTAAGTAAAATGGTTTGATATTTCCAAAAATATAAACTGCCTAGATTAACAGAAGAGGAAATATAATATATAAATAAACCTATCTTAGAAAAAGAAATTGAACAAACCATAAATGAACTTTCTAAGAAAAAATCTCCATGACCAGACACATACAAAAGTGAATTCTACAAACACTTAAGGAATAATTAATCCCAATACTATATAAACTATTTAAACTGATAAAAAAAAGGAGTCCTACTACATTCCTTTTATGATGCAAATATGGTAGAGAGAACAGAAACAGAGAAAGAAAAATAGCGACCAATTGTTTAATGAATATTGATACAAAAATCTTAAATAAACTCTAGCAAAGAGATTACAGTAATATATCACAAATATCATACACTATGACCAGGTGGGATTTATAAAAAGATTGCACTACTGCTTTGGTATTAGGAAAAGTATCATAACAGCTGACCGTAGCAATTTAAAAAAAAAATTCCATGATTTTGTCAATAGAGGCACAAAAAAAAAAACTTGAGAAAATACAACACATATTCCTATGGGGGAAAAAACAACAACGAGGAAACAAAGAAATAAATGAAGCAATTCTTAAAGCAATAAGTAGTAGATGTCGAAAACCAAGAATAAGCATTATTTTTAACAGAGACAAACTTGAAATCTTTTTAATAACATCAAGGGTGAAGCAAAAATGTCCACTATCACCACTATTCTTTGATTATTGTATTAGAAATGGTAACCATAGAAGAAAATGAAATTGGAGGAATAAAAATATGCCACAAGGAAATAAAACTATCACTTTTTGCAGATGATATGTACTTGGACAACCCTAGAGAACCGACTTAAAAAAAACTAGTTAAAACAAAGTTTAACAAAATTGCAGGATATAGGGGCAGAGCCAAGATGGCGGAGTGAAAGCAGTGACTTGCTTGAGCACTCCCCCAAACCCCTTCAAATACTCATAAAAAAATGGCTCTAAACAAATTCTGAAGCAGCAGAACCCACAAAAACACAGAGTGAAACAAATTTCTAGCCAAAGAAAACCTAAATGGTTGATCAGAACGGTGTATCGCGCTGGGCTGGGAGCTCAGCGCAGTGTGGCATGGGTATGCAGGCTGCAGTGAACCTGGAGCAGGCCTCAGAGGAGCTAATCACTGGCAACTGTGGAGGTTTCCAGACTCCTCCATCCACCACTGCCAAAGACAACTTAGAAGGTCAGTGGAAAAACTCTGAGAAAGGAAGGTGGGGTCTCAGCTCCATTCCCCAAGAGCATGGCCCTGGGGGGGCAGCTGCTTCCCAAGCTTCTGGCCCACAGACTGAGGGGGAATCCAGTGGCTGATCAGAGAGGGATTGCAGGGATTTCTTTGCCAGTGCTGAGGCAGGAATCTCTTGCTTTGCCTGTGTTTGGATCTGGGCCACAGTTCTGGGCAGCAGTACTGGGGTGAGGAAAAGCAGTGGCTTGGTGGAGCTTGTAGTGGCTGTGAAAGGAAAACCCTCCTCACAGTTACAGAACAGAAAGAAGTACTTTTAGTCACAGGCCAGGAAAGGAGTAAACACCTCGACCCTTATCATACCACCTTGGAAGAACTGAAAATTTACAGGTCCCTACAAGTATCTCTGAAAACATCTGTACAAACCCCTCGAAGCTTGGGACAGTACATTCTCTACATTGGAAGCAGATTCTTACCTTAACAAAGAGTTTAAAACTCAAGTAATTGGCTGGGATCATGAGCAAGCAGTGCAAAAAGAGTCAGACTATATTATCTTACTTTGCTGAAAAAGAAGATCAAAATATACAACCAGAAGAAGACAACAAAGTCAAAGCTCCTACATCCAAAGCCTCCAAGAAAAATATGAATCAGTCCCAAGCCTTGGAAGAGCTCAAAAGGGATTTTGAGAAGCAAGTAAGGGAAGTAGAGGAAAAACTGGAAAGAGAAATGAGAGTGATGCAAGAAAATCATGAAAAACAAGTCAACAGCTTGCTAAAGGAGACCCAAAAAAATACTGAAGAAAATAACACCTTAAAAAACAGCCTAACCCAAATGGCAAAAGAGGTCCAAAAAGCCAATGAGGAGAAAAATGCCCTAAAAAGAAAAATTGGCCAAATGGAAAAGGAAGTCCAAAAGCTTGCTGAAGAAAATACTTCCTTAAAAATTAGAGCAATTGGAAGATAGTGACTTTATGAGAAATCAAGACACTGTAAAACAAATCCAAAAGAATGAAAAATTAGAAAACAATGTGAAATATCTCATTGGAAAAACAACTGACCTGGAAAATAGATCCAGGAGAGAGAATTTAAAAATTATTGGACTATCTGAAAGCCATGATCAAAAAAAGAGCCTAGATACCATCTTTCAAGAAATTATCAAGGAAAACTACTCTGATATATTAGAACCAGAGGGCAAAATAGAAATTGAAAGAATCCACAGATCTCCTCCTGAAAGACATCCCCAAAGGAAAACTCCTAGGAATATTATAGCCAAATTCTAGAGTTCCCAGGTCAAGGAGAAAATATTACAAGGTGCCAGGAGGAAACAATTCAAGTACTGTGGAAACATAATCAGGATAACACAAGATTTGGCAGCTTCTACTTTATAGGACCACAGGGCATGGAATATAATATTCCAGAGGGCAAAGGAGATAGGATTATAACCAAGAATTACCTACCCAACAAAACTAAGTATAATCCTTCAAGGGAAAAATTGGTCTTTCAGTGAAAGAGAGGACTTTCAAGTATTCTTGATGAAAATTTGACTTTCAAATATAGGACTCAAGTGGAACATGAAGAGGCAAACAGGAAAGAGAAATCATAAGAGACTTATTGAGGCTGAACTGTTTATGTTCCTGCATGGAAAGATGATATTTATAGCTCATGAGACCTTTGTCAATATTAGAGTAGTTGGAAGAAAAAAATTATATGTATGTATATGTAGATAGATAGATAGAGGGCACAGGATGAGCTGAAGATTAAGGAGTCATATATGGAGAAAAAAATTAAAGGATGAGAGAGGATTGAACTAAGAGAAGAGGTAGAATGAGGTAAATTATCTCGCAATAAAAACAACAGAAAAGAAAAGTCTCTTACAGTGGAGGGAAAACGGGGGAAGGTGAGAGGGAATTAGTGAATCTTATTCTCATGGGATTTGGCTTCAGGAGGGAATAACATACACATTCAATTGGGTATGGAAATCTATCTCACCCTACAGGAAAATAGGGGAGAAGGGGACAAGAGAGCAGGGGGAAGATAGAGAGGAGGGCAGATTGGGAAAGGGGGTAATCAGAAGTAAATACTTCTGAGGAGGGACAGGGTCAAAGGAAAGAATAGAATAACTCGGAGGGTAGGATAGGATTAAGGGAAATAGAGTTAGTTTTTCACATGTCTACTATGGACGTATTTTGCATAACTGCACATGTACAACCTATGTTGAGTTGCTTGCTGTTTTGATGAGGGTGGGTAGGGAGGGAGGAAGAGAGAAAATTTGAAACTTAAAGTTTTAAAAACATATGTTTCAAAAAATGTTTCACATGCTACTGGGAAATAAGAAATACAGGAAATGGGGTACAGAAGTCTATCCTGACCTACAGGAAAATAGAAGGTGAAGGGGATAAGAGAAGGGGGGTAGAGATAGAAGAGAGGACAGACTAGGGGAAGGGATATTCAGAATGCATGCCATCTTGGGGTGGAGGAAGGGGGGAGATGAGGTGCAAATTTGGAACTCAAAAATTCGTGGAAGTAAATGTTGAAAACTAAAAATAAATAAATTTATATTAAAAAAATTGCAGGATATAAAATAAATCCACATTAATTATCAGCATTTCTGCATGCTACCAAAAAAAGCCAGCAGAAAGAGACAGAAAGATAAATTTAATTTAAAGTAACTGCAAATGATGTAAAATACTTAGGAGTTTACTTGCCAAGCCAAAACCAGGGATTCTATGAACATAATCACAAAATACTTTTTCACGCAAATAAAGACAAATCTAAACAATTGGGAAAAAATTAATTGTTCATGGGTAGCCGAAGCCAATATAATAAAAATGTCAATTCTACCCAAATTAATTTACTTATTCAGTGCAATACCAATCAAACTACCAAAAAGTTATTTTGAAGAGCAAGGAAAAAAATAACAAAATTCATCTGGAATGATAAAATGTCAGGAACATCGAGGGAATCGATGAAAAAAATGTTAAAGAAGGGAATAACAGATTTCAACTATATTAAAAAGAGATAATGATCAAAACAATCTGGTATTGGCTAAGAAACAGAGTAGTGGTAGATCAGTGGGAAAGATTAGGTATACAACACACAGTAGTAAATGGCCATAGTAATTTGTGTTTGGTAAACTCAAAGATCCAAACTTTGGGGGTAACAATTGAACGTTTGAAAGTAAAATGCTGGGAAAACTGGAAAGCAGTTTGGCAGAAAATAGGCATAAAACAATCCCACCCCATATACCAAGATATGGTGAAAATGGATAAACGATTTAGACATAAAAGATGGTGTCATAAGTAAATTAGAGTCGAATGGGAAAACATACATGTCAGACCTATAAGTAACGGAAGAACTTATCATCAAAAAAAAAATTGATGATCACAGGAAGTAAAATAGATAATTTTGATTAAGTGCAATTAAAAAGAAAATTGAACAAACAAATCTAATGTAGCCAAAATTAGAAGGTAAAGAGGAAACTAAGGGAAATTTTTACAGCAAATTTCTCTGATATAGGCATCATTTCTGAAATACATAGGGAATTGAGGCAAATTTATTAGAAAAACAAGCAAACAACAACAACAACAAACATTCTTCAGTTGATAGATAGTCAAAGGATAATGAACAGGCAAATTTCAGGGGAAAAAAATCGAAGCTATCAACAATCACGTGAAAAATTCTCTAAATCACTATTGATTAGCAAAATGCAAATTAAAATAACTCTGATATAACACCTCACACCTATCAGATTGGCTAACATAATAGGAAAAAAATGCCAAATGCTGGAGAGGATGTGGGAAAATGGTGACACTAAAGCAGTGTTGGTAAAGTAGTAAACTAGGTGAAACTTTTTTTTAATTTTTTAATAAAAATTTGTTTATTTTCAGTTTTCAATATTTACTTTCACAAGATTTTGAATTCCAAATTTTCAGCCCATCTCACCCCTTTCCCCACTCCAAGATGGCATGCACTCTGAAAATCCCTTCCCCTAGTCTGTCCTGTCTTCTATCTCTACCCCCCTTCTCTTATCCCCTTCCCCCTTCTGTTTTCCTGTAGGGCAGGGTAGACTTCTGTACCCCATTTCCTGTATTTCTTATTTCCCAGTAGCATATGAAAACATTTTTTTTAAAGACATATTTTTAAAACTTCAGATTTCAAATTTTTCTTCCTCCTTCCCCACCCACCATCATTGAAAAGGCATGCAACTCCATAGAGGTTATACATGTGCAGTTATGAAAAACACTTCCATAGTGAACATGTTGTGAAAAACTAACTCTATTTCCCTTAATCTTATCCTGCCCTCCCATTTATTCTATTCTTTCTTTTGACCCTGTCTCTCCTCAGAAGTATTTGTTTCTGATTACCCCCTTTCCCAATCTGCCCTCCTCTCTATCACCCCCCCTGCTCTCTTGTCCCCTTCTCCCCCTTATTTTCCTGTAGGGTAAGACAGATTTCCATACCCGAATGAATTTATATGTTATTCCCTCCATAAGCCAAATCCTGTGAGAATAAGATTCACTCATTCCCTAACACCTTCCCCTGTTTACCCTCTACTGTAAGAGTCTTTTCTTTTCTGTGAGATAATTTACCCCATTCTACCTCTCCCTTTCTTCTTCTAGTATAATACTCTCTCATCCCTTAATTTTATTGTCCAGATATGACCCCTTACTCTTCAACTCACCCTGTGCCCTCTATCTATCTATCTATCTATCTATCTATCTATCTATCTGTCTGTCTGTCTGTCTGTCTGTCTGTCTGTCTGTCTATCTATCTATCTATCTATCTATCTATCTATCAATCTATCTATACATACATATAATTTTTTTCCTCCCAACTACCCTAATACTGACAAAGGTCTCATGAGTTATAAATATCATCTTTCCATGCAGGAACATAAACAGTTCAGCCTTAATAAGTGTCTTATGATTTCTCTTTCCTGTTTACCTCTTCATGTTCCACTTGAGTCTTGTATTTGAAAGTCAAATTTTCTATTCAGCTCTGATCTTTTCATCAAGAATACTTGAAAGTCCTCTACTTCACTGAACGACCATTTTCCCCCCTGAAGGACAATACTCAGTTTTGCTGGGTAGGTGATTCTTGGTTGTAATCCTATCTCCTTTGTTCTCTGGAATATTATATTCCATGCCCTGTGGTCCTTTAATGTAGAAGCTGATAAATCTTGTGTTATCCTGATTGTGTTTCCACAATACTTGAGTTGTTTCTTTCTGGAAGCTTGTAATATTTTCTCCTTGACCTGGGAACTCTGGAATTTGGCTACAATATTCCTAGGAGCTTTCTTTTGGGGATCTCTTTCAGGAGGAGATCTGTGGATTCTTTCAATTTCTATTTTGCTCTCTGGTTCTAATATATCAGAGCAATTTTCCTTGATAATTTCTTGAAAGATGATGTCTAGGCTCTTTTTTTGATCATGGCTTTCAGATAGTCCAACAATTTTTAAATTCTTTCTCCTAGATCTATTTTCCAGGTCAGTTGTTTTTCAAATGAGACATTTCACATTGTCTTCTGATTTTTCATTCTTTTGGATTTGTTTTACAGTGTCTTGATTTCTCATTAAGCCACTATCTTCCAATTGCTCTATTCTAATTTTTAAGGAAGTATTTTCTTCAGTAAGCTTTTGGACTTCCTTTTCTATTTGGCCAACTTTTCTTTTTAGGGCATTCTTCTCCTCATTGGCTTTTTGGACTTCTTTTTCCATTAGGGTTAGGCTATTTTTTAAGTTGTTATTTTCTTCAGTATTTATTTGGGTGTCCTTTAGCAATCTGTTGACTTGTTTTTTGTGATTTTCTTGCATCACTCTCAGTTTTTCCTCTGCTTCTCTTATTTGATTCTGAAAATCCTTTTTGAGCTCTTCCAAGGCCTGGGACTGATTCATATTTTTCTTGGAGGCTTTGGATGTAGGAGCTTTGACTTTGTTGTCTTCTTCTCATTGTATATTTTGATCTTTTTTGTCACCAAAGTAAGATTCTGTGGTCTGACTCTTTTTGTGCTACTTGCTCATGATCCCAGCCAATTACTTGAGTTTTAAACTCTTTGTTAAGGTAAGAATCTGCTTCCAATGTGAGAATGTACTGTCCCAAGCTTTGGGGGTTTGAACAGCTGTTTTCAGAGATACTTGTAGGGACCTGTAAATTTTCAGTTCTTCCAAGGTGGTATGATAAGGGTCGAGGTGTTTACTCCTTTCCTGGCCTGTGAGCACAGGTATTCCTTTGTGTCCTGTAACTGTGAGGAGGGGTTCCTCTTCAAAGCCACTACAAACTCCACCACGCCACTGCTCTTCCTCACCCCAGCACTGCCGCCCAGAACTGTGACCCAGATCCACACACGGGCAAAGCAAGAGATTACTGTCTCAGCATTGGCAAAGAGATCCCTGCAATTCCTCTCTGATCAGCCATTTGATTCCCCCTCAGTTTGTGGGCCAGAGGCTCAGGAGGCAGCTGCCCCCCCAGGGCTGCACTCCAGGACTGGAGCTGAGACCCTGCATTCCTCTCTCTCAGCACCGCAGAAAGACTTTTCCCACTGACCTTCTAAGTTGTCTTTGGCATTTGTTGATTGAGGAGTCTGGAAACTGCCATAGCTGCCCCTGATTCAGTCCTCTGAGTCCTGTTCCAGGGTATCTGCAGCCTGCGTGCTCAGGCCACACTGAGCTCCTCTACCCGCCCAGAGAAATATACCATTCCAATCAATTATCCAGTTTGTCTTGGGCTGGAAATTTGTTTCACTCTGTCTTTTTGTGGGTTCTGCTGCTTTAGAATTTGTTTAGAGACATTTTTATAGGTATTTGGAGGGGTTTGGGGGAGAGCTCAAGCAAGTCACTGCTTTCACTCAGCCATCTTGGCTCCACCCTCGCTACTATCTTTTCTAGGTGAAACATTTTAGAGAAAAATTTGGAAGACACCCAAAGAGCTATAAAACTGTGAATATCCTTTTACCCAGCAATATCATTATTGTGTCCGTACACCAAAAAGATCAAAGAAAAGGAAAAAGGTCCTTTGTGTACAAAAGTATTTATAGCAGTTCCTTTGTGGTGTCAAAGAATTAGAAATTGAGGGGATGTCCATCAATTGGGGAATGGTTGAAAAAGTTATGTTATATGATTGTAATGGAATACTATTGTGCTATTAGAAATGACAAGCAGGATTATTTCACACACACACACAGACACACACACACACAAACCTGGGAAGACTTATATGAACAGATGAAAAGTAAAATGAACAAATTCAGGAAACCATTATACATAGTCACAGAAATATTAACTGAAAGACATAGATACTCTGATCAAGACAATGACCCAAGACAATTCCAAAGGGCCCTTGCTGAAAAGTGCTATCCATCTTCAGAGAGAGAACTGATGAACTATGAATGCAGATTGAAGCATACTTTTTTAACTTTATTTTCTTGGGGTTTTTTGTCTGTTTTCTTTTGCAATGTGGCTAATATGGAAATATGTTTTGCATGACTTCTCATACATAAATGATATCAAATTGCCTTCTCAACAGGAGGGGCAGTAAGGAGGAAGAGAATTTGTAACTCAAAAATTTTAAATGATTGTTAATTATTTTTACATGTAATTAGGAAATATATTATTTGCCTGGTGCTGCACTGGTATTGCTGGAGGCCCACAAGGGGTCCTTGAATCTGGTGCTACATGGAAGTGGGTAGGATGGGGGTGGTCTCTGCTGCTGGAAGCTGTAGGGGTCTAACAGCTTACCTGGTACAGCTGTCAGTCATGTAGGGGGTCCCAGTACTGACATCTACCTGTTCCCCAGAGCTGCCTTGAGGTGCATGAGGGGTCCTGGTGTTGGCATTTGCCTGCTTACTCTGCAGTAGGGCTCAGGAGGCCCTGAGACAGGGCTTATTGCTGGCTTGCCAGGATGCTTCCTGTCCTGGACTGTGCTTCACTTTTCCCTGAGTGAGACAGACCTTTCCTGCCTACCTTCCAAGTTTCTTGGGCTAGAAGATTGTATTTTTGCTGGTTCTACTGTTCCAGCGTTCATTTTGGGGTCCTATTTTATAGTTGTTTGGCAGTGAATATGGAAGAGTTAAGGTGATTTCCTACTTACTCCACCATTTTGGCTCCTTGAAATACCTTTTATTTTCTACGTAAAATAAGAAACGAGGGAAGGGCTGGGAGGCCTGAGGAAAGGAAATATTTGGAATGTGATAGGTAAGCAATCAAGGACAAATGAAAATATTGCCTTGTTACAGTGTGGGCCTAATTAAAGTAGAATAATATGAATTTATAATAAATCTAGTCAGCAGTCATGTGACTTCTTCCAGCTCCATTAAGTAGCCTATGAATAGCATTTGTGGAGGAGATGATGGGAGAAATCTCGATCTGAGGCTTGGCAGATGTTAAGTGGTGAAAGGACAAGGGGACAAGAGATACTATATGTAAGTGGAATGGACTGCATTGTTAGATTGCAAGTTCTCTATCATTGGAAGTCTTCAAGTAGAAAATGCATGAGTGCTTTTGAGAATTCTAGAAAAAAATAATCATTTCTCATCATACACAAATATGCATGTAAATCATATTACATAAATAGGTATATATGCACACATCCTTTTATGTATGCATACAGTACGTACATATGTTGTGCAGGCATATATGTAAAATCTATGTGTGTATTTGTATAAAATTCCTACTATCTGGAATAATGAGGCATCTTGAGGGAGTAATATGAGATGTCATGTATCAGGCAGGTCAAACCATAGCCATCACACCTCAACTACAACTTCTCCTCAGATTCCTGTGGAAGCAGGACAGATTTTGATCCCACAAGAGGTCTGTATGTAGCAGCACCAACCATAACACACTAGCTCTGCTTCCAGTCAGGTCACCACAGCCATCACTGAGGGTAGCAATGCCTATGCAGAAGGGGCCAACCTCTCTCCTCATCACCAATACCAATAACTTATCAGTTGCCTAACGCCCCTACCTCCTCAGCAATCATTACTACTAAAGATCCAGAAAATAAAATGCTTACTCTATCGTCCTTAGAACTGTCACATGGTTCAACATCAGAAATAGATGTTATTTTAGCAGTACAAATTATATTAAAGAAGAGGCACCACCATCTCTTTTGCTGCTGCATTGTAAGGGACCATAGGGCCTTTCTATCCAATTTGCAGCTGAAACCTTCTATATGTGTTGCCTCACCCACTAGAATAGTATTTCCTTGAAAATAAGCATTGCCATGCTTTTATATATGCTTTGCATATATGAAATGCTTAATAAATGACTTTTCATTTAATTATACTCAGGTACACTGTACTGGAAGATCTCTTCTGTCCCTTCTAACTCTGAGATCCCATGATTCTATGTATAACTTCTTCAGAGTAGAAACTGTCAAAATCCAGATTAATTTCCATTCCTACTGTAAAAAGTAATTATTCCTTATAGAAATGATCTTTCTCTGAACCCCTAGCCTTGATTGGCTGTACAACTCATGACACTTATTACACATTACTTTGTAATGCAATTGTTCAGGAACATGCTCTGTCTTCTCAAATACACTCTGAATTTCCAAAAGGCAGGACCATACCTGCCATGTGTTCCCCATGGTGCTTAGGGAAGTGTCTCATGACATAAGTGCTCAATAAATATTATTCAAATTAGAGTTGAATTGCTAGCTATCCCTGGAATATACTAGTTCTTTCTCCAGTGCCATATAATGTATGCCTTATACCTTCTCCTTATGCCATTATATGTTCTCCTATGACCCTTTGCCCTGTTTCTCTTTTGTTCCTATAACCTATAAGCACCTGAGGGTGGGGTCAGTTCTAAAATTAGGCTTCTTGCAATATTTGTGACATTGTTGACCCTCAGTAGATGTTAATAGTAAAGATGGTGGTGAAGGTGGTAGTATTGTCATGAAGTAAAGAAAAGTGACCTTCCCATTCTTCTTAAGGAAAATATTCTATTGCTAGACTTAATTTGGTGAACATCCATTAGTCTGACCATAAGCACAACTATGATCAGCTATGAAAATCTCTCCCTACAGCTGTAGTCTCAGGTGGAACAGAGTCAGGCTAAAATTCCAACTGAACCCTTGCACTTTTAAATCCTGCACAGATGACTACGGATTCTGTGCTTTTGATGGTTTCTTAATTTCAACTAACACAAATGCCTAACACACAGTCAAGCTAATATTGTTTCCTATGGTGAAAAGCATTTTCCACTGAATGTGTTTCCTATATGTGTGTGCATGAAAGTATGTGTACCTTTGTGTGTGTGTTGTATCTTTTTTTTCCTTTCTTTTATTTTTTTAGCTCCCTCATTTCATTGCATCCTATTGCAGAAGATACTTACTGGAATCATGCCCTCCTTATAGAAACGAGACCCCCAATGAGCCTAGAGTGCTTTGGCAAAAGTAATCATAAGCTTGCTGTTTAGGAGGGTTTTGCCAAGCCCACACAGCTCTAATTACATCTTTCCACTGACCTGCTTTAAACTACCCTCTCCTCCCCCCCAACCCCCTGTACTCCCCAAAGTCTTTTGTGTGTGGAGCAAAAATATGTTTTTATAATGAGTACTATATGTTTACAGTGAGTTTCAGTGGATTTAGTAGCCAAGAAGATGTAGATTTTTTATTAGCAGTAGCTTTCCAATGCAGATAATATTTATAGAAAGGGCCCCAGTGTTTGTATTTGGAAAGATAAATAAAATGAATAATATCTAAACATGATAATCAACATGTCAGTTTCCAAGTACATTGGCATTTACTGTGTATGCTTTCTATGGTCTTGTTCTTTAAAGAGTAAAGGATAGGCATTAGTACCAACTACCCTAGGGGATGGTATTTTCAGCATTATTTCAATATGAACATTCTTCTTTTGTTTATAGTAAGTGAAAGCAGGTTTAATATAACTACAGGGGAGGAAATAACACCACGCTGAAATATTACAAACGTCATACAAAGTTTTCATCAAATCAGTTTTACATGATTATATCCTTGTAACCCTATTGAGTTGTTATTTGACTTGCAGGGTGACATAATGTATTTGAATAGATTTCTTTAGTGTTCCTCTCATCCTCTGCACTAATTCCTCCAATTCTCCTTAGCTGAGCAAATTGGCATTGTTTCCTTATCCTGTTTGGTTTGCAGATGGGATATGGCTAGCCAAATAGTTTACTCAGGCATTGAGTGGTGACAGCATGGTCCCCTGACTCACTAGGGTTCTTGGCCTTTCTGCCTCCTTCACTGAATGCCAAATGCCTCTAAACCCTAACAGGTTTGAGTCCTCATTACCTCAGAGATTAGTTTTCTGCCTGTACTTGTCCTAATGAAAGGAATTGGTAGGATCTAGGTGAAGCCAACAGTCTCCACTGAAAGTATTCCTTGAGCTTTGGAAATGTAAGGTAACATATAAATTAAATGACCTAAACACAACTCTTGTCACAATGAAGCTTGCAGTCTGAGAAATGTGAAGAAATGTGAAAAAAAAAAAAATAGGAGTTCTGAACTGTCACTTAAATGTATATGCTCCAGTACAGAGTTACTAGAGTATAATGGGCATAGTGCCTTTAGATAGGAGAGAATCTAAAGGAAATCACCATTTCCCTTCTAGTAAGTTGAAGGTGGTTCCTTCTGACCAAAATTCATCCCAAGAGAGCTGACTTTCTATTAAGACACTTATAGGCATTTCTGGCTACCCTGACCTGATAGAGTTCCAGGGCATAGTAGAAGATATACTATGGCGCATTTGTTTAAATTAGCCTTTCCCAATAGGGTAGCATTTTAGGACAGTAGCATTTAAAAAGAATAACAAAAAAGATGGCATTTTAATTTGCTTTTAATGAATTTATTTTGTTTTATGTGATTCTACGAAAGATTTCAGAAAGATTCAGAGAATTTATCCTGAAGGGCTCAGCTATTTAGATGGGGAAAAGATCAAACTTAATAAACAAAATTTTTCAAGGGAAAAAGTGAACATGCATATGAATAATTTTGAATCCAGATATGATCAGCATAACTCACAAACATCCAGTCACTTCCATGATTTGAAGAACAAAGGTGTTCATTTTTGTTTTTGTTTTTCTGAGAAGCTTTCCCAACCAAACACAGATTACCTGTCATCCATAGTGATGTTACTTAATCCCACGATAAAGTAATTCATTTCTTTGTGGTTATATCACCTCCTAGGGTTCTAAACCACATTCAGGCCGGGATAATTGATGACCTTATTACCATTGTTTGAGCTCTGCTGGTGACATGCTGTGACCTATTTCCTGGAGGCCTAAACCTAATGATCCACCCCTTTCATCCCAAACTCCAGTGGATTTTCCAATCACTTTGTAAATAATAAATAATTGGAGAAGTGATTTTTGGAAAAAACATATATTTTCAAATACCCATTGGCTTGATTGGTAAACTGTGGCAAAGCATGTCAACTAGATGGTCAATAGAGCATAAAGCATGACACTCATATCTTGCTGCAACCCTAGAGATAGCATTGTCTTTTCAAAGACAAAGATAAAGAGGGAAAGTATTCCTGTAAGCTTGTAAGCTTGACTGCATGCTGATGATTGGTGGGTTGAGTTGATCCAGAAAGAGCACATGTTCTGCTTTTGCCAATATGATGTAAAAATTAACTTTCCATTTGCTTTTCTGCACATTTGTATGTAGAAGGGCCTCAAAACAGATTAACTTCCCTTCAGTTAATTCTGAGACAAAAAAAAAAAGACAAAACAACCTATATTAAATTTTGCAAGTTGAGAAAGCTTTTATCTTTTTTTTAAAATAAGATAGTGGATCTACAAGTCCATGTTTGAAGAGATACCACTTACACAAGTAAATCAGCATAAATCAGCCAAGTCTGATATTCTTGGAGACATTTTTTAAAAAATAGAATAGAATGTAAGAACTGAAAGGGTATTAGAAATCATTGCCCTTATGTTTCAGATGAGAAAACCGAAGTTCAGAAGGGAGGTTCAATGATTTGCTCAAGGTCACAATTATACCAATTGTATATTAATGTGCCTGTCTTCCCACATCCCCCACTCCCAAACATTGATCATTTCAGTTTTTTATAATCTTTGCCACTTGATATGAAATCTCTTGATTGCCCCTCCTCCCTTTGCCTCTTTCCCACTCAACTCTCCTCTTTACTCTTAAGACTTTTTTTCTTCCCTGTTCCTTCTATTTCCTTTGATGGTTCATTCTTCATTTCCTGCTCCCTAAACAAGAGAGTCTCTACCTTGGTCTTAAACTCTTCCCTTTGATAATTTTATCTACTCCCAAGACATGTGCTAATGATTTCCACTTCAATACTCCCCCATAACCATTCTCCCTCCCTTCCCCTTACACATACAAAAAACAAAACAAAGAAAAACCAAACTATTCCTCCATCTAAAGTCCTTATTTCTCCTGATTGCATTCCCATTTTCTCAGTTAATCAAGGTTGTAATTTTGAAGATATCTTTGACTCTGCCTTTTCCTGCTCTATGCATCAATGTGTCTATATCCACTGCTGTCTTAACACAGCTGTCTCCCATTCATGAAGCAGCAAATATGATTAAGACATATGCACAGCTGTGATTCATCCAGAAACACAAGACCACTATACTCCAACTTATAAGCTCATTGAAGGGTCCAACCTATTGAGTTTGAGAAATTTTCAGCAACCTTTTACTCATATTTGGATACTTTTCTTCCATCTGTCTGGTATCAGACTTTGTTTCTTTTCACTAGGTCTTGAAATGCTGATTCTGCCTGCCCTCCTAGGAGTCATGGACTTGCTGTTGATTACTTCCTCCTGATTCTTAAACACCCTTCTAATCTCTGACACTTTCCCATAACTCTGGATTGGATAAGATGATGATTTAGCTCTTTCTTCTTATAAAGCCCTTCATGGACTCCAATTCCTTTGTTCTTTCTAGTCCTAATCTAGTAGCACCATGACCTACTAGATCTCAACTAGCTGTATAGACTATTTCCAGTAAAATTATCTATTTTAATATGGGGCTTACCTAAGATAGTCATTCAATAAGCATTTATTAAGAGTTTAAAGTATGCAAAGCACTGTGCTAAGTGCTGGGTATAAAAGAAAGGCAAAAACTTGGTCTCTACCTTCAGGGAGTTCACATTCTAATGTAAGGTGGGGCATATAAACAACTGTATGTGTATATACATACACATATCTATACATAAATGATATAATCTCTCTTCTGAGATTACTTTCCTTATTCTCTATATAAATATCATGTGTGTGTGTGTGTGTGTGTGTGTGTGTGTGTGTGTGTGTGTGTATGTACGTATATATATAGAGAGAGATACATGGCTACATTAGAGAAAAACTGTTCACAATACAAACTTGTATGCAGTTCACATTCCAGGATTAAAATGAATATAATTCCAGAAGAAATTTTTCAATGTAAGTTTAAAACAATAATTTTTTTCTTCCTATTACCTCAAATTCAGTAGTGACATCAATACGACTTAGCAGAAAATGGAGCAGTATCTCAAATGGAGGCAGTAAGAGGTCTGAAGGAAGTACTAACAGCATTTTTTAAATTTTTTTGAGGATTTCCATTGAGAATGAACGGAATTATGGTTGGGGAGTGGAGTGAGACTGATGGGAGGCTGAAAATGGGGGAAACTCTTTTGCCTGGACGGGATCAAAACTGAAGTCTCAGAGACTAATTGTATTTAATTAAGGGAAGATGACTGGACCTGAGTATCCTGCAAACCTCACTGTGAGGGCTGAGTAGTGGTATCATACTGAATGAGACCAAAATAAGCAGAAAGGGACCTTTACAAATTGTACAGGGTCAGGATTTGGGCTAAATCAGCCTTGTCTCAGATTAGTGCTTCTTCTGCATGGTGAGAGGCCTCCCCCAAGTCAAGGAAATATTCTTTGTTAATGACCAGAGTCATGTTGCTTATTGGCTGAGAGTTTTGATTAGGTAATATAAATCATCTTCAGGACCAAGGACAGTGAGACATTGCTTTCCTTCCTTCAGTGGGGAACCTGGGGCCTGGGGGCCATTTGTGGCCTTCTAGGTCCTTGGGTGTGGCTTTTTGACTAAGACCAAGTTTTACAGAACAAATCCTTATTTAAAAGGGATTTGTTCTGTGAAGTTGAGGACCTAGAGGGCCACATGTGGCCTCTAGGCTGCAGTTGCCCCACCCCTGTTAAGCCCTCTAGAGGCACCTCTTCTGCCTCATAAAGGTCAAGTGTTGACTGGTGTTGTTCTGAAGACATAGAAAAAGCTAGAAGACTACAAGTGAAGATTCTTGCTAGGCAACAGGGAATGGTCAGGTAGCAGTTTGATATCGCCCATGTATCAGAAGGCATATTAGATGAGGCTGAAAAAGTTGATTATGACTCTCACATAAAATAGAAAGTTGTAAAAGAAGACTTTTTTAAAGATAGTCTTCAGCAGCATCACCAGTCCTGCCAAATCAAAACTCATGACCATTCAGGAGGTAAAGATGCAGTGGCCCTGTCCGAATATTAACCTGTTGGGGCAGCTAGGTGGTGCAGTGGATAGAGCACTGGCTCTGTAGTCAGGAGGACCTAGGTTCAAATCCGGCCTCAGACACATAGCACCACGTACTAGCTGTGTGGAGCTGGGCAAGTCACTCAACCCCAATTGCTTCACCAAAAACAAACAACAACAAAAACAAACAAACAATTTTAACCCATTGCCTTGTCTGAGAGCAACATTATGTCTGAGAGGATTTTCAGGTACAGCCAATTTGAGTGTTTGTTTGACTGGACTATGCATGCTTATGATGAGGGGTTTGTTTTGTACTTTTTTATTATTGTTCATAGTGGGAGGGACACTACAAATGCAATACTAGGAGGGACACTACAAATACAATACTAATAAAATAATGTAATGTAATAATATATAAATGCACATAAAATAAATAAATACATTTATTTTAAGATGAATCCTGACATTTTGCAGACCTATTATTACTGTGTAGGCTATACTGCTCCACTTGGTACCTGTCCCACATAACCAAACCCACTAAATTTCAGAGTATGTTATGGATGTTTCTTGGCCACACCATACCACCTATTCCAGTGAATAATCTGAATTAGTATAGGGCAAGGACAAAATGACTCAAGTGCAAGCAAATATAAATAATAAATTCAAACCATGAACCAAAACATATATTTTGCCATCTGAGTTATATATTTAGCATTTTTCTTCACATGTATGTTGGTCTACACACAGAGAGGTAGCCTTCCTGTCAGAGGCTTCCTTTTGAAGTTGGGACAGCAGGTATCACTTATGTAGCCCTGTCGCCTCCCAATGTGATGAAAATGTAATTGAGAAATAATTGACAAGATGAATAAAATGCGATGGAACATAGATAATATTACTATGTGGCTTTCTAAATCAATATGCAGCTCCCAGGGATCCTTATGTACAGTTTGGGGACCCCCATTTCTATTTCAGCTTGATACCATTTTGCATAACAGGTCCAGGTATCCTTTGGAGGCTTATTTCTCTGCTTCATTGCCCTCACCTAGTCTAGTATTTTACTTTCTTCCTTGATCCTAGAATGTAATCACTAACTCCTCTTATAAGCACACAGGTTTAAAAGTAGATGGGAGTTTATTTAGAGGTTAAGGAAAACAAAGGGAATTCATATTAGAAGCCACAGAAAATAATAAATCCCAACAATAAGCAACCCTGCCCTAGAAATCTGAATAGTCTCAATTGCTTATAGTACTAGCCTAAATGGGGCTCAAGGATGGAGCTCCTGAGATTGCTCCTCCATGTCTGCACTTCCTTCCATAGGTGTGCAGCTCAAATATGTTAGCTTCCTACAATTCTCCTCAATTCTCTGAAGATTTCCAGTCACTGTTACCTGTTATAGTCTTATCTAGAGGTGACTGTAGCTCTTCCTGGCTCTTAGTTGGTGGAACTGTATGTTGTCTTCTGGCAGGAAGGTTCTATCCTTAAGGTTACCCTACCTGTGCTTCCTTTTAGCTTTTTAGCAGACATCCATATATTCCCTTTGTCTGGGAATTAGCTCTTCATCACATTCTAATCTGGTATGGGGAAAACATTCCAGAGTCTCTAGAATATGTTTGCAGCACAAAATTCAGGTTCAGACCAGGGACCAGGCTCCCATCATTTTCTGTATGTAGTCTTCCCTTGACCTGCATCTCCTAGATCCATATCTCTCATCCAAAAGCCATACAAAGGCTCACAAGGAACCAGGTGCCCCTTGTAATCACCAGGTGAAACCTTCTCTCCACTTCAATAATGGAGTGGGGTAATTTATTAGAGAGGACTTCATAATAGCCATTTCCAGACAGATATCCCTATAGCACCTTAAAATGAACATGTCAAAAATTAAAATTGTCAACTCTTTTCTCAGGAAGTTCTCCAGACCCCCTTATTTCTATTAATGGTGCCACCACCTGCCCAGTTGGCCAAAGTCATCTTTGGACTTTTCTGATTCTTTCAGTTCTCTCTTCTTCCTCCACAATACCTCTCAGATCAGTCAGTTCCTCTCTGTTCTTATGGCTACTCCCTTAGTTAAAGCTCAAAATATTTCTCTTCTGGAATGTTATACCAGCCTCCTAATTAATTTTTATGTATCCAGTTTTCCACTTTTGTCATCAATCTTCTTCAAAGCTGTCAAAATAAGGCACAGGTCTGACTCATCTGCCCAAAAACTGTCACTGGCTCCCTATTACTGAGGGAATTAAGTACAAACTATTTTGCTGCTAACTGCTAGAAAAGACTAACATTTAAGGCTCTTTACAGTCTCCTTCCAGACTAACTTCCCAACCTTTTTTTCCAAATTACTCCACTTCATAAACTCTATGCTTCAACCAAGCTAGACTACTAGCTCTCCCCCAAATTCTGTTTTCCATCCTCCCCTCTGCAGAGGCAGTCTCCTACACCTGAAGTTTATTCCTTTCTCTTCTTTCATTTTCCTTATTTTCCTCTCCCCTAGTTGTTGCCTAGTTTTCCTAAAATATTCCCAGAATATTGGGCCTAGCCCTCTTCTTTGTTTCCTTTTTTCCATATCTCATAGAACCTCTTTTCTTTGTAATTGCCAGATCTCTCTGATAGAATATCGACTTCTTGAAGGCAGGGGCTGTTTTAGATTTTTCTTTGTGCCTCCAGGGTCTAGCACTGGTGCCTTGTATCTAGAAGCTATTTAACAGATGTTTATTGCATTTAATTAAAGGCTCATTTTTGAAAATTAAATGATCATGATAATAAACTATGAGTATTATTGGTGGAGTCTGCATTCCACTTACTGCCATGTTAGATTAAGTTGAAATATCTGTCATCAGATTCATTATAGTGTAGGTACAGTAGCCTTTAACCTCACTGGATTTCTAGCGGATAATTAATTTCCCTGTAAAGTGCTCAAAACAAAAGGACATTAACATCCAGTAGAATTTAGTAATAGTGGACTAGATCATGCTAGAGATTTATAGCAAAGAGCAATCTCCCCATTAATGTGCTTATAGCAAAAAAAAAAAAAGTCTTTTAACAGCAGGCACATTTTGTAGCTACATAGCTTTTCCTGTGGCTTTGTTAAACGCAGAAATCTTAAATGGACTTATTGACTTGCTCCCATCTACTTCAAGTGTACCTCTCCTTTAAATAGCTGGTATTAGGGACTTGTTGTATTCCATTGTTAGCAACACTTACAGAAATCAGCAATAGAGCAGTGGGAGTAAGATCACAGAGGGCCATAAAAGCTGGCATGCTAAAATATTAAAGTCCAACTGTGAAACGCTTTCCATGATATTTTTTCACATGCAAATTTATTTTAAACACTTTTTTGTATTATTATAATTAGGTACAGAAGATTCTTAAGAAGACTCTTTAAAAAAGAAAAGAGAAAAAAAACATAGCTTCAAGGTTACTCGCTTTTGACATTCAGCTTCTAAGTGGATGATTGTATTTATCAAGAGATGTTCACTTGACCACTTAACACATTGGCTTGAGCCAGGGGAAACAAGGCAGGTGAAGTGTTTTTATTTAGAAGGTAACAGATATTGCTATTGTGCCTCCCTTTCCTTGGCTCAGCTGGTTAACTCAGTCTTTATTTCCAGAAACCGAAACGCACTTCTCTTCTCTGTTCTTGGAAAATTAAAAGCTTCTACCTTACAGAAGTGAAGGATACATTATCCACTCTCTCTAAATTGGACCCATTTGGGGCTATTTGCATCCTGGAGAAACCTACAGCTGAGTGCTGTGTGCAGAGGTGTAATGACTGGTTGTCACAACACACTGGAGGTGGCCCCATAACAAAATGATCCCCTGTCAATCCGCTTGCAGGAAATGCATTGGCAACCTGTAATTCGGCCCCAGTATTAACATCCTGCCTGGGTTTTGTTAAATGGCACTTTCTAGGAAGTAGATCTGGGAAACTTGTGTTTAATAATGTTTTAAGAGGAATACTTGATGGAAGTTTTAGAAAGCATCACATGGGGTTAACAGCGATTTGTCATTTGTTTCTAATTAAAGGACCTAATCTCTTATCACTGAGGCAGTCTAATTTTTTATACTAAAGGCACAGATGTGAATGGAAACATATTAATGAGATGTCATACTACATAGTCATTTTGTGTTTTGTTTAACTTAAACATAGCAGAAAATGTGCATCTAAGTAGACACATGTAATGACATCCTGATAGAATTATAATTTCCTACATTTACATAATCTTCAGTAAAATTTACACTAGATGCACCTTGAATTGCTAATTTTGTTTTTCCAAATTCATGGCATTAGTAATTTTTCAAAGTCTGCCCAAGAAATATATGGGAGAAGATGGGGGTTGTATTTGGTATATTTTCTGCAATAAATGTTTTAAAAATGCATTTAAAACTTTAATGGTTGGATATGTGAAAGTAAATGGATAAATCATGAAGTGTTTATTAAGTGCTTACCATGTGCCAGGAACTGTGCTAAGTCCTGGGGGTACAAGCACAAAAGAAAGACAGTCCTTCCCCTCAACGAACTTATACTTTATTAGAAGAGGGGGGAGAAAACAAATAGGGGTTGTACAAGCTAAGGAATGATACCAGGGTTAAGGAGTCCAGTCAGGGTTATTGGCACATTCTTTCAAGGCATGACAGTATTGCTTGGATTGCTGTTGCCAGATGAAGAGATTTAGGGGAGGATAGGAGTCAGTCTGTGCATAAAGATGGCTGGAGTGTTTCATAGTGGGTATGGAAGCACTTAGACATGGTGAATTCTCACCAATCAAGCACAGAATGCCCTAACACAGGATAGGGTTAGAGAAAAAGGGTGTAGCTAGGAAGCCTGGCACAAATATGGTAGCTAATCAGAAACTCTGCCTAGATTAGGGATATGCAGAACATAGGTTCAAGTACCCTATCTTTGGAGGCAGTTAGGTGACTCAGTGGAGAGAGTATTAGATCTGGAGTCAGGATCACATAGGTTTAAATCTGACCTCACATAATTACTAGCTGTGTGACAGTGGGCAAGTCACTTAACCTCTGTTTGCCTACAAGGAAATGGGAAACCACTCCAGTATCTTTGCCAAGAAAACCACAAGGACAATATGGTCCCTGGGGTCACACACAACTGAACAACAATCCTACCTTTTCTCAATGCACTCAAAGGCCAGAATCAGACCTGTGATCTCTGAGAGTGTGTTGTCTGTATGGAGTGTGGTGGCTGTTGTCCATAGTCAAGATCACTCATGTACCAATTTTCATGAGTTGTCAACTTCCAAGTGACATTCCAGCAAATGAGCAATAAGGGATTTGGTAGTTACATAAAATCAGTCTGACTTAACTACCTGTTAATAAGTACCATGCATCCTAAGGGAAGAAGAGAGCTGTTGTGACTTAGTAAGTAGAAGGCCAGTATTGGAACGAGGAAGCTCTGGAAAATTAAGTGATCATGATAATAATTATGAGCTAAGAATCAACCTCAGTTTCTGAGTCGCTGACTTGCAGTAAAATCTACTTATTTGAGGGATGTGTTGAAGGGCATTAATGAGAACTTCCTTCCCACTGTGTCTACATAATAATTTGCTCTTCGGGGTCTCCAGAGAATGTATGTACTCATAAAACAAACACTTCAGTCCCACATTAAAAGCATTTTTAACAATGTGTGTGTGTGTGTGTGTGTGTGTACTATACACACACATAAGAGGTATATGTACATATATAAACATATAACATTTTAATGTGTCAAGTAACAAAAAAAGTAAAATAATTTCTGGATGACAGCTTACAAAGTAATCCTATATATTTAAATGCTAAATCATTGATGAACGTTCATGAATAATCCTTAGTATAGAGTGTCTCTCCATAATGCCCAACTCACCCCATCTGTCAAAGTCCATACATAACCTTTATAACTACCATATAACCTGAAAATGCCAGGGCATCTCAGAAGAAGGTAACCCTAGCACAAACTGCAGACTGTGAGTATGTCTAGATTTCTCCAGTCCCACCCAATCCACCAGGCATTTACCACACACCTACTATATGCAAGGCACTGTGTGCCAGGTAATTCAAAGACAAAATTAAGTACAGCTGCTGCTGTGAAGGAGCTTACATTTTGCTAGGATTTTCCCCTAAGAGTCAGGAACCCAAAAGGATCCTTTCCTTTTTTTGGTTACAAATCACAAGGGGGTGTCAGGAGGGACTCAGGGAAGGATTAAGGAATAGATTTCAATTTGGTATAGCCATTCAGAAGCAGCCTAGTCTAACTCCCTCATTTCATAGTTGAAGAAAATGAAGACCAAAAGAGGTTTATGTTTACTTGCTTGAGTTCACACAGGTAAATAATTGGCAAGAGCCAGGATTTGAATCCATGTCTTTTAACTGTGCAGCCAACTCTGGGCAGCTATGTGATGCAGTGGATAGAGCACAGGGCCTGGAGTCAGGAAGACTCATCTTCCTGAGTTCAAATCCAGACTCAGACACTTTCTAGCTGTGGGACCCCGGGCAAGTCAATCACCCCTATTTATCTGAGTTCTTAGTCTATAAAATGAGCTGGAGAAGGAAATGGCAAACACTCTAGTGTTTTTGCTGAGAAAACCCCAAACGGGGTCACAAAGGTCAGACATGACTGAAAAATGGCTGAACAACAATAACAACAATGCTGCTTCACTGTGGAGTGACTGGTTCAACACACACACACAAACACACGCAGACACACAGACACACACACACACACAGACACACACGCAGACACACACACACATACACGAATAGAATAGCAAACCAAATTGGGGGAATATGTGCTGCAGTTACACCATGAAGTAAAGCACCAGAAGGAGTCTAGTTAGTTCTAACAAGGTAGACAGGAAATCCTGGATTTAATAAATATAAATTAAGCAAGTTTTATGTACAGAGTGAATGCTATGTTAAGCAATGGGAGTGATACAAAATTTAAATAGGACAACGTTCCTGACCTCAAAAAGCATAGAGTCTAGAAAGGAATATAATATAAGCAATCGTAATACACAATGTCACTTAACCACTGTCTGCCTTAGTTTCCTCAACTGCAAAATAAGGATAATAATAGCACCTATCTCTCAGGGCTATTACGACAATCAAATGAAAAAATATTTGTGAGGTACTTATCATGGTGTCTGGCATATGGTAAGTGATAATTAAATGCTTATTCCTTTCCCTTGGAAAAGTTGCTTCCATTTAGGAGAAAAATAGAAGGAAGTAGCATTTAAATTAAAAGTTATTTCAATGAATTTCAAACTGAGGAGGAATTTAAAGGCAAGAAGCTGATAGAAAGACTTCTAAGATACAGGGAAGAATATCAGCAAATGCACAGAGGTTGAAAAGCAGAGGCCTGAGAAGAAGGGTTCATGAGTGATGAGTGATAGGAGAGGAAACTAATAAGGTAGGATGACACCAGATTGAAAGGCTTTGAATGCCAGGTTAAGATGCTGGAGTTTCACCTGGTAGGCAATAGTGACTCCCTGAAGATTTTCAAGCACATTCATAAGATTTTAAAGTAAATAACTGATAATCCTCATATTCAAATTGCTACATATACTTAGCCTAATTCCCAAATAACATCAAACGGTGTTTGTGTAATTTCACAAATTCAAACTATGGGATAAAATATTGTCTTTGTGATGTTTGGGAAGCTAGATGGCTCAGTGGATAGAGCAGTGGGCCTGGAGTCAGGAAGACCTGAGTTCAAATTTGGCCTCAGAAACCCATTAGCTGTATGACCCTGGGCAAGTCACTTAACCTCTTTTTGCATCAATCCACTGGAGAAGAAAATGGCAAACCAGTCCAGTATCTCTGACAAAAAAAACCCACAAGTGGGATCACAAAGAGTCGGATATGACTGAACAATGGAACAACAACAAAATGATGGTTTTGTTTTTGACATTTTTATTTCTTAGCTTAGGTCCACATTTAGAGTCCCAATTCCCAATAGAAAAGGAGTTTTTTTTCTCTCTTATTTACTTAACTTCTTTTGCTATTTAGTTCACTTGTAGATGGTGCCTATAAAACACAGAATTCTCATGGGGGAAAGGTGCTGCTGAAAATCATGACAAGCTTATTGGAACAGCAAATGCTGCTTTTGTATAAACAATTGCAGATTCCCTTGATGTTTTAAACAAGTTCTGGCAAAAAAAAAATGCCTGTATGTACTGGTGGGAGTTTTAACATTATCTAAAGGAAGATACTCCATTAAAGATAGAGCATCGGCTATGCAGAATGTACATTTTGCATAGAGATTAATTCTATACCAGCAAAGTTGAAATTATTCTCATCATGCACTGTCCTAGGCATTATGGAACTTTCACAAGATGAAGAACATATGGTCTCTGCTCTTTGGAAGTTAATTAAAGCAAAATGAACCACATTTTTATACCAAATCTTAACAGTAAATGGGAGGAAGGAGGAATCTCTCTTCTTTAGGTGTTGACCACCCAGTGGTTAAGGGCTATCTAAAATTACAAACATGCCACAGGTTACATGTAGCTCAACACACTTCTGAGTGTAGTCCAAGTGTAGCCTACATTAAAATGTAGTTCCTGACATCAATATGTTGATATATTAAGAAAAAAAGAAATACATAAACAAATGGGATTTTCTAAGTCAATGTGTGGCACACAGGGATCCTTACATATGGTATAGTGTCCTTCATTTCTATATTGAGTTTGACACCACTGGACTAGATCACTTTCCTAGTCTGGCATTCCACTGATTTGTGCCCTTTTTATTCTCTGAAGAAAAGATGGCCAGCTGAGAGAGGAACCCTAGGCCTGATATTAGGACCACCTAAGTACAAATTCAATTTCAAAACACTTACTAGTTGAGTAATCCTGGGAAAGTTATTTAAATGCTATTTGCCTTAGTTTCCTTATCTGTAAAATGGGGATAGTAATAGGATGTAACTCCCAGGGTTGTGAGGATAATAGGATTATATTTGTAAAGTTCTTTGCAAACATTTAGTTGCTATATAAATACTACCTATCATCATCATCCTTATTGCCCGATATTTAAGCTTTTCACTAAAATATGTTCCTTTTGATTTTGCTGGTGATTTGGCTCTCTGGCTCTACTCACTCTGCTGCAGTTTATGAGCCCGCAAACCTGAAGTAGGGTGCTTCATTTACCCTCTTCTGATTGTTCTCTTATTCTAAACAAACCTGTGCTTCTAACACTGCCTTGATTATGGTATCTACTTCACCCCAGATCCCAATGTCTGTTTATCTTCATTTCAGTCTTGACATAAATTCCTCATTTCTTGCTTGCATGGTGACCTGTAATGGATCCAAACACAATTAATTTCACCATAATGCCCCAGCAAGAACTTCTACCCTTTTTATGACATAAAAGATGCCATTTGCCTACCTGATGCCCTGTGATAAGCTCTATCTACTTCAGGGTCTGAAATATTAATATCTGATTTCTCTTCTCTAACATATCCACATTCATGTGTACCTTTCCAGCAAATATTTTTAGGATAATTAACACTATCCTATAATTAACACTATAGGTCTTCAAGCATTAACATTTTTAAAGAGTTGGTGAACACAGATGACACTGTTGTTTCTCCAGGTCATAAGCCTCATCAGTGTAGATGAGGGTAGAGGCAGATATTGTAAAGAAAGCCCTCAACTTTGGAAAGTAAGATGGAATTAAATATTGTTGTAATTCTTATGGTGGGGGAGAGAAGTGGCTACTTGTAACAATGAATTGGGCACTCAGAAGGGATGATTAAAGGCACTATCCTGGGGGTGGGGGTGGGGAGAAGGGAAATGTCCCTTTTGAGACCTCAGGTGTCAGGTCAGGAGCAAGGATATCTTAGGACCCCAACACCAATGTGTCTGAGACAAAAGTAGAAAAAAAAAAGAGGATAAAGTGAGGATTTCAAGCAAAAGAGATATACTATACATGAGATCAGAAGATATGCTAGCAGAAATGCTGACAAAATGACTTTCTGATTCACAAAGTTTTGGTGGCAGTGTCATTGGCATGTGTTCCCTCTCTCTGCCTTCTTCTAATGATGCAATGGTTCAGCCCTGTCATGTCATTCAGCCATGCTAGAGACTATGGGCTTGGATAGTGCCCCATGACCCACTAGTGAGTGAATAGTTTTAGGGATAGCATATAGCCTTGTCAAATGCCTTGGAAGATATCAATTCAGCACAGCTGGGAAAAGAACAATTTACTTTTCAGTGCCACATATGTTGGAAACTCTCCACTATCATACAATGTGTTCAATGCTGTTCTTGTTCACAACAAAGTAAAAGGCTTTTCAAAGATCCCAAGGGCACAAGATTCAGGTGATTAATATTCTTTAAATTTTTTCTTGATATGACCAACTGCCAAAATGACTTTCTTTTTGTTTTTTTTTCAAAAAGATAGCTTTTTCATAATTTTTTTTTCAAAAAATACATAATTTTACCCTAGTTCAGGTTTTAGGTTCATAAACTACATCAGAGTAAATAGGGCCCAAGCAAATCGCCAGCAAAACCAAAAGGAAAGTATTTTAGTGAAGAGCTTAAGTATTAGGACACATGATGAATAACATAGATTAAAACTACTTTGAGAATTGCTATGGCTCTCCAAAAAATTTTTTAATTGACTGTCTGATGATCTTTAGATTTTGCCAGGCTAGTCCTGGACTAAGGCTGGTCCTGAGACTATTGACATATCATCTGTCATCAAACTTAAAGATTGTTCATCTTAGCAGAACATGTGAAAGCATGAGCTCTGGTGCTGCGTTCGTGAGAACCATTGTAACTTATCTGCAACAATGAAATGCCAGAGAACTTTTTTGAAGGATCTAACGAATACAAAAACCAGGCTGCTTGATGGTAGCAACATACCATGCATTTATGAGGATAAAATTGATTTGATGGAGTATTACACCATTGGGACTTCTCCATATTTACACATGTGTCTATGTTGTTAGCTTATTGTAAAAGTGATTAAGTCAAATATTTATTCTCCCTCTTCTTACAAATTTGCTGATATCTTTTTCATGTTCATTGGTTCTCTGTCCAATAACAATATTGAAATCACCCAGAGCATTTGATGTGTGTTGCCCGTTTATGTTATTTATGTTAACATGAAATTGGATTTATTAGTTATTTTAAGTAAATTAATAAAAGTTTTAAAATTCATCAGTTTTAATTTCTAAGACAATAAATATTGATAGATATAATCCACATATAGAAAAGCTCATTGGAGTCTTCAGTAAGTGGTCCTTATACTAAAACTTCTGAGAACCACTGACTCAAACCAAAAAACTGGCATGGCATGTACATATATATATATATATATATATATATATATATATATATATATATATATATATATATATATATATTTTTTTTTTTGTGGGGGGGAGGTTGTGACTTGCCAAGGGTCACCCAGCTAGTACATGTTAAGTGTTTGGTCTGAGGCTGGATTTGAACTCAGGTCCTCCTGACTTCAGGGCCAGTGCTCTATCCACTGCGCCATCTAGCTGCCCCCCATGGCATATATTCTTAACGAATCTCTGAAGATACTACTTTATCTCAACTTCTAACCACTTCTCTTCCTCCATAGCTTTGTGGAAGGGTTTAAAAGCAAGAGGAGATCTTGGCATGGCCATATGCACCGGTACCATACCTTGGCAAATATAATTTAACGAAGATGTATTGGGAGAAAACCTCGTTGACTTCATTTAATCAGGAAAATCTAACAGAGAAGACTAGAGTAGATGGCTGAACTGCTCATGGTCAGAAACAGTCCTGCATACTAAGTCAAAGGTGTTATAGTTTAATTCAAAACAAAGGGTAGGGGAAGAGAGCGTAGTTGTCTTTTATTGGTGCTGCCAGATTACTCTTCAGACTAGGATTCTCAACAAATTCTGCCATTGTAAAAAAAAAAAAAGCAGATCTGACATCAAGGTTTGCCTTCATATACCACCTTCCTCCTTTCCTTTCTTCCTTCCCTAGTAAAAACTTGCCCGAAATCTTCTATGACACTTTGGGTAAATCACTTAACCTTCTCAAATGCAAAATGAATACGGGTAGACTAGATAGCCTCTGAGTCCTTTCCTATTCTAAATCTATGATATCAATATTTATCAAATTAAATGGCAGTACAATATTTTAGCAGGAAGTCATCAGCTTCTGACATAAAATACTAGCCAAAGTATTTCTATGTTCTCTGTGAATATGTGAACTCTGTGAACTTATAGTATAGAAATAAGGAAATTAGGGAAGCTTACTTTTATTCTACATTTGAAAGTGAATCATAATGCTATCCTTGAACTATCACAACAATTAACTAATAAAAGAACATTTCTTGCCTCAGCTATAAATCACATAGCTTTGTCTACAAATGTTTCATCATATGGTAAAGTTCTTCTAGTCTCAAGGTCTCAACTGAATGGTCACTTATGTGCATTTAACTGGAAAATATGCTGCATCACCAAGCCTTACATGCAGAGTATGTAGTTTCTTGGTTTTTCCAATCTACAAGAAATATAGCAGAGTTTGAAACAAATACACACGTTTTATTGATGGTTTCTGGGTGTTTGCCTTTTTTTCTTTTTAATTACTGACACTTAGCATTAACCCTATTCTCACCCTCCACCTTTCCAGAATCAAGTCTTGCAACACATAAGCAAAACAAACTAATACACATCAGGTCTGACAGATATAACACTCTGTACTTATTGTATACTAGTTCTCTTTGAGGTGAGAAAAATGTGTTTTATTTGAATGTAAGCTCCTTTTGAGTAGGGATTATTTTATTCACTATATTTGTTTTGATGAGGCAATTGGGGTTGAGTGACTTGCCCACAGTCACACAGCTAGTAAGTATCAAGTACCTGAGGCCAGATTTGAACTCAGGTCCTCCTTACTCCAGGGCCAGAGCTTTATTCACTGCACCACCTAGCTGCTTCTTTTCACTATATTTGTACCCTCAGTGCTTAGTACATAATAGTTCCTTAATAAATACTTGGTGATTGAGTGATCATCAGTCCTCTAGAATCAAAATTGGGCAATAGTTTTGAAAATTATGCCCTTTTTATCTTCATCTCATTAGGATAGTAATTCAGGTACAAAGATTTAGGTCTAGAAGAGACATTAGAGGTCATCTCATTCACTCCCCATTTTACAAGATGAGGAGACCAAGGCTAAATGGTTAACTGACTTAGGTTAAATAACTTTGTCAGGGTCACATAGGTGGTAAGTGGTACTCAGGATTTGAATATCCTCTGTGTCTAAATCTCACATTCTTCATTTATACTTTTGTAGTGATACAGAGAATACTATGTATATATTTGCCCTGTCCTGGCCAATAAAATATTCCCCCATCACTTCCTGACCACTTTTCAAATTTAGAGCCTTGGACACTCTAGAACTGCCTTGTGTTCAAGGTCTTTTGAGGAAAAAGAAAGCAAGGTAATGAGAGGAAGGAAGAGAGAAGGAGGGAATGAAAAAGGAAGGAGGGAAGGAATGAAGGAAGGAAGGAAGGAAGGAAGGAAGGAAGGAAGGAAGGAAGGAAAGGAATAAGGAAGGGAGGAAAAAAGGAGGGAGGGAGGAAAAAAGGAGGGAGGGAAGGAAGGAAAAAAGAAAAGAAAGTAGAAGGGAAGGAATGAAGGAAGGAGGGACTAAGGGAAGGAAGGAAAAGAAAGAAAGAGGGAGGGAAGGAAGAAAAACAGGAAGGAGGGAGGGAGGTAAGAAGGGAAGGAAAAAGTAAGGAAAGGAAAAAGGAAAGGAGGGAGGGAAGGAAAAAGGAAGGAGGGAGAAAAGGAAGGGGAAAGAGGGAGGGAAGGAAGAATAAAATAATCAGAGCAAATAAAGAGAATCATTTCTTTTTGAGTTTCCCTTTGTCTCACTCTCTAAAAGTCTAATCTAAATAAAGTCTTAAAATTCTTAATAAAATATCAAGCACTTGTATCATGTTGCAAACTGAAAAAAAAGGTTATTATATATTCACCAGTTTTATAGTGGAATTTACAAAATGGCAGATATAAAGAGAAGGGAGAAAGACAGAGTGATTGCAAACTGCATAGGATGGATTTCTGCAGTGCCAATGCCTCTGTAAGGCAAATCTTTGGGAAAAAGAATGGCTAGGTCTAATGTAAGCAGTGGTAAAGCAGCCCCCTAGAGAAGGTCTATATGGATAACATAATAATAACTGCAGGGTGTACATCAGAGGTTACGCGTCTCTTAGCTACATTTGAGAAATCAATTAGGTAGACCATGGTGAAGTTTAAAGTGTTAAAACACAGATTTTATGATATTTTTGAAATATAAAAACATCAGGAAGCTTAAAATTGAGCATTCAGAGCAAATTACTATCAGGGTTTCTGAGGAGAAAATCTCAGGATCACAAGATCATAGATTTTATATGAAAGAGCCTTAGAGATCATCTAGTGCAATACTCTACATTTTACAGGTATAGAAATTGATATCTAGTGAAGCCTGTATGACTTGGCCAAATTTGCAAAAATAGGTAGCACTTGCTAGTCAGCATATACACCCCAGGTTCCTGCATTCTTTCCACCACGAATAGAAAATTAGATGGGGAACAAGACCATGGAGTTCATTCTGTTCAACACCCACACTTGACCATGGGGTAAAGTGAGCCTCAACAAAGTGAGGCAACTTGCCCATGATCACAGTTAACCATTTCTACGATTCAGCTTGACTCCAGGTGCAAAAATCATAATGAAGAGGAGGAGGAAAAGGAAAAAAAAGGAGGAGGAGGAGGAGGGGGAGAAGCAGAAAATGAAGAAGCAGAAGAAGAAGGAGAAGAAGCAGAAGAAGAAGAAGCAGAAGAAGAAGAAGAAGCAGAAGAAGCAGAAGAAGAAGAAGAAGAAGAAGAAGAAGAAGAAGAAGAAGAAGAAGAAGAAGAAGAAAGAAGAAGAAGAAGAATTGTGGGGCTATTTAATTTAAACCCACAACAACATTCTTTGATGTCTGGTTAACTTTCATGGATTTCAGGAGTTTAGGAGTAAAATTAATTGAACTGTGATAGTATAGGAGATTTCTGATGAGGAACGAAACATCTATTTCCTAGAGTCGTTATGGTCAGTGACCTTGTTTCATGGTTGAGTATAGGAATTTTGTACAAATCTCCCCACCCCACTCCAACCCCATCAAATAACTGTGGAACTTACAACAGATATAAGTGGAACATCCATGAAGGATGATATACTCAAAATGTCCCCATTGTTTTCTTTCCCTTTCCAAGCCTCTCAGTCTCATATTTTATATCTGCTGGGATGGACTATTTTGGTTTGCTTTTATTTTCAAAATCAGAAAGCATGATTTATAAAGGTAAGAGTGAAAAAGGGAAGAAAAAACAAATAAACAACTGATAATCTCTGGTTTGGAGGTATATTAAAGTATCTACATGTCCAAAACTGCAAGCAAAACTAGTGAAGATAATTTGAAAAGGAAACATTTTGGTAGAAGTAATTGTTTTGCCCTGGCCATATTTAAGGTCACTACCCCCTAATCTTAAAAATACTCATTTTTAAAATTTCACTCCCTTTTACTATTTCTCACTTTCACCCTTGAAAACAAGCAAACAATAGAACAATACCAATCAGATAGCAGTTGTTATTGTCTGAGATGTTAGAAAGCCGAACAAAAATAGTCAAGGAAAAAAAAAATTCATGGGAACCTTTCATCAACCATCAAGGTACTAGGTGAATAAGGTAATGCTATCTCATTCTTAACTAATTAGGTTACAGGGCTTCATTCCCGTCTTTCCCGGTCTTTAGAGCCTCTGTTTTCCTCAAAAGATCCTCCTCTGGATCATTCATTGCCAACCTCCTTTGCTCATACACTATATTACTAAATTCAGGAAAGTATTGTTTGCATATATTTTCTGGAACATCTTTCATAAAAGTAAGGGATATTTTACATCAGCCTCTGATTGAACAAATACTATGTGCTGGGCATTGAAGTGTCAATATAAAGGAAATTGAGTCATAGCTTTGTAGCATGAAGGAAACTTCGTGTTATTCAGTCCAATCACCTCATTTCACAAATACAGAAACTAATGCTCAGAGAGAGGAAGTGACCTATGCAATTCATACCAGTACCTGGAAAGGCCAGGGTTTTAACTTCCAAAACCTAGGAAACTTCACAATGTCTGCCAAAAGAAGCATGCTCTTGCCCTCATCACATTTACAAAACTCTAAGGTGTTCCTATTTTTTTTTCTTTTTGGTTAGGCAATGGGGTTAAATGACTTGCCCAGGGTCACACAGATAGTAAGTGTTATGTGTCTGGGACCAGATTTGAACTCAGGTCCTCTTGAATCCAGGGCTGATCCACTGTGCCACCTAGCTGCCCCACGGTATTCTTATTTTGATATGTCTTAAGGACAAGGCTTTTTTTTTTTAGTTGAATTAGAGTGGGAGAAGAAAAGAGAGAAGCTGTATTAAGAAAAATCTGACAAGGGGCCTTTGATTGGGTGCTGCATGAGTAAGTTCCCTCCCCCCCCTTGTTTTTTTTGTAGACAGCCCTCAATTCGTATTTCTTTATCCAGAAGTAGGTTTCTATGATGAGAGTCTAGGTTTGCTGATGACAACATTAAATAACTTCTGAATCCAAATTATCCAAGTCCTGGATCTGAGCCAGTGGTGGAAGTCTAATTGCCACAACCACAAAAACCACAAAAAATCAAGTTCTGACAGAAATGAAGAGTCTTGGGTGTGTAGTGTCAGCTTAGGGTGTTTATCACTAACTTCTTCCCTGGACAGGGGCTATTAGAAACTAAAAATGTCAGCAGCTTGGGGTCAGGAACAATAAGTGCATAATGAGTAATATCAAAAAGCAAATGTCTAAAGCACCTTGGAAACCTTAAACAAATGACTCAACCCTCACACCAGCTACTTGGGTCCAGAGCTACCCATTATATTGTGGCAGACAGCCTATCAAAATGAAGGATTTAAAAATAAATGAGGATAATTTATGTCAATACTTCATTTGCCTTTTTCACAACACTGTCATTTATCTGTTTGATCTAACACACTTTAATTCAGGGTATTTCTCCATCACCGTCACTGAAAGAAACAGATATTAATTGATGTATAGTGGTGCAAGCAGAAATACAATGGGGCAGTTCTAATTAGAATGGAAGTATGGTCTGATCTAAGAGCACAAGAAGTCAAATGAGTCCCCCTTTCTTTCTCACACTACCTTCTAAAGATGAGAATGATTTTCTGTGGCTTGAAACTACTAACATAATATAATAACAATAATAATTATGACTATCATTGATTGTATTGTGTAATTGTATTGAATAATGCATGTATTGTATTAAATATGTAATAATATATGTAAAATACTATACAATGTGACATATAAAAAGTGCCATACAATGGCACATTATAATATATGGCATATGTCCCATTATATAGCACTTTATATACATTATTGCATACTTAATAAAATTCATTGTTGTTCAGTTGTTTCAGTTATTTTCCACTCTTTATGACCCCATTTTAGGGTTTTCTTGGCAAAGATGCTGGAGTGGCTTCCCATTTCCTTCTCCAGCTCATTTTACAGTTGAGGAAACTGAGGTAAGCAGGGTTAGGTGACTTGCCCAGGATCACACAGTTAGTAAGGGTCTGAAGGCAGATTTGAATTTAGAAAGATGAATCTTCCTGACTCCAGGTGGCCCAGCACTCTATCTATTGTGCCACCTAGTTGCCTCAATACAATATATCCGTAACATAACACAATTATATGTACACTATAATACTATAATTATCATTGTCTCATAGAACTTAACATACATACTTTACAACCAAAACAATGATTTTTATCATTTAATATTTGTTATTTTTATGTAGTACACTTATAATATATCACTTACATATATTATTTCACTTGATCTCCCACAGCCCTGAGAAGTAGGTCCTATGATCATCTCCATTTTACAGATAAGAAAAGTGAGGCTCAGTTAAAGACTTATCCATGATCATACAGCTAAAAAGCATCCAGATATCCATTCCAGCCATCTCCAATGTCCACTCTTGCCTTTCTCTACTGATGTGGTTTGGGGTTGCTAGGAGTCCAGCAGGGTCCAGGGTGGCATGGGCCTGGAATGAATTTGTGCACTCAAACTGTCTTCCAATCAGAGACAAAGTTTAACATAACCCCAGTAGGAGGAGGGAACCTGCAAACTTAATGAGGGTGAGACTGATGCTTATATACAAGAGGACCTTGAAAGGATCTGATGGGATTAAGGAGAGGTAAGTAGTCAGGGGTGGGCCAGGTGCAAACAGAGAAAGGACTATCAAGTAGGCTAATCAGGTGACCTAGATGGGACTAAGGAGTGGTCAGTATATGCAAGTAGTATGGGGTGGGCTGAGGCACCAGTGATCTCAGCTGCTGAAATGTATGGGAAAATTACTGGGTTGCTTTCAAAGACATGATCTTTTCCTTTTAGGGGCGCAGGTCCCATCACGCCATCACTACCATGACCCTGTGTTGTTTTTCATTCTATTACCACCACCTTTCATCTCCTTTTGTTTTCCTTCCACATTATAATGTAGACCAATCTGATCAACACTTATCAAAAGCCTAAAATGTTCCAGGGGCTGTGTTGAGCCCTAGAGATATAATTAATAAAAAGAAAGATAGGCCCTGTCCCAGAGGAGTTTAGAATCTTCTAAAGAAGGAGACAATGCACAAAAGGAGGCAAGAAAGCAGGGGTGGGGAGCGACATCAGCATGGGAGCTTTTAGTTCATGGAGTTGAGACCAGGCAAGGCAGTAGATGCAGTGTTGTGCAGTGCAGTATCCGCCCTCCGTAAAACAAGGCATTGAGAGGATTATGGTACTCTGCCCTTCCACCTTCCATCCAGAGGGAGGGGAGCCTGAGGAAGGTAGTGTCAGTCATGTAAGGTTGTCATCTCATACATTGTCAATGACGTAAGCTCCTTGAGGTCAGGGACTGTCTCTCTTTTTCTACTTGTACTTCTTTTCCTAGCACGTTAATAGAACATGGCAAGAAATTAATAAGAGCTTGTTGACAGGCTAATAGCTAAAATTCCAACCTCAATTTTCCTAACACCAAATTTAATGCTTTATCCACTACATCAAATATACAGTTCCAGGCCAAGCAGCCAATCCTGTACCATAGTAAAGCCATATAACAACATTCCTTTAAGCATTTTTTGACAAGCTATGACTCCACTGTTCTAGGGCACTCCCAGTGAAGAAATTATTTCACTTGTGCAGATCTGCACCTTTCCAGTAACTGGATCTTTGAGAGTTATTGGTGGCACTGAAGGGTGAAGTGATTTACAAAAGGTCATATGGCCAATATGTGTCTAAGGTAGGTCTAAGATGTGTATTCCTATGAAAGACTTGGGCTTAAGTTTCTGCCTTTAGTACTTATGAGTTGTGTAACTATGGGCAAATCATTAAACCACTTAGTGCCTTGGGAAACCCTCTAAAACTATGTTATAGAAGAGTTGCTGATATACATGAGTAGAGAGGGTTTCTAGGTTAATGAAGTCACAGGTCTGCCCTGTACCTCACAAAATGAAGGAGGAGGAGAAATTCATCTTTCTAATAATTTCACTTCTTTTCTTGCATTCTACTAACTGTCTAAAGTGGCATACTTGCTATTCCCTATATTTGAAATATTTCTATCTCCCTTCCTCCATTCCTCCAATCTCACCCTGCAGACCCCCAACCATACCTTTGCCCAGGCAAAATCTCCATGTCTCAAATGCTCTCTCATCACCCTCATCTCTTGAAATCCCTAACTTCCTTCAAGGTCCAGATCAGATACCCGCTCCGATATTAGGTTTTTCCTGATCTCCCCTCTCCCGGTTTTCTGTGTTTTCCCTTACAAACACAAATAACTTTGTATTTAGTTTATATTTGCCATGGACAGGCTATTTCCCTCCACTAGATGGTAAGTTCTTTGAGGACAAAAACTGCTTCATCTGTGTCTTCCTCAGAATTTAGCAAAGGGCCAGACACAGAGGCCTTGATTAATTTTTGTTGACCTGAACAGAACCAAGTAGTTGGCATATAATTTGAGCATTGAAGAATAGATCTTAAAGTTGAAGCTGGAAACAAGGGTGAGGGGTTTTGCTTAAGGGTGATATGTTTTCTTTTTCTCCTCTATTTTCATATTTCAGGTTAGTAAAGAGAGCGTACTGGGTACCAAAGAAGAGTAGGAGGATTCAGTAATAAATCACTTTCTCAATCTTTCATCTTTGATACATTTGAGGTGTTCAGGGGATACTTCTTGCTTTTATAAAGTGTTAACTATATCTTTTGTATTCTGTTCCAGGTATTTTCCAATATATGATCACAATAACCTTTCAGATAACAAAGAAAAATGGTTAAATTCATTAAAACCGAATGATCAAGTGACAATAGCTGAGAGCATACGAACCATTAGCACCCACAGCCCACCACCTGTCTGCTCAGAGGAAAGAAATGGGTTGTATTGTCTGTCTCCCCAAAGTAAGATTGGTCATTGCATTTAGTTTGAGTTCAAATGTCTTTTAAGTTGTAATTACATTAACATTACTATAGTTATTGTGTATATGTTTATCCTGGTTCTGCTCTTTATTTTGTACCATTTTATCAAAGTCTTTTGAGTCTCAAGGGTCATGACTCAAAACTTCACTCTTAAACATGAGCGTGTACCTAGGATAATAGGAGATGTAGATGGAATTAATGTGAATGTTGCCATCATGAGGTCCAGTTTTGATGGGGTGATGGGACCTGAACCCCTAAAAGGAAAAGTCCATGTCTTTGAAAGCAATCCAGTCCCTGAATTTTCCTACACATTTCAGCACATTTCACCTGCATCTTGCCCTTGGCATCTGGTATCCCACACCACCTAGATACTTAATAATCCTTTCACAGTGGCTACTTACAAATATTATATCATTTTATTTTTACAATAACCCCTGCAAGGTAGATGCTATTATTATCTTCATTTTACAAATGAGGAAACTGAGGCAGAACAGAGGTTAACTGGCTCGCCCAAGGTTAATAGCTAGTAAATATCTGAGGCTAGATTTGAATTCAGGGCACCCTGATTCCAGGTCTAGTGCTCTAACCACAGAGCTAATTAAAAAGTTTCACAGGGTGGATATCTGGTATTGAATCCTGGACTTTACTTCTCCCTCCTAGAATGGTTTAACAAAATGGGTTGTGGAACTCAGTTTTACGGAAGTTCTTTCTTTCAAGGACCACAAAACACCTATACCTTTATCATGTCTTCAACTCAGTGGCAGACATACTAAGGTACCATTAAGTCCATCATAAAGATGGGAAAGCTGATTTTAATTGCTGCAGATTAAATTGATACATTAGACACATTAATTTTCATTAGAGGACAAGTTTTATGTAAATGTCATTATGAAAGAGCATTTCTCCTTAGATAGAGCTCAGGGGTGAGAATCAGGAGTTCTCAGAATCAAAGCCCACCTCTGCCCCTCACTAACTATTACCCTCAGTCCTCTGACATTTCTACTGTCTAAAGTTTCCAGCTTGGAGAAAAATCACACATTTTGCATTAAAGGATGAGCAACAGTTGGCACACCAGACAAAATTAATTATTCTGATTATATCATGAAAAATACTAAGACTTTAAAGAATGTTACTTGATATTATCTTTTTAAGAACAATTATTCAGTCCATGTGAAGTTATATTGTAGCTAACAACTGCAATTTTTGTTTAATTCCATGTGTACAGGGTGTCTCAAAGTGTTAGTGCTGCTTAAGCTTAAAATGGCACTAAGACTTCTGGGACACCCTGTATTTTCTTTCTATCATTAAAGACAAGAAAGAAGAAACACATTTTTGTTGTTGTTGTTGTTGTTGTTGCTTGTATTTATTTTTCATTATTCTCTTTTAACCTGAAATATCTCAGTTTATCCCATCTCGGAATTAAGAAAATTCTATGCTTTCAATCTACATTTCAATCGCTTTCCCATCAGTAAGCTATCCATATAGCATTATTCAGGTTTCCCTTCCTTCCCATCCTCCTCTCTTAAAAATTAAAAAATGACTAGTAACTGGAAAAGGGCACAGATATACAGGAAATGTAATTTGGCAATAAATGTTGTTTTGAAGTACATCGCATGGTTTGTGGATAAATATTTCTTTAATGCATGTAATTACTGGATCAGCAGAATAAATGTGGTCATGTCCTTGTAATTAATACATTGTCAAAAGTTCATTTAAGTATAATAATTTTACTGAGAAAATGCTGTCTGTGTGGTTCTTGTGATAATTTGTTAAATTAAGTGCAATAAATATAAAATTACTGTTAGGGATATATTTATTTTTAAGTTCTTCTTTGCCAGGGTGTCAAATAAGGCTTTTAAGTCACCTCACCTCCCCCTCTCTCTATCAAATTAAAAATGCTCAATAAAGTGGAGAGAGATACTCCAGATCATGACAGATTTCCTTTCAGAAATTTCCCCCAAAATTCCATTTTTGCACATTACAATTTAGAGTGCTACGGATTCCATTGGCAAATATTTAGGTAGGAATTATCCAAACTGGCATTCATTCCAGTGGCCAACGTAGAACACATAGTGAAGCATGGCCATTTCCCTTCATGCTGAGCTGAATGTTTATTCCTGGCTTGCATGTCATATAGTTTTTAACCCACCACCGAAGAATGCCAGGCTCTGCTAAGTGAGACAGCCCCAGGCACTCATGAAAGACATGACAAATTAAAGGTGGTCCCTTTTAATGTTTGAGCTGAAAGGCTTCAGGGAATTGTGGCTTACGTTATGTGACATTTTACCTGTGGTGGCCCTGTAGACAAAAGTTCTGTAAATGAGCACAGAGGGGAAAAAAAAAAAGAATGGAATACATAATCTAGTAAGCATTGATTAATATTCTTTGATTGTTAAAATGCACTTGAGGAATATTCCTCTGTAAAGTCTTGTAGGATGGTTAAAACCCTTATCCTAAGATTTAGACCTGGAAAAAAGCTTCATTCCTCATTTTGTATGTGAAAAAATGGAGGTGTAGAGAGGTAAATTAGCTTGCTCAGGTTACACATAAATGACTCTGTGTGTGTGTGTGTGTGTGTGTGTGTACATGTTTAGAGGACAGTAATCTATGGGGAAAGAAATGAGGTGGACAAGAGTCAATATCTATCTCATCAGGGTGTTATAATTGCACATACTACTTGGTCTGAGTAGGAAAAGATTCAAAGGTAAAAATCATAGCCCCTGACAAAGAAAATCTCTCTCTCTCTCTTTTTTCTCTCTCTCTCTCTCTCTCAAGGCAATTGGCTTTAAGTGACTTGCCCAGGGTCACACACCTAGTAAGTGTCAAGTGTTTGTTCTGAAGCTAGATTTGAACTCAGGTCCTCCTGACTTCAGGGCTGGTGTTCTATCCACTGCAACGCCTAGCTGCCCCAAAAACCTACTCTCTTCATCTTGGACTTTACTTCTCCATCCCAGAATGGGTTACCAAAGTTGTTGAGTTCAGTTTTATGGATGCTTTTTCTTTTCAGAAGCATGAAACACCCACACCTCTATCCTATCTTCTACCATGTCTATTCTTCTATCGTGTCTATTCAAAAATTGGAAGGAAAATTAAGGACACTGTTTATAATGAGTAACCAATGAGATAGTAGATTTCCTTTCTGGAAGAAGGAAAAACCTTAGGAATTTTAAATTCATAAATGCTGAAGCATTGCAAAATGAAAACAAACAAGCTTTCCAACTCACAGTGTGGCACCACAGAAGAAACCAGAGGAACTGGGTTCACATTCCATCTCCAACCTTCATTATCTATATGACCTTGGAAAAGTCACTTAATTTCTTTGGGCCTCAGTTACCTTATCTGTAAAACAAAGGGGATGGATTAGCTGGCCTTCAATGTCCCTTCCACCTTTATATCTATGAAGTTAAATAGGGAGGGCGACCTGAAAGAAACTGGTATCAAGTCACAGCACATGGACATATATGACAGTAATGCTTCCCTTAATATATGGAAATGGAATTACTAGGCAGCAGCAGCCGCAGCAGCAGAAGCAAAAGAGCAGTAACAAAGAAAAGTGGTGAGCTGGAAGGGTGGAAGAAGTACAGAAGATTATAACTAGGGCATCAGTCCACCACTTATTCTGTGGCTGTCCAGAAATTGCACTGTTATTCCCCTCTCCACTGACCTAGTGTGGTATGGAAGCAAAGAGTTACTATGTTTTTTGTACATATGAGTCCTTTTGACCTTTCTTTGATCTCTTTGTGGTATTGGCCTAGTAGCAGTTTTGCTTGGTCAAAGGGTATGAATAATTTAGTGCTTTTTGGGGTATAGTTCCAAATTGCTTTCCAGAAATGGCTGTACCAATTCACAGTTCTACCAAGTGTCTTTTTCATAAAAATTGTCTGATATGCAGGACATGTATAGGAAACATACCTCAATAGGAACAAAGTTCAATATTTTCTTTTTCAGATAAGGAAACTGAGGCCCAGAAAAGTTAAATTACTTGCCCAAGGTCACATAGGTTATAAACACAATTAGATTATTCCTTTTATTTCACACTATTCTTTTTCAGGAAGACAAATAATTTTCAATATTTAATAATCTAGCCCAAAATAGAAACTAATCTAAAAGTTTCCATCATCATGTATATTTCCATGTGAAGCTCAGGGACACCCGCCTATTTGGTATTACCATTCAAAGGCCTCTTAGTTTCTCTTTACTTTTGAAATGCTTGTGGAAAGGAGCAACTGAGGTATTTAGTTAAAAACTGTGGGTGACTACAGGCAGAGACCCAATAAAAAGGACTTTCTCCTTAAACAAATAATAACATGACTTATGATCACCTCTTTCTGAATGCCAGTGTTCCAAAATATAGTCCTGGGATTTAAAGTCAAATTCATTCAGCTCCTGTTAACATGGAGCCCAGAATCATAAACAGAACCCAATTGTGCTTCACCGCATGAGCTAAAAAATCAGCCTTCAGCTCTAATGATTATTTAGTACTTAGGCCTGCCTTATGAGAAATCAAATGTTACCTGACCCTGAAAACTGCTCAGAAGATCAGTAGGGTATCCTGCAATTAGCTTTGAAGATACATTGACAAACAACATTTAAATACTGGGTTTAGATGCTAAAGACATCTGAGGGATGAAGGTAATCATTCAGACTTGAGGAAAAGTGGCAAAAAATACCCCATGGTATAAAATTTCAATTCAATTCATATTTATTAAGCACCTACTGTAGGCAGGGCAGTGAGCCAGGAGATGGGGAAGGAATAAGTATTTATTAAGAACATGCAATGTGCCATGAACTGTGTTAAGCATGTTTACAAATATTACCTCCTTTGATCCTCAAATCAACCCTGCAAAGTAGGTACAGTTTTACAATTTGAGAACAAACAAAGGTTACGTGGCTTGCCTGGTGTCACAAAGTTATTCAATGCCTGAGACTGGATTTGAACTCAGGTCTTCCTGACTCCAGGCCCAGCATTCTGTTCACTGCAAGACCTAGCTAGCAATTTAGGTGTATGGAGAATGATTAAGAATGGCCCTTAAGCTCCAAGAGACTAGTCTAGGAGGAGTAATAAATTATGAACATGGACTGATTTTCAATAAATTAGTTAATGACTGTGGGTGTCAAACAAACTGGCAACATGAAATTTTAAAAGGTCTATGCCACACATTAATCAGATAATAATAGCTAATAATAGCTACCATTTATATAATACTTTAAGGTTTAGAAAGCATTAGATGTATTGTCTCATCTGATTCTCCAAACAAACCTACGAGGTGGGTGCTATTATCCCCATTTTACAGATGTGAAAATTGAGACTGAGAAAGATCACATGACTTACCCAGGGTTGTCTGTTTCTAAGACAGGATTTGAACTCGTGTCTTCCCAACTTAGGAGCTCAGCAATCTTGCCCAATGTGCCACCTAGCTGCCTCCATTACAGTAATGTGTTCCATTGAATAGTTCTGGACTTTGGTTTAAAACCTGCTGCTGACACTTTAAAGCAGTCTTACCTTGGGAACAGTAACTTAACCTTTGTGTAGGTGATATAGCTTACTACACATTATCCTTTAATACATAGCTTGGTTGCAGTCTGGTATTAGTGAAGGGAGTTTCCCACATGGACAAAATCACAGATCCTTCTGTCATGGACTATACTATGCATAACATTATTGTGAAAAGGTAACCTTTTTTTTGTGTGCGCTAGGCAATTGGGTTAAGTGACTTGCCCAGGGTCACACAGCTAGTAAGTGTTATGTGTCTGAGGCTGGATTTGAACTCAGGTACTCCTGACCTCAGGGCCGGTGCTCTATCCACTGTGCCACCTAGCTGCCCCCAAAAAGGTAACCTTTTGCTATTCATACTTCAATATGTCAATGGATTGATGATCTCATCAAAGTAGGTACTTCTCAGCATTAAGGCAGATCAGAACCCTTTCCTGCTTTCTCATCCTGTGAGCTGTTGTTCATGTTCTCCTATAGATCTGCCACAGAGATGCTATTTTAATTATGAATTTCTTCCCCTAGGTCTTTTAACATTCTCTGGGTACCAGTGCCACACTCAAAAATGTCCATCCATTAGTCCTTGATCCTGATTACCTGACATTACAATTTGGAGACAATGGAGTGGAAGACCAGGCTTGGAGTTAGGAAAACCTGAGTTCAAATGCAACCTCAGGCACTTAATAGCTGTATGACCCTGGACAAGTCATTTGATTTATGTTTGCATCATTTTTCTCAACCATATTAAGCAAATAATCGAGTTGCTGTGGAGATCAAATGAAATACTATTTGTAAAAAGCACTCAGCACAGTGCCTGGCACATAGTGGGCACTTTATAAATGCTTATTGCCTCTCCTTTCCCTTCCTAGTATTATATCAGCATTGCTTATGCCATATCTCATATATTTACCATGATTGGAAATAGTTTTCAATCTATCTACACAAACAAAGCAGTCCTTTGAATTACCCTCTACTCTATGTCTTAAGAGGCAGCAGTGTTCCAAGATTTGCAACCATTACTAGGAGAACATGTGTTAAAATGATGGATTTGGGAAGTTAGTTGGTATCTTCAAAAACACAGGGTCTGTCTAAATTGTGAAGAGCAAAAAAGGGACATAAGAAAATAATAACTGGCCAATCTCCTGAGTCTCCTCTTTGGTCATTCTTAATCCTCTGTTATAGTAGACATATCACAGAAGGAGAGGGTCTTTGCTGATGTCTTTCAGACTTCCTCCAAAATGTCAAACAATACCAGGGGAACAGAACCAAACACTTAGATAAACTTCACATCTAGCGTTTCAGTTGGTACATAATTTTCCTCAAATTGGCCAGTTTTCTTAGTCCACTGTGTCATCCTGAGATACTAAGTTGTTTGTTTGTTTGTTCGTTTTCAATTGACTGTTCCTACCTCTTTTAAAGTTGGACTACAGATTTGTGTCATGTTATTTAATGATCTAGCCCAATCTATACAATGACTTTGTAATATGGGACACATAATTATAGATGGATTGATGCCATGAATCCATTTTGTCATTCCAGAGAGAGAATGGTATTTTGATGGAGACTCCATTCCTGCTTTTTGCTATCTGGTAGCACCACAGTGAATATTGTAAAAGATCTATTAGAGCTACAGAAGTAGGACGGCAGTCATCCAAAATGTCAGTCATTCTATGGATAATTTTCAATGAAGTGGGAAAAAATGGTTTGTTCCAGCTTATAAAGTCAAATATCTATCTATAAAATACATAGATCATGACTCATAATATGGTGAAGAAATCATGCCTCAGAAAAACACCCCATCCTATAATAATACTAGAGCCTCATTTCTGACCCTTGATAAGCATCAAAAAAATTGTTGTTGTTCAGTAATTGCCAACTCTTTGTCACCCCATTTGGGGTTTTCTTGGCAAAGATACTGGAATGGTTTTCCATTTCCTTCTTCAGCTAATTTTACAGATTATGAAATAAGGCAAGAAGGGTCACAGGTGACTTGTCCAGGGTCACACAGCTAGTGTTTGTGGCTAGATTTGAACTCAGGAAGACAAGTCTTCCTTCCTGACCCAGCACTCTATCCACTGAGGCACCTAGCTGCTTCAAAAATATAAGCTGCAATTTCTATGGAGAAAATGTGTGTGTGTGTGTGTGTGTGTGTGTGTGTGTGTATGTGTGTGTGTGTGTGAGAGAGAGAGAGAGACAGAGAGAGAGAGAGAGGGAGAGAGAGAGACAGAGAGAGACAGAGAGAGAGAGACAGAGAGAGACAGAGAGAGACAGAGAGAGAGAGAGAGAGACAGAGAGAGACAGAGACAGAGAGAGACAGAGAGAGAGAGACAGAGAGAGAGAGACAGAGAGAGACAGAGAGAGAGAGAGAGAGAGAGAACAACTGGAGAACTTTGTTGGCATGGCTGTCTTATTAAATACTAATTCTCAAAGAAATAAGTTACTGTCCAGTTTGGTTGCTTGGGCATAGATAATATGCTAGACTAGGTATTAAAGAAGTTACAAACAGCATATGATCTGAACAAAAGCTATACTGTCTCCAAATTCTACTATCCTGAACAGTTTGCTTAATTCATCATTTGAATTTGACTGTTCTCCAAAACCTCTTTTCCCTCTATCAAAATATAATTTATCTTTCCTTAGGGTAACACCTTTAGAAGTTTTGAGGTTATTTAATCCAACTCCCTCATTTTAGGAACTGGTAACCTTCAAAGACTGAGCAGCAAGATTTGAAGTCAGAGGACCTCTATTCAAATCCTAGCTCTGCCAGTATGACCTGAGTCATACTTAAATTCTTTGGACACCAGTTTCCTTACCTAGCAAATTAGGAGATTGGTTGAGATGACGTCTAAATTCTCTTCAAGCTCTAAATCTATGATCATAGATCATAGTGAAATTTCCTTGGGAAGTGACTTTCCCAAGTATACACAGATAGTGATGGACCTGAGATCAGAACCCATGACCTCTGACTCCAAAGCCAGTGTTTTTTCTGTTGCCTCTTAGGTGCAAAGGAATGGGGACTATAGAGCTAGGTCACTGTGTATTTTTTAATTACACTGCAATCATTTTACATAGTAAATATATTTGATTCTTAAAAAGTCTATTCAGAATCTAGCTTGTTTTATTTTAACTGGAGGTTCAGTGGGTAAAATTGTAGAAATAACCTCTAAAGTAAATTATTCTTATGGCAGAGATGCAGAAACTAAGAAGAGAGATGGACTTCTCTTGTCTGGGAGATAGATTTTTTTGATGGTCTACCAGATGTTCCAGAAATATACTCCCTGTTCATATGCCTTTGATATTTTCCCCCTCACGTCCTTTAGGGCAGAGATGTTTCTCTGTGAACATTTGTCAATCAGAAAAAGTGTGTTTCTTGGTAATAATAACTAGAAGGCAAAGCATTCATGTTGTTAAAAAAAAGGTAGGTTCTAATAGAAGGGAATTATGGTGAAAATCCAGAGAGAGACTTCATGCTTTCAGGGTCTCTCAGCACTGATGTCATAGGGTAGTATACTTGGAAGAGAGCTGGTTTTTGAAATCAGAAAACCTAGCTTTAAATTTCAGTATAACCTTGGGCAAGACAAAAGCTCTCTGGGCCTCAGTTCTTCAGTAAAATGAAACGCAAATTTCTGAACAGACTTCTGAGGTCCTGTGTACCTACAAATGTATGGTCCTAATAATAGTTAATTCATCTATTTGTGTATGCGCTCTACCAGATGTCTTCAAACCACTTTATCCTATATGATTCTTGACTACGCTTTTCTTCAAATCCTCAAACAGATTTATGCAGCAAGGTGGTACAATGAATCAAGCTCTTGGTCTGAAGTCAGGAAGACTTTATTTAAATGAAACTTCAGACACTTAGTATCTGTGTAACTCTGGATAGCCACTTAACTTCTGTTTGCCTCAGTTTCCTCAACTGTAAAACAGTAATTGATAATAACACCTATTCCCAAGGAAGTTGCAGGGATTGAATAAGATATTTACAAAGAGCTTAGCACAGTCTGAAGCATCATAGATACATAATAATTCCTTCCTTTCTTCCTACCCGACTTGTTGAAGGTCCTATGCTTGTTCCCTTATATCTAAGAGACACCCATGTACCTCACAAATTGTATATTTCATGTCTATCATTCTCTGTGCATAACTGCTTTACCTTTTCTGGTTATAGAATACATTTTTGATATTATTTATTCTGATTGTTTTGTTAAATTAAATTCAAATGAACAAGCATTCATGTGCCTATGATGTTTGTTTTAAAAAAAAAACCCTAAGCAACTACTAACTTGTATGCATGCTTTCACATTTCTATTAAATCAGAGAGAATATACTATATGCATATATATATGGAATTCTTTGTGAAAATATGCAAAGGGAATAGGCATACTATGCCTACAATGTTTAAAGCACAGTGCTAAACTATGAGGATTAAATTTTTAAAAAAATAGACAGAAAAAAATTTCCCTCAAAGAGAATACATTCTATAGCAGGATATAGCAAATAAACAGATAAATTAACATAAGATAATTTCAGGGTGGGAGACAGCATGCTAATGAGAGTAAAACAAACAAACAAAAAAATTAAAATGTTTCCCATAGGAAAGGGCATGAGAACTGTGATGTTTAAAAAGGTTTTAGAGACATAGTTTCTGGGTAACTTAATCATTTTATTAATAAGGCCAGCAGGTTACTAGTAAAAGATCGCCATTTGGCTGGCTTCTCTCAGACCAAAGACAATTGTGGCAGCCAGTTCAGTTTATATACCCTTCAAATAGGGCTGATGTCCCCCCACCATCATGTCACCTCAGGACAGAGAAAATACCTCTATACCCAACATCCTCAACTATACCAGACCACTTCCAGCCTTGGAATATCTGAAAGATCTGTCTCCAACCAAGCTTGAGTAGAGCACAACAGGCTTCCCCATCTTACATTAAATTCCTAGGAAGGTTGGGTGGTCTCTGACCTAAATCAAGGAGAGTCATTGTAATCTCATTACCAGTAATGTCCTACTCAAGAAAACTAAACTTTGAAAATGAGGAATTTAGAAGAGCCTTTGAATCTCTCCAAGATATTGGTTATTAATAACCATTTCTCAAAGAACTGAGCCTTAAAGGAAGTCAGAGATGCTAAGGGGCTAGGAATTCTTCTGCAAGGAAACTGGATAGTGCGGTGCATTTGTTTTTGTTTTTACAAGAAGAATCCTCCTAAAGAAAAAAAGTCAGTGTAAACTCATCAATCAGTGCAAACAATAAATTTAGCTTTGATGTCGTGAAAAGCTCCTAAAAATTGGTGCTTTATAAAACTATAGTGGCCTGCTTTGAGAGGTAAAGGGTTCCCCCTCATGGGAGGGTCTTCAGAGGCTATACAGCCAATCATTTGCCAAGGATGTTATGGCCAAGATTCCTTTTGCATATGGTTGAACAAGATGCTTCCAACTCTCTAATTCTGTAATTTTATTACTCTATTGGATAATAGCCCCTTTCCTTCAATTTTTCCCATTGGGGGAAAAAAAGAAGGTATCTTTGATTCAGAAACTGAAATGACTGAAGACAATCTAAAGGTATCTTTAGAGTAGCCTGTTCATTATGGGTCTTTCCATAACTTCCTGGATTATTTGTAAATTCAGCTTTCTTCAGATTGTGGTATTCCATTGCTTGTAGCCATATAATCATATAATATTATTCTGGGAATATTAAAGAAATAGGCTTTTTTAGTGGCTGCCAGTTTGGGAAAACTAATACTACATAATTTCTAAAATGCAATCCAGCCTGATTCCCTCATACTATTAAATTGTAAGGCAAACTCATTAGTTGTCTGTGGTGCTTATACAAGACACAAATCCTGATGGACAAATTCAACAGGTAACCCATAATTTAGGAACCATGCATTTTCCTTGCATTTTGTTTTTCTGTTCTTTTTTCTTAAATAACAAGAAAGTTTATTTGCTCCCAATATTTCACAATATTGAACATTATATTCAACAATGAAATACCATTTAAGCATTGAATAAGTTTTCTAACCAAATATCCCATTTAATAAGGTTTCTAGCAACCTCAACCATCAGAACAGTTTCAGAACTGTAAGTAAATAAAAAGGGCCCCTCAGAAGCCCATGCATTTTATTCTACAGAAGTGGCAAAATATATACTTTGACTCTAATGATGGCTAAGAATTAATTAAGAATTATCTGTAAAATCAGATTTACTGATTTAACAATGTTTGTTAACTGGTAACTAAAATTTTCCATTTGTCTGAGTTTAAAATCAACAAATATTAGAAATGGGAAAGGGGATACTTAACTAGAAGTAAAGATACTGAGAAGTGACTTGTGGGAAGAGACGATGGAAACAACAGTTGTGAAAGCATAGAAGTCTGGGGCCATTTAGGGTAGGGGCAAATATCCTTCCATACTTTAGCAGCCCCAGAAGGCAATATTATTTTAATATAGCACATGAAGTGTACATAATAATGTATATAAGAATGACATAGAGTCACTAAGAAAAGGATCACGTTTACCAAAAGATTATAATAATGATTATTTTCATAATAGTATTTATAAAGTACTTTAAGATTTCCAAAATGCTTTCAAAATATTCTCTCTTTTAATCTTCACAAAAGCCCTGGGAAATAGGTGCTATTATTATTCCCATTTTAGAGATGAGAAAACTGAGGCAGAGGTTGTGACTTGCCTGGTTCACACAGCTAGTAAGTATATAAGGCTGGATTTGAAGTTGGATCTGCCTGACTCAGCACACTGTTTACTAAAGCAGATAAATGTGCCCTACATTTTGGGAAGATTTTATTTTTAAATCATTTTGTTGTTTTGGTGCATAAAAGGGAAAGTTTCAGTTTTCTGGAAAACTGACTTCGGTAGAACGCCTCATTCCCTAGTGATTCCAGATAAATGAGGCATTTAACAGCTCCTTCACAAAGGATTAGGATGGGAACCAAACCTTAGAAAGAGTAAATTTCTTTTAAAAAGTTACATAAATATCACCATCAGATTTCATAATGTTCATTTCCTTCTTCACAAGTCAGCTTTTTAATCCATCTTTAGACAGCATGTGCAAGTTTCTGAAAATTTCTAGACAAAATATAATCTAAAAGTACTGTAAACAAATATGATACAGGAATAAAGAAGAATTAAGCATCACAGTCAGCTGACTAGGGAGATCGAGGGTAAGAGGATGTCAGAGCATGTTCCATACAGTCAGTTACCACATGCAAGTTCATGCAACAATTTTCCAGTGACTTTTGGTTAGAGTTGATAGATTTCTCAAAGAATTCTTGTCCATAGCTTTCTTTAATCTCTGCTGGACCTTTATTCCAAGAATTTTCTAATTTCTCCTGGAGTTTCTGGCCATCTATCATGTGTGTTGTGAAATTGCCAAGCTCAAAATTGGAGACTTTCACCCTAAAATGTTGAATTTCAAGCCTCAGACAATCTGAAAAAACTTCCACTCCATATTTGGAACAACTATAGGGCACTGAAAAGAAAGCAAGTCTCCCCATGATGCTAGAGACATTGACAATCCTCCCTCTGGCTTGTTTTACCATGAATGGCATGCCTCGTGTCACTTCAAATAATCCAATCAGGGTTACATTCAGTGTCTTCAAGAGGTTCTCCTTCATCAACTCAGGCCCCAGAGTCCATCAAGTACAAAAATTCCCTGTTCTCCAGATTTGGAGCCCAGGTCAAGAATATATTTAAAAACACAAACATTTATTATTGTGCTATAAAAAATCATGAATATGATTACTGTTGAGGTTTTAGAGGTTTAGGGGTGCTGGGATCCCAAAATAGTGATACATGGGTCCTGACCCAAGCCTTCTTTCACCTGAAGACAAAGTTTATTAAAGATTCGCCATATTGGCCTGACTCTTAAGGAATCTGAACATTTTTGACTCTCATACTGACAAGTAGACTAAAGTAAATCTCATTCATTGGCTAGATTTTGAGAATCTAAGCCCCATTTTGATTTTCAAGGATGAATTGTTAGGCCCATCTCTTTCTCATTACTGTGAATTTTTCAATGGCAGTTTTTCATATTGGTCCATAATCACAGAATGATAAGAAACATAGGTCACCTACTCCAATCAATCCTTGGGAATCTCCTCTAAAACAAGTAGTTATCCATCTTTCACAGAGAGAGAAGCCACTCTCTCCTGAAGCAGCCCATTCCATTTTTTTTAAACAAAAAAAAAACAAGCAAGATCTTATAGCTTTATGTCTTCTAATCAACAATAAGATGATAAAGTTGTACTTTGTTGTGGAAAATAGTTCACAACATGCCTGTTCCTTTTGCATGTTTTCACAAAGATTTTCATATATATTTGCAAAGAATAGTCTCTCTGATTTCACAGAAATGCAAAAGCATGTATACAAGTTAACAGTTGCTTATGCTTTCTGGTGACTTTTTTTTTTATCAAAACAAATGCCAAAAGGAACATGTCTGCCATCATTCTTATAAGTAATTCATCCTTTCTGTGGGAAATAATAGTATAGCAACCACTTTTGGAGCCTACTAATTTTGTATGCAATGTGCTTTGAGAATAACCATAGATGACAATTAAGAAGATAAAATGTGGAAGACTAGACTGACCTGACCAAGTTACAAAAAACAATCATCATCATAATAATAATAATGCTGGAGGCAACGCAAGACACCTAGAGATCAGTTTTCAAGATATCTTTAAGAGGAAGAGATTTCTACAAGAAAGGTAAATAATCACAGTTGGTGTCTGAAAATTGATTCTAGCAGCCAAATATTAATCCTCTCTACAGTTAGAATGATTTGAAAAAAACTGGCTTTGAACCTTTTCTACTCATTCAATTAAAGGGAAAAGTGGTTGTTTTCATTTTTAAAATAATCTTTCAATAATTTGCTAATGCTATGAAGTATGCTCTATCCAGACAAGTTTCTTAGCTAGATCAAGTCAAAATGGTCCATTTCAATAATCTGAATATTTCAGGCTAAAATAATTCACATTTTTGCTTAAACTGTGTACTGTGTTGCCTTCAATTCCCTACTTCATTTTCATAGCATAAACCACTAATCCCTCTCCCAATATTCTCCTTGCCCCCACCACAACACAAACACTTCAACTCCCCTACATTTTTACCTGAAAAATTTTGCCATTAGATTATTCTGTGCATTCTCTGTCACCTACAATTTTTGTATTTTAAGGCAATTGTAAATTGCTTAGTAAGTTGAGGATAATGAAATGCAGCCATACACTGTCACTATAAGAAATTCAACAAACGTCATTCTCATTTGGAGTTTTTCCATTTAAAAAAAAAGTGTTTTGACATTTAAATATATAGTATTTACCAACAACAAGGTGGTGATAACCATGAAAAATATTGTGGTTTTAGTAGGGCATGGGCATGGACACAGTAATAAATGTGGGTGATAGGGCTAAGGTACATTTTAGGGATGGATAATGATATTTTGTAGCAAGAACATCTTAGGGAGAACCTTTCTTTGAGCAAAAACCAAGTAATATGGTTAAGTAGTCAATGGAGAATTGTAGGCTCTTTTGGTGAATGAATCAAGTCATTCAGGACCTAATATCACTTTTTTGGAAATAGTTCAGAGATTCCACAATTCCTTTTGGATTTGTGCTTTATGATTCTGGTTTTTTAAACCCCAAGAGGAGAAGGGCTAATTTTTTTTTTTTGCTCTCTTTGGCTTGTTTCCCTCCTTTCTCTCTCAAACAGCATCTTATGGAATACTATGTACTGGTAGAAGTTTAATATTATTTGAAAGTTACTTACAGAGAAAATTACCCATTTATCAGGTGGAAAAAACAAACAAACAATTTCTCTTTAGGTCTCTGATGTTTCATCTTTACCTACTGTAGTCCTTGTCTCTGCTCAGCCACTTTTTTTGGCATTTGGCCAGCAAGTATTTATTGTCTATTATGTGCCAGGCACTGTGTTAAGCTCTAGGGATGTGAAAAGAGGACAAAAAATAGTTGTCGCTCTCAATGAGTTCACAATCTAAGTCTCAAGGAGTCAATGTGCAAACAACCATGTACAAACAACCAAAAATACACATATATACACAAATAGCTAAACAAGATTATATATATATATATACATATATATGTATATATATACATATGTGTGTATGTGTGTATGTGTGCATATACATATATACATACACATTTATGCCAAATGAATGATAATCAAAATAGAGAGGCAGTAGTAGCATTAAGATGGATCAGGAAAGGTTTCTCATAAAAGCAAATATTTTAATTTTGACTTGAAAGAAGCTAGGGAAGCCAGGAGGGCAGAGATGAGGAGGGTAATAATTTCAGGTACGTGAGAAAGTCAGTACAAATGTCCAGAGTAAAGAGACGGGATGTCTTTGTAAGGAATAGCAAAGAGATCCTTGTCATTAGATTGCAGAGTACTTGGAGGGAAATAAGAGGTCAAAAGACTGAAATGGCAGAAAAACCAGGTTATTAATGGTTTCAAAGGCCGAATAAATTTATATTCCATACTGGAGATAATAAGTGGCCACAAGAGTGCGTTGAAGGGGGCAGGGGAATTGACATGATCAGAGCTGCACTCTAGAAAGATCAATAGAACAGCTGAGTGGAGGATGAATTGGAGTAAGGGAAAACTTGAGGCAGGGAGACCAACCAGAAGGCTATTGTACTCAGAATGTTCATTCTATGAATTAGAGATGCGAGATGTAGCCTTTAGACAAGATATGTCTTTTTGTGTTTTCCAATAAGGGTGTTTGAATTTCTCAGTAAAAAGATAGTGTGAAAAAATACATCTGCCCACAAATGCTTCTCTCATTCCCCTCTCCCTACCCCCTACAACAATCAGGAATGTGGCCCTGAGTGAAAACAGGGCAAAATACTTGGCACAATCTGCAAACTTGTGTCCCAGTAAAAGCTCCACATCAAACACCAGGACATATGAATGTGTAAGAATGAATGATAAGAAGTGAGCTCTAAATCAATTTTATCTTCACTGTTTTAGCATAATAAAGAGTTGTTGGTAGTAAACCAATTGTTATGCAACTTAATGAACTAATTAGGAAAATCAGTGCAATAATAGTATTGGTACTAACTGATCTGAATATAAAAAAGTAGAATTAGAAATTTAATACCAAACTTTCCTCTAGAAAGACTACATACTTTGAGAATATCCAATCTTTACAAAAATCAGTTTTAGGGGCCTCATTACTTAATGCAGATGATTGAAAAAAAAAATCTGCTCTTTCTTTCATCTGTAATACAAATACATCACACCATTATACTGATCTGTGATAAATTTGCTCCATGCATGTAAGGCCTATCAACATGTTCTATTTTGTCACTTTACTGACTTTGCACAAAGCTGCCTAATCCCAGTTCCTGCATCATTTTTCCTATTCAGTTACCTCTAGTGGTGAATGAATGGCTGACATCCAGACACAGAAAATACCATGTTTTTTGGTTTTTGGGTTTTTCTTTTTTGTATTTTTGTTGTTGTTGTTTGTTTGTTTGTTTTTTGCTCAAAGACCACACCTGGCCTGGCAACAGTAGAATTACTGCGTGGATGAATCACAACCATATCAAAATATATACCAGAACTAATTCATAATAATAGAGGGAAGTGATCTCAGTACCACATAGAATAATTTACGGTGTACGAGTAAGTGAGATAACAGATGTGAAACCTCTTGGAAACTCTAAAGCGCTATACAAATAAGTACAAGGCAGTATGATTATCATATTAACATAGGATTTGCCAAAGATGAAATCATAAACACTACAAGATAAATATAGGCTGTCACTCCTACTTAGATGATCATTTTTTTTTAGTTGTGAATTTTTAATATTAATATTTTTTTCCTACATTGATGGCTGGGTGATTGTTTGGTAGTTACATAATTAGATATCTTTGTGATGAAATATTTATACATGTAATTCATGTTATCTCTTAAAAGAGAAAACTATAATGGACTAACAATACATGAGAAAAATGGGTGTCAAAAGGAAATTTATTATATCTTCAAAGTGCTGCTTTCTGTGATAAAATACAATTTGTATGATTGTGAAGTAGCACTGTTTATTTTTCCAGTCAAAAAGTCACTGTCAGAAGCATGTTTGGAGAAGGAAAAAAATGGCCTTAAAACAAATGTATCACATAGAATATCTAAGTTGTTTTAAAAAAAAAAACTGGAGCAGCATGTTAAAAATGAACATTTCCAATACAATTTGTCACCCATGCATAAATCTTGCTGACATTTTCAGTCACTTTAATAGCCTGCCCATTTTATAAATCAGTATGAACTTGCACAGTTGCAAAAAGTGTGTATTTTGAACATCTCATTTGCATACTTTACCAAAAGCCAATGAGGCAGTGGGAGCAGCACTGGTGATCATAATAAGTGTTTGGGAAAAAGGCAGAAAGATCACTAATGGTTTTGCCTTTAGGGATTTCTGTACTCCATAGGGGACGAAAATGAGAAATATTTTTCAAACAGCAGGGGTAAAGGTTTTAAAACTAGAAACACATGGAGTGATAAAGATGTTAGTGCCACAGGGCGCATAGCAGGAAAAATTTACAATGTAAAAACTGTAATTTCAGCATTAAGAAGTAATAATCGTGTTTCATCATTGTTATTAAAGCATGACCCTTAAAGTCACATAAATTAGATATAAGTTTCAAGAGAAGTTTATTAATCTTCAGTGGAAAATATTAGGAAAGTTTATTATCAGATAAGATTTTCAGCGAGAGAAACATTCTTTAGATATTTCCCCCCCAAGGAAGTCTGTATCATTTTGAGAGGGTAAATAAAACTTTTCCTCATTCCTAGTCAATGCTTGTAGTTAATGCTCACAGACAATTTTTGTCCTCTTAAATTAGCAGTTACTGATGATAATGGAAATCAGGGGAGCAGACTGACCAGTTTGACACCACTTCAGGATGAAGCAATAGATAAAACCTGAAACTTGAATGGTTTTGAATTCAGAGTGTTACTTGGGTCATATTTACAAGAAGTCAGAACTACTAACAAGATTACTGAGACATTTTAGGCCTATTGGACTATTGCAAAATGCATAATTTAAAACAATTTTCATCAGAAGCTTTGTGGCAAAATTAACCAAAGATTTCTAGCTTGGGCAGGGGCAGAAGTCGATAATTAACAATGGACTTCAAAGTTAAAGAACTATTTAAGCAAAGGGGGTCTTTCATTTAACACTGAATATGCTGCTTTGGTCCTAAGCATCTTGCTTGTAGGAGAATTATTTTTCCATTAAGAATCCCCTCAAATGTCATGTTTAGAGGTTGTGAACCAAACTAAACTTTGGTTGATTAAATTACTTTTGGCAGAATTTAATATTGACAAGGTAAGGGAGGAAAACCTTTGCATTGGAAAAAAAAAACAAACACTAGATTTTCCTCTAAATTGCTCCATTTTGAAATGTAATGAAATAACATGATAAACGGTTGCCAAATGAAAACTTATAGGAAACCGTTGGGGATAACACCAAAAGCCAAGTAATGTAGAATAACTGTAGGCAAGACAAGTTTGGATTAGTGAAAAATTTCTAATAGATAATACATTTTTAAAGAAAATGAAGTTTTCTTGCTTTCAAATGCAAATGGCAACATAAATGATTGGCTACAAGTGTATCTAAGTAGCTATCCTTTTTAATAAGCTTGGAGGAACACATGTTGCTAAATGTTTCCCCCTTTACAATTCTTAATATGCTTATTGATCAATTGATTGATTGGAATCTCTGAGTGCCATGGATGAGGCAAACATGACTCTGGCCACTGACTTACAGATAGTCATACCCCAAATGCTAAGATGGATTTATATTATCTCACAGATATGGATGTTTCCTCCAACAATGCAGATTGAAACCTTCCCAGAATTCCTCATCCTATACAACTGTTGTACATGTCCTCCAATAACTTTACTATTCATTTGCTTACCAACACACACACACACACACACACACACACACACACACACACACACACACACACTTTTTTGTAAATGACACTTAGGAGAAATATTACTGCCAGGAATGAAGATAGATAGATAGATAGATAGATAGATAGATAGATAGATAGATATTAAATATTGTGTTGTAAGAATAGCTAGCATTAGGGGCAGCTAGGTGGCGCCGTGGATAGAGCATAGGTCCTGGATTCAGGAGGACCTGAGTTCAAATCCATATCAGACACATAACACTTACTAGTTGTGTGACCTTGGGCAAGGCACTTAACTCCAATTGCCTCACCAACAAAAGAAAAAAGAAAAATGAAAAGAAAGAGAGAGGAGTCAATCAATCAATTAGCAAATATTTATTAAAAATCTACTATGTACCAGACATTAAGCTAGGTACTCCGGATGAAAATACAATCCATTAGTCCTTACCTTCCTAAAACATTACCACTTTTATTGAGCATAAAAAACCTTTTTTAGGCAAAGTACATTAATAATAGTCAGTTATTTAGAATTCTGTACCTAACAAGTTTTGAAGGTAACTTTATACATGAAAATGATTAAAGGAAGCCAAGACTTGGGAAAGCAACATACAGCTTAGCAGGAGTAGCTTGGACAAGCGAAGTTCAAGTGTATGATCCCATGTTACCCTGATTGTAAAACAGGAAAAATAGAAGGTACCTATGTACGTCTACAAGGTGCCTGGATTTTTTACTCCCTCCCTTTAGAAGCTTGCCTTGAATTGCTAGATCCTGTCTCCTGACACTGCAATTAATGTTTATGTTGATATTTTAATAAAAAGTTGACTTTTGGGAAGAATGATATGTCATATAGTCATCTGTGACAAAGGAAAGACTTGGATCACAGGACGTACCTAAAAAAAAAAACACCCTCTAGGTAAACTACTTCAAATCATAGATACAAAGTTCCCAAGTGAGGAGAACCAAACTTTTGATTTTCCCTTCTATCTTAACACCTGTGTAAGGGAAAGGGAATAGGTAGAAGAAGATGTTGCTAATATAGTCATGAGATGTAAAGGGGGAGTTAGGGGGAAATTGGTTAGCACTTAGTTCCCTCACCTACACTCCTAATGACCAGGCATTTATTTTGCATAGCTCTTAGAGTTACGAATCTATGAACACAGTTTATCTCCCCAGTACAGTGTAAACCCCCTAAGGACAGTGATTTCTTACTTTTTTTTTCTTTATCTCTCTAGGCCTAGCATAAAGTTGGTTGGTTGCTGTCCTTCATTCTTAAAGAGGACCAAGTTGAAGTCAAGGTGGAGTGCATCCGACTGCAGCTGATCAGATCAATACAAGTTCAGAATGCTCTATCATAGGTCAGGCACAAATAGTTCATACGAATATTTGGAGTGGAGATGTCTCTAAATTTGCACATCCTATGTTTCTTTTGAGATACTTCAATTCTGCTTCCCTCATAGAGCACGATGACTTCTTTGATGAGGGCATGCTATGCCGGATAGTCCTTTGCCGGCATCTCCCATGTCATGCAATTGATTCCAAAGGTCTTCCAAGAGACCTTGAGAGCATCCTTGTATGACTTCTCCTATCCACCATGAGAGCAAAGCAAAAGGCTCAGGTCCAGAAATTATAATGCATTATATTTATTTTTGGGATTCACAAGTACTGTTCTTGATGACAAGAAAAGACTACTGTTCTCACTTTGTAGAAATGTTAGGCTGAAAGCTAATAAATTGAAACAATATGTTGAAAGTGTACATTGAAAGATTGTTAGAAAGATAGGGTAGGGTTTTTTTCCTAGAAAAAGTTAAATGGTGTTAGTAAACAAAAACTTAAAAATAAACCTTATCTTTGGCATCAAATGGATAGCCTGCATAAGATTAATTACAAAATTTCTTAGCATAGAATGCCTCTGTAAATATGACAAAATTTTTATTTTACTGTCAGATTTTGTTAGAGTTAATATGATTGTTCATAAATCATCTGCAAAAGACTTAACTTGGTTCCACTGAATATAACACATTAGAAAGGATAATTTTCTATACGGTGGAACACCTTTGTGGTTATTGCAAGTGGATGAAGCAACAGATACAGTTAAAGATATTAATTTGGTTGGTTGGTTGCTGTTCTTCATTCTCAGAGAGGACCGAAATGACATCACTATGTTGGAGTCAAGTTACAGTGTGTCCAGCTGTGGTAATCAGACCAATGTGATCTCAGAAGGCTCTAACACAGGTTGGGCACAAATAGTCCATATGAACACCTGGAGTGGAGATGTCTCTAACTTTGTGCAACTCACATTTCTTTTGAGCTACTGCGGTTGCTTTGCTCATACAGCACTGCACCTTCTTTGATGCAGACACACTGTGATGGGAAGTGCTATGTCACGCAATTGATTCCAAAGGTCTTCAAAGAGATTTTTTTGTTTTGTTTTGGTTTGATTTTTTTATTGTTTTTTGTCAAAGAGATCTTAAGAGTGCCTTTGCACCACTTCTGATCACCATGTGAGCACCTTCCTTGCATGACTTCTCTGTAAAATCGTATGTTAAGCAAATGTACACTTGGCATTCAAATAACATGGCCAGCCCATTAGAGTTGCACTTTCTGCAGTAGAGTATGAATGCTTCCCAGTTCAGCTTAAAAAATTATCTCAGTGTAGAGTACCATATCTTGCCAGGTGGTCTTTAAAATCTTCCTAAGACAATTCAAATTGAAACAATTCAGTTTCCTGACATGGCACTAGTAGACTGTCCAGATTTCACAGGTGTACAACAATGAGTACAGTAAACTTTCATTTTGGTAGGGAGTCTAATACCTCTTTTCTCCCACACTTTCCTTCAGAGTCTCCCAAATGCCAAGGTAGCTCTGGCAATGCATGTGTCAACCTCATCATCCATATGTATATCTCTGGAAAATATACTGCCAAAGTAAGTGAACTTATCCACAGCAGTCAAAATTTCTTCATTTGCTATAACCAATGGTTCCATGTATGGACTGTGTGGTGCTGGCTGGTAGAGAACCTGTGTTTTCTTAGTGTTAATTGTTAGGCCAAAATTAACACAATCGGCAGAGAATTGATCTATACTTTGTTGTATCTCAGTTTCAGAGGTTGCATCGAGTACACAATTATCTACAAAAAAAAATCATGTACTAGCTCTAAAATGATAAAATGGCATAAGTGATGCCTTTTGATTTGCACATAAATTGAATTTACATAAGGCAGAATTGCACAAATTCTTCAGCCTCACTCTCTTTTTAAGATTCATCAAAGTCTAGTGGCAAGACAAAGTAAAGACAACTGGTGATACCGTAGATGCTTTGGCTTCTTCATTGTCTAGCCAAGCTCTAATCTCTCCACAGCACCTATTTCAACTACCTTCATGGCCATTGGAACAAATTGTTCTTTTCCACTCATTCCACCAGGGTCTTTACATGCTTGGGGTAGAGCACACAGTGCCTGGCACATAGTAAATGCTTGATAAATGCTTAGTGGTTAATTAGCTCCCATGAGGATTCTTGGGAGTTGTGAAGAAGAAAGGAATGATTGTGGCAACTTGGTGACAGAGTTTCAAAATATGTCCCATGTCTGATTTCATGGATGTTGATGTTCTCGCCAACAATAATAGCTAACAAAATCTTACATTTATAAAGTACTATGTACCAGGCTGTGTGCTAACTATTTTATAATTATATCATTCAATCTTTACAACAACTGTGGGAGGTAGGTGATATTATTATCCCCATTTTGCAGTGAAGAAATTGAGACAGATGTTAAGTGACTTTGAGGCCACACTCGAACTCAGGTCTCCTTGACTCCAGGTACAACTATTTATCCACTCTGCCATCTACCTGCCCCAGGTTAAATTGCAACCCCTCTCCTGCTTCTGTATCCTACATTACCCTTGTGTATGTCCTTCAATAGTTTATTACAGGAGGTTCAACCAACATACTGTGGTGACTGATTGATTTGCTTTTACTATGCTGGCCTATTAGCAGGGGATATGCTTATCCCTGATACATGTCACAAAACCAAAGTATTTCTTTTTCAGTCATACATTTTATGACAATAATTTTTACTAGCGATTTTGGCATAGTGGCATTCAGGACCAAAAAGACTACAAAATCTACTATGATGGAAGAGATCCTGGTATACTATCTTATGAGGAAGAGAGAGATACCCTGGAACATCACAAACCCTCTGTTGAGGGAACTGCTGTCCAGAAAATTACCAGGAATGTGTGTCCACACTGTACAAAGTGTCCTCTCCCCCCAATAAACTATCAAGAGCATCATGCAAATATTATCTACCATATATGTGTATTTATATCATATACATACGTTTCACATATATACATATATGTATCTCATATATGTATCTTTGACTGATATTGCATTTGGATATGGAGCACAGCCCGTAGTTGAACAGGAAGAGAAAAGTGAACTGGACTACTTTTGAAAAGTTGCATGGTGCTTTTAATAAGCCAAGCTCCTCCTTGAAACAAATGTCCATCTTTTAATAATAATAATAATAATTATAATTATAATATTTTTCCAGTAATGTAGTACAGATACAAATAATGCAATACCAGTAACTATGAAGAATTAAAATTGAAGGTCACCCAAAATGCAATGGAGAAGTATATGGAGAATATGGGTGGACTGTAACACATTGCTTTCAATAATTATGCAAATAAATTGTGCTAAAGATGTTAGAAAAGTAGGCCAATGCTGTGAGAAAAGCTAGGGATTAACAGTGGACAACCTGCATGCTCTATTTATATCTATGTAATGTCAAGATATATAGAAGGACCCTGAAAGGCTAAGTGTGCCCTGGACACTGTGTGTCCCACTACCATCCTATCCCAAGGATTTCTGAGTGGCTGAACACAAGGTGAGAGGGCACACGTGGTATATGATCTGTGTCACTGAAGCACGTAGTTATGTTAACAAAATCATAGAACCAGTGAAGTATGATATGAGAGCAGGCCCAGGCTATATATGAACTGCTACAGAAACAAAAGACTCACCTTCATGATTATAAGTTTCCATCTACTCCAGGACAGGTACCAAGCTTGTGCATATAGTACAGTAGTTTTCTACAAGGCCCTGCTTATCTTATGGTCACCTATACCAATTCTAGCCCACCCACAGAGATAACAGATTAGAAGAACAAAAAATGCCTACATGGGACAGGATTACCAAAATTCCTCATTTTCTTGAAGTTGTGACTTTCCCCATGAACCAAAGGTTTAAATGGATCAGTTCCTCTCTTTATTTGTAAAGCATTTCAACCCAAAGGTTAGAGTTTTGGCTACTCTAATGATACATTCATTGGCAGCAATAAAGATGCCACCTCCTTCTTTAAGAACACATCAGTGGAAGTCAGAAAACCTGGCTTCTTGTCTTGGTGGTGCCACTAACTACATGACTTTGAACAAGTCATTTCACTTGGCAACAAGTTCTTTATCTTTAAAAAGGAGATAATTGGGCTAGATCAGTGCTTCTTAAACTGTGGGTTATGATCCCTCTATTTAGTTCTTGCTGTAGCCATTAGTTCATGAGCCCCCACTGATATTCCTTTTTACCAGATAAACCAAGAGACATAATAGCCCAAAACAAAGATATTTTATTAAAATAGTATTGAAAATGATGATGATGATATCATTTATATAGCATTGACTATGTGCCAGCTATTGTGCCAAGAGCTGTACTTTTTTTCACATTTATCTCATTTGATCCTTACAACAACCCTGGGAGGTAGATGTTATTATTATCTCTATTTTACAGATGAGGAAACTGAGGCAAACAAAGGTTAACCAACTTTCCCAGAGTCACACTAGAAAGTGTATGAGGCCAGATTTGAGCTCAGATGTTCCCTAATCCAGGTCCAGTACTCTATGTATGATGTCACCTAACTGCCCCTAAAAATAAGTAAAATGTCCTTCATACATAAAGAAAGTTTCACTATCCCATCGAATACCCCATCTCAGATGAAAGAGCAGACACTGATGGGGAACCCATGTGAATAGGAAATGTTTTTTTAAAGAGGATATATAACACATGCATATACTCACACATATATGTATATGTATGTATATCTGTGTTTATATATGTGCACATATATACATATATACACATACATACACACATATATATGTTTATATATACGCACATACACACACGCATATACACACACAAACATATATATGGTGAACAAATGATTCAGAGGCACATAAAGACAGGACAGCTCACACTCTTCTATCCCTCCAAAACTCTCTGCATGTGATGGTTCCACCACGACTCACTTCTAGACACTTTGATGTCATAGGCTGGTCTAGTGATGTCTTTGATTTACAGGGTGCTATGCTAACAGGTTGATCACTGTGTGCTTCATAACAATACCCACAGTAGCAGGCTCAGTAGAGCCTACTCTGTTTGGACACTTTTTTTTGGCCACCATTTACTGCTGTTCTTCTGAACTGTAACTGTGCAGTTCAGTTCTTCCTTGCACGGAGAGGTTTCAGCACTTTTAGAAAAAGCCTCAGACTATTTCTGCTCTTTCTTGTGAGTCCAGGTCCATAGCTACCCTAGCCAGCCAGATGAACTCAGCAGAAGCCTTCAGGCTTGGATTAAGTGAGTCTTCTGAATGCCTTATTTCTCCCTCAGAGGCTATGGCCTAATCCCAGGGTATTTAAACAGGAATGAGGCAATTCCTTCTGATCTCCATCCAGTCCCATTGAGGTCCATGAAAATCATCTTGGGAGCAGCACAATTGGAAACTGAAAGTGGCTCACCAGAAGGCTAGTAACTTTCTGCCCTGCATTCTTTGTTTGTTTGTTTGCTTGGTTAGGCAATGGGGTTAAGTGACTTGCCCAGGGTCACACGGCTAGTAAGTGTTATGTGTCTGAGGCCGGATTTGAACTCAGCTCCTACTGAATCCAGGGCTGGTGCTCTATCCACTGTGCCACCTAGTTGGCCCTCTATCCTGCATTCCTGGCTGCAACCAGATAATTTCTCTACCTACACAACTGTATATGATTCTAATAGTTTTAGGCTGAGATACTTGCATTGCATTTCTTTCTGATGAGTAAATCACATAAATTCATGGAAAATTCAGAACTAAAAACCTAACTGCTACCTTATACATTTAGTGGAGTTCAATAATGGCAAGGGGCAAGAAGAAGCGTTCTCAAGTTTAAAAGGGTGATGTAGAATCAGTTGCTTCAAGGTTTCTATGGAGGCTAATGGGAGCACTAATGGCAGAAGCAGTTGCCTATCTTATGGCCATTAAGAGGAGTTTGAAGGGCAGGGCCAGCTAGTACATAGCCAGGCTTATAGTTCCCACGAACCTCTGCAGTCTTTGAGTGTAAAAACAAATGTTTGCCTTCTTCACCTTGCTAGATCTCAGCTAATGCCTTCCCTCAAAAAACAATTTCATATTCGTTTTGCATATATACTTATAAGTACATGTTTTTCTTCTTGATAGAACATAAGCTTCCTGAGAGTAGAACTGTTTCACTTTTGTCTTCATAGTTCCAGTGGCTAGTAAAGTATCTGGCACTTTGTAGTAATCTAATATATTGATTTGGCAATTAATTAGTCCCTTGTCCACCTCCTTACACTGAACTCTCACAGCCTGAATTCCAGATCTTAACCCTCTCCAAATGACCTTTCAAATCTCGTTTTGAGTCTCAGGTTTGGACCCTGCTTCCATCACCAGTGGCTCCATATTACTTCCATGATCAAAAATAAATTCCTGTGGCATTGAAAGTGTTTTGTAACCTGGCCCCTTCCTCGCTTTCTAATCTTCTTACATTTCACTCCCTTTCGTCTACTCTGCAATACAATGCCATTGGACTCCTTGCTGTTCCTCACACAAAACATTTTGTTTCTGGACCCTGCATTTTCACTGGCTGCCATCATGCCTGAAATTCTTTCACTCTTGATCTCCAAATCCTGGCTTGCTTGGTTTCTTTCAAGTCCCAGATAAAACCTCTTGAAGCCATTCCTGATGTCCCTTAATGCTAGTGACTTCCTCTGAAATTATCTCCAATTTATCCTGTAGATGTATATGCAAAGATATATGCATATATTATTATAGTATCTTGTTTCTACATAGTTCTTGCATGTTATCTCTCCCAATTAGATTATGAGCTCCTTGAGAGCTGAGACGTTATTGTTTTGTTTTTTTATGGTGGTGGCAGGAGCTTTCTTTGTATCCCTAACTTCGAGCACAGTGCCTTGCCTGGCACGTGACTTGACTTGACTTCCATCTTTGATAACATCTTTTGATCCTAGCCCTTTTCTGCTCATTGATCAACGTCAGACTCCTGGTATTGAAAAACTGCCTGTACTTCTTTGGCAGCAAAACTTCATTCTCCATCCCGTGTCAGGTCAGCTGGACCACAGGCACTATTCAGTTGTGTCTTCACCTAACTCTAATTTGGGTTCTTACTAGGTGATAAATTCTGAGGGAAAATAGACCACAGGGTTTCTGGATTCTAATTGAGAGATGCATAACAATATAGCCTATTTTATAGGGTCAAAGATTTTACAGAATCCCATCAGAAAAATTGAGGCTCTTATGATATAAATATTTTCATTCCATTATGTTACATAGAGTTGAAGCGATATTTCTCAATTTTCAACAGACCGTATATTAAATAACCATATCATCTTCTAATGGACATTGAGAAAATCAGAATAGTATGTAATGACTAATGATTCAGAAAAATCACAGTCAGACCTCTAAGATTTCTAATTACCAACTTGTAAGTGACTTCACAAATTTGAGAAAAGAATTCCAAGCTAGAAACATTTTGTCAGATAAATATATTTATCTAACCTCTGAAACAGAATAACACAAAGATGGCACAGATTTTAAAAAGTATAAGATTTGAATCTTAGTAAGCTGAGTTGGGTTACAGAGCTAAGACTATCAGTGTTAATTTTGTCTCCGCTACTTCATATATTTTGTTATTCTAGATTCGTCCTTATAACAAGCTTCAATAAAAAAAATACATATATGTGTATATGTGTCTGTGTGTACAGTTTACAAACTTAAACCATTATACAATTGTTAGCTATTCTTATCGTTAACATTTTTAATACTATATAGAATTACTAACCCTAGATTTGAGGCCAGAATGACTATGTTTGAGGACTTTAAGGTTTACAAAGTAATGCTATTAGAAAGTTATATGTGTCATCTCTATTTGACAGATAAAAAAATAATTGAGGTGCTGAAAGAGTAAGGGGCTTGCCAATGATCAAATAGCTAATAAGTTTCTGAGATCTGGGTTCCTGTGAATTTATTCCCAGGTATCCTGATTTCAAGGCTAAGCACTACGACTCTGTGAAACCTTTGAACTATGATACCTTTGGTATATTCTAAGATCTCAACTCCATTGGAATTTCCTTGTACTTATCCCTCCTGTTCTATGAAATAGGCATAACAATTCTAACTTGTGAAAGAGCTTTAATAATATGACCAAAAAAGTATTCGGCAAACTTTATAAAAAGCTGCTTCTAGGATCACTATGCATAGAAATATTCAATAAAACTTCAGTGTCAGCCCCTAAACACTACATAATGGGTACCACAGTGCGTTCATAAAATCCCTCACAATATGCTTACTACCGGCTCATTTTCAATCATTGTCACTGATCTACAAAGGACAACTTAATAACTCTAGTCTCAACTCTGTGATTACGTGCACTCAGATGCTAATTTGACATAATTGAGTAGGTTCTTTTGTTTGGCTCTACCCATTCAGTTCATATATAGTATGTGGAGGTTATATTTAGTAGTGGTTATCAACTTTAGAATCAGGCTAACAGGTGCACCCCTCACGATCATCTTCTAAGTCACCTTTTACAGTAGTGACTAACGTAGTTAGCCGGCAG